>NC_071473.1:9326674-9956633 GCF_028500815.1 Rissa tridactyla
ATCGCATAGGTGTCGCAATCTAAACACAGGCCGTGGCAGCCATGCTCTGGTTGCACAGACTCCCTTTTGAACTCCTGTCCCAACAATGTCTCCTCATCACAGCACTCTCCCCTTGGATGTTATGACCAGTGCCACCTCCAAGCGTGCCAGCAGCAGAGGCAAGATTCAGCTCTGCCTTGGTGGCAGGAAGGGAATGGCGGGGGGTGTGTGGGGTGAGGTGTCTTGCTGGGAGACCCACAATTTTCAAAGAGTCCGGTCGGAGAGAAGTCGGGATGTGACAGTGGGGATGAGCAAGGGAAGCAAGTGTCGGTGGCGAGGCTGGGAAGGGAGATGCCAGTGGGGATAGGAAGCTGTTGAGAAAGAAGGGCTGGGGGGGGTGAGTGTGATTTTTGAGGGGGGTTGTTGAAGAGTTTGGAAACGAGCAAGGCATAGCCCTTCCCTGTTTCCAGATCCTCTCTTCCTTCCCTACTGTCCTTCCCCCGGCCAGGCAGCGTCTGCCGGCACCTTCTGCGTTGAGGCTGGGTGAAAGGACACAGCCAGGAGGGGACAAAAACCAGAGACTTCTGTTCCTGCTGCCAGGGAGGATGGGGAAAAGGATGAAGCCAGTGCTGCCGGTGCTGGTGCTCCCTGCTCCCCTGGCAGAGGACTGTGGGATCTGGGAGCAGGGCTGAGCTCTTCCCACCCCTCCCTACAGCCCATTCCCCTTAGCCCAAGACGAGGAGAGGTGTCCCCTGCAGCCTGCCAGGCCCGGCTCCTGTTCCTTTGCCCGAGCTTTGGACCAGCTCTGTTCTCAGTTCAATCTCGAAATATTATATTCAGAATTACATAACTGAATTCATGTCTAATTTAGCCTAACCTCATCAATGATTAAACAATTAAACTTATTATTGCTCTTCTATGCAATCCAGGAGGCATCGTAATGAAATAGCGCGTCTGGAAAAAATGGAAACAATTGAGCAGTTGCAGACAGAGGTCCAGGGGAAGGATGAAAACCCAACAAGGGCATTTAATGAGTGTCTGGGTAACCACTTCAAAGAGCTTCACTCTTTCAGGCTTCTCGGCTCCCTTGGCATCTTGCAGACAAGATCATTATTATCACTTACCAAACGCTGGTTGTAAGCGTGAAGTACAAATCAGTGCAAATCTATCAGAGAAGCTGAGGTACTGGATCCTTCCCGTCTGCAGGTAACGGCCACCCCAAAGCTCTGAACTGATGGTGATTTGGGACCTGGGTAGCAGAGAGATGGCCTTTCCTCCAGAGCAGCTCAGCTGTGACCCAACGAAGTCAGTGGAAGGATTCAGCTCTGGGGAGCCACCAGAGCACACCTACATCGCGGCCATCGAGATCTGTACGGGAGCTGAGAATATTCAGTCATAAGGAATTACCAGTGAAAACTTCACCTATGGAGAATGCTTTCCTCCTTTTTCTGCCAGGTTTTCTTGGCGTGCTGTAACTCCCGTCGTTTCTCTCAGGCATTTTGGAGAGTTGGTCATTTAAGGACAAGGAGGAAAAAGCAGTAATGTGCTACTTTGGCAAGGCTCTGAAGCTCACCTTCACTTAAAACCTGCCGATAGTCCAACCAAATACAAGAAAGTTTTCATGAAAATATTGCCAAAATACAAATTGTTGTTTTAAAAGAGCATATCCATGTTAAAAAAAAAAAAGAAAAGATTCAGAATTGCCAATGAAATGTCTACATGAAAGGTAAAACTAACATGTCTTTATCAAATATTGTAGAAATCTGGAGGATGTTGAATTAAAATTCCTGGACCAAAATCCCTCTCTAAATCTGTTAGTCTGGGTAGCATTCAAACCGCAGGCTCTTATCACCAGCTATGATTAGATGCAGCCCAGGCAACAAATATTATTTGCATAGTTGGCATCAACAAAACCTGAACCTTTTCCTCTAGCTCATAGTTAATGCCATCTAAAGCTACTGCAGAGCATAAGGCTACTTCCTCTACACATCTGGTTTGTTTTGGTTAAGTTTCATCCTATTATTTCCCACAGTCACATAGTATAATTATCTGATCTATAATTTACGCTATTATTCGGAGCAGTATAAATAGTTTATTGCTGCAGGAGCACAGTATGTCCAGATAATAGCAATATTTTATTTATCTCTGTTTACGTATGTATTTGGTTATCTAGGTGCTTATTTAGTGTGGAATTATTATAATAGCTGAGAATAAATAGCAACTGAAAAGAAGCAAAAATAAGACTGAAACAAACCACATCCACAATGGTGTCTGCTTTTTCTCTCCCTCTCCTGCCTGCCAAGTACCTTAAAAAGAGAACGTTTTCAGGGCATTTCCAAGCAGCCGTACCCACCTCCACCCTATGAGAGAGCAGACGCGTTGTTCTCATTAGTGGTGTCTCTCACACTTCCAGAAACTGTAACGACTTTGTCTTAACTGGCAGGTCTGAATTGAACCACTTGTATTTTCAGGGTTCTTAAAAGCAAATGAGATCCTTAAGGGTGTCGTTTTTAATCACCAATTTAAATTTCATCATCTTGACAGTGATAAAAAGTGACACCCGAAATTCGAGCAAGAGAGATGGCTTGACAGGTTCCCTTGAGTTAAAAGGAGTTTCATGCAAATAGACGTGTTTACAAGAAGTGAAACAACTTCCTAATTTATTAAAAAGTAACGCGGGTAATTAAACAAAAATTGGAAAATTCTGTTTTGGCTCAGTTTTATCTTAACACAGCAAGAGCATTAACAACCCAGTCTTCTGACACATTATATAGTGGTGGCAGCTTATAAAGCATTTAGCTTTTAATGCAGATTCCAAGTTAAGTGGACTAAATATATGCAGAAAGTAGCAGAAAATTTCAGAAAATTTATGAGACTGATCCTGCATTGCTTGTGCATCATGAGCTTGAGCAGATTCAATTCTGTGTGCAAACATATTATATGAATTGTTCAATCATATTTACTTCGGACTGTATAGAAGGAAAAAGAAAGATTATTCTCTGATAGATGGGAGAAGGAAGACTTAATCAGCACTGATAACTTGCTGTTCGGTTTTCTCATCAACACAAAAAATTAAAATATGTGAATATAAAAATATCTTATTAAAATATTACTGAAAATATTAAAATATGCAGAATATAAACATAATCATAAACACACGATTATGTTACAATCATATAATTTTGCTCAAAAATCACATAACTTTTTCCTTTTACATACGGAAATACTTTCTGAAACCTAATGATACTCATATAGTATATAATGATATTTATAGTAGATAGTAGATATACACACTCATATATATACAGTGTACATATATACTCATGTAATATATAAAGATACTCATATAGCGATGGGTGATTTCAACAAAACTCTTACCCTGCAGCTGCTCAAATTTTGTCAAGTTTTAAGAGAGAGTCTACAGGGTTTTTTTACTTTTACAGTAAAGGAGGAAAAGATCCAACATTTAATGGCAAAGTGTACTGAACATTTTGGAGTTGCTTGCTTAGCCATGGAGTTGGCTGAAATTTTGAGAGATCAACTTATTTTGAAAAAAATCTAAATAGCCAGTAAAGAAATAAAAAAAAAAAAATCATCTCTTTTAAAATCATTTTTCGCTGGGTCTTTTCCCTTCCACATCATTTTCACAAGCTTCCCAAAAAACAATTCACTTGTCTAGCTCTCCAGGTGCTGTAATACATTGTCACAGCTGTAACGGTACCTCATCTTTCATGCCACTATACAACCACCATAAAGATAGCATCCCTTAGTGGGACTGCTGTCATGATGTGATATAAATGATTATAAGGGTTGTTCAGAAAGGAAATTTCAACTCTCACCTTCTCTTCAAGAAAGAAGATAGTTCTGAAAAATGGACTAATATGATTTATGTGCAATTTTATGCATTTGAGTTTCTTTTTTGCATTTCCCTCTGATTTTTCTAATATTAAATTGTGGTGTTACTATAGCCTATGTAATATAAGGTACTTAAAGAACAAATGAGTACCAAAGGGAGCAGTTTTCTGGGACATATATATAGACTTGTGCGGGTAGCCCATCATTACTACAGTTAGCATTACACCGTTCCCATCCCACTAGAATATTCAAGTACAAAGTACTGTAGGCAGCAAAATAGCCGCCCTGCCAGCAGGCCATTAGTTAGCTCATGCCAGACACTACATACATTATTTGTGGCAGGCTTCTACTTTAAGAATGATGATAAAAAAGCTCGTAATGAGAATAAGCCCCAAATGGTCCATCACTAGGAACTGCATGGCTTTTGCAAATACTTTGGTCAGCCAGACTGACGTGCTGGATTAAACCTGACATCAGCTGGACAAAATACTGAGGTCTCGGGCAAAATAACATGATTTATTTAAAGAAAAATAATGTTCAACTTCTCTAATGTCAGAAAGCTTCCGAGCAGAGGACCTCTTTGAACCCAAGGTTGAGAGACTTCACCCCTACGAGCTGCACCTTGGTCTGTGAGTGGATAATTCAAATTGTTCTTACCTGTAGCCTGGGCATACCCAGGAGCCCCAGCCATGAGCAAATCCTTTGTGCAGTAGGTTCTACAGAAATACACAGAGGGCAGAGGGACCCGAGTCAGTTCTGCCTGGATTCACCCAAAAAACCAGAAATGTTGGTGCAAAACCATCACAGTAAAAATGAATTATTTAGCTTGGGAAGTTGTCTGATTGCATCCATAAAGTCACACACACATATGCACTGTGCACAAAAATGCACAAGCACACATGTTGAAACCCAAAATCTAAAATTGTCAATATAGAAGATGGGGCAGGGAAGTGAATTATAGGCTCTTAAAATGGTTACGGGGACATGTTCTATTATAGAAAACTGAGCATGTGTAGAAAAGCAAAACCTGAGCTTCACACTTAAAAGATTTTTTCAGTTGCTTGAGCTGAGCTCAGCCCCTGCACAGAACAATGGTGTTCAGACTGCAGCAACAACTGCCACACAATTGATGGGCTCAAGAATAACAAGCTGACGAGCGGATTTGGCATCCCCACAGCTGGAGCCCGAAGATTTATTGCGCTGGAGTGGTGCACGTCAGTTGTCTTTATCACTGGAGTCCCACAGCAGATTTATACATGATGACGTTAATTGAAAAGGAATAAAGCCGCACATTCTCCTAACGACTGGGGCTCACTCAGCATCTCACTGGCCGGCTGACTGGCAGCCCAGCAGCCACCCCTCTCTCATCGGGGGCAAGCACCTGGCAATAAGAATAGCCCTACAGAGAAAGGGGGTCACAGCTGGGCTCTTTGGTGAAGGATGCTCTAACCCAAATAGCCAGCTATTTCCAAGGAATCTATTAATCTTCCAGAGCTCTAACGCAGAGTCATTAAACGCATCCCTGTCCTTGCTTCTTGTGACCCAAATGGTTAATAATGTCTTCTTTATACGCCTAAGAGAAGATGGGCTTCTTCCTTGTAATTCAGACTAATGTTTACTCTTTAGAGAAATAGGAGAGCCCTTCCCCTGCTTTACAGCAGTCCTTTTTTCTGTAACATAACCTGGCTCTGGTCCGGTTGTTTGAGCCTTCCCACTGCCATTTCCATCACTATCAGTGAGCCACTCCATGCGTTTTATTTTCTGGCTCGTTTGCTAAGTTTGTGGTAGGCACTGACTGCTAGAAAGAAAACCCTAAACCCAAGCAGAGTAGAGTAAATAACCAGCAAACTTTTCTTTGTCCTGCATGTTCAAGAATAAGCGGGAACTGTGCTTGATGATCTTTCACAAAGGCCAGGGCTTCAGCAGGATCACATAAAATCAGCATAAAATACAATTTCAGCCTTGGAAATGGGCGAAAACTTTGGTCTGTGCTCTGTCATTGAGTTAATCCTGTCCTTAACTAGGGACTCCAGCAAGGCGACATTAGGAAGCATCTCTGCAGAGGTGGCCCCAAAGGAGGGCTCTGGGTTCCTGTTCCCCCCACACCACCACTGCCTGGCCAGGGAAGCAGGTCCCCGGGGTGGGACACGCCGGCCTCACTCTGTTCCCTTCGAAGCTGCAGAGATTCGTCTGGCAGCAGAGTCAAGGCAGCTCCGTCACTGCTGAAAATCCCACCGGAAAGCCCCGGTTCGGGACCTGTCTGGCTCAGGGGTGGGCTCACAGGCTCTCCTGGAAGAAGCTGCTTTCCTGAACTCCTCTGCAAATTCATGACTTCAAGGGTAAGCAGCTGCTCACAGCTTCTGAGAGGTTTTTCAGGGTTATTGTGTCCTGATGGACACCTGCAAGTCCTGCCACTGACTCAGCCTTCCTCCCCCGGCGCTGGGACGGGCTCCCCGCAGAGAGGAACAGCAAACGCCATCCCAGGCAAAGGTAGTTTTATTAAAGAGAGAAACCTTATTTCTTCTCCAGATCTTACTGGCTTTTTGTTGTTTCCATTAACTTTTATGAGTTTAATAAACATGCCCGATTTTAAAAAATAAAGTATTTTCCCGGCCTTGGAAATTGGATTTTCCATCTAGTCCAAATGCAGCAGCCGTTTTTAAACTGCTCACCAAGAGAATTCACTGAAACAACACTTTGGAGTATTTTGTATTATTTCACTGTAACACATAGATAACCTGGAATATAGCCATTAAGTTAATTGTGTTCATTGTTGTATAAACCCGGTGAAAGAGCGAAAATAGCAGAGTAAAAACATCTTTCCCTGTGTGATGACTTTACTTAAAGTCTTTTCTGCCCAGATGCTCATTGGCCAAATCTTAAACATAGTGACTCCATTTGTTAATGCATTAAATCTCTTTTGTGATGGTAAAAGTCAGACTTAAAAATTGCAAGACTAATGCAGTGACTTGATGAGTCTTTACATAAAATCAGCTGGAAGCGTTAATGGCGCCCCTGTCTCAGAAACATGGAAATGATGGCAAAGAAAAGATTTCATGCCCAGATATAATCTAGTTTCCCTTCCAGTTTTCCTTCAGAGCTCACCAATCTCACAATTACTGGAGCACAGTAGTAGTTCAAAGTCACCTTTGTTAAACCAGCCAAGCTTCAATATACGCATGTCCCTGCAGCCCCAGTTCTGCACCAACGTCTGGCCGAATTAAAATAGGCGTGAACCCTTCCGAAAACTTGAAAGGTCTTTGCAAGGACTAAAAGTGTTACTGGATTACGAGTAAGATGGCAGTTGAGAAAAATATCAAGCTAATTTAAGGATTGCAGGACCTGAAAGGCAGTCCACTTGTCCAGAGGGCTCTAGAAAATGAGGTCAGATACAGCACATTGAATAATTACTCACGCTGGGGTAAATGAAGACATGAATATTGGGTCACTATTAAAAGGCAACTTCACTGACTTTTAATAGGTCCAGAAGTGAAATAGGAAGTTACTAAAAACCTGCATTCCCTTTTGCAAATGCAGTACATATTTAAATACCTTTCCAGTAATCCCAGAATTATCATTTAGGAATACCTGGATTTTTATTTAGCCTCTGTGAAATCCTACTTTATCCAGCCTATTCCAAAACAAACCTATTCATTTTACAGCTACTGCAAGCCCCAAGAAAAATAACACCGAGTCTTTGATAGAAATTGAGCTGCCTTTGCCAACGATTCCCATACTGCTGCACTGGGGTAAGTTGTAATGAGACATGGGCAGTGAGATGAAGGCCTTCCCCTCACCTCAGCTCATGTTCAAATTATTATTATTATAAAATCATTTTCCAGCAAAACCATATTTATTTGGCCCAGGCCCTAGGGCAAAAATTCTCTATCTGATGTTTAAATAATGACAACCAATTTGCAGGATACTGGTAATCTTAGATCAATTGCCCACAAGCTGTTTAAAAAAATATTAAAAACCCTTCCCTGCACACTACTCAGCAGAATGTGAGCGGGCTGCAAAGCAGCGGGAAAACTGCAGAGCAGGGAGAAAATGGAGAATCAGACCAACAGGCTTTATGACATTGTGCTGCAATCCAGAAGAAAAAGCTATTTTAAAGTCTACTTCCAATGAAAACATTTGTCTTTACACCTGTAAGCTGTACACAGTAACTAGCTTTCTCCCGCTATATTCTTCCTTTGTTTTTTTTTTCTCTTCTGGATGAAATGTTCGGGTTTCAGCTCAGCAGGAACACATCTCCCTTCAATCCAATTCTTCAGTAAAACAGGGCACGGAGTGGGAAAAGTGGCTCTGAAGAGGACTCCCTTTGAGGCAACGGGATCAGCAACAGCCATACCTCCAGTGATCAGGCCAAGGCAGCACCGGTAGGTCTGTGAGGTGGGACACGATTGACTGCATAGGAGACGATCCTGCACAAGACAAAAAAAAAAACCCCAGGAGGTCAAGAGATGCTGCTCCGAGTCCCGGCTGCACCCACCCAGAGTGGCCAACCTCCACCTGCCCCGCAGGTGCTGCCTCCCACAGGGAGGGAGGACCTCAGCTCTGCCCTGCGCACGCCCAACAGCGGGCAGCACCAGCAGCACCTGAAGCTCTTGAAGAAATAACAGTAATCTTTTCCCAGAACTGTAAAACTGTCCGTCAGAGTTCTACCGCAGAGACAAAATTCCCCATAAAAATCTATACGGCACCCAAGTCATCTCTACAGAGCCCTCTTCTCTTCAAGCTCATTCCGGTTTACAGGCTGTGTACTTACAGATGAAAAAAAAAAAAGAGCACAGTAATTTGGTTTTGCCTCATAAGCAAGAGTTAGTTACAGAAATACTTGGTATTTTTAGTACAATTTGGGATATTGTAACTGGGCTCCACAAAATATCACATTTTCTAACTTCTGTTTCTCAGTGTTAAGATTAACTCTGTCCTTCACACTTGCTGTACGTTTCTGTGGCCTTTCTGAATCCTTTGGAAACTGGAAACTTTGGGGTATTTCTTTCTTATCACGCCCAATCAACTTAAGGTTCTGAATTTCAAAATATTCTGGTAACAAACACATCACACCTTATTCTCAATAGGTGAAGACAAGCGGCATTATACAACTGCTCTTGCTGTCACCTGCCTACACACCGGGCTCACAAGAGCCTTCTATCATAAACCCACCTTTAAAGGACTTGATCAGACCTCAGCTGCAAGGAAGAAAATTCGAAACAAAGCCGCTGACTTCAGTGATATTTCAGTGACTGAGCGTGAGCAAGATGCGAGTGTGGAGCCGCCTCCTTTTGATGGCCCACAGCTTCCTTCCATCACTAGCAAGTACGACATGGGCAAGGTGGCCTCTGCAAAGCTTTTTTTCTTCCCGCTGCACATCCCAGCCGAAGTCGGACGTTTTACTTGGGGAATATGAAAGCCCCAAGCACAGAACTGCAGGGTCCCTTCCAGCAATAATTCAGCCTCGCTGGAGACAGCCAACTTAATGCAATCTTAATGTGATAAACTGCCAACTTGATTGGATTCAATGAGATGTAAATTATTAGATTCAATAAGTACACAGAGACCATTTCACCTTACATTCTGCTCAGGAGGATTCTGCCTCCAGTCTCTTCATCATTCCTGTTAATTACATGCAATGCATCACAGAGATGGGAACGGTTTGGGACTTAAGTTGTCCTCTGACTCCTCACAAGGCACCACAGCGTTCCCTTCTGCACTGACATGTCTTTTATTGACAAAGAACTTTCTTCAGAATAGCTGCAGTCACTAATGGACACAGGTTGGTCTTCAGCATGGTCAAATTTGAACTAAAAAAGCTATTCATCCAGATTTCTGCAAAATTCCCATATGCTTAAGCCAGAGAATGTCTTCTCATATGGATTCATTTTTAGTAACTAAAAACTTTGCGGCAACAAGTAGGCCTTTATAGCTTCTCATTCACTGAAAGCTCCTTTAAAATCTGTTATGCTGAACACAGAAATCAGTGCTACCATCCCAAAAAAATGGGGAAAAAATATGGGACGCTATGAAAATATGTACAAAGATATTCACAAAAATATGAGTCCAAACCAGTGTCTCTGAGCTTGTAAAACTCAAGTGGGATTTGCATTCCCCTGTGGTTTGTAAACATTTCAAAAAGATCTTTTCTTATAACCTTTTTCAGATTCTGACTCAGACAAGTGATGTTTCTTAATTTTATTTAGCTGCTGTATTTCTAATCAGAAAAAAGCACTGGTCTACACTTTGTGCACTCTGCGACGCTCACCTTCTCTTCACCTTAAATTTCCCCTGTCTGACAGTTGGCAGGTTTTTTACCACCCAACCTCCTCACACAGTATTTTCAGACGTTTCCAATTTAACATGACGTAATTCATAACTACCACCCTCTTTGACAATTAATCTTTGCTGTGATGAAGACACACTTCCACTTTACAGATGTTGCTTTTTTTCATGGAATAAGTTCCACAGGCTTTCTTCTGTGATATATAGTCCTTCATTTTAAAAGCCTTTGAGAAAATAACTTGAAATATGTAACGCATAATCTCTTAGTCCTATCATGAACATCATACTGTACTGCTTAGCAGAGGCTGGAGGTATTCTTCCACTTCAGGCATCTCTGGAAGGAATTCTTTAAGCAAAACACTCCTACTTGAATTTGCTCAACAGTCTTATACTGAATAGTGCTCTGTCAAAATCAAAATTCGGATTGTTTTCAAAGGATTTGTTTAAGAGTTCAAAACCAAATCAGAACAGTTAATTTCAGACTCCCCATCTCATGTTGAATTTTTCATTTTGCCTTAGAGGAGTGTTTCAGTTCCTTACAGGATCCAATCCTAAGCGATGTTAAGAAACGTTCCCTTAAATTCCCCAAACAGAGCCACTCACTATGACATTCTTTATGTCCTCTATGATGTTATTACATTTCTACGACAAATGGTAACCAAAGAATTACCTAGGCGGAACACATCTCCTGGGAGAACATCTAGTGAACAGAGCAAGGGATTTCCAGTTCACCTATAACTCCAGAGCTCTCAGAGAAGCAGCGCAAAGCCGAAGCAAGCCCTGCTGCTAGCCTGCAGCCACCAGCCCCCTTGCGCCGATATTAGAGCTCCTCATTTTCCTAGGTTAATTTTCTCCTGGCTCGGCGAGGATCAGAGCTGGTCAGGGGCTGCCATCACTGAAGCCAGTTTGTCAGAGCCCAGCTGACACCACACCAGGGACTACAACAGCATCACAGCTGCCATGGACTAGCCCTGCAAACGTTTCCCAGCCTGCTGAGAAGGTGGATTTGTCTCTTCCATCTGCTAAGAATCCAGTTTAGGTGCGAGAGGTGGCTGCTGGGTTGATCATCTGGCCCTAGATGACTGGAGTATCACATATGGGCCTTCTCATGGGGTCTTCAAATTTAAGGCACTGATGCCTCACACTTTGAAGTTACCATCTCTTTTTCTCCTCTTTCAACTTAACACTGAGTTTTTGGACATTTTAATGTGCAGTTGCTAAGCAGTGGCATGGCTAAGAAGTCAGTAATATCAACGGTACCTTTAAAATGACACTTCTGAGCACGTAAGAGCTTCTCACGCTGCTCTTTCTGCTCAGGTAGAACTGAGTTTCACACTCCCTGAAATTCTCAAAAAAGGCAACCTGCTGGCTGGCTGGCTTCGTCGGCATTCGTCATCTCATTTATTTTCTTGTACTCACACAGACAGGTGAGTTATTTTGAGCTTATTACCAATAAATAATGAGCTATTGCATCCCAGATTAGAAAATCCCTTTGGGATCCAAAGCCACAAATGCTGCGGTATGGACATACAGATAATTAGGGACTTGCTCAATGCAAAATCCACTGAAATCAACAGACGAGAGAGGAGGAGGTATAATGAGTAATTGCTGCCCAAGAATACAGGTGCAACTTCTGCAGGGAACTCGTTGAAGTGCCTCTAAAATATTTGTGGTATTGGATTTGGGAAAAGAAGGCACAAAACCAAGGAAGAGATTGGGAAATGTCTTCAGCTCTCAACCAGGACCTCTACAGTCATCATCTCATCCGATGGTGAAAGAGAATGTGAACCTCTTGAGGACAACCTGGTTTGGGGAAGGGGTAGGGAGCATTTTGGGGTGTGAGGTAGCTTCAGAGAGAAGTAAAGCCTGAGTGGGCCTTTAGCAGGCAGTATCTTTACAGGTTTTGCTTCCAGAAAATTAAATTCTTCTCCCGCGCTGTGTATTTCCTTCCTGACTCCATGCTGCCATGTGCTATTCCAAAAGGTCAGGTAGAAGCATTAGAGCATCGTTTTCGCACAAATTGTCAATAGTCGGTCTTAGAAACCCAAAAGGAAGGCATAAAGCTCATTCTGCTACATTAATACGAATAGGGACTTTTATTTCCCATTGACTTATGTGTACTTAGCCGTATTATCACCCGGTGTCAATGCGTAGCCCAAAGGATAAGATTTGAGCCCGGCTTTAATTAGTTTACTATAATGAGGTAAACCACATTTCACCTTTCCGAGGAAGTCATTATTTGCACTCTTCCTGCTTTTCAGTACTTGCATCACCTTCTTCATTTGCAGTGGGGGTGAAGCTACTGCCTAGTTTATTCAGAAACACAGCAGAACCAGCATATACAGAAAGGATGAGGAAACGCTCCTGAAAACGACACGACGGACCACAGGTAAGCAAAGGTTCAAATCCAGTGACAAGACAAACTGCTTTTAAGACATGTCACCTCATTAGTGTCCAGCTTTAGCAGTGAAGAGGCCAGTCAGCTGTTCTCTGATCCTTCAGCCGTGGCCTCCTGTGTCCCTGATGCACTCTGCATATTGAACTCGACATAACCGCTTCCAGCCCAGGCGACACAAGCCCCGGCACAGCGAGCTCTGCGCCACACGGAGAGGCTGGTGGGGATGCTCCTGGGGCAGAGCTCATCCAGCTCCGCGCTGCAAGGATGCAGCACCCCGGGGACGGGGCTCAGGTGGACGGGACCAGATTAACACCGGAGCTCTACTGGCCTGGGAGGAACGCAGCCGGGCTGGAAGGAAGAGTGAAACGGGTCTACGGTAGAGCTGGTGAAAACTAAATTAACAAAAATATTGCCTTTGAAGTTGTTTCCACTTCACAGCGGAATGAGACAGGGCAGTTTCCCATACCCAGGAATTCTTCACCAAGCTGTTTTTTACAGTAGGATCCAGAGTACAGGAATATGTTCCCTCTTGTGAATGCAATAACATGAAGAATCCTCAGGCTGGGGCTCCTCCCCATCTCTTTCCCTTAACTCAGCTTACAGAATTTAAAACCAAAATAAAATAATAAACTCATACCTTCAAAAAATATTTGTATATCAATTAATATAGGACATTCAAGGGAGCTAGGGATGAAGTCTGCTAAGGAGAAGTTTGCAGTTTCACAGAAGAACAGGCAAATAAAATATTTATTTTTAAAAAGGAAGCATCTCTTTTTCAAAGTGGTTTAGACCTTGCTTTCACGCAATGCTAGTCCCTGCAGGTGCTAAAACGGAGCAGCTCCTGCTCTCAGGGGAGCAAAGAGACCGTGGCTGCTTTATTAATTGGGATTTTTGTCTCCATATGAAATAAGGGTCCATTTTCAGAAAGTATTCATGGGGGACTATTGCCTAAGTGATTCTGAAAATCCCAGTTGTCAGTCTCCTCTATGGACACCTAAATATCTTTGAAAATTTTCCTCTAAGCAAAAGTTGAGTAAGATCCCCTCTGGCTCAGTATACTCTAAATAAGCTGTTCGTGGAGATTTGCATATTATTTTTTTTTTAGAAAATGTATTGCTGCTGCAAAAATTTATCTCAGGTATTAAAACCACCTCAGCTATAAAAAAGGATAATATTAAACAAGAAAGAGTCATGAAATAAGAATGATCAAATACTTCCAAGCCTTATCATCAATAAAACTGTAAAGTTAGCCACACCAGTTCACTTCAGGGCATCCGCTCACATTTAATTGAATGATTGTTTTAATTTTTCATTGTTTAAAACCACTCAACCACTTATCAAAAGCCAGTGCTGCTCTTAGAGCCGAACATAAAATCTTCTCGCTCAGCTCCACTGAAAAGTCCGCATTTTTTTAGGAATCCTGGACCCTGTGAGAGCTGCAGGAATACAACGGTCAGCCCAGACCCTGAGGTCTCCCAGGCAGAATTCCCTAAGGGGGATCAGGTCCTCAGACACCTCCTTGGGACCACTGCTTGCTTTTATCAGAGGAGAGCAGGGTGCTAGTTCCTCACCCAAACTTTCAAGAGGCTGTTTTCCTCTCAGGCCTTTTCCTCCTTTAAGGAATCTCAGAGGTTCAACTTTTCATGAAATAATGTAGACAAAGGATAGGTGTCCTTCTCCAAACAGCTTTGCTACATGGATCATTTTCTCTGGGGTCAGATGTTTCTGGAAAGCCTGGGATAACAGTTAAAGCAACATGTGCCACTATTGGTACTGGAAACATACCCACTATCTCGTTAATACAAATGATGCCACCACTCGACACCTATGAGGTCTGAAGTCCTCGGCTCATACTGGGCACTCTACAAAGAGAAAACTGACCATCCCTGGCCCAAAGACCTTCCACTCCATAAAATCGTAGCAAAAAGGAAAAGAAAAGCTTTTCCTACACACAACTAATACCACAGATGTCCCCTCTTCTACTAGCTGGCCAGATTAGGCAAGGTAGATGCCATCACAGAGGAGCTGTCAGAGCCACACAGCGCCGTGGTCTCTCCCCTGCCACAAAGCGAGGAGCTCCGGCTGGGCTGCAGGAAGGGGGCACAGTCCTGCTCCCCGCCCCTGTCCCCCAACTCTCAATATAACCCTGGCTAAAGCCTGCAGGGGCTGACAGCCCACGGGACACCACAGGAGGAGCAGCAAGAAACAGCAGTTGGAAGAGGAGTCGGATACTCAAATCAGCATCGCTGGGCTTAACAAAGTGATTCAATGTAACCTCAAAACTTTGTTTGAACCAAGGCTTAGAGGTGTATTTTAATGCCCTGCTGATCATGCCCAGGACGGTGAGGCGTGCAGGTGAGCTCAGTTTGTGGCAAGACAAGAAAGCCAAAGGAAAGGAAGTCCATAACATTTGTACACGTGCCAAAAAAAGCTTCTGCTGTCTTTAAAAAAGAGGCGGCGAGATTCTGAGGAGCACTGGATTTTTCTCCATTGGTACTAGGGCACAAACCAGTGTAGCATGTTTAGGGTCCAGCCTCAATTTATTTTTCCAGGGCAGCTTTGCCTGCAGCATTCATCCCCAACAGACCAAAAGCTTGCCAGCCAGATCTCCAAATTAAGAGTTGTGCATATAATGGGTGGATAATTTGTCAAATCAAAATGTCTGCACCTTCCAATTTTTTTTAATCACCCCCTATTGATTCGTTTATCTTCTCTGTTTAATTTACTTTTTTTAATAACAGCTCAATTCTGGAATGTAAACACCATGTCAAAGCAAAAGCTAGAATGCTTGAGAAAAATAATTCAGCTTCTCCAAAGCAAACGTCTCCAGTTTCCCTCCTGAAGTATTTGCTGAATATCATCTGAATTCACAGGAAGCTTCAGATCTGCTGAAACGGCCATTGCTGGGTTTGGGTCTTTTTTTAAATAATAAAACTTAGCATTCACTGAAAGCAACTTCCCATTATGAGATTGGCTCTGTTGTGAGATGGATTCTAAAATAATGAGATGTTAAACAACAGACGTTGGACTCTCTAGTTGGCTGGACTGTGAGCCTTTCCTAGTCCCTCAGCTCATCTGTGCAAGCTAATCTTTGCAGCTCTGCAGTACAGAAACTTATTTTTCCTTTTAAATGAAACTGAGAATCTTACGTAATTGAATGACTCCAGCATCAAATATTGTGATACAATCTCAATTTGGAAGACTTGCAATTGCAGATGTCTTAGGGCTAAAACCCGTCATTTCCCTGAGTCTGGGCTGAATGTGTAGAATTACTGTGGGCTTTCCTCGGTACAGCAGATGGTGCAGGCTCCAGAGAATCAGTTCCAGGCCCCTGATTCTCCTTCCTATCCATGCCCTGTACTACATTTAATAGTCCGCTATTTCGCCACTGGCAAGGAAACTACCAAGGATATATAGAGAGGAAATGGATTCTCTCATGCCACGTTCCCATGCATGAAACTCACCTTATACTCAGCAAAGACATGAGCAGAAATGCAAGGGCCACATTCTGATGGAGATACTCCCCGCAGCCGTCCTTCTATCACAGAAACGTGCTAGGGTCAAAAAATTAGACGCTTGCCCTTCCCCATCCCTGTATGGCACAGACATATTGGAATCGCGGGCGACAGCCCACCTGAGATGACAGCAGGGGCGGAGAGGCCCCCAAATTACACCAGACGGATGGCAAAATTGAGGCGAGCTGCAAATTCATAAAATTATGAAATCCCTAGGGCCCAGTGCAAGGCTAATTGTCTACATTAAGTCTTCGAGTGCAATTACCAGCACTAATGGTTGCAGGGACAGATTCCAAAAAAATGCTATTTAAAACTTTCAGAACTAGAGGGTTTGGGATAATGCTAAAGCCAAGTAGATATTCTCTAGAAAAGAAGAAAACAAAATTGTGATTACGACTGGCCATGCTCACTTGGTATTTTAAATTAAGTGAATGTTATACCAGGACACGCAACCTTGAGAAGGAACAATCTGGATTTTTTTTGCAAATGCTGTTGGTGGTTGATATCCAGACATTGGTCATTAGATCTAGTTTTATTGCAGCCATAAAAGAAGTGAGTCAACAGCTTAGTCACATCAGGCAGGATATGCTTCAAGCACAGCCTGAATGAAAGAATAAAGTTAAACACTGAGAAATACAAGGTAATTAAAAAAAAGAACCCTAACATCTTCCCCCCTAAAACAGCAAGAGGTAATATACAGGATAGTATTCGAGTAAGTCTGCACAGCACACTGGGAGGGAGCGGGGCATGGATTTAAAGGAAATAAACTGGACATATCAGCATGTATATCAGGATGGCAGTTTGTAAGCTATCGCTACCAACAGGACTTCTGGCTTTCCAGAGTATCGGGTATCTTCACCTTGTAAAAGAAGTGCAAAGAAAGATATGGAATCTGGTTCTTGTCCTACATCAGCATAAGATCGGCTGCCTGTTGACTCCATTTGTGCACGTTATTAATTACTCAAGGCAGACACTGACGGTGTGAAGGCTGTAGGATGAATAAAAGAAACAGGTCAGCAGGCTCTGCTAACTTCAACATACCACGTGAGTATGGAGTGACCTTTCAAGAGGGATCCAGAAGAGAGTCTGATGGATGCCTCAGAGCATTACTTATTTATTTTAAATTGAACAAGTAGCTGCTAAACACTGTGCCCGCAGAAAGAGAAAAGAAAGATACGGTGGGTGGGATGGGGAGAGAGCAAGGAAGGAAATCTTTGCAGGTAAGTCAAAAAGATTGTGTCACTGCAGGACTAGAAGTAAGTCTCTCACAGACAGCACGGCAGATTTATGCCCCTCTAGGCTTGGCTCCAGGAGGCTGGAAAGTTGGAGTGAGCTTTTTAGAAGGTCATTTTATTTCAATGTGGGTACATGGCTAAGACTCAACACTGAAGGAGCTTAATGGCACTATATTCTTGAGGGAAACATTAAATATATAGACACAGTCACATATGCCCTCCTATCTGATGGCAAGAACTAGCATTTTCTATTCCAATAGAAAATGTGAATGGGATTAGTGTTTTGTGAGTAATACATTGAGGAGCACCTCCCACGGTAGGTAGGGAGGGAGCCAGGAGACACTGGGTCTACTCTTGAACCCCTGAGGGCCACCGAAGGTATGGACATTGCCGACGTTACTGTAGGCAACTAACAAGATCTCTGCACATCTGGTTTGTGCCGCATGCAAATAATGACATTAATTTATCCTTTGGGATCCACAGATGAAAGGGATGATATATTTGTACGTGAGAAGGATTAATATGAGGAAAAGTGAATATGACACCAGAGGGCAGTGAATGAAATGGGCTGGGTTTTGTTTGTAAGAAACAAGTTACAAGGACACAACAACTAAACCAGCTACACACGTGTGCTTACAGACACATCCCATGGCCTGACTCACTGATGGTTTATATCAGTTTGGTGCTGGAATGGCTTGGTGAGAGTGAGCAGAGCTGAGCTGATATAAAATTGCTTTAAGGAAGTGCCTAGTCGGGGCTGTTGTGTTGGGAACTGAAGACACGTGAGACCTAGGGGAGAAGCCTTCACCTAAACACACACAAAGCCAAAAGCTTCCAGCAGAGGGAAAGCCTCCTCAGATACCCACTACACGATACCTCAGTCATCTAGCCAGGGACCCATGTGAAACAGTCTTAATTCTCACAGATCCTTGGCCAAACTCAGAGGACAACCATCTCCCCCCAGGGCCAGAGGCATTCCCTTGGCCTGCCCTGCTGGGACAGACCATCACCAAGCTTGTCCCTCTGCAAGGGAGGAGCAGGCAGGGCTGTGGGACACACCGTCATCAACCCCAATGGCTGTTCTGCATCTGGATTCTGTTTGTGTCTGTGGGGCACAATGACTACAATCACTGCTCCACCTCTCCAGTCCTCCCCTGCTGTCAAAGCATCCTCCATCCAAGGGAATATCCTTCCTATGGACTGGGAGAAGGTGGGGGCTGCTGCTGCAGCTCTGCTGCATTACTCTGCTTTGTCCTCAGAGTGCAACTACCCGAAACATAGAGTCATAAGACACAATTTACAATCCCTGCAGCTTTTCGGCATCCCAGTGTATTGGCTTACAGATAGAATTCGTAGTAGGATGCCGCAGACAGGCAGAGCACTCTAATTACAGATTTACATTAAGAGGAAGGTTTAAAAGCTAATAGGACATCATTAGAATAATGATCCCTAGATGTTCTTCCAGCTGAACATCTGCCATTACTAATTAAAAACAAGTTAAATTCAACCTGTTTAAAAAGAAATCAATATTTACAGAAACTAGATACTACCCTAATGTTAGACGTAGGGCCGACCTACAAGAATCTTCCCACGTGCCATACCAAATCAAGGACTTCAAAAAGCACATTGGTTATAAATTGGTGCCTGCACAAAAACCGCCTTTGTAAAACCTAGTGAGAAATTTGACTCATGTACAGTTTCTTTGTCTCTTTCATTAGTCAGCTGCCCAGCAGTTTTAAATGACTGCCACATAAAACAATAAGTTGCCCACTTTCTGAGACCGGGGTGTCATTTTTTCCAAAAGCAGGTTAGAAATTACATTTCGAGTGGCAGATGAAAACAATCTTCTTGCAGCCTCTGTCTCCTCTGTCTGCATCCCTGATTGCTATTGAACAGAGTGTCATTTTGTGGAAGTGCACAGAATCTGCATCAATCTAACTACATGGGAATGTAAGAGTAAATCCTGGAAGTGAAGGCATACAGTTACAGAGAGAAAACAATTAGGCAAAAAATCACAATAGCAAATAGCTTTGAAATCCATTAGCTACCTCAAACTGAAAAACAACTGCTTATTTCATCAGTCATTGTACAACCATCACAAAACAGAACAAACCCCTGACAATGAGGAAACGCTTGGCTGTCTGATCCAAGGCATCTTTTAAGATCTACCACCAGTATCGTGCAAGAGAAGTAAAGTTCAGAAATGCGCAGATTCATTCAAAGACTAAAAGGAGAGTACGCAAGCCACGGCTGTAGGCAACTCGTTGCTAGCATGGTACTCCATCAATGCTTGCATGTATCCACAGGAATTTAACAAAATTAACAGGGGAGTCACCTGCATCATCTGGCCCAGGAGCAGTGGCTGGTACAAAGAGAGGAAAAGGAAAGGGATGAAGTCCTCCTGATGGCTTGCCTTTCCCCTCTCACCCAAATCTACCGAAAAAATTTAAAGCCAAGTCTGACTCTAGAATTTAATTCTGCCATTGATCCGACAAAGCCCTTACGTATCAACCATCAGGAGCAAGCATGCGACTATTAACTTCAGGCTTCTAATTGGAAATGTTGACCACTAACAGCTTCCCCCGCTTCCAGGTGAAGATCAGTGGCCCCTTTGGAAAATACCCTTCTGTTTGTGACGTATCTGGAAGAAAAGCTCTGTAGCCTAGTACGTGCTCTAGCGTTCCCAGGCCAACAGCAGTGGAAGAGAAGAGTCAATGGCAGAGGAGTCTCTGCCTTTATAGCAGTGCCCAAGTTGGACTTCAGGGGCCAATAGCAAGCACTGTGTGACCTTGCGTTTGTGATTTCCATAGGCTGTATTATTAGAGACTTCAGTTTGGTGTATGTTTTTGCAGTGTGGGAGCAATAAAGAGCAAAGGCAAGAAATAAAGAGCCTCCGGGTGCTGACATAAAATTAAATCCTGACTTCTCTTTCAAGTTCAAGGTAGGAAAATCACAGCCGTATGTCTTTGTCAAAAGTGTGCCCAAGTACTAATATCATCAAGGACAGCCACTTTTGCCATGTAATCTTACCACAGTCTCTATATCATCCAGAGCCTTTGTGGATCTGGGTGTAAAATAAACTACTAGCCCTCTTTAAAACACGCTGGCAAGCAGGATTTGGCCCCATGTAAGTAACTTTAGATTACCGCTGCCTGATCTACGGGGAGACCAAAGCTCCCTTCAGGGCAACATCTGATTAGAGGAGAAACAGTTGTCGGCCTCTAGGAAACTGCAAATCATTTTTTGTTCAAACCCACAGGGATTTTTGCAAGGCCTGCTGAGCCAATTTAAACAGGGAAAAAACCCCAAGAACCCTGCAATAATATTCTCTGCAGTTTTCTAAAAGCCAAATCCTGCTCATCCTGCTCAGTGAAGCAATCCTACTGAAGTTAATGAAACCGGTCCCCACCTAGAAGACAGGCTTACCGCAGCTCTGACGCTGCACAGAGAATTGCTCCATTGTCTCTGTTGAGTTGAACCGCATCAGAGAGTTTGCGGTTACATCCCTCTCCCCGCTAATACTGACAACTTCAATTTTCAGCTTGTTTTCTTTCTATTTTTCTTTTATTTTTTTTTCTTTCTTCAGCGATGTGTTCCAACATCTTTTCCTCCTGCCATAGACAGAGCTAGGTGAGCTGCGGAATAAACATAAGGATATCAGAGCGCTGCACCTGCCTGTAAAATGACATGAATTTAATCAAAACCATTCCTAGTCTCGGGGCTCAGACACACGACTGGTCTTGTTGCTCTTCCCCTAGGCAACTGCTTGTTGTGCCTCTAGCGTAGGCTTGGACATATGTTTGATATCACCAGCAAGCGACTAAGCGGAGATGTAGGGAGACTGCATTATTTGATTTCTGATTATGTAGAGCTTCCTTCTTTTTGTGCTCTCATTGGCCTTATGGATTACAGTAAAGCTGTGGCTAACCTGAGCCGGATCCTGCTTATGCCTCACTTATGCCAAGGTAAATCAAGAGAAATGGTGGCGCAGTCAGTGGAACTACATGAGCGTAAGACTGGGTACAGAGCTCATTAACATTTTTAATGGCACTACTTTTTGAATAAGCGCTACCTCTTTTTATCTAGAACAATAACAAGAACAACAAAGACAAGCTCGAAGCAGGAAAATACATGTCCACTGACAGACAAATTACTCTTGCTGAAAATTCAAAGTAAAAATATTTACATCAAGGAAATAAAGCCAGAGGGACAGTGGGTTTTATGGCACTTACAACATCCACCTGCAGCAAGGTATTTTTGCTGTGTCTGCTAAGTACGGTACCTAAAAATACTCACAATACCTAGAAAGTGAGAAAAAATAGTCTTTTGCTTCTGATACGTTTCATAATGGTTACATCTAATTCAAAGCATATCAGACAAGAAAAGAGAAGTTCAAGGAAGCCAGAACCTTTAATCTAGTTAATTAATAGGGGGGGTAGCATGTGAAAGCCTAATGTTAAATGAGAAAGTAATCTTATTCTGCTCAGGCTGGCTGCTCATTTGGTAGACGGGCAGAAGTTAACAAGGGGCCTTGAAATCTATTTAATTGGCCACAAGATCAGAGCCTGCATCCGCCTTTCGTCCATGGAGCCACACTCCTTCATGCCTCCTGTCCCTCCCCACGGAAAAGGAAGGTGATGCTGCAAGACCCCAGCTCTACCCAGCTGTCAGAAACAAGCCGCGTACAAGTCGGTGGAAAAGCTGCCTCCAGCGCTTGGGCTCCCGCAGCTGCAGGGGTGGCCGCTGTGCTTGCCCGTGACAAGCACGCCAATGGCAGAGCCACCATCTCTGACAAGACGCTCTCTGTGGGCACCTCGTCACCAGCCAGTGACGACCGCTCCGTACCCAGCTCTCATGAAGAGGCGCATTGATTTTGCTGGCACTCGTTACGTTCCAGTAATGCAAAGGCATCAACAAGTAAATATGGGGAAGGATTATGCATTTTCTTAAAGTGAAGAAAAGCTCCAAATCTAAATGAAAATCATGTAGCTTTATCTTGAGATACACAGGGAGGATTTAGCCAAACCAGCTAAACACGGCACTTGCATGGGAAACCCTAAACTACAGAACAAAGTACAGAACAAAGTACACAACTTTGTGACTTGATCCTGGAATGAGGGTTAGCATGACGAATATGAATGCATTGTTATGTTGTAATGATAATATTTTTGGCAATAATTGGTACAATGATTTTAAAATAAGATATAATCTAACCTGTTTCCACCCTTTTTCTTGGCATTCATAGGCTGGACTTGATTTCTGCTCAGAGTAAAGAAGTTTCACCTCCATTTGTCAGCATTCCACTGTGAGGCCTGGGCACACCCTACCTTTTCTACAGTTAAACCACGTGGAATTTCCAGCCCAAGTGAAAACTTAAATATTTAAGTACCTTATTATTCAACTTTAAAAAATCCCAGTAGAGGAAATGCAGAAAATCAGTGTGACATGAATCTCATGTGCTTTCTTTTTGCCTTGGGGAGAGGATAAATTAGCCTCCGTCTTTAGAAGTATTTGTCAAGTAGTTACATTTTAATCCTAATTTATTTATGCCTGAATCCTGCAAAGCACTTAAGCATATGCTTATGCTAAACATATGAATTAGCCCATTAACTCTACAGTTAAGCATCATACAAGCACATCATACAAGCTCTGATGGAATCTCTTCACTTCCTTATCCTGCAGCAAGAGTTTAATTTCTACTGTGAGCAGTGGATTAATTTTATCTGAAATACCTTCTATATGCTGACTCTTGCAAAAATAGTACAAAATTGTCATAACCACTGCAAACTGGACAGGTCAAATGAGTTTATCTCAACGCACGTTTCTGCCACGTGTTTTCAATGCAACCTGAAAAGAGTACCATGGAAAATCAGGTGTATCACCTACCAGTTAAAGGCAAACAAAACACGGTTTACCCTCCTTTGTTTTGAAAAGCTTCTTTAAAACAACAGATGCTAGGTTAAATCTCATGTTCAGGCATTTATCACACCTGTTTTCTGTTCCCTTGGAAAATATACTCACAATAGCGCTCAAATGAATTACAATGAGATTTGTTGGTTGAAAACTAAAAGAGAGTTCAGGGAATAAACATTTAATTTTAGGAGGAAGAAAACCAGGTGTTTAAAAGCTTTAAACGTGTTTTCAGATGGTTCAATTAGGCAAAGCTCCATTACAGCCACCGGTTGAGACCCATCATAACCCTGATGAGGTCTCCAAGTAGATACGAGGCCAAAGGAAGAAGAGATGAAGAGAAGTCTATGGGGGTGCGGAGCCTGAGGGTGCAGGCCACGAACCTGCAGCAGAAGCTGGAGGAGCCACGACCCATGGGCATTCTGGCCCCGCAGCCTTCTCCAGCAATCACCACCAGCACAAGAAAAACTTCTCACCTTAAAAATGAATAAATCTTCGCTGTTCTCTTGCAAAACTGGAGGCTGCCTATTCAGAGGTACTGAGGAGGCTCCAGTAAAGAACTTTCATAATCACATTTTTTTCCTAACAGCTTTTATAAGAATGCAGAATGATTTCCTTCCCCTTGCAAGCCTGGAGAGACCTACAGAATGGTATTGACAAAGACAGTCTTTTAACTCAGAAGGAGTAGGATTTGACTCAATTATTCTGCAGGCTAACAGTAAGGAAAGATAAAAATATTGCTTTGAAGAGAAAGGTTTCATTGCAGCAAAATTATATACAAGAATCTAATAAAGTATAATCTAAGACTTATCATTCTTACAGGTGTCATTTTCTGTGCAGCAGCTCTGAGATGAATACCTCTGGCTCTGCTACACAGGTAAGAGTAAGACAACCTTGATCAGACTAGAAACCAGTTCTCTTGCCGATGTCCCTTGCCTCTTCCAACTATTAACCCCCTTTTCTTGGCCAAACCATATTTCTTCCTTTGAGAGGCTTCTCCACCTTTCACGCTGCCTCTCCTAATCCCTCACACACGCTCCACGCACTTAGTCTTCCAGTTTCTTTGCTGTCTTCCAGGCGCGTTACTCATGCCAGTGTCGTGCAACAACACAACATTGAGTTCTTCCAGACTCCTTGAGCCAATGCCGCTTTTCTCTTGAAGTCACCATTGTTTTGCTCCACAGCCCGAGCGGATGGGGCTGTATGTGACTAACATGTCTCTCGATCTTCTTTCCCCGAAGATCACTGCCTAGCAGTTTATAGGAAGGCTCAGTTCCTGTGAAAAACAGCTAACCAAGTTCAAGTGGCTCTGGAATTTTAAAAGCAAAGTACACCCACCTCTTATGTAGCATATCATACAAAGAATAAACTGCTCTTCGGAAAAGAATAAATGTCATTCACTGTCTGAGCGTGCGGCTGTTTATGAGATGAGATTCAGAAACCATCCTCCTCAAGGCTCCAGAGGCATTCTGCCTTCTTCAGGACAAGACCAGTGCTCTTCTCACTGCGGGCCTGACGTTATGCGTCATCTCTTTAGAAAGGAGATAGAAAATAACAAGAAGTTTAAAAATATATAGCTTTAAGCAGAGGCAAGCATTGTGGTTAGTTTTGAATTGGCTTTATTGAAATTTCTTTATGCCTAAAGTTCTGCACAATTCAGAGAGCGGAATAACCAAATTCATTTCATTTAGGCCAAAATCTCGTTTGAAGGACAAAACCCCCTCAAAACATGTTTTACACACGGAACGCAAGAGCCATCTTCACATTTACCTTGAGCCTTTAATGTTGCTATGTTAACAAGTATTTCATTAATTTGACTTCAGTGAAGCAAAAGCAAATCACACCTGAAAACCTGGTCTCCTGGCATGCCAAATAATGTGTCTGTTTCTGCGTAGAGTTGCATGTGGTGAGGCAGAAAAGTTCCTCTACAAGCTTTTAACAAGCCAGCCGGGAGCAGATTCATTTTCTCTCCATTTGCAGGGCAGGCCAGAGGAAGTGTTAGTGAACGTGACCGAATTTTCCAGTTTTTCCCCTCGTCCGACAGGAACACATCAGAGGCAGCAGAACCTCTTGCAGCGGCGAGGCTCCAGTGAGAGCTCCAGGTGGGAAGATGGGAAAAGGTTCTTTCTCTTACGACCGACAGCTCTTCTCAGCACAGGAGCAGCTACCTGAACTGTGCCCTGGAGACAACTCCAACTCCGAGGAAACGAATGCTGCTATTATAGAAACCTCTCCAGGGAAGTCCTATTGCTCAGGATGTTTAAAACTAGGCCAGACAGAACAGTGGCAGCAGCACAACAGAAAATGGATGGCGGAGGCACTTCCGTAGCCTCCAGCTTCTGCAGAATTTCACTGCTGTTAATCGGGAAGTTGAGAGACCCGTGGTGCTGCAAACTGGATGTGAGGCTTTTTAACCATTGCTTGCCAAGCCACTGCTCCGCTGCCGTCTCTTTCTTTTGCGCGTTGCTTTGCTGATAAACTTCACTTAGCTTCGAAACAGCGAGTCATGCCTTCAGCCCTGCTGATGCATTTACTCCGCTCAAGGCAAGGTTCCAGGAATTACCACTTCTCTTTTGGAAGGCAATAAAAGACCTCTTTCCTCATCAGCTCTGTTACAGGAACACAAGAAGAAATTACACTTTTTAAAATAACAAGAAGAAAACCCTGTAGGTTAAAAAACAGGCAGGGTTGAATTCACAGGGCTTTGTACTGTATAATCGCACACACCCCACTGCTTTATCCAATTCTCTTGGTTATTTGAATGAACGGTTTCAAAAGATTTCGCTTTAAAAGGAACACGTTCACTTAAAGTTTGTACTAGCAGACTCTAACCATCTTTATGGCTACATTCACAAAGACATCAGTTGAAAAAGCACAGGAAAAATGCATATTTTTTCCAGCATGTTTAACCTGGGAAGCTTGACAGCAGTTTCAGTACAGTTCAAACAGACCTCTTCTATTAAACGTTTAAGCATGTGAATAATTTCACTGAGTCTCCCAGCAAAGGAACCTACTCAAGCCCTTGCAGGGCCAGAGCCTCACTCGCTCCTTCTTGTGTTCCCAAACAGAAGCTAAGCTATTTTTCAAACCAGATCACGAAAACCCAAAGATATGGATGTCCTTGCTTAGTAACCTGATGGTCTGTTACAGCACTTGCCCTAAGGGTGCCTTCCTACCCGTAACACGCTTTTTATGCTGTGTTATTACCATGCTAAACGGTCGGGTGTTTTTGGAGAGCAAGGACCACATCTTTGCTTAGTTTTGTAACCCACCCCTTGTATTCTCGTGCGTATCCCAACAGACTTGTCTCATTGATCAACCTCATGTGTTTCGCACACGTACGTCCTCCTTGGCCTGCTCTGGCAGTCCCAGAATTCCAGGGGATTCTTCCCACACACAGTGCCGGGCTTTGGGCTCAACCCTACACGCTTCTGGTGAAATAAAGTCCTCTTTTCTGCTCAGTGGAAGGGTACTGTAACCAAACATCTATTTTATCACTAAACTGCGGCCCTCCTGAACATATCAATAGTCTGTTGTCTGTCCAGCTCACTGATCAGTAGCACATGGCTCCACCACCTTAATGTAGCAAGCCTAATTCTAAATCATGTAGTAGTTACACCTGAGACTATGCACTGAAACACACAAACGTTAAGGAATAGGTAGAGAAGGTTGTTGAAACCCCAATTTCCCTTTCCATCACGGGGATTACAGGCACGCCTGTCTGTCGTGGATGGGGAGCACTGCGTACGTCACCACTGGCCACCCGCTTGCTCGCCCCGCAGTGTTGTGGGGAGGAGAGTGATGACAGTGTAACTAACCCCCTTAATGGTGTTTCAATTTTTTTGTGTTTCAGTTCTGCAGATATAAACTCTCATACATACGCTTACTACTTTCTCCCCAGCCCGTTTCAAGGGCTAACCCAGGGCTGACAAGCAGGCACACCGCTAACACACCCTGCCTCTGCGTCTTTGTTATCTTGCGGACTCGGGTGCCAACTTGGAGAAAAATTCCCTCTTCCTGCCCTTGGCTGCGGGAAGAGCCGGCCGGGAAGGCGGCGGTTCACCCGTGGAGCTGCTTCACCCGTGGACTTTCGCTCCCGCCGGCTCCACGGCCTGGGGGGGGCGCAGCGGGGGGTCGAGCCGGGCACTCCGGTGCCGCGCCGAGCTGAGGGCAGGCGAGAGGGTCCTGGGGGGCGCCGGGTGTCCTCTGTCCCTTCCCCGCCGGGCGTCCCCTCCGGGCACCGGGGGGTCCCAGGGCAGCCGCCATCACGGGAGGGGCGGCGGGTGCCGGCACCCCGGCTCGGGCTGAGGCTCGGGCTGAGGCGGGGGCCGCTCCGCCCCGCCGGGGGGAGCCGTGCTGGTCCCGCCCCGCCGCGCCGGGGGCCGCGCCATGTGCCGCCGCCCGCCGCGGGGGCCGCGCCGCGCTCGCCGCCGCCGCTGCTGAGCGTGCGAGGGGCGGCGCGGCCGGTGCGGCGGAGCCGGCAGCGGGGAGAGCGGGTCCATGGAGCACAACCACCTCCACCTCCACAACGGCTCCCTCCTGGCGCACCACCGCTATGGCTGCGGCTTGGGATACGCACCCGTCGTCTACTACAGCCTGCTGCTCTGCCTGGGGCTGCCCGGTGAGTGCCGCGCCCGGGGAGCCGGCGGGGACGGGGCGCCGTGCCCGGGTCGCCCCGGGGAGCCGCCGCGGCGGGGAGGGGGGAATGGGGGTCCCGCAGAGCCGCCGGGGCGTCTCCTGCCCTGCGGTGTCCCCGGGCTGCCAAAGGCACCGGGGACGCGTCCTTTGGCGTAGTCGGTGGGGATTATCGCGGGCGGTTCTTAGACAGCATCCTCGCCGCCTGGCACGCTGCCGGCCCTGCCGCTTCTCTGTCGCCGGGGTCTGTCCCTGCCTGCTCTCGCACCGCTGCGGGCGCTTTTCCCCACCCGGGCTCGGGCGCTCTGACTTTGAACTCGGTTTACAAAGTCTCAGCCCGTCGGGAAGTTTCTGCCCTCATCAGTTTGGCCAACTGAAGACAAAGCGGTACCGAGGACAGCCGGGTCTGTCCCCTGTCAATCGCCTGGCGGGCCGGCAGCAGTCAAAAGTGTAGCTGTCGAGTTTTTCTGGTGCAAATCCTGGGGCAGGGTCGGCTTTAGGAGCAACGTGCCACCAGTAAGGAACTGGGCTGGGGAAGGAGCACGCTATCAGAAGTTGTCTTATTCAGGAGCCTGTCCCCGTGGCTGATGGAGAAGGACAGTATCTAGAAAGTCCAGTCTTGGGCTCAGTGCCCTGCAAAGGCAATGGCAATGCTGACACTGAGATCCCTGAGTGCAGGTACAGGGTTCGGAAGAAAGTCCCAGCTCACAGGCACCAGCCTCCAGACTGTATAACCCTCAGCAAAATTTCCTACTTAAAAAGGGGACAAAGACAATATAGAGACACTGGGGATGCGAAAAGCAAGGGAGACCCCAAATGGGGAAGGAAAGGATGTTTCAGACTCGGGTGTGATCACCTGTGAGGCACCATTTCCAGCACACAGGTATCCACAGCTCAAAACACGCAGGTGGTACATGAGCATCACATCAGTATTACTGTCTCAGACGAGACAGAGGAAGGAGCAGGTTTTTCCTCCCGGAGTGGGCTGTCTGAGGCTGTCAGCGAGACACCTTGGCACGCAGGACCGCAGGGAGCTGCTTGTGCAGCACCACTTCTGCAGTTAGAGACTGGGCTTCGGCAGGCAGAGCTGCCATCCCAGCACAGCCTGGGTGGGCAAACATCACGGCTTGCTCTCTGGCTCAACACCTTCAGCCTCAGAGTAGCTTACAGCGATCCCAAGGACAGGCGGAATGAGTCGGGGAAAAGTTAGATGCACCAAGGTGAATCAGTATTTTAAGGGTGCAATACAAGAGAGTTTGGTTGTGTCTGTGTACAGTGCCATGTAAAATGGCAAACAGCAATAATAGTTAATAGTCTACAATTTCTAGATGTTTTGTTCACCTTAATTCCTTCTTCAAGCAATGAATTCATAGAAATTTTTTTTAATCAGACATGAAGAGAAGCCTGCCTCTGAACAGCACACATGCAATTACCACTCTGCATATAAATTGATGTTGTGTTGTTAGTTTGTTGTTTTTTTTTTTTTTCCCCTCCCTGGCTTGTAATTAAAATTTGAAGATTGGCTAATAGTTCAGAGAACTGGAAAGTTAAGCCCTGTATTTACCCACAGAGGATGCAGGGCATAGGCAAGTGTCTCTGTTCCACAGCACTGATGAGTCTCAGCCCTGAACTGAAGAGACCCAGCCGGCAGGGATGAGGAGGTAGTTTCCTCTTCATTAATTCCTTAGGGGCTGCTTAGATCTCCACAGTAATGACAAGTTCTGATTTCAACACCTGTCCCCTAGGAACTGACCAAGACCCTCTCAAGATTATCAGGTGAAGAAGTTTTTATGAAGCAGTCTGTGGCTAAGCTTGTATTTGTATGTCTCTGAAATGAGGGAAAAGTCTTACGTGCACAGACAAGAAAAATCACTGAGTAAGTGCTCTGCACATACTTGCACCAGCTGCCTAAGGATACTACATTGTAATTACAGACCTGTCGCTGTCATTCTAAGAAAATGGTTAAAAATTGGTGCACGATCCAAATTAGCAACGGCAACACACATTTCTCAAGAGATCTGCCATCGGTTGATTAGAGCAGTGGCATCAGTGACAGTGCTTAACAGAACGAGCCAAAGCGTTTGGTGGTGCAGCACTGCTGGGTCCGGTGGGCTTGCATCGGATACGAATGTGTCAGCCTGAGGACAACATTGGCACTAACACCTGAAAACACTGCACAGGTACAGCGTGCTGAGTGAATGCACAGTGTGCTGAGGGCAGGAGAAACTTATGATTCTCGCCCTGAGACTGCACAGAGATGAGAACAAGGATAAGTTTAGGGAAAGACCCACATGGCCAAGCTTCATTGAGGATGTGGTCTGGGGCAACAGCAGCACTAAAAAGAGCTTTCCATGTTTTAATTTGAAGCTGCTCTTCAGTTTTCTAACATCAGAAAACTGTAAATGTACTACACTTTATGTAAAGTGTGCTACACTTATTACTTGTCAGAAGAAGGATCCTGCAGCCTGTGGGATCTGAGTAATTAGCTTTGCATGGTGCCAAGAATTTAAGAGAAACGCTGACTAGGATCTGTCCTTAAATACAGCACTAGTGCCTTGTGTTGCTGAAATGGAAACGGTTAACTCCTTGCCACAAATCCTGGAGAAGGACTGATGAGAGGAGAAACCAGTTAACTGCTTCTGCCTTTCCTGCTCTAGTGTCTGAAGGAATTTTCACTAACTCAACAACTCCACTTCGAGGCCAAGCGATGCCAGGCCTGATTGTGCGTGCGGAGAAAGCATCCTTTCCCCTCCCCTCTATCACCCAGCCATCTCAGCAGCTCCCGTTCCCAGCAGCAGCTCTTTCTCCCTCCCTGTTCAACCAGGCACCAGAAAGTCTGAAAAAGGCAGAGGTGAGAGAGAGAGCAAAGTGAACTCCCTTCACCCCTGCTCTGGCAGCAGCACAGAGGGGCAAGTGCCCTGCAAAAAGGGGCAACCAGAGAGGCCCCATCGCGCGCAGAGATGGCTACAGCTCTGCCAGAGGTGACTGCGCCTTCCATCAGCTGAGACGGGAGGTTTCTTCTTTTGCCTCTAAGCAGAGGTTGGCAAGACAGAGACTTGCTGGGGAGCAACAAGTTTTCCGAAACTTGTTTTGAGTGCAGATGTGCAAGGCGTCCCACCAGCGTGCAGTCCCGCTGGCAGGAGCAGGGGTGCCCCAGGAGAGGCTGCGTGGGACAGGGAGAGACTGCTGCTGCAAGGGTGGGGAGCAGAGCGGGGCAGCAGCACTGGGAACAGGGTCATGCTCCCATTTAGAGGGGGTGAAGTATAATTTACAGAGACGTTCCGCAGCCCCTGCTCTGTCATCCCTGCGCTCCCCTTGTCTCTCAGTTGGAGAGGATCTCTGAAGCACCTCCAGCTCGCGGGGAGGCAAGAGAGGGGCTGCAGGGTGGCTTAATGGAAGTGTTTCTTGCCTTAGTGAGAGAAAATGCCAGAGAAGAGGTGTTGTTGGATGTGGGGGTGGGAAGAAATTGCTCTGATTCAATCCAGGGAGGGGCTGGTAGGGTGAGGAAGCAGAGAGCTACAGGTACCAACTCTCCGCCTGTCCCTTTGGCAGGGAGAGCTGCACAAAGCAGCTACACCAAAGAGCTCCTGCTATGGCAGTGCCACCAAACACGACCAGGAGAGTCAGGCACAGAGGCAGCTATGCTGGCTGTAGATACCTGGCTTTGACCTGATTCCTGCTCCATCAGAAGGTACAGCAGCAACTGAGTTGCCTTCCCTACCAGTCACCTTCCCCCGTTGGGATATAGTGTGCTGCTGCTGAAAGGACAAAGTGGCAGCACTTCCTAGACTGGGGCCTGGCCTGATCCACGCTTCCAGGGGTCTCCTCCCCTGACAGTGCAGAGGGGCAGAGTAAAACTGGCTTCTTATTGCATGATTGCGCTGGTTCCGCTTTGCTCCCTGGCCAGTCACGTACCTGGGGAGCAACTCAGCTTCAGGGATCATCACATGCCAGTGACACCAAGTACAGGCACGTACCCGGCACCCTTACAGCATCCCCAGGAAGTACCAGACCCACACCGATGCCCCAGGGAAACGCCACTCCAGACTTCTGAGAGCCTGGTCTAGAAACGTTTGTTTTATTCATGCTTTAGGCTTCTGCTTAAAACCCATCACATCGATGTAAACACAGATTCAGGACTTTGCAAGCTTGGGAAAGCAGCCTGGACACACTTGGGAGCTCCCAGCTGGAGGGTGTGAACAGGTAGCTTTCGTGTCAGACCTGCTGCTGAACAAGGTGTCATGGAGATGGGGACAACCCAGGTCATTCAAAGCCCAGCTATGGACAGAGTGCACTCGGCAGGCTCCACGCAGAGGGAGAGAAGCTGCAGTCCTGACCTAGAGGAACGTGTAAGCTCAGCAGGGATGCCTAACCTTTCTAACACACTCTCAAGAGAGTGCTACGTGTTATGGACCTTCCCCTGACAGATGACAGACCGGCTGTCTTCGCACAGCACGCCAGATGCTTCCTAGGGTGCTGGATTGACACACAGGTGCGTAACGTTTGCACTGCGCCCGTGCAAACTGCAGTACAGTCACAGGCAAACTAAGGCCATGGAGAACTGCTCCTTCTGGAGCCTTCTCCCCTCCTGCAGCTTGGCATGAGGAGGCTAATTTGGGAGGCATGCAGGCCAGGGTCATCGTCCTGGCAAAGCAGGTACTGCCAGTGGGCTGTGGGCTGAGCATCCCTGATCTAAGAGACCACCACCACGCAACAGCCCAGCTGTGCTCCCTCCGCTCCCCGGCAGCGTAGGGGGAGCGAGACCTTAAGAGCATTGCCACCTCTGCTTACAGCCGCCACCTGGTTAGTAGCATGAGTAGGAAGGGGGACAGGTAGCAATGTTTGTTGATGACTCACATGGCACGTAATACCCAGTAAATACCAAAGCAGGCAGAAGGTAGGTGTACGTACAGCACACAGCAGTACAGAAGTGTGTCTGACCCGTTTTGGATTCCTGCCATCTCTTGCCTAGTATATTCTTCTGCAATCTCAGTACAGCCTTCTGATTAAAGAGAGCATTTCCAACACCTGAATAAATAGCCTTTCTCATAACAGCATACCTGAACAATAGAAGCGCTAAAGGAAGGCCTGAAAATATGAGTGGGAGAATTGTTACATGCAGAGTTATGACCTTGAAAAAACAGCACTCTTCAGCTGTCGCTCATTAGATAGAGTTCACACAATGAATAAGAACTGAACCCTCCTGAGGCCTGATTCAACCCCCCTTTTATTCAAAGACCATGCTTTCTCTGACTTAAAATCTGAATTGGACGCAAAGACAGTACATTGCATCCTGCTTAAAGGAGGACAAATAAATTGGCAGAACTTTAGCTCAGCTATTGAAGCAACTGAAGGGCACTGCAGCACATTACAGTAGCACGACTGGACAGAGGGGAACAAAACTGCTGCTAACATGCTTGAAATGAGTCACTTTCTGTTGTAAAATGAGTGCTTTTTCTTTAAGGAAAGACAAATCATTATGAAAAAGAATAGCTTCATCACAGTGTCCCTGCAGAGAGCTGGTGACAGCAAGGTGTGCAGATGGGAGCGATTTAGTTTGGTCAGTAAGTCTGGAGGTTGTGGCCACTAAAGCCTTGCAGCTTGAAAGGCAGCACGTGTCTGAATCCACACTAATGCAGAAGAGGACTTGTTTGCACATCTCCAAACGCCACCACGGAGTACAACTGCTAACTGTGGTTTTCTTCTGCCACATCAGTAGGAAACAACGCTGTCGGGGCTGTAAGGATAACGAGGTGCAATATTTGGGAGGCTCAGTAGACTATGAAGTGCACAACCTTGCATGGTAGGCTGCTAAAATGGATTGGGAAGGAAAAACTCCAAAGGAGATTTTTTCTTGAAATGACAACGACACAAAAGAGAGAGCACAGCCAGTTTTCACGGTAGGTGGGTAATGTAGAGCCCCCAGTTGTTAAGAAGTCAAGCCATTCAGAAGCACTAGGCAGTCTAATATCCCGCTGTTCTTCATCCACCCTCATACTTAGTTCTCTCCTCCTCCTCTTTCTGCTCCCCTCCGTAAAATGGGTGTGAATCAGCAGAAACGAGCCAGCAGGAGAAGGCCTTCATCCGCATACGTCAAAACAAATTGCTGTAGGCAAACAAACAACACCGAGATGTCCTGACGTGGCACGAGCTCGGCTTTCACACGCCAAGTGCAAAGCAATCCCTGGCCACAAAAGCTTTCACCTTCTGTTTCAGGTGGTCTTTTTGAGCCTTTAATCTCTCTTTCCATTAACCTTGAGAAACCAGAAGAGGAAACAGCCAAAATTAACCCCTTGAGCACAGGAGACCTCGCACACAATTCTGTTTTCATTATGCAGAATAAAGATACGTATGTAAGGATCCTAAACCCCAATATCTGGAGCACTTTTGGTGCCGTTCTGGGGGTGACCCGAAGGGAGAAGATGGTGTTGGATTGCCTCCCAGGACACCAGTATGGTTGTGCAGAGGGAATGAAGTAGAGGCAACCAAGACAGACCAGAATTAGCGGTACTGAAGATGACCAAAAGGAATTTTATCCCTTTATCCATGGAAGAGGAGAGAAGCCTGCCTATTAGAACACATTTTTTCACTGAAGTTGTTCTTTTCTACCACCTGAAACAGAGAGTCCAGGGAACATACAGTCATTTAACTTCTCCATCTTTTCAATCATATGGTGCATTGCCCGCGTGGATAGGTGCACCAAAGGTTGCTTTTGGTTTCCAGACAAATTACCTGTCAGTCAGTTACATCAGACTCTGATATTTCACAGACATTTGTTTAGTCCAAGTGTGTTTTCTTCACTGCCCAGACTAGCACACCGAAGAGTGATACATCTAGTGTGGATGCAGTATATTCTCCATAGGGGAAATAAAGCCAAACTGTGATGGTTTTACATAGTCTGTAATTTCCTGCATATTGTGTAAAATTGGCATAGTGTCTGAGAAAGCTTGGCCATGGGGTTTGCAAGCATGAGCTCCTATTGCATTAGCTAATGCTTTAGGAAGACATAAAGACTTTGTTTTTTTTTAGCAAAACCACAATCAAAGGTAAAATCCTCTTAATTATTCATATTCAGTAAAGAATTCATGCCAGTGCCCTTATGAAATTACGTCCTCCCTCCATCCTAGTCATCCCATGAAATACTTTTGGCACCCACCTCAGTGCTTTGGCGTTCAGTATCAAAAGGGTAGAATGGTTTTGTCATCCTCGAGCTGAAGTTACTCAGCTTGAGACCTCTTAAACTTCATTGACAGCCCACATTTAGAAGCCACAGACACCTGCCAAATGAGACACCCAAATTGCCCTGAAAATCTCCGTCTCTCCAGATACGTTGCATGAATAACCAAATTTCTCTTATGATTTCTGCATTATTTTGCAGATTGCTTTTTCTCCTCCCTGCACCGATTTCCATTAGAAAGCTTTACTGCTCTGGTAACAAGATACAAGGGTAGATTTTGAGATGTGAGTTTTAGACGTTTTTATCCTCGTGTGGGCGCCTCTAAGAAAGGCTTTGGGGGGAGAAATGTCCAAGAGTCATTCTTCACTGTAGGTCCAGCTCAGGAAAGATGGATGAGGAGGGTGAAGACAGCAAGAAGAGAACCAGATCCCTGTCACCAGTGAGCACATACCAGGCCTTCTCGCATCTTAGCCTAGTGTTACTTCTGGGCTGTTCTCATATTGCAGAAACAGCCCTATTTTACAAAGATTAGGGGAAAAAAAAGCCTACTCCAAGGGTCTAGGAAAGCCAAAAGCGATGCAATGTAGTTGTACCTGTCTGCCAGACAAGTTACTGCTCTTAAGCCTGAGCAGTTGGCAAGGCTCCAAGTGAATAGTGGCCATTGGCATCTCCACACCATTACCACATCTGTGCCCTCCAACAGCGAGGAAGTGCTTTTGGCTGGATTAAAGTCCTTCTCTGGCCTCCATGAGCCACTGACGGCTGGTGCCAGCCGTAGAGTACCCCATTCACTGCATCCTTGCCCAGAGCTGCCTCAGCTAATAAATGATGTCCGTCAGAAAAATGGCCCTCTAACGCTAATTCTTTAATTCACTCGTGACTTGTAAGTGCAAGGCCATGCCATGTTTTCTCTGACAGTCACTAACCAGTCTCCTGCCATATGGAAGGGAGTCTGGGTTGTCCTGGGCTGGAGCTTGATCATCCTCTACCACCAGGTTCACTTTCTGGTTCGATTCCCTCAGACCTGGCGTGGTCTCTCCCCCCACGTGGGATTTCTAAGCACAAACCACACGAGAGCCTTCCTACAAGGTGTGAAACCTCCTCCCCTGGCAGTCCAGCATCCGTGCCTTCCATAGCTTTTGTGATGCTCATTTTTTTGGCTTAGATCCCTCTCCATCCCCTGGGAGATGGTACAGGCAGCAGCAGAGGGGACTGACGGCTCTTTCCCCTCCGAGGCTGAGTGGGTGCATGCTGTTCCGTGGCACTCAGACAACTGAACAACAAATAAATCAATTTATTTTAAAAATTAATCCTCACAGGAACTCTCAGGGAAGGAAAAACTTTCATTACACTAATTATATTCTATAAAGTATCTCTTTACACTTCACAGCGGTTTAAGGAGGGATCTCAGGATACGATAATAAAAGAGAAGAAAATATTATGTTAGCCATGAGCAGGCACCATTCACAGAGGTTGTCCCCACCCACTGTAGTGTTGAGTTCGACCCATACCGTCTGGAAGAGGAAAACATGAAACTGTTCTATCTTTTTTTAAGAGGCAAACAGCATCCAGGGGTCATTTTAAAAGACCACATAACCAGCTATAGCCAACATCAGTAATAAACATGTGTTTACATTGCCACAGCATTTTTTAAAAAATAATTCCTGTTATGTGGCCCCCATCAGAAATCAACCATTGTCATCATCTTCTCCAGAGAGCTCCCACACGAATTAAGGGCTGAATGCCATCCTCGTCTCTAATCTGGTAACTATTGGCAAATGACTGTTAGTAAGCACGGTCAGATCTGGCTGCTGGACTCGGTACCTGTTTACATTTTAATATTGCCTCCTAGCTTAGCGGAGGCATCAAGCCAAAACATCACTTTTTTTCACCATATATATATTTGTAGCATATTGTATTTACAGTCTCCGAATTTCTAAATCTAAGGAGGTGTTACTAACGTATTTTCTAAAGCAATTTAGAATTTGCTGTTCGTCAACCGCCTCTCTCTGTGCCAGTCAGGTGACTAATGCAAGGCCTGCAGAGTAGTTTCATACATTGCACAATAATTTGTAGGGATCCTAGCAACAACTGTATTCGGTAAAAGGTGTCCATTATATTCAGTGACCTAATGTTTATCACGCTCGGTAAGCGTCACTCATGGCTACTTCATTCAGGTAGTTTATGATGCTGAACTGCTGAACCACACAGCAGGCCCTATTCCCAACACAGCGGCGCTGCCACTTGTGTTGTAAAGGCTATTTCACTGCACAGGCTGCTGTGTACATGCAAAATGCTCTCAGTAAGAGAAAAAACCAAAGCCCAGAAACACACCTGTTTCTTCTTTAGATAGATACAATTGCTCCTGCTTAAGCTCACACGCAGTGATAATAGTCAATAGAAGGACCTCTGCGAATCCCCCACAAAGGCCATGGTTAGATGCTATTTGAGCTCTAACTGTAATCCATGAAACAAGAACTGTACCTTTAGGTCACTCTGAGGAGGCACAGAAGACTGCACGGGCTCTGCAGGTGAGGCAGCATGGCTTTGGGACAGGAAGCAAACCCAAACCCACATGAGAACCAAGGTTACTTCTAAAGGATGGTCCCTCTCAGACATGTAGGGCCTCCAATGGCATGAATTTCAGTGCTACAATTTGTACTTGGAAGCTGATAAAGCCAGAGGAGAGATGTGAGTGGCCCATGACGAAGCCTGGCTGAGTTAGAAGGTTGCTGTATTTTGATCAGCGTGGATGGATGGTGTTTGCACACCAGAGACCTTCAGATGCTGTGTCTCAAAGGCATCCTCGTGACTGAAGGGATAGAATTGAGACTGCCGTTTCTTACAGTTGCTTCTCAGCATCTGCTAGTGGCATCTCAAAGCTTCAGCCAGCTAGTCCCTAATCAAGCCCTGGTTCTCAACCAGATATTTATAAATTCAGAATACTGCACTGCAGCAAGCGACACTGGCATAAATTCCCATCTGTCATCCTCTAATCAACTCCCAGCACAGTGATCAATCTCTTTCAAATTCAGATGATCTTAACTACTTAGTATGTAGAAAAAACACTGCAAGAAATGGGCAGTATACCATCCAGGACAATTTAGGGACACTGACCTATCCATCAGCTTTAGCTCCACATACATTACAAAAATCTCTGCCTCTACTGTATCTCCATCATCTCCTCTACCATAGTCCTCATCACTGACTACAATATTAGTGCTGGAATTAGGGTAAACAAGGTTAAAAATATGGTTGCAAATACTCTTCTGTCACCTTTCACCTGCAATAGGTAATTTTTGCCCACAGGAGCACTTGTGGGGCACTGAGTAGGCACCCAAGAGTCACCGAGATGCTGGCACAAGGACACAGTTGGTCACACAGAGCGGTGTTCTCACCTGTTTCCTATTTTACTGAGCTTTAGATAGTGTTTGAGGACACACCAAGGACCAGCTTAACACTGGGTAGGAAATGAGTAAAGGACGGAGATTATCCATAGCTCATCTTTGCTCTCCCTATACCGTATGCAGCAGGAAAAATACTCCTAGACCCTGTGCTAAGACACTGTCACACTGGCAACTTTCTGCTGCACCCCCGTATATATCTGTTTTCGCAAAGTAAATGATAGTACTTTATTTCATATCATTCAGACAGAAAAACCCTAATGTGATCCCAGGGAAAGCATTTCCAATACAAGATACCATAACCTTTGCAGAAAAACTGCATAGAGCTTGCACGTACTTTATCAGATCAATTTTCTAATATCTGTCTCACCAAGCAAAGCTCGCTGGCGTTAAAATGAATAACTTGCATTTCAGTACATGCTGTTACTGCCGTTGCTGGGAACCCTGAGAAAGGCAGGGGAGAGGGTACAGGGGAAAGGACTGCTCATAAATCTGCTCCTGTAGGAAAATGGGAGCGGGGTTAGAACCAACAGCAGGACCCCCGCAATGGGCAGGAGGGGTGGGGAGCAGGGCTGCTGTGCCTGGACACGGCCTGGCTTTAGCATCCCTGCAGGACCTCCTCTGGCAGTCCGGCCAGAGCTACCAGCAGGAACCAACATCCTCAAGCGTCCCCCTTGCTGCACGCTGGCTCCAGCTGCTGCTGCTGGAGTGAGTCAAATCCAGAGGATTTAAAGAGAAGATGAACCCCATGGGTCACATCCAGTATCTGTGCAGCCGAGCTGCTCAGCCTGTCTGGCCAAAACCAACAGGGGCTGCAGAATCATGATAAAACACTCGTAACTTGAGGATTTCCTTGACAGTGCATCACTCACTGTACTCTAGGGCTCATCAGCAGGCACAACAGTGGCATTTTGTAAGCAAGTAAATGAAAAATGACACAGCAATTCTGACTATATCGTCCCCCATCTCCCACGTCTGCTCTGAGCTGAAATCAATGCAGTTGCATTCATGTTAAAGGAGGGCAGACTTGGGAAAATTCCCCTGAAGGTGATTTGAGACAATAGTGTTGGACAGATCATGCAGGTGTTTTTATTTAGGGAAGGAGTCGGTTGATTGTCATGTTTGGTTTAGTTTTGTTCCAAGATACAGAATTAATATATTAATACAAAAATAGGTGACACTTATGAGGGCTGTTACTCAAGATCATTCACTCTGCTGCAGTTCATTTCCCCAGTGGCAGAAGTCTGCTCCCAGATAGCAGGCTTAGAAGCATTTACAGAGGAGGAAGTTTTCTCCAGTACCAAGTAAAACTATTAAAAAAAAAAAAAAAAGAAAACGAGAATTTTCAGTTGTAGGATATATGTCCTAGGTCATCATTACCTTAATGTCAGCAACTTCCTTTCTCTGTGATTTAAAGGAATCCTTACAATTATTGTTGATTTGGGAAATCCATCAAAGCTGGCAGAAACGTTTGAAGCACTGAATGCACAAAAGTGATGATTTACAGAACACTTATGAAAATGTCAAATACAAACATTTGGCAGTCTCTCATACAGTAAACCAGATCTCTGATTTTTAAGCACTGCTTCAGGTATTCTAGCCAAGTGATATAAACTTCTGACGGGAGCAATCTCACCTGTCTCAGTCCAGCCATACAGCTAGTAAGAATAATAGGATATTCCCCCCCCCCGCTCCCCGATTCAAGACTACACAGTAAGTTCTAGCAAACATGAGCAAGCAGTTAAAGTTTGGCTACACCTCAGTGCTCCAGGAAAGCTCTCAGGGGCTGTTTGTATCGATGGTGGGGAGCTCTGCCTGGCCAGGGGCTGTAGCACTGAGCCCTTATAGCCCTTATAGCACTGGCTCAGGCAGTCACTAAAGCCTATCTTTAAGTTGAATCTCACCTTTAGAAGGCTGAAGCAAACCAGACAGGGAAACAGCAGAGACAAGACACTTGAGCGCTTCACCACGATATTTAAGTGTCATGCAATACGTCTAGGTGTGGTTTAGGTGACGGGTCTGCTTTGTGGTCAAAGAGTTGCAAGCAGATGTTTTTTCAGGAAAACTCAGGGACGTTTACACTTGGGCTGAATCGGAACATCCATCACCTCTGATGTGGCCATCAGGATTTCCTCCAAGGCTCAACTGTATCACTCCAGAGGAAAAATGCCTTGCAATTGGAGAAGGACTTCTAAAGAGCAGCAAGGAGGTCTTTCTGGAGCAGATTGTTTCAGTGGTGGGAAGGGAGACGTTTCCCCAGAGCCCAGCTGTAGGAGTGCGGGTCAGATAGACAGGACTGAATTACAGGAGACTCATCCTGAGCAGAGCTGGAAACTTCAAGTGCTGCAAAGCACCTCCAGCTCTCAGGTGGAGCTGAGGACATGTGTTTCCCTGAAGTCCTCTCAATTGGGACCCCACTTAGTCAAGAGAAAATCACCTAATCCAGGTGGCTTTGATTTCAGCTCTTTTTAGATTGAGTTCAGAACTAAAACAGGCAGGCACCACAAGCTGGGAATGAGGAACAAAATGAGGTCTCCCTCCAAAGCCCACACCACCCTTCTTATTTGTCACTTGTAAAAAAAGGAAAGGAGCAAGGGGGGAAATAAGAGTGTGTGTGAGATACTTTTTATTCTCCTGCTGCTCCATCCTGCTACCCCTGCCTCCTTGCACATAGGCAACAGGCTGTGCAACAGAGCCAGGACCATAACTCTACATCTACTCCAAGGAGGTAGCAAAGGGCTGCTAGATACCACCTAACCCTATGTCTGGAGTGAAGGTCCCGACTATCTCTGTCCCTCATATCCTGGTCTGCTGTGACACCGAGTGTCAGTGTATCCCACAGCTGGGAGCAGGGACACGTGCTCCTCTCATTGCAACAGCTTCTCTGAGGGACCCAACTGTAGCATTTCCCTTTTAGTTTCTTGAACTTTAGTAAAGGCGGTCGTGTTGCCAAGTGCTTGAAAAGAGCTACTGCTCCAAGCAAGTGCTCAGAAAAGCTAATGTTACATCTTAGTAGCCTAACTCTATGTTTCTGTCTCCACAGCAAACATCTTGACAGTCATCATCCTTTCCCAGCTCGTGGCTCGCAGGCAGAAGTCCTCCTATAACTATCTTCTAGCTCTAGCTGCTGCTGACATCCTGGTTCTCTTCTTCATCGTCTTTGTGGACTTCCTCATGGAAGACTTCATCTTAAACAAACAGATGCCTCAGGTACTGGACAAAATAATTGAGGTCTTGGAATTTTCTTCCATCCACACCTCCATATGGATTACGGTTCCACTAACCATCGATAGGTATATAGCTGTGTGCCATCCTCTGAAGTATCACACAGTCTCCTACCCTGCTCGTACTCGAAAAGTCATTGTAAGTGTCTATATCACCTGCTTTTTGACCAGCATCCCCTACTACTGGTGGCCCAACATTTGGATCGAAGACTACATAAGCACATCAATGCATCATGTCCTCATCTGGATCCACTGCTTTACTGTTTACTTAGTGCCCTGCTCCATCTTCTTCATACTGAATTCCATCATCGTGTACAAGCTGCGGCGAAAGAGCAATTTCCGACTGCGAGGGTACTCCACGGGGAAAACAACAGCCATTTTGTTTACTATAACTTCTATATTTGCTATACTTTGGGCACCAAGAATAATCATGATTTTGTATCACCTCTACGTATCGCCTATAAACAACAGCTGGGTGGTACATATTGTGTCGGACATCGCCAATATGCTAGCACTGCTGAACACTGCAATTAATTTCTTCCTCTACTGTTTTATTAGCAAAAGATTTCGCACAATGGCAGCTGCCACACTGAAAGCCTTCTTTAAGTGTCAGAAGCAACCTGTGCAATTCTATACAAACCATAACTTTTCCATAACAAGCAGCCCTTGGATTTCCCCAGCCAACTCTCACTGCATCAAAATGCTTGTTTACCAGTATGATAAGAATGGAAAGCCTATAAAAATATCACCGTGAAAAGGGCAACAGTTGGAGTTTCTGGGTGCAAGTTCTTTTCAAGCGGTTACATCTTCAGGATGTAATTTGCTGAAATGGCTGTTTTGAAGAGTGGTCATTTGATTTCATTTCCCTGGGAGACCGAGGGCAGATCAGACTGTTAGGAGGGAACAGGAGCACTTGATTTTAGGAGCAGAAGTGAGAAGGCAAACGCCTCTGTCTCTTACATAGCATTTTGAATATGCGTCAGAGTTCAAGTCCTAGTGTTCAGTCGCACTCAAACGATTTGCATCCCTGGACCAGTGCAGTCCAAAGTCATTGGAGGGGAGAAGCCACAACAGTGTTTAATTACAACCTTTTAAAAAACAACAACAAAACCTTACTTGACCACGCAGTTCACTATCGACGGATGCTTTCATGTACTGTGGAAGGTGCCATTTCTGGTGTGTGCACTTGCCAAAAATGATGTGTTGTTTCTGACGTGAAATGCCACCACAGTCTTGCTGTCAAGACCTTGTTGCAGGAGGCAGCCTCTGAGACACGAACTGTGACAAGCCCATTTTGGCTCATTTGAGCAAGGCTCAAGGACCAGCATAGTACCTATTGCAGGTACTACAGGAAGCAATCCTGCAAGCTGCCGATATTCGTATGTTTAAAGTTGTTATTTTAAAGAATGTGACCAAGACAGGGGAGCTGGAGGGAGGGAGGGAGGGAGGTTTCTAGAGCCAAGAACAAAAGCAGCATCTTTTCCCAGCTATTTCAGTTATGGTGTCTAAAGGCTTTGAAGTGTGAGGCCAAGTCCTGCCTGATGCAGGGCTCCCACCAAAGCTGCTCCTGTGAGATTTGGAGTGATCACAGCCTTCAGGTTCCTTCTTAATCAATAAAAATTCTCAGTTATCCCCCGCATTCGGTTATTTAGGGATTAACATATAAAAACCTTCAGCCTGAGATTTCCTCCTGACAGATTATGCCATCCTATTGCAAATTTGCCATTTAATTAAAAAAAAAACTATTTGTGAAAGAAATCCATTAAATACCCAATAGCAGTAAAAACATAGTTCAGCTTGGACTAAGGCTTTTAAATATTTACCTAATTTAAAGTAGCTTAACTGCTCTTCCTTCACACTCAAAAACCAGCATCCCATCAATGCTGAGTGTAGAAAATGAGAAGAGATTTACAGGAAGGCAGAAAATGCAGTTCTTTTAATTTCTCTCCTTTTCAGACCTTGGCATGTGGTCTCTCAGAGCCACATACCGCAACCTTTTTACTTCTGTGTTGGACACTTAATGCAGCCTTACTGATCGTGAGAGCAGACTTCCTTGCATGGTGAACACAAGCACAATGTGGTCACAGCAGCTTCTCAGTAACTGCAAACAAGCAGCAGCCTGGTGCTAGCATTGCGTTTGTGCCTGTGCCCGTCTCCATCGCCAGTGGGGAGCTCGTGGTGACCTAACACAGTGAGGTCACCTGAGAAGGGATCCAGTCAATCCCACTTTGGTGGGATCTGAGGGCTGAAATCGTCTCTCTAAAACCCACGGATGGCTCAGCTTTGGTGCATTTCCCCTAAGAACCACCAAGACTTCCAAAGTCCTGCTGAGGACAACAACCTGGTCCCCTTCTGCCACAAAGGTTGCATTACTGACTCATACTGCCCATACTGGTGTCCTGCAAGAGCAAAACCCATGCCAAACCTGAGCATGCCTTCCTCAGGAGGGAATGGCAGCAGAAGGGACAAGCCATGAAGACCAGGACCCCAGGCAAAGGCTGGCTCATGCGTGGGGGGCTTTCTCAGGAGAGATTGAGGCTACTCAGGTCAGTCAGGAGCACAGAGACAGGATGCCCAGCGCCTCGGGGACCATGCGCCACCCCATCCCCTTCCCACAGGCAGATCAGCTAGGAGAGCTGCAAGGTGCTGGAGTCCCCCAGGGACCGTGCTGGTTAGAGCAAGGAGAGGGGCATGCCTGGGGAAAGGGGGAGCTGAGAGCAAAAGCTGACCCTCCCCACCCAAGGGATGCTACGCACCTAAATCTCCCCAGATTCAAAGGGAAGCGAAGAGCCCCCTCATCCTGTAGGCCCTTTGTCCCTGTGATCTCAACAAAACTTCACACTTACTTGCAATAATAAAGCATGAGGGATGCTCGGCCTTGCTGTGTTTGTCACAGCAAGGTTAACATTATTGCTCCCTTTACCAGTGTTTCACAGAAATTCAATTTTGTGGCCATGCCTTCTACCCTCCTCTTAGAAACCTCTCTCTGGTCTTTGTCAGTTGATAGTAACCAAAGTTACCTTATGAAAAAGGTACTGTATGTTTCATTTTGGGAAAACACTGTATTTATAACTTATTTTTATTCTAGATTTGTTATGAGGAATGCTTGTCTGAGTTACATGTGAATGAGTCTGAAGTGCAATATCTCTGTAGATAAGTGGTTCATTTTTGAGAATGTATCTATTGAAAAAAATTATTTATACAAGAAATTCACTATTTACTTAATATAATAGTAACCTTACAGAAAATAGTGAATATTTAGGGCTTTTATTTATTAAAAAAATTTCAATTAAGTGCATGGCATACGCTGCCATTCACATGGTGTGATTTATCAGTTTTTGTAACATAATGTTTATCCTGCAAACTAGCAGTGTCATCTGATTTTTCCTGTCCTGATGATGTATTTTTGTAAGTTACCATATTTAAAAACAAAATCTTTCTGCGTGAATATTTCATTTCCCACTAAAAATAACCCATTAAGTTGTTGTAACTTCGTTGGAAAAGAACTCACAACCCTTTGCCATATCCTTTTAGAAATGACAAGGTGCAATTTTCATGTACAGTGAATGGGTCATTTCATTTCTGATAATTTAGGGCTTGAAGAGCTTACTTCCAAAGCCCCTTGAAGTCAAAGGGAAGGTTGGTTGTGGTTTTTGTGGTTGGTTTTTCCAATCCGCATCAATTTAGGAGGGCTTTGGATCAAGCAGTATCTTGTTAACAGACATTTGAAGCCTTCTTAGAGTCCAGTTTGGATAATAAAGCCTTGACTTTTTAGTCTGCCATATGGGAGCTGCTGTTGATAATACTTGCCTTATTTTTGGTTGTGTGAAGCATTCTGCAATGACTGTTGCTAACTAGCCAATGTCTTGCTGTATTATTCGTACCTCCTCATTTTCCAGTAGTAAAAACTTAACCAAGCACATATAGTGTCACTATTTAGGGGAAAAGTATCCTGGAGACAAAACCATCTTTGTTGTGAAGATGGTCTTTTGTACTCTATTTAATTTATATCTCAGATATCTACAATTAGAAACAATAAGCTGTGAATGGACAGTTTTACAATTACTTATAGGTATATGTCCTTGAAGACCACAGCTAGGAACAAAATACTTTTTAGATGAGTTGCTGGTATGTAAAAGTATGGGACCTATCACCTATTTAAATTGTGAATATTGATATTTTCATAAGTAGACAATATATTGTGTTTGACAAACTTGTTTGTACTATAATAAATTATGAGATGGTGCATAACTTAGTACTGCATTTGGAGCTATTGTTTGATTTTAGATTCTTATGATATACTTTTGATTTATAGGTACTTATGACATACTACAAATAAGACCAGACCTTGGCAACCGTTACTCAGTAAAATGCAGCCTTGGATTATGGGTGTTCATTCATTTGTTGGAAAAAAATATCTGATATAAGATGTATAAATTATTACTGGCCCAATTCATTTTGAAGCAAAGTCTCAACTGTTTTAAGTTAAGTTTAGCTGTTAAAGTCAACAAATCCCTATCCCTAATACCAGTGGAAAGTCGAACCTGAGACCATTTAAACCTGTCCAAAGCAGGTGTGATGCCAGGAAATCAAGCTGATGCCCCCGGCCATCACAAGTGATGACTTACCCAGAGAGTCAGGCCCAGGAGAGCAAAACACACAACCCTAATTCCCATCATCAATCAATGACAGAATTAATGGCCTAAGCTTCCCCACAAATAGGCTCTACTCAGTCACAGGAGCCGGGGCAAATGGCAGTTTGGTTCAAACTTAAGAAAACGGGGCATTAAACAAGAAATCTTCCCAATCCTCTCTCCCTGTGCATGCACAGAGTCTACGTGTTTTACAGGCTGGTCCCCTCTGTCTTTGCAAGTCCTCTCATTTTGCAGAGACAGAAAGGGGCCAGAATTCCGACAGAATGCTTGTCTGGAGATGAGCATCCAGAGCTCCTGCTCCATCAGCTGGTCGCAAACATTTTGTATTTCGTATGCTACTGTAGGGTATTCCGGTCATGGAATCTTCATGGTTGGAAAGGACCTTTGAGATCGAGTCCAACCATACACACACAAAAAAACCCAACACCACAACCTACAATCTCTGCCACTAGACCATGGCCTGCAGTGCCAAATCTAGACGTTTCTTAAATACCTCTAGGGATGGTGACTCAAACACCTCCCTGGGCAGGCTGTTCCAGGGCCTGACGACTCTTTCAGTAAAGTAATTCTTCCTAATATCTAATCTAAACCTCCCCTGCCACAGCTTCAGACCATTTCCTCTGGTCCTGTCATTATTCACCTGGGAGAAGAGGCCAACACCCACCTCTCTACAACATCCTTTCAGGTAGTTGTAGAGGGCAATGAGGTCTCCCCTCAGCCTCCTCTTCTCCAAGCTAAACATGCCCAGCTCCCTCAGCCTCTCCTCATATGACCTGGTCTCCAGACCCCTCACCAGCCTGGTAGCTCTCCTCTGGACACGCTCCCTCTTGTGCAGAGGGGCCCAGAACTGTTGCAGAGATAAGGATCCCTCATGAAACAGCGCACTTAGAGATCTATATATTGTTAAAATATCTGAACATGATAAATATATTATACCTGTTGCCAGAAATAGAAAGTGCAAAACCCATGCCCTATGTTGAGAAAATACAAAATACTAGAGACAGAGTGTGGATTCAGGACCTCAGGGGACTGCATGTGGAAGAAGCCCAACATTTCTTCAAATGAAAAACACTAACACTATGCAGAATTCATACCCCGGTTGAATGTAAAACTTCGCAGTATCAAGCTCGCAGCTTCTCTGGAGAAGTAATGGGACATTAAAAGAATATTTTTAAAATGCTAAAAGTAAGCAGAGTGTGGAATAGAGAAGGAACTGAACAGAAAAGTCCACTGTCTTAGCGATCAAGAAATGTAGGGTTAAATGCACAAGAGGAGAGGGCAATCCAGGTAATGCCAGACCTGCTCATCGGATCTCCCTGCTGCGAAAGGCTTGGGAACAGATTTTTAAAGGACAGTATCAGAGAGACATAAACAAGAGGAAAAGGGGACTGCTGAAAGGGGCAGTGTCAGATTTGATGGAGCTTATCAGAGCTGTTCCTTATGGAGGGAGCCTGGGATCTGCCCGTCTCTCTACTTTCATTAACGGCCGCAGCATGAGAAGTACTGATGAAATGTACAGATTATTAAAAAAGGCACTGTACTGCTGGTGGAGGACTGAAGGAAAGGTATTTCATGTAAGAACCAGATGACCTTGAAGATTCCAGTGATAAAAACGGGATGAATTCAATAGTAATAAACACAAGTCTCTCCACTGATCTGCCTGTAACAATACAGTTGCTATAAAACCTCAGTAGTCAGAAACAACCAAGAACCCAGTTGTGCCAGCTGGGCTTGAATGATGATGAGTCACCAACAGAAAGCAGCTGAGAAAAATCCCAGAATTTAATCACAGTTCTAAAGATACAGCATAGTATTAATTACATTTTGGAAGACTTCATGTGCCATATGCATATACATCTCAAGGGATAAATAGCAATAGGTAGAGAAGAACTTGATAAAGAAACAGAGCTGGAACAAGAATAAATGGTTATGAACTTTCCTCAGGTAAATGTACCCTTATAAGACAGTCTCTACCAAAGCACGGAGGCTCAGCAAAAGCCTTTCCAACAGCCCAGATCTCCCCCAGCAGTTTTAAACTTAGCTCAGGACGTTGACAACCAGGATTATGAGATAAGGCAGGCAGCAGGATGGACTGGGACCATGCATCCTCGGAGCTGGCAGGCCCATGACTCTAACCTGCTCCGGACCCCCGCACCTCCTAGGCGGCTCAGCAGGTCCCCAGCTCAGCTCAAAGGGCAGCAGAGGTGTCCCCCAAGCCCATTCATCCCACCAGGGCTGCTTCGAGGGAGATGGCCAGCACAAGAGCCATGAGAGGCCCTGGCTGTTCAAAGCGATTCCCGCACACAGCCACGATGAACTTGGCAGCACTCGCGGAGGACGCTGCAGACAGGGGACCACTGCTAATGCATTCCCCATTGAACTCACACTGACTTCTGCTCCAGCTGTTCAGTTCTTTGAAAACCTCTTTAAAGCCACCAAGCAGAGTAGAATAAAAAGCAGCCTCACACAGTCTTGAACTGTTAAATAATAATCCCACTATTAGCAGGCTGGGGCAGATTTGTGAGATCTGCCTTTCCGACAGCATGCAATTAATCCCCAGGAGTTGCCAGACACAACAAGGGGGTTGAAAGGCTCCAGCCTTTTGTAATAAATAGGCATCACAAATGAATTTACTATTAGCTTGCTACAGTGGACCGAAGACACATAAATATTTATTACAATTACAAAATTGTGTCCAAAAAAACATTAAAGGCTTATGTTTTCCTGCCTTACCAACAGGCTAGAAACCCTGCTCCGCCTATTCCTCACTCAGCACCTTCTTTTAGCGGACTAAAACAGACAAGATGAACCACAGGCAGAAGTATGATATTGAATATTATAGTCAGAAGATTAATTTGCTGTAACACAGCAGTACCAAAGACCTTCAGCTGAGTGTGTCACCCCACACTGGCTGGTGTGTACAGCAGCATAATGAAGCAGCACCTGGCCTGAGGATGTCACAGGGACATGCAGCGTTCAGGCAAACAGCCCGCTGCTCCAGGAGGTCCATGGAAACTTTCAGCCTTGGAAACTGATCATGGGAAAGGCAACAAAATGACCTGGAACAAACAGAAAGAGGCATCCTATGATGCTGTCCTTGTCATGGTGAGGAGAGAGACCCCACGATGAGTCCTGCTGCTAAAGCCCAACTCCTGATGAGGCTGTGACCCCCAGGTACGGGCACAGCGCTGCAGATGAACAATGGCCTTCACACGTCCCCAGACAAAAAGCATCAAAGGGTTAGTGCCACAGGATGGATCAGCTTCTGAACATCAGTGGCTCCCACCCTCGCAGTGTCACAGCACAGCAAGGCAGGCCAGCCACAGGAGACATGCCAGGTCCTCTCGCCATCCCCGCAGATCTGCCTTACAGGTGGGGCTCACCTCGCAAGATGGAGATGCTTGTCATGTAGACAGGTCCCCATCAGCCACTCATCCTGACCAGCAGGGAGATATTCATCTCAGCTGCTGGAAGTGCCCAAAGCGCAGCAGAGAAGTGACACATGGCCACACGCCATGGTCCTGAGTCACTGCCTTCATTGTACAAGTGAGGGCAAAGCCCTGTGTCCCTCAGCCACGCTGCCCACTTGGAAGAGGGCTTAGAAAAATGGCACAGAATTTAAATGAGTCAAGACTTTTCCCTGCTGGATTTTATAAAGGAGTTTGCAGCCCAGCCTCAGGACTGCCAGGCTTTCCAACAACAGGATGAAAAACATTCTCAACCTTGTGAATCAAATATCGCTATAAACCTGGTGACGGGCAGTGGTTTCCAGCAGTACATTCCTAGTCATTTGTCACAGTCATCTCTGTAAATGTAACTGATTCTGCTGGACTGAGCTCCCTCAGGTTCTGTCCTGCAGGTACAGACCTTCAGTGTTGCTGTGTTTCTGGGATTAAAAAAAAAAAGTAAAATAAAAGTCCAAATCTAAGATGTGTTTGTGAGGAAACCCACCAGAGCATTTGACTACCACACATCTCAGGTGTTGGAGTACTCGGGACCACACAGGACACACTTAAATTGCACGGGGATGCAGCCAAACCAGATTGTGCATTTTAGCAAACATTGCTTAAAGTGGCCTTTAGCAGAGATCGCTTTCCCTGATTTTCCTATATGCTTTTAAGGGGGCCCCTCTCCCCCAAATCCTCTAATGAAGGAAAAGAGCATGCACTGTGGAGTTTTTTTTCCTCCTTTTTTTTTTTTTCTTTTATCTACCTAGGAGTTCCACAAAAAGCTACCTAATTGAACCGCAGTTTCAAGGCAGGGATAATTATGCCCAATAACAGAGGAGCGGTAGCAGAGGGACCACTCGCATTACCTCATCTTTTAGCTCTGTCACTGGGGGGGGCTTAAACAGAAACAACCCAACCCCCCATGTCATCCTGTGAATCCCAAACAGGTCTTAGTGAACGTGGGTCAAACAATATTAGATAACGCTTTGTTTGTGCTTAAGACGAGGCCACATTGTTGGTGGTAAACCATAACATGCGAAATGCCCCGTCTCCCCCAGCAGCTCCTGCTCTCTCTGAGCTACCAGCCCTGCCCCTGCCCTGGGCTGGCCCTTGGGCTCGTCCACGGCCACCTGCTCTCCAGTCTCCTTCCCTGCACAGCCCCAGCGCCCCCCGCTTGCACCCCCTTCCCACCCCGTCCTCCTGCTGGGAGCCAGGTAGGGCTGCTCCATCGGTGCACAGCACGTCCCCCCCGTCCCGCCACCGCCTGGCAGGGACACTGCATGAGTTTGCTCATGGCATGTTTTCATGTCAGGGAAATTGGGAAGTTTAGGGAGGCGCTGCTATGAGCAACCCCTTGTCACTAAACTGGACACTATACAGAGCCCCAGGGTGCAGAAACCAAGACCAGGAGATGCTACTATTCTTATTTTGAACTGTGGATGTCAAATGAATCACGGTGTCTATATCTTTCCAATCTGATCAAATAGTCTGTTTAAAAGAGCAGCTGTTGTTATTTATCACGAGTATTAATAGAGGTTATGTGGGGAAAAGTTAGCTGAAAGCTGCTTTAGAGATTACAGCCGACTCAGGTTAGAAGAGTACAGACTAAGAGAACCAAGGTACTCATAGTTTCTGCTCCTTATATATCCCAGTAGATAAAAGCGTCTGAAATGAGAGTCGCCCTCAGTGCCCAGCGCAGCCCATGCACATCAAGGGAACCAGAGCTGGTTCCTCCCCTTCTGATGCTCCGCACACCAGCGGCGTGAACAGCAGGCAGCCCTGCACGCTGGCGAGAAGCACTGTGCCCGATCGTGATTAAAAAATACCTCGAGTCCAACTGAAACGACAAACAGGCTCAACTACAAGTCACCCAAAACATCTTTTAAAGCTGCATGCATCCCAGAGGATCTCTGGTAGACATCTGGGCACAGCTGGCTGCTAAAATCAGCTGCCTGCAGGAAGAGCCAAATGCATAATAAACCAATTTTCATTTAAGCCAGTATTGCACTGGTGTGACCTTTTCCAGGAGCACATATGTGTAAACTCCAGCAATCAACAGTGCTAAAGCTCAGCAGCTGCATGCAGGAAGGCTCATGCCTGACAATTTACCACTCACAGCCGAGCCCGGCGTACACCGAAGAGGAGAACGGCACTTTGTGTCTGTGAGCACCGAGAGGGTAGCAGCGCTGGCGGGGTGAAGATGAGGATACACATCTGCAGACTAGCTGAAGAAGAGACCTGCTTAACATGCAAGAACCACCACGCTCTGTGTGAGCAACTGCACCAGTGATTCAGAGAGGAGAATGAATAGGAAAGGGATGAAATTTGCAGTGTAATTAGACTACTAGGAATTATCAAAGCGGGGAAAATGGAGAAAAAGCACAGGAGAATCCACAGGCAGAAGGTAGTGGCCATTTTGCTAGGCTGTCACCTAATACAGGAGTACATTAGTATAAATGAAAAATCTAAATGTCAAAAGCATCAGTAGGTCTCTAGAAGGAGAAATCCAGAAAGCACAAAGGTAAGAATCAGGTCACCATAGAATCATTTAGGTTGGAAAAGACCCTTAATATCATTAACTCCAGCCACAGTGACAGAATCACAGAATGGCAGGGGTTGGAAGGGACCTCTGGAGATCATCTAGTCCAACCCCTGCCAGAGCAGGGTCACCCAGAGCAGGTTGCACAGGAACGCGTCCAGGCGGGTTTTGAATGTCTCCAGACACAGAGACTCCACCACCTCCCTGGGCAGCCTGTGCCAGGGCTCTGCCACCCTCAGGGTAAAGAAGTTCCTCCTCATGTTTATACTTCCTATGCTCAAGTTTGTGCCTGTTGCCTCTTGTCCTGTCCCCTGGCACCACTGAAAAGAGCCTGGCCCCATCCCCCTGACACCCACCCTTTAAGTATTTATAAGCATTGATAAGGTCCCCCCTCAGCCGTCTTTTTTCCAGACTGAAGAGACCCAAATCCTTCAGCCTTTCTTCATAAAAGAGGTGTTCCAATCCCCTCATCATCTTGGTAGCCCTTTGCTGTACCCTCTCCAGCAGTCCAGAGCAGAAGGGCCAGCGTTCCTCCAGATCCACAACTCTCAGGCGTTCTACCAGATCCCCACAGAGACCAAGGGCAATGCAGACCACACAGAAGGAGGTCTTCTTCAGGGGCTGCCCCATAACCTGCCTCAGCCAGAGAGGGACTTGGACAGTCTTAATCAGGGCCAGAGCAGGTAGGAGAAAAGCACAACAAAGGAAAGTGCTGCTTCCATGTGCATCCGCACAACACCTGAAGGCACCTCAGCAGCTTCCATCCCTCCCCAAGCTGGGCCCTGTGAGCCACCGGGAAGCGACAGTGCTCAGCAGGGCCCTGCCTCTGCACTGAGGCAGTTACCTGCACTACTGCAGGTTGGTAGCTATAGCAATGAATGAGTTGAAGAATCAATAGGTGTAATTATAATGAATAAAACTGCTGGAGTTAACCAGACAGTCCTGAGATTGGAGTCTGGTATTTGCTGCTGTTGTTCCTTTTGCTGCTTGTCAAAGCAGGTGTCCTTTTCATTTGTTTATTTATTCCATCTTTATTCTGACTTCAGCATCCTTTACTTTCCTTCTGTCTGAACCCAGGCTCCCCAGACTCCAGGTATACATGGGCATGGCCAGTCTCTGGTTTGGACAACACTGGGAATAAGTCACATCATCAGTTATCAAGTAAATATCCTTGCACTAGTCAAGTTTTTAAGCTCTCATTTTACAGGCCTCCCAGGGCTACCATGGGATTCCTGCGCCGTGTTCACCACTATGCACCTTCCACATTGCCCCTTCCAATCCGCCAGCTCTGACCCCGCAAAGGGCCACCAACACTTGGTCACCTCACTGCAGCCCACCTGGGCCAAAGTCCTCTGGTCCATCCTGGGCTGGCAGAGCGTCAGCCCATTAAGTGCCCAAGACCCAAAGGCCCAACACAAATGCATCAGAAAACCTGAAGAACAGGTAAAGCACCTCACTGGGAGCTCTGGAAAGTGAGCTATGGTCAGCACTCACAACCCATGGTCTTTCACTACCTGATCAGCCCCTTTCTCAGCATCCTCTGCATAGGAGTCTTGTCTGGACTGAATTTTTGGCAGCTTTCCCTTGGGAACAGCCCTACAACCAGCAACAGCACGGCAGCTTCTAGCAACGGCCACAAAACCTGTCCTGCCCAGGAAAGGCTGGCTGTTCAACAGGCCTCGGACCAGGCCATCAGTCAGGTATGCGTTTGGGTGCAGTATCTGCTGGAATAAACACTGAGTGAACCGCCCCAGCATCCGGCCAAAAAGGGGGAAATCAATGTAAAACTCTCCTCAGCTCTGCTGTCCTGGCCTGGGACCTCCACAGCAATGCTGGGTGCTGCAGCCGCTCAGGCAGCTGGAGCTCAGGGAAGCCACTGAGATACATATCTGCTATTGCTGTCCAGCAAAACCCGCCCTGTTGCAGGGTAACCTGCAGCCAACGGCTCAAAGGAGCCCTTTCTTCCCTCATATTTTCAGTGTTTCACTATTCTGTTTTATTAACCATAAAAAAGAGAAATAACCTGAACTGAAACAAGTGCCAAAAAGAAAATGTTGGGGCCAAATACCCATAATTCTCCCTGAAGCGACAACCAGCGGGAGATGTGCCAGAAGAGGCTTTACTCATCTCCAGGCCCAAAGAAACCTGAGGAAGGGACAGCAGTTCTGGAGACCAACATAACAAAGTGATGCACGTGAGCATGCCTTGATGCCTGAGGGTCTCCATGCCCACAAAACCAGCACTGAACAAAAGCAGCCCAAGCCTGCGCACACATCAGCACCGCTACCTCCGTCTGTGGGGAGCGAGAGGAGGAACGGGCACATCTCCTCCCTCTGCGCCCACCAAAGCCCACAGCCACCCACCAGTATAGCCTCCCATGGTCACGGCCATCCTCCGGGCTCCTCTCCCAATACGGAGGGAGCTGCTCACGCAGCACACCACCTCCCGTGAGAAAAGCGCACTGTCACATTAACATTAGGGCTCTGTGTATAATCAGACCTTAACTGCATCACTTAATAAGGAGAGAGAAACTAGCACTCACTCAGTGTCCACCCCACGTCTGCCAAATGGTACAATTACTGCGTCGCACCAAGCTGACACGCTGCAAGGTACCCCCCGCGCACGGATTCGTCCACAATCTAGCAGGTAAAGGCAATGGCAGAGATGACAACTAATCAGTGCTGCTAATGTACATTAAACAAAAACAAGCCATTCACCACTCCGGCCTCTCTGCGCTAGTTATCCACTTGGACTCCATAAAGCATCAAAGGAGAAACATCAGATAGACTCCTCCCCCCACCTTTTCTTTTTTTCTTTTACAGCTAAGTTTGTCATCATCTTTACCTGTCTGTTAAAGTCTTGGGGACAAATAAGTTTGAGGACAACTTATTTTTCTCTGCAGCGAGTCATCCCTAGTCACATCCACCTAGAGTTCTTTGATTTCTATCAGGGAGAGAAAGCCCCAGGTGGTGGAGGATGCTGCCCACCAGCACCCCCACTGTGCCCCACATCAGCAACACAGGACCTGCCTGCAGGGACCCAGGATCAGGTTTCTGAATACCAGGAAATCCCTGGGCTCTGCTCCCATCAGAGCCCATGGGTAAACTCCAGCAGAGCCACAGCTGTAGCAGAGGTTCCACCAGGCAAAGTGGTGCACTTAACACTCACCACAAAGGCAAGCCCAGAACAAGATATGTTTGCTCTCCACTTCAAGCGCAAATTGAAAAATCTTGGCATCTTCCTCCAAGCAAGTCTTACTTAGGAACATCAGTAGAAGGTTTGATCTGCACCATGTGTTCAGGGCTTGTCAAGGAAAACCCCCAAACTGGGTGACATTCCCACCTCTCAGGTTCACAGAATGGTAGGGGTTGGAAGGGACCTCTGGAGATCATCTAGTCCAACCCCCTGCCAGAGCAGGGTCACAGGAACATGTCCAGGCGGGTTTTGAATGTCTCCAGAGACGGAGACTCCACCACCTCTCTGGGCAGCCTGTGCCAGGGCTCTGCCACCCTCAAAGGAAAGAAGTTCCCCCTCATGTTTAGGTGGAACTTCCTCTGTTCAAGTTTGTGCCCATTGCCTCTTGTCCTTTCACTAGGCACCACTGAAAAGAGCCTGGCCCCATCCTCCCGACACCCACCTTTTAAGTATTTATAAGCATTGATAAGGTCCCCCCTCAGTCATCTTTTTTCCAGACTGAAGAGACCCAAATCCTTCAGCCTTTCTTCATAAAAGAGGTGTTCCAATCCCCTCATCATCTTGGTAGCCCTTTGCTGCACCCTCTCCAGCAGTTCCCTGTCCTTCTTGAACCAGGGAGCCCAGAACTGGACACAGTAATCCAGGTGCGGCCTCACCAGGGCAGAGCAGAGGGGGAGGATGACCTCCCTCGACCTGCTGGCCACACTCTTCTTGATGCACCCCAGGATGCCCTTGGCCTTCTCGGCCACGAGGGCACATTGCTGGCTCATGGGCATCCTGTTGTCCACCAGGACTGCCAGGTCTCTTTCAGCTGAGCTGCTCTCCAGCAGGTCAGCCCCCAACCTGTACTGGTGCCTGGGGGTTATTCCTCCCCAGGTGCAGCACCCTACACTTGCCCTTGTTGAATTTCATAAGACATCAATACAAGACCTTGCAGGAAAAAAATTTAGACAAACCATCCTTCACTTTCCCTGTGAAAGGGCTCAGTGTTTACACCAATTATTATTTTAATGTCTGCTAACACCTGGGATTCTATGCTTACAAGGGAGCCAGGGCTGTATTGAATTATCACTAAGAAAAGATCTTTCTCCTTTTCTATGTTGAATGCATCCAGGTGAATAACTCCTTTCCAAAGATGAATTGCAAGTTGGGCTTGAAAATAAAGCAGTTTTCCGTCTTCTGTCCTAGCATTTCCAATGTCTGATACCAGGTTTTAAAGCTTTAAACGTTCCAGGAGATGAAAGAATTAACTACTAAATGGATTCAATAAAACTCATCTTCACATGCTCACAAGAGACTGAGCATTTAAAATTCACATTACACACATTCTCTAGTAATTTTCTGTAAAACAAACTAATAGATTCTGAGTTAAAGGACTTTGCCTTTGTCTAACAGGCAAAGCTCAGTGTGCAGCTAGTTTCTACCATATATTCCTCCCGTGTCTGTGGCTATCGTTCCTCCTCCCCAGGCCATTGCACTTCCCTTCTCAGTTCATGAGCCACACACCTACCCACAGCCAGGCTGGGACCACAGCATGTTCCCTCCACGTCCATTTCTCCAATGCAGCAGTGGTTCACAAAGAGGAGCACAAACCCCTTTCTTGTTAATCAGTCACTTATGGCAGTAGGGATTAGATATGGAAAATCCAGCTTTTCCATTCTTACAGAAGATATTCTGACCTTGTCCTTAAGAGCCGATTTGCACATCCAGCGCTCCCACAAGCAGCTACCACCCTTAGCAGGAGCCACACCAGCCTTTTGGAGGAAATTGTTCAACTGACTCAACAGGAATCTCACAGGCCATGAGAATTTGGCAGCTGCAAACCCAGCTCTCGCATTATGGCAAAAGCAAGTGGAGAAATGAATGCTGCTGTGGGTTCTCAAGCCGGCGTACTGGCCTCTTGCCGGTTACAAGCGCCACCACCCCGACCTCGCCTCCTGGCAAAGCCGTTTCCTGCACCTGCAAAGCCCCATCTCCTCAGTCAGCACTAGCACATTCCCACCGGCCATGCGACGCACGATGATGAAGTTTGTGACGCAGCTCCATCACACAGGGGTTTGGAAATGCGAGCTGGTTATGTCCAGTGAGCTCCCAGCTAAGCAATAGATGATTGGAATATCTACCCATCAAAATGCTATTTCAGAAGCAGCTCATCTGGATGAGACTTTTGAATCACATCGTCCTCGCCAAGACATCTCAATTTTACAATTCCTAAACCCAACCTTTCCTTCCCATAAACCAACAAGCAGGAGCTGAAGGCTGCATTAGTACAGACCCAGACAAAGGGCACGCCAATGTCTGCAGGCACGCTAACGCTTTGTGAATAGTTTATTATGAACTGTGCACACTATTAGGGTGTCACTGGCCAGGCTGACCTCTCAGCAGGTATGGAGATCTGCTTCCAGACCTGGGGACAGGAGAGACAGCTGCTTTCCAGGACTGTCTGGATACTCCCCAGGAGCACTGCCTTGATTTTATTTTTTTTTTTTTTGTAAATACTTCTCTTTGGGAACTGCACTGATGTAGAAAATCTGCTGCAAGGATTGCTGTAAATAGATGATCCAACATTTAACATCCACTTCAAAGCCAATGCACGATTTCCAGAAAAACCCCTGCCCTCCATCAGGACACCACATCAGGGACAGCCATGCTAAAGCCAGCGTCATCTGACAAAGCTGTACCAAGCCGAACGTGGCTCCGTCAATACCAAATGCAGCTAGCACCGTGTCTGGTCACTCAGGACAAGTTTCTGTGGCAAACGCACTTGACTTTCATAGCTTAACTATAGAGGAAAAGCTGGTTTTTTTGGTTAGGTCTTTTTTTTTAATGGTTTAAAGATTCAGGAACAAGAAATCTGCATATTTACAGGGAATGCCTACCGACATCCAGGTCAGCAATTTAGGTCGCACTGGCCTTCTTACGTTGCTGTCTTCTGCTCTGAAACCAGCAGCCAGCTCCAGAGGACAGGGCCTTCATATGCATCAAACCAGGTCACTAACAGGGAGAGGCCAAGAACTTCATACTACACCAACTGCACTGAGAACGCACGTGAAAGATGAATATGAAACACTGAAAGAAGTTACAAATGGACAGAAGGCTACTGTGAAAATGGAGCCAGGGCTGTAAAATCCAGGAGTCCAGGACACAGCGTACTTTTCCAAGATGGCTATTAACACATTCTAGCAGTTTCTACCATCTTGAAATCACTGGGGATATGGTGGGGGAGAACAACCTTGCAAGTCCTGAGCAAACATAACATTCAAGCACAACAATAAGGTCTACAATCACTCGCCATCTTAAAACATCATTATGCTTATAAGGAAAACCAAGGAAACCAACTACAGTTTCAAATGTCAATAGGGTAATTATAAGTTGTCACACATTAAAGAGGAGTGCATGAGCTTTGTCTCATATCAAATAAGAGCTGTAGTCCCCCTCTGCTGCTGCACCCCGACAGAGGTGACTGGTAAAAATGGAAGACCAGTTGCCCTCAGGGGACCATCTACCATCAAAAAACAGGTGACTGAGTATTCAATTCCCACTTTATTTTGGAAAAAAACAACAACCACCCAACCTCTGTTTCTGGGCACAACATAAGTTGGTTCAATTCCAAGAACCAGTGCTTCACCCTAGTGTAATTACACCGTGTGAACAACTCACGTTGAGAAAAGCTGCTTTTTGCATCGAGTTTTGCAGGTGTCAGTAACTGGAGCAAATTCCTCGTAGCCTTGCTACACGTAAAATGATGAAGGAATACCAGCTTAAAGGTGCCAATGAGGATTTCAGTCTCTAGTCACAGTTCCCAGCTCTGCCACTGACTTCTCAGATAACCCTGAACATTTCCCTTGAGCTCTTTCCCTCCACAGAAGCTTTTCAGGACACTACAGTTTTCTTCACACACAAGTCTTTCACTTCTGAGAGGCAAGTGCCCTAGACATGAAAAAGAGGCAGGAAATTATGATGAATTAAGTCTCTCAATCATCAGTGACTTTGCTTTCTGTCTTCTGAGGACCTTTAAAGGCAATCCAGTGCTGTTACTTACCACTGACATTCCTGGCTGTGTTTTCTCAGCAGATTTCCCCATAAGTTATACTATTTTGATGACCTACCTATGGAGCAGTGTGCTTCCCAACACGGGAACTCATTGACTGACTGCTGATTAGATACACACAGATATCCAAAAATTGCTTCTACAAGTGTTTCAGCAAACACATGCTGGAAATTCTTCTCCTGGGCAAATACAGTCTTAATTTTCATTACACGCTTCTCTGAAACCACTGCCAGGCTATTATTTGGAAATACTTTAATGCCTGCTGAAATGAACCTGATCATTCCCAAAAAATAAGTGGCCTAAAACCAGAGGGATGGACTTGCAGTTTAAGTACTCAGGAGTTACAGCAACAGGAGAAGCAGAAACAGGAGAGGTCAGACCAGCCCAGAAACAGAGGACAGCATGGTGGTTCCCACCATCATCTGGGACCAAACACTCCTGGATTAGCACTGGATGCCTCTTGTTTAAGGCATCAGTTGGGATTTCTAAGCCTCCACTAAGACTTCTGCATGTCCCTTCACCACATTTGACGTATATTTTATCAAAAATGAGTTTTCAGTCCCAAGAAGAGACTGTGCCAGTATGTCTTGCAGCCAGCACAAGGTGGAAAATCCACAAGCAAGCATGGGACATCTCAGACACCCAGCAGCAGAGCTGTGACACCGATGGCAGCTTTCAGCCTGGACCATGTCCCAGACTTGGCACCTCACCCAGCTCTTGGGACACAGGCAGTCAGATAATCCAGTAATCACACACAACCAGAAGTTAGGATAACTCTGCTGTCCTGGGAGTAGCCACAGCTAGAGCAGATATTCCCCCACATCTGCATTTGTTAGCTACCTGCCTGCAGTATGTTGCACATGCAGAAGTTCCCACTATGCTTTATGTATGTATATGTGCATATATACACGTATGTGCTTGTGTGTGTACATATACATTTGGAAAAGTTGTGTTGCCAAGTGCACTGTCAGTGACTGATACAGTAATGAAGTCAAATATGAGACAGTCACATTGCGGATCTGATCCTCCACAGGGCCGTTGGAGCCGAGCGCTCCGGAGAGCCTCCAGATGGTACTTCTGGCACTGCTTTATTTTATTTGCCAAGGCCACCCCAGAAAACAGTATGCAGGCATCAAGTTAATAAAACTAGCTGCTAGGCATGAAGGGTTAACAGTTCATCTAGAAAGATTAATTTATGCTCAAAACCCATTCTGTTGTCACTTACCGAGAGAAAAGAAGTTAAGCACTGTAAAATGGGCAGCAATAATTGCATTTCCTTAAGGACGTGTCTGGCAAGAGTTCCAAGTTCCATGAAGTACGTGACCATGATACTGTCATTTTGACAGCATCAATGTATGTAGCCATTAATCTTACAAGTTAAAAACCCATAAATCTCTGTTAAACCCACTGTCATTGATTGGGAATTACATTACCACAATACACAGAAGCCTTTTAATTTTGTTTTTCCTCCAAAATGAATAAACAGGTCTGTTCAGTTTATCTTCTCCTATGCTGGAGTGATAAAGGGCAAAGCCATTTCATGGCTATGCATCATTGTTTTGGAACAAAATCATACCTAAGAAGCTTGGGAGAGGGGGGAGTGAAGAAGAAAAATAGGTTTCCAGGGATGTAATTTAGCCCAACTACTTGCTATCACTTTTCAAGAGTATTAACACTGAGGCAGAATTTGTCAAGCCTTGAATCTTGCAAATTTGGTTGATATAAACCCAGTGAATAATCCAGCAGGTCTCCTTATGAGAAAGACAAGCACATTTCTGTTGCATCTTTATCTGCTTGCCTATTTTTTTTTAATGCTCCTAGCTATTGGAAATATTCCAGATTGATCAGTTATCCAGTGAATCAACCTTCCAAGGCAACATAGATAATTACTCCTCATTACAGTAATGACTCAATAATTCACACAAATGACTAGGAAATCCACTGCTTTCTACTGAATTTTGACATCTGGGTGTTGCTCTAAAGTGTAAAAGCAGATGTGAGCTTCAGCATACAGATAATTCCATTAGGCTCAGGGATCGACGTGCTGATAGTTCAACACACAAATGCTCTACTAGACCAGCCTGACTCAAATCTTCACTACAAAACCCTTCTAGTTTTGGTGTGATCAGGTCACCACTTCGTCTTCAAGTATTGGATGAGTGTGGGTAAAGGGAGGGAAGCAAAGCAAGGTCTTTTTGATAGTTAACTATAAAATTGGGAAATACTGTTCAGAATTAACCATATGTCAATTTTATTCTTGGGAGGGTACGTATAAAAGAAAGCTTCTGAGAAGAAGGACTCATTGACAAGAGGTTTCTGGATTATGTTTTTGTGAACAGCCAGTGGGTACAAGAATGGGAGAGCGAGCACCCATGTGTACACTCCCAAAGCAAAACCAACATCCCAGCTGCATTCTAGTAGTTCCAGCAGAAAATAAAAAGGGCTAAAGGACCAAAACTTGTTCAACTCTTCTACCTTCTTCACTCATCTCTTTTCACACTGCCCTTCTCCTTTAACTACCCATTACTTCAAACAAGGGGAAAAGAAACTCAACCAGCTTGTCAGAGTTTGGATACAAGCACCTCAATGGAGGGTAATTAAATATAGCATATGTTCTCTTTTAGTAGTTGTTTACAGCTGGAAGATCAAATGGTTTTCTCAGACTTTGATCTTGATGCTTCTCCTTGAAAAAAACCACACAGACAAGTTCAATGGACCCTAGTTGCAACTTCTTAGGGATGATGTTGATTGGATGCAGTTCCCCTTAAGAGCTGCACATCTTCAGGATGGGGAAACAAAGTCGGTTTTTCAAGTCTGAAAGGGAAACACACTACCAGTTAAATTAAAAGGGAGTGAAAGTTCAGGGTGCAAACCCCAAAAAGGCAGCTTAGGAGCAGAAGTTAAAGCAACAGCCATTCAGTGTCTCATCCAAACCTCAGGGCTCTTCTCACTGGTGTGCTGAGAACTGCTTCCTCCTGGTTCCTGCTCTGAAGCGCTGGCTGACCTGAGAAAGGATCAACCACACCATCGTGACTACATCGTGACTAAGTGCAGGAGCACTTTCTTTTTTTCAATAAGAGAGGACAGATGTTTTGTGTAGGAAATCTTCAATTGGCACAAATGAGCCTTATGTAAGAATTTTGCAATGGTTTTATATAGTTACCATCAGGAAGTTTTTCCTGATTTTCTGGCTAAGCTCTAGCTCTAAGGACACAAGGCAGGTTGTGTAACTTAAGTAGTCCCCAGGACCCAGCCCAGCCAAAGAAAGCTATGGGGGACTGACAATAGTCAACAATTTAATGTGCCTGAGGGCTAGAAAGTCAGAGAGTACTACAAGACCTCTGAACACCAAGTGGCCTTAATAAATAGCCCCCTTCAGAATCATTACAGCTGAATCTTGCTTTTCACTGTATTACACAGACACCAGGAGTCACTTAGGAGCTTGCCAGCTCTCAAATTGGCCAGCAAACCAAAGTCAATCCAATTGGAATTGGAATAGAAACATTTGCCAGAGTGAAGTGGACCACACAAGATCAATACTATAGATCCTGGGACAAGGGAAAATTACTGCCTGAAGAAGGAAACAAATGAGAAAAAAGTCCCAAATCAATTATTGTCAGGATCTGGGGAAAAATTAAGTAGAACGTGGAATAGCAAAACAGTAGCTATGTGTGAAATGAGTAGACAAGGGGAAAAATATATATTTACTATTTACATGCAGAAGACTAACTCCTGCTCGGCGTTCGCATAGCTCCTTCCATGGCTGTACCTGTGTGTACAGAGAACACATGCATTGGATTCAAAGGGAATACAGTAAAAACCATGCTAAAAGATGGGAAGGTGCACCTTTCCACAGAGCACAGAATGAGTAGCCTGAGAAATCACCATTGGGCTTTGAATAGAAACTACCTCCATTTGCTGAGTCTGCTTCCAATGCTAAGTACAGGATTTGACAACCCATTCCTTGCAAAAAGATACAGACAACAGGTAACAAAAGCAACAGCTACAGACTCTTAACCACCTACTAGCCAGTGGCAAAAACAGGTTGCCAAAAGTGTATTTCTGGTATGGTTCAATACAGTAATCAATATAAAAATGGGATATGAATAAAAATTGCAACTCCATCATGAGGCCAAGTATTCAGGGATATACACACACATTTAAGACAAACCCTTAATCATCCAGCTATGATTTATAGCGCTTAAGGTCGTAGTTACTGTCATGGATTCAAGTCTACAGCACCAAATTTCAATAGTTTGCCTTTCAAATCACCTAATGAGGACACGTCTCAGATGCCAGAGGAGAACAGGGGAGGGAAATACCATTTTTAACACTGTTCAGTTTAGACCACAAAAGAACTATGCATTTTATGGCTTATTGCAATGGGTTCAGAAATTTTTCTGTAGGTATCATCTGAGAGAGACCAGCCCTTCCAGTTACAGCAACAAGCAAAAAGGCTTCATTCGCTCTCTCCATGTGCTTGAATTAAACTTACTGAAGCGATGGGGTATCTTATCAAAGATTGCAATATGGTTTGGAAGGGACCCTGGCAAACTAATGTTTTGCCAATGACTAAAGCCAGAGTTTCTTTCTGTTTGTGGATTAGTCAGCTGCTAAAGATAATTCCTCTACAAAGTTTAGCTTGCCAAGGACCCCATCATTTGTAAGGCACCAGACTAATCTTGCTATTTTTCCATAGCCAGATCTCTAATGATTGCGATTTCGAGAAATCCTGTGAACAATCTCTTTCTATTCAGACAATTCCCAGATCACCTGTGTGCCAAATTCAAGTCTTCTCAGTTTTGCTGACATTGGAGTACAGATTACAAGCCAACAGCTATCCGCTGGCACAGCCTGCACTGCATACGGTGCACTCCTCCTATTTTCCTGTACATGTTCACTGAGGTAACAGGATTAATGGAGGCTTTCCCCACACCAAATATGATTTCCATGCACAAGGCGCATGTTTAGCAAGCATTCTGGTAATGCCTATTCATCATTGGTACTGTCAGTGCAGAGACAAGCGTCCTCCTTCAAACACACTCACGGGAACCAGGCCGACATCAGCAAGACTGCATGGGTTTGTCCCTAGCCATGTGTTGAGTTCCGAACTTCATTTACATAAAGTTCAAAAATTTGGTAGTGTGGATTTAATTTAAAACAAAACCATCCTGTGCATCTCAACACCCCATCCTCCCAAATACTGAGCCTGAAAGCCCTCAGCCCCTCTCCCCCTCAGGGCTCCTTCCTCGCCCTGCAGACCCACACCACCTTGGGAGTCTCTCAGCCAGCACAGTCTGCAGCACACATTTTACCATGACATGCTTCTGCTCTAGTCCTGACTTATGCTAATGTTGTTCCAGGATTGATTATTAGGACAAACTGCTTGTTGGTGTCCCTCCAAATCAATATTTCACTGCCTTCAAACCACCCAGTTGTCCTTCCCCAGAGCAAAAGCCCACGTGAAGTGCCTGGTAACTTCAGCAGGATTTTGGTGAAGCCCAGCAGTGCACATCCTCTGACAGTCAGTTAATAAGTCTTTATGGATTTCAGTGGAGTTGCACTGATTTGCGCTAGCTGAAGATTTGGACCAGCATGTTTCCCCAGTAGGAGCCTAAGGAAGCTTTTATATTATTTTCAAGTCACCTATAAAGTGACATCTGCACCAAACAGATCTGCAGTGGTTCATTCCAAGTAGTTAACAGCCCAGACAGTAGAAAATCACCACTAACATCTGGTTCTCACACCACACAGGGCTGTAAAATGCACCTCTTGAGAGTTGCATTCAGAAATGCTGCAGTTGGGACTTGAGCCATGTCCATAGAGGTCAACTCAATATTGCCTCCAAATCCTCCTTCGCCTCCCCTTCGAGATTCTCCTTTGGAGCAGAAGTCGGTGTCCCTTCTTAGCTCGGGGGCTGCAGTGGTGGCGGTAGCCACACAGGCAGGACAGGAGAGTATTTCCCACCTCCATGTGTGGAGTGGAAAGCCAGTGGCTTTATAGGTATTTCCACGCCTGGGATGAGCAGGAGATACTGAGCAGTTCTGGGTCTCCTGCATCCCTGTGCCATCACACAGATCAGAAAAAAACCCCATAACTCTGCCTTTACCGCTCACTCTTTAAAACATGTGTAGAGGAGAATCTCTTGTCTGCTCAAAACAGATATTTGTGGGGTTGAATAAAAAGGTTAAACAATGACCTAAAGGTAATTTTGATAGAAAAAATAGAAAAGGCAGAAGGACATTATATTTCTTTTGCTCTGGCAAGTCTTGTCTTCTAGTGGTTACCCTGGCAGACAGCACATAAGACCTCTGTCATGGCCAGATGATTTCCAGCAAATTGGACCTTGGCTCTTTGAACTTTAAGCTCAGAATACGTGTATCATTTCTCCACTGCAGCTCTCCGTGGATTTTATAGCTCTGTGGAGACTGGTTGAGAAAGTGTGAGCTTCTGCTAGCAGCTCTGATGCATTTAATTCTTTTTTTCAATCTCTCAAGCCAAGTTGAGTGAGCATTTTGGGAAACGGGCACAGTTATTCCTTCCTATCCAAAAGAAAACAGCTATGGGAAAGCCAAGCACCCTTGTCAGAGCTAGCAATGGGCAATCAAGAGCCAGCCTGCACAAGTCCTGCAGTCACTGCTGTCACCCACTCTGTGCACCACCCACTTCCACCTGTGACTACATCACACAGTCAGACCATGGGACACCTTCCCTGCACACCATGTCACCTCACTACTGATCTCCAGCAGCTCTGACAGGTCTGTCTTCAAAGGAGACCATCCATCCCATTGCCCACACAGCGGTTTAAAGACAGCCTAAGCACCCCACAGAAGAGGAAAACTGAAATTTAGAGAGACTTTACACCATTAAAGAGCCATTATACCCTTCTGCATCACCTTAAGCTTTTTCCAGCTACTCCAACACTCCGCAAAAGGGCTGTTTGTCCCCAAGACACAAACATTTCACAGGCTTTTTCATAGACAAAGCAATAGCGCATCTACAGGTGGTCCCTCCTGGCCAACAACTCCACCCAAAGGTGGAGCGGGGACAGCCAGCCCTGCTAGGCCAGTTTAATGTATAGGAGTAATATTCAGTCACTGTAAGTCAAAACTTCTGTCCTTCATCACAGTCCTGTCTGGCTGAAGCATTATTCTACAGTCTGAGCATTCGTCATGGCTAAAAAAAACGAACCTCTCCCCAACAGAAGTGCAGAAGGAGCTGTATTCTCTGGTGGAAGTTTGCAACCAGGCAGATTTTTAATTAAGTGGAAAGGGCAGAATCCACAAAATGATTAAACATCTGCCAGGTGCTCCCCCACTTGCCTGCAATTCCCTGCAGATGGCCAGCTTTTAACCACAGCTCGCTCTGAAGGCAGGGATCAGCTTTGTCTCTTCAGCTGACACTTAAAAGACATTACTGAGACACACTCGAGCTTGTTTCCTCTCCCACTATGCATCATTAGATATCCTTATGAGCATTCATACTTTAAGAAGTTAATTGCAAAACGGACGTCTACACTGGAAGACGACAGCGGTACCCAGCTGCAGCACCAGCCGCGCCTGGCTTTGCTGTGGGTGCCCATGGGTGCAGGTCCCAGCTCAAACCCTCAGATCTAGACTGTCACCTGGCTGTGCCCAAATAACAAATTTGTCCCTCACCTCATTAAAAAAACCAGCACATTTTAGGACAAACTAACCTGTGCACATGCTGAACACCAATGCATTGCAGGTCAGAGCCAGGGCCCCATTTTAACTTGCTCGCAGCCATGGAGGAAGCAGCAGGAGCTCCCTGACATGGCAGTTCTGGCCGCTGTGCAGCCAGAAACAACACATTGCTGCACCCAGGATAAGTCTTTCACCCTGACGTAGGTACCAGCAGAGCAAATCAAAGGTTCAGGCTGCATCCCCTTCACACTTACCCAGCACCCCAGCCAAATCCACACAGCACTGGGCAGCAGGGCTGGATTCAAGTTCAGGGACCTCCGAGGATTGCACAATGCTTTTGAGCATAATAAATACTGGGAACATCCCCACTTCAGGGCAGCACACCAATAGGTTTATTCTTCTCTATTTGTCCAAGTCACTTATCTGCCCTGTCTCCAAAATACCAGGAGGTATTGCAGACCCTCCGCAGGTCTGTTTGCTCCGAAGCACAGACTGTACCAGAGCACTCCTTGTACCGCGTTAACGCTCATCACAATATTTGCCTTTAGCACCCTAGCCTGTCTTAAACCACCCTGGCTGTGCCTCTGTCTGCCAAGCTGTCTCGTTACACATTATTCTGTTTACACACAAGCTGTTAGTTCTTCGTGCTGCTCAGTGCTGTCTTTGCAGAGCCTCTTCCCTGGGGATTGAGGCATACCGTATGAACTGCTTTTGGTTTATATCGCCTCTCCTTTTTGCATTCAGTATCATGCGCTGCGCTATCATCTGCCAAGAAGGGACTTATTCAGGCCAGGATGCTCTTATCTCACCAGCTGTACACCAACACAGCAGCATTTACCACTCTTGGTTTGCACCAGACCCAAGGTTTTAACTTCAGGCAAAACCACCACAACAGGAACTCGGAAAGAGGGTCCAAAAGGATGATCCTGAAGTGACCCTACTGCATCGACAGATGAGGGGTGACTGCTGGAGGCAGGGAGACAGCCTGGCTCTCCTGTCTTTGCCAAGGCTGGCACAAGCTTCACAGCTGGCTCTTTAGATGACTGCCACACCTCCCCCCAGAAATGGGAATCGCCAGTGGAGACCTGGTTCTACACTGAAACCTTGTTTCCTCCCAATACTACATTCCTCATATCAGAGCTTTTCAAGGTGATGAGAATTTAGCACCAAATACCCATTTAAACATGAAGCCTTTTAAACATCCAAGGGCTCCTCTGCATTTCAGTTTTTAATCCCAATTTCTCATTCTGCAGCTGACAAAAGCAATGTGATTTGCTGCCCAAGCACACTGCACATCACCACTTACCCGAAGGGTTGGGACAAAGGGTGGTGAAGGAGGAAAGCAGCATTTCTGGGTTTAGCTGTGGTTAGTACGTTCCCCTCCCTCTGCTCCCAAGACACAAAAAAAGCCCTAACTTATGTGTCCCTGCAGGGTGGCCAGCCTTGACAAAGGATGGCAACTTCTCCCTAGTTTTTGTGCTCTGAGTCTGAACACTTACTGTCCCTAAATGGGATTGATTCATTCATTCTCCCCCTTCACCAAGCAAAGGGATAAGAGCACTGGTCAGTGTCAAGTGCTCCTAAATAACAAACACGGCTGGCATTGGGATTGCTAAGGCTAGTAAAGAAGAATTTGTTCACTCGGAAAATATATTCTCAATCAGCACAGGTCAAGCACTGGAAAACACATTTCCAAAAGGGAATGCTTTTACTGTTGAAGCCTTATTATTTCTTCACACAGAGATAGCCAGAGGATCCCATCAAGAGGCTTCAAACACATAGAAGAGGCTCTTAAGCAGCGTTCTTTGCTATTTGCTTTAGAAGGGAAAGCAATAATTGAAGTTTCTCCCAGAGATGCTCTAAGCCTCAGAAGGTGAGCTGTAAGAAATGTGCTGTCAGAGACCATGGGTCTGCTGAGCACCCCGTCCCCCCCTGGCAGGGCCGCGCAGCAGGACCTCACCCTCCAAACCGCTGCTCGGCTCACACGGGGGACAGAGAGCCAGCACATCTGTGCCACAGCTAAGACCTGGGTGCTCTCTCATCAGTGTCAGCCTGTCCCCAAGGTTTGGAAGAGATGGGAAGCAAGAAAGCATTGAGAAAGAGCCAAGCGCTATGCAGCACCAGGGATCCCTTTGCCAGGCTCTGCTACCTCAAGCCCATACACACAGCTAGAGCCTTTGAAGGAAGTCTGTTGGGCAACTGAACAGCTCTGGAAACAGTCAGCACATTTTACACGTCGCTCTCAGCCAGGAAAATATTCCAGTGAAAACAAATGTTGTTGTGAGCCCCATGGAATTTATACATATCCCTTGAAAGCCCATGGTTGTTTTGGATTTCCCCAGTCAGCGTAAGACATGGCCCTCTCCTTTCTGAGGGACTTTGGTTGGAAGCTGCACCCTAAAACTGTTACTGAAGAGAGAGGATAGAGCCTGTGTATTGCAGAGAAGGACTCTGCTGCTTGTTTTATTGGCTTTAATTCGGTAAAGTCAGCTCTATTCAGTAAAGCACATAGACATGCACCTAAATACTTTTCCAGTTCAGGCCATTATAAAGAATGCGAAGGTCTCTTCCAACCAAAACGATTCTACAATTCACAGACCTAAACATGAGTGAGTTGTGTTCAAGGCTCTGTCCTGCCCAACGTACGCAGAAGGTGCTTAGGTGCAGGTCCTACGGCAAGCTTACTTCTCCCACACACGATGTGGCTGGTCCTGAAACCAACGACTTTAGTGCATATATCACACTAACGCTTAGGTCAGAAGCAGTCGAGTTAAACAAATTCAAGCTCCATTTGAATTTTTAGTCTTTATTGTGGTTGTATATTTGCCTTAAAAGAAGTCTGGTTCTCAGAAAGTCCCAGGCACCAACTCAATAAATTGGGGCACTGAGTCTCAAGCTGAGCGCTCAAAAAAGTGAGAAGGAAGCCATGAGCACTGCTGCTGATCCAAGGTCTGGTAAAACAAATGCTTCCCAGCTCCCAAACTGCAGAGAATTTGGGTAGAGTTCCTTATTTTGCAAAAGTTAATTTGTTTTAATTAAAAATCATTTGGCATGATTTCAGCTATACACAGTGTTCATGTTATATGCCCCGCTTAAATTATTTAGACCAAACTAGTAAATCTGATAATTCAGGACTGGATATAACCAATTATATTTACTGTATGATAACACCATAATCTGATCAAGCAGTCTCAAAGGATTTGACTTGTTAGCATTTCAAAAGCATAGGAGGTTTTTGAATAATGTATTACGTTTCTTTCAAGCTCATATTTGTTAATTCATTATGTAAAGATAAAGCAGATGTTTTACAGAGACTTGTGGCATATCTATTTTACCTTGTATTAGCCTGTTTCCAAAGACCCACCCTTTGACAAACAGCTCAGCTGAAAAGTAACAGGTGCTGAAAAAGCTTTAGGAGGAGCTGAGGGTTGTGGCTTCCAAACTTCAGTCCAGAGATACAAGGATTTCCCTCCCACCCTCCGCTTTGAGAAATAAGTTCTTCTCATTTACTTCTCCCTGGTTTCCTGTCTCTGGCCTCCCTACCAAGTTTAGGTTGAACACATCCACTCATGCTTCTGCTAGAAAATACAGCAACATTTCTTGCATCAGAATCTCTGGCAATCGATGAGCTTGGTTAAACAAATCTACCCAACCACAGTTCCACCTGATGCAGCCATTTCTTACGCTGCCCACTAAGGTGACTTGCAAGCTGGCATTTGCTCGCCCTGTTAAATACCAGACAGTGCGACCTCCTTTGCTACAAGGGCAATTGTTCCCCAGGAGGTGGCTTGCTCCCTCTCCCGCATCCCGGGAGGACACCTCCTTCCCCAGGTTATTTTTGCTTTGTTCTCCTTCTGCCCAGGAATGAGTTATTCACCAGAGGGTTGAATCCCCATGAACAAACTCTGAGTTCATTTGGAAAAGGGCACACATTCATTAGTTGATCTCTTCTCCGGAGCTCAAGGCAGAAGAGTAACCCCCAAGGGTTGCAAAACCACATCTTCCAGCACACATCCCTCTTCATTGTGAGCTGAGCAACGGCACCGGAGTGGCCCCGTGCCCAAAGGTACAGGGATGCAAAATTGAAGCATAACCTTCTCTTCCTTCACTAACTTTCACAACCCACATAAATCCGACCACTCACTGTAAAAAATTTGTACCTAGATTTCTTTTGCAGCTTAAGCCAGATACAAAGGGCATTTTTGTCTCACTAAACTGTTATTAAGCATTCTTACCCGAAATGTAACTGCATTTTTGGTAAATAGATTATTTCTTTTTCTAACGACCTTTCTCCAGGAGAATGTGCCCATAGTATCACCTCCACGTACATCTGCACTATAACTCCCTACATATTGTTCTTCTATATGCTGCTATTCTGAGTTTACTCCAAAGAACCTCCTGCCTTGGGTAGTACAGCAGGTGCTGCACACACTGAGACTGGCCATAAAGTACGTCTCGGCACAGAAAAGGAGGTCATCACCAGGAACCAACCCAATGCAGCTCACAGCGTGCTCCTCGGCGGGAGGCACTGTGCCCCACACAGCCAACCGACATTACTCGGTACATGAAAGGAGGACGAAGAGTCAAATATACTTGTATCAGGAAATAGATACGAGCATCCTTCTGAAACACCTGTTCTACCTGAAGAAAAGCTTCCAATAGCAAATTCAGAAACATTTCTCATGCTAGGAGCCCACTTCAGTCTTAGGGATTTCCTGATGAGCTAAGCTGACAATCCCCAAAGTAAACGTGCAGAGTCACTCTGAAAATGCAGAGCTCCAATTGTCAAGACAGACTCTAACAAGCAGCCTGCTTTCAAGGACGTCTGAAGAGTCCTATCTATCTAGAGTGCTTCTGCATGTTTCCTTACTGCCAGTGCTAGAAGAGACATGATATTCCTCAGCTGCACCAAGAGAGGATTTGTCTCCCAGTAACAAGCACTTCATGACAAAAACACCCAAATCTCCTAACAGCAGGTTTCCTCACCTTTGTTGGCTGACACAGAGTAACAGAGAACAGGTAACACAGGGTTTCTGTTCCCATCCCTCTACCCCCACAAAGAAAGGCATCATTATGTTCTGACATAAACTCAAAGCTCCCCACTGTAACATATTAACCAAAATAGAGCCAAGTTATTTAATATTTATGTTTAGATACCAACTGGTTGGAGTCACGTATAAGTAGCAAATAGTTATCACAGTCCAAGCAAGCAGCTGCAGTTCAGATACTTCCCTTGGGATAGGATGGAGCTGGAGCTGTTTCTCTCTACACTCCTTCTATAGCCAGGAGACAGCTATCCTAAACTGATCAGATGTCTAAACTTAGGGTGACATGAAACCCACTGTTCTTCAGTTAGAACAGTGACTAAATGCTACACATTTACACTGCAAATAACCCTATGATGTATGCAAAGCAAGATTACAGTCTTGCCCGTGGGGACAAAAAGGGAAAGAAGAAATTACTTGGAGATTTCCTTGAAGAGAGAAAAGATGTCCAAGTATGCCATGTCAAGAGATTTAGACACAACTTGAAGAGAAGTTTGCTGGAACTGAAGGCTACTTGAAAGCAAAATTGTATTAGCAAAAGCTACAGACATGTAAGTGAGAACACTGTGACCCAGCAAGGATACTTCATGAATAAGCATTACTTCTTGAAGTGAGGGTTGGGTCCATCTGAGGAAGTTCCTGATGTTTCCTGTTCAATACTGTGCTACCCAACAATCTCCCACAGGAAAACAGCTATTTAAGCATCCTTCAAACCAAGGCTGATAGCATTTCCTACCACAGGTCGTGCCAAAAGTCTTTGGTAGTTTTTGAGGGTCAGCAGTTAAAGATCGGCAAGACTACATGGTGAGCATCAGCACCAGGCAGAAAAATTTTGTACTCAGGCACATAAGATGGAATCATAGCACATAGCAGTGGCAGGGCTCATGCGCAATATTGATCTGAAAAGAAACCCAATGGTAAAGCTGGAATAATCCCAACATTTAATACTATTCCTTTAGTAATCTAGAGTATTTTTTTGGAAACAATAATGAGCTTTGAATTAACTCATTAACTAGATAGCAAATTCTGATCCAGGAAGTTGTATTTTATCTTGATTCCATTTTCAAAACCATCTGGACATAAATCACACAGATAAACCAGTGTCAAAAATACGTGGCTATTACTAATTATGGTATGCTGTGCCGTTCCTCCCACCACCTGCTAATGATGACACAACATTACTCAAGAATAAAGCCTGATAAGCTCGATGAATATTTTTTAGACTATTTTCTTCAGCTTGCAAATGATCTCTGAGCAGATTTTCCTCCTCCCCTATCTAACTTGTTATTTAAAATTAGTCACAATGGTTTTGGTGACTAATTTCTGATCTGTAACTTGTTTATGAGCACTGTGTTACAAGTGTTTGAGATTTGAAATTCAAATCTTTGGTGCACAGTTTAGAGTTGACATGTAACTCAATAGCAGTTTACTCCCTGACTAGATAACACCACAATCACCATCTCAGGATCAATATTTGCATTTTTAGACTCAAAACTCAGTTTCTACCAACTTGTAACGGTTGCTTACGGTTTGCTGCACCTTCACAGACCATTCAAAGAACGCAGAAACGTTGCAAACACTAAGGAATTTTGCAGTCACAGGTGGGAGGAAAGGGTGGAAGAGGTAAGGAATTGCCTGAGATTACAGGAGTATTTTCAAAACTGGCAGTAAAGCCAAAACCAGTGTCAGCTACTCCAAGCAGTCCTTCCAAACAATATGTTCACCACTGGATCGACACAATATGAGCCTTCATGAGCACCAGCAGACAAAGGCAGGTTGTTCTGAAAACAACCCTTCTCAGCACTGTTCATCTCTGCCATCTTTCTGCACAGGTAAGAATGGCCTTGTCAAGAGCACTGATCCCGTAGGTAGTCACACCGATGCACTGCGCACTGGATGGGGGCTTCAGCTTCCTCACATCTGCCATCTTTTAACCTCCATGACACGCACCAGTTTCATTTTGAAGATGGACGTATTTGAAAGCATGACATATATATGCAAGGCACATTCCACGGGAGACAGCCCAAAGTGAAGCAAGCTGTATTCAGACCCACACTTTTGGGTCAGACATTTTGGGAGATGGGTTATTGCACTGTAGGTCGAAAGAGACAACACGTCCCCCCTCCTCTGTAAGCCCCTTCCGGTACAGCATGAGATGTCTCCCAGTTTCCACCCCCCTCTCTGTTCCATCCAGCCCTGTGCAACCAGAACTACAGCCCTCACCTCCTGAGTTTCTAGACATCCTAAGATTGATCTTTTTTCTTTTGGTTTATCTTTTCTTAAAAAGACATTTGCTTCCTCCCAGTCAGGCTCCCATGGAAGACCTTCAAGTCAGCACAGTCAGGAGAGCAGAGACCACTACAACTTCTGCAGTTTCAGAATCATGCCTTGGCTAGCTGACCAAATCCCTAACCCATGTTTTTGGGATAGCATGCTCTGTGCCAAGGAGCAGCCAGCACAGGGCTGCTCCCTAAGGGAAGGATGAGCTGGGAGCCGCAGGTGACCTCTTGGCAGCAGTGCCCTCACCCACCATCATGGAGTCGCCACCGGCTTCAAACACAGCAGCAGAACCAGGTGCTGGTATCAGCATCCATCAGCAGTCCCAGGCAGAGGGCAGCCATCAAATACATCTCACTGTCACTGGTATCAGTCAGCCCAACTATGCATCATCAGACCTTTGGAGCAGAGGCCTTAGAAATAGAAGTTACCATCTTCTAAATGATTTTCCCTTCCAGGCCACCAGCTTTGCCCACGGGCTTCCCATCCATCCTCAGCCTGCACTGCAGAACTTGGGTCATTGTAACATCAAGTGCTACAGGTCTGCTTGTAACTTCTGGGCACCCATCAGCTTTGGGTACACCTTCACACGCTCCTCTTGTTCCCCAGTTCCATTCTGGAGGAAGTTTAAACACACGACAGGCACTCCCAGGAGAATTACTTTCAACCTATCCACGTGGAACAGAAAGCTGGGAGAAATAAGTGCTCTGCCTGGGATCAGGGAGCTGAGCATTGAGAAGAAGCACAGCCACTGCAAACCACACGGGATCACACCTGCTGCCACTCAGCCTCCACAGGCAGTGACACTATCTTGCAATCAAATATTTGTGGAAACTAGCCTGTAGCTCAAGGTGGGTAAAAAAAAATAATTACCAGACAGCCTATATTCTGCAGTGCTCTAAAGGGACAATAAATTAAACTTATTAGAAATAGCATGCACTTTTAATACAAACCAGATTGGCTGAACCATAGAAGAAATAGCTCGTGAAGCAGCTGTAGCACCAGACTGCTGACTACACCTTGTGTAACACCGCGCTGCACCTGAACGCTCCATGCCATGTTACTCCTCAGTCCACTGCTTATAGGACAGGTTATTTACACAGGAGGGCACAAGCTGATCCTAACAGTCCCTCCGGCCTAAAGTTTGTGAATGTGTCATCATAGAAGTTTCTAGAACTGCTGTTATCCTGACTGCCCTGCCACAGGTACTTCGGAGCATGCAAGGATGTGCCATAACCAATATTAAACTTAATTATTAATTAAAACTCCAGAGAAGAGTTAAAGTTCAGTTTTAATTTTGTCCTATTAATTATGACTAAAGTATTCTCACAACTTGCTAGTAGCATTTTCTTCATTAATGCAGTAATTTCACTCATTAGTTTTCATCTGCAAGTCAGCCTCGCTTACACACCAGCACTTGGGCTTGCCTTGTGAAAATAGATGAGTACAAAAGAGCAACCAAAGCCATCCTTTCAATGAAGAGTTATCTTGTGATTCTACTCAGGAGGTTAAGTCAGCCATATGGTCCCAATTTGCAGTTCTGTTCTAGGGAGACAAAATGCATGGTCAAATTTCTTACAAGTTTAATTCAATAAGATAGGACCACATTGGTGGAAGATTTGACTGAAAGAGGGGGAAACCCCTAAAAGACAGCTTACTACAGTGGTTGCTTCAAATTTACTCACATGTTCTGCCTGTTCCCCAACTATGGAAAATAGCCGTGCACTTGCAAGTTGCTTGGGAAAAAAATGCAGAAAATCTTTTGTCCTAGTGTTCCTGGGGTGAAGTTCTCAGGTTTCCACCTTCATGGTGATGTTTCCCAGCAGTGCAGTAGCTCTTTAGCTGTCAGGGGACTCCCATTTAGACTTCTGGAGCCCACCTCTCCCAAACCAGGGAAGCTTTCAGGATGGCAGGTTCAAGGCAAAATTATCCATCCCATCTGTTGACCGGCTCAAAAGACCTGGCAGAGACAGCTGAGCACAGTACAGAGAATACAGCTAAGAGTCCTCCAGGCTCATCTCATTAAACCCAAAGTTTAGAGTGGGGGAAATACTCCAGATCAACAAAAACTAGCTCAAGAGAAGATGTTGATCTGATGTTCAGGCAAGAGAACAAGGGAACAGAGGACTTACTGAGACTGACTGCTAATCCCATAATGGCCCAGCAGGAATAGAGAGCACTGGGCTAGCTTCTGTTGGATGTTACTCACCAGCAAACTCAAAACTTCTGCCTTCCTTTGTACAACATCTTCATCCCCAGATCATAATTTATTGTCCTCCTTACCAGGGAAAAAGTGCGTTTAATGGAGAATAAACCAAACTAGGTTTCAAAATAAGTTTGGAAATAAATTGCTACATGTGGCACTGACAGCATGCATTTTACTGGCAGTAGCAAGTGGCTAAAGCAAGGATAACAAATGGGAAGGGATAAAACCCAAAAGGTGGAGGAAGGACCTTGAGACTAGGTCCACAGGCTGTGAATGTGTTTCCTGTTGCTGTGTTTAACCCCAAGAGAAAGGTGAAATTGAAGAATTGGGGCTTGGGTGACTCTGTGTACTGGGAATAGGACACAAACTTTGCCTTCCGACACCAGGGCAGCAGTCACAGGTTTTACTCCACGCAGTGCTGGGGGAATAGAAGTCGTGGGGCATTTCTGGTCCCAGCTCAGTTTCTTGCTTACAGACCTGTCACTAACACCGATGCTGTAAGGGGTTACTGAGACCTGCTCTGCACCTTCCCAAACAGTCCTCGACACCTACTGCCTGTCCGCAGGGGAATGAGGACCCAGGCATCAGCACCATTAACTGCTGTAAATAAACACTGCATTAGTTTAAACCATTAGGGAAAGGCTGGGTTTCAATTGCTTTTTGATTTCCTTTCCTACTTGTCCCTGACACCCCATTTAGATGTTTGGTTTTTTCCCTTCCATTTTGCTCTCATGCTGGTATGAAACATGTTTTATCATCTCATTTGCTAGTTTCCATTTCTCTGGGAAAACTGAATGTTGTGCTGGAATATCTCCCCGTTCTCATGGTCTGTTTCATACAGTAAAAGCAGCCAGATGACGAAGCGCATGGGGTACCATACATCTTGGGCAAAGACATCCTCATGAGACACAAGGTGAAAGGCTCTGGTCTTCACTATAAATTGAAAACTACTGTAAAAGGGCCTGAGGGGGCGGGAAGGAAAGAGAAGGAGAAACTCATCTAATATGTTAGACCTCTGCCACAGCTGCCTAACTGTTATTGCATCAGGAAATTACTGTCAACACACCCAGCTCTCCAGCCAAACTCATTCACTGATGTTACTCCTACTCAGTGTTTCTCAGAGCTCAGGAAGAAAATCTGTGCTCAGACCACTGTGCCACATACCTGCCACCAACATCTGGCCTGCAAGAAAGACTGGTTACCTTCAGCAAGCTAAAGGCAGAGCAGAGTATCATTGACTATCAGCACAAAAAAGTTACCAAGTGACTGGCTTAAAGAGAAATCCTCTGCCATCCAGAGCTCAACAGTAATAAGAGCCTGAAGGAGATGCTGCAGTTCCAGCACAGTCTAGGCAAGAGCAGCACAGGGCACATTAGTGCAGGAGGTCAGACTAGGTGCCCCTTCTGTTCTCAGCAGAGCAAGGATCCACCAAGAGACAGAACAGGACCCAATCTTTGTGCGACACCATCTTCAGCTCCATAAATTCCTCCTTTCTTGTTGGCCATTAAAGTGCACAAGCCCCCTGCAGCTTATCCTCTGCCCACAGACCCTACCACCGGTTAGTCTTAACCTGCAGAGCCACTGAAATGGATGGGAAGACAGTCCCATGCAAGGGGGCAAGCCCGGGACAAAAAAATTAAAAATCAGTTCTTAAAGTACTTTGTCTCAAATTGCCAGAGCAACAAAAGCCCACTTCTTCACAAAGTAGCTTTGGGAATTGAGTTGAAAGCCAGGAGAGAAGGGAAAGTAAAAAGCTGCAGATAACTGCAATTCAGTTTGGAAAAGTCAGATGAGAATTCGGGTCTTTGACAAAGGAGGTCTCAGCTTATCCCTGCATGAGCCAGTTCCTGCTGATGGCCTAAAAAACACGTCTATTGGAGAGAGGAGGGAATGGGAGGAGTAGGAGGCAACAGGTCACACAACAGAAAGCCTTACTGGGTCCAGAAGCCTTGTTGATGCCCCCAGCTTCAAGGGCAACTAACACACAGGACAGGAAATATTACAGAGATACCTGCAGACCTGCCCACCGACATTCACTCTCTGCTTCTCCCCTCCCATTACCTGTCTCTCTCCAAGCTGAAAATGGCCACTTTAACGAGCTGACACACACCAACACGCTAGATTGAGTATCTACAATGTTTTCCATGTGATGGTGAACTAGGAGTCACATACAAGATGCATGCTCTTATGTTGTGCACGGAACAGATACAATACACCACAAAAAGTTACCTGTCTGTTTTACCTGCGCATCACATACCTTAAACTGTATGAAAATTGTCCTGAACCAGAGACACCAACTGATCACTTGCATGTCAAGGGTACAGAAACAGGGTCTTTCCCTCAAAAGCACATGCTCACAAACAACCTAAAGCGTCTCATTTGCAAAGCAGTTGGGTCCCCACACACACCTTTAAATATGAAGCTGGACTTCTCCAGGGCTTTACACACAGAGGGCTTCTGAAGTGCCAGAAAGTCATCAGAACAATTTGTTCTTGGGGAGGACAGTCCTCACACCATAGGAGCACCCAGATTTCATTAGTGCTCTTAACTGAATGGGAGCTGTGCCACTGACCACCAATCTATAAACCACACACCCGTGTTCTAAAGACAGTAACAAAGCTCGTAGCGCTTACAAGCCACAAACATTAACTTATATGTTATTGTTTATTTAAAAGCATCACAAGGTTCTCATTTGTGCGATTAACTACCTGCTCAGTGCTATAATCAAATGAAAAGCCTGGATCTCTGCTGACCCCAAAACACTTAAAACAATCAGTAACAGCTAAGTAAGAACTGTGCTCCATTTCACTTTCCGTTTTACTTTCCCATATAGCTTTCGCCCCTACACAGCCCCCAGCGCCCCAGCAAGATGACATAAGTCTTTCCAGGTCCTTAAAACCATTTTCACAGACCTATTTTTAAGTCTACTGAAGTCACCTTGTTAATTGTGTCTTCTTGGCTTCCTCAGATGACCGCTGCCGAGGATGACTTCACTTCAGGCAGGATTTGACTGTTTATGTGGATATCCACACAGCACAGAAAAGATTAGCAGAACAAACATCTCACAGTCGACTCCTGATGGTTTATTACACACGGTGTTAACACCAGCAAGGATGTGTTTTGGGGTTTAGGAATCAGTGAGCACCCGTGTTGATAAGGAAGGCTAAATAAACTGCACATGCTCAAGGTGACATTGCAAACATGGCATTTTAACCTCCGTACCATCTTCCCTAGCAGCCAGGGAAATGCTATGCACAACTCAGGTGTAAGAGTCAAGCACTGTACCTGAGTTAATCTTAAAATACCTTGAGCTGGAATTAATACAAACCAGCCCGAGCAGCAGGGAGCCCGGCTGGCAAAGCCCACCTGGGGAGCAGGGTCCGGACCTGACAAGTTCCCTTATGCTGGTCCCTGCTGCAGGCAATAAATCAGTTGTCCCAGACAGAGCCTGCTCAGGGAGGACAGCACAAGCCGCACTCGCTCCCCCGCAGGTCCCGCGATGGCTCTGTTTCTTAGCCACCCTCAGACCCACCGTCCTGATTCATCCTGTCAGCTCTCCATTCATCATGGCAGCAGGACAGAACAACATATTAGCTCTGTTTGCACGCTCTCATCTCTACCTACTCCTCTGGGAAAGTTTCAAGCCTCCTAACTCTTGCTGTCAGCTGTCAAGATAATTAGAGTTATTGTTTATTGCAGCAAAGCACTTTGATTGACATCCTTGTAAGCGTGCAGAGCTACTGTCCTGTAGCAGAACTGGAGAAAAGCATGTTAGTGCCATTAGTTTCGAGGAAGGTAGAGAAGAGCAAGGATGTTATTCCTCCTTCAGCTTCCTCTTTACAGTTTTTATTTAACAGATGACAATGCATGTTCTTGGGTTTAGCTTTACCTTAAGTGGGTCAGACAGTTGGTGATCTCTTTCTTGATGTGATGTTACATCCAGAGAGGGAAGAACAAAGCCAAGCAGAGCTTGGTAGGAAGATGCATTTAGCACATCCTTACAAAGGGCCCCAGCAGCAGTTTTGGGAAGTGTCACCAGAACTTTTCTGACTCCAGCCACAGGAGTTTTGCTAGGTCATTGCTTCTCAGTCATACGTATTACAAAGCAAGAACAGATATGAATGGCTTAAAAATACCTTCCCATGGGTCACTATTGCTCCTTCTTCCAGGTTACATCAGAGCTTTCCTGTTCTTTATCTGTACAATCTACTCCCCAGCTAATGTTTTGCTGTGGCACAAAACCCTCAAGAATAAAATAAGAACATGTCTGCAATAATGAGGACAGACCTCCTTACATAAGAAAATGCAAGAGAACAAAACTTTCTTTTTCAGCTAAGAAAATAACATTCTTGAATACCATGTTTGGAACCAAAGCTGCAGTACCTGCTCTAGTTTCAAGAATGCTTAAGGTGATGTGATATACCATCAGGTGGTTGTGTTCATCCAGGACAGGCATGATTTTACTTTAATCTCAGTTTTTTCTCCTCCATGCAGAAAATTATTACCTTTCCCAAAGTGCAATGGTGACATGGAAAGTTTCACCTGAAATGGCTCAGCTTTTATAAAGTTACAATGAACCCAAACCCTACCCAATAAAACAGTGAGTGTTTGGTAACCCCATAGAGTTCCGTTTTTCCACAGATGTCACGGCACACAACATCTGACCCCGGAGGCCAGGATCAGGCTCTGACAAAGACACCCATATCCTGAAAAAGTCACAACCCTGCTGTCCACTATATTTCCAATATGCATTAACAGGAAAACAATGCACAGCATCTGACCTCTCCAGATAAATTGTTCTAATTTGAATGCACCATAAATCTCCAGCCTGGATGCATTTAGCCTAAAGGCCCGTCTTAAACAGCTGCTCTTTGCCATCTTTTCTCCGACCCACTTAGTACAAGGCTGATGGAGGCAAAAACGGATCTCGTTTTAAGAAGCATCCTCATCAGCAACAAAAATATCTACGTTCAATGGATATTTACTGTTTATAAAAAAAAATAATTGGCTGGTCTGTGTTGTGCAGATTACAGATTTTTTTCAAAGGTTTAAAACTGAAGCTGGCACAAGCCCAAAGGCACTGTAGTTATTAAAATTCTTCCTACTTCTTGCCTTTTAACTAACAAAGGCACACTGGTCTATTCCCAATTAACAACATGATGGGGTTCACACTACTGCAGGGTGTGTGAATAGTGTGAACACAATATTAGTAGTAAATAAGTATTTATATTTCGTGTTTACGCTGAGGGTCAGCATAGAAAAGCATACCCAGAAAACACAAAGGGAACACCAGAGTTCACTGATGGTCCGGCAATTTTTGCACTCCCCATTTTCTCCTATTCATCTGCAAGGTAACCCAGACCTCTGATGTGGCACCATCAGCCGTAAGCTCTGCACCTCCCCAGGGTTTCAGGAGGACCGGCAGCACAGAGCTGAACTTCTGCCTGGCAGCTCTGCAAGTGGCCTACTTCCAATCACAGCCCCAGAAGCATCCGAGCCCTCTCTACGTTCACACCCAACTCTTTCTATAATAAAAAAAATTAAAATGAGACATCACAGCTGGCGACAGCCAAAGCTCCTCCAGCACTTTTCGCTAAGCAAGGACAAGGGGGATGCAGAAATCTGTGAAATAGTGAATAGCTGCTGAATAGTGAAAGCTGCTTAATTGCATCTCCGTGCTGTAGTGACCTGCCATGCCCTGCCCGTGTTGAAGGCAGTGGGGTGGCTTGATCCCTTAAAAGATATCATCTCTCAGTGCAAGATGAGCATCTGCAATTAGCAGCACATATCAGTTTCATCTGTCTCCAGTGCCCAGGGGAGCCAACTGTCAGAATAGCTCCAGCTGTTTTAATAAAGCTCAAACCTGCTCTCTAAAGGTTAGTCCCCTTCTAAACACTTCAGGTGGCCTGGCTTTGTGGGCCACTTGCACAAAGGACTCAGCTTCTCTTGTCCCTTTGTGATTTGGTGGCACAAAATGAACAGAGAAAGAGGCAGAGCTGGTGGGGGCAGTCCTGCAGCCCACCAAGGGGGGTGGCTCAGCAGCAAGGAGCACCACCACCCAAAAGCCCTCCAGCAGCCTGGAAACACGCATGGTAAGTGCTCAGAGCCAGGGTACAGAGCAGGATTGGTAACACACTGAAGGGCAGATTACAGGCTGCAGAGGGAGGTGGAGACATGAAGGAGGTGACCTGCACGCAATAGTGAAAGCTGCTGAACACCTCCACACACCTCCTGTGGAGTGGAGAGTGTCTGTACAGGCCACCTTCCCTCTGCCTTCCTCCCGAGCAGCTCCCATGTCCCTCTCAGTCCTCCAGCTCCATGGTACAACATCCATGGACCATGGGGCAATGACTTGCAGCAGGGCCAGCAGTTTTATTGCCATGAGTCTGTCCCACCTACTCAGGACCAACTGCCCATTTGGCTCTTCCATTCGTGACTAAGCAGAGAAGCAAAAAAGGAGAGTTACGGGTCTGTGTAGGTAAGCTAGACCTGGCCTGGAGAGCTCAGAGCAAGGGACTGAGACTCCATTCCTAGAGCTAAGTCACCTACTGTCTTTGGTGTGTCTGTCTGCAGGAGGTCAGGTCAGGGCAGCGCAGGCAGTAGTCATCCTTCCCTTTACATAAGGCAGCAGTTTCTTGTTCTATCAAGAAACTTCATTAGCAGTACATTGTGCCGCTTCATTAATGTATGCTTTAATGCCATTAAAAATCACCCTGCCCTCCTGCACACAGTCTCCTCAACAGAATCCTTTGCCGTCCTCCCTCTAGATATTTCCTTACCACTCTTCTAGTTATTGTCATCTTTAAGTTTATAATTTGTTACTAGCCCTGAATAAAACACCCACCTGAATGAAGCCTGAAGAAGACACCCATGCTAGGTATGTAAAGGAAGGCCCATCAGGCTGCAACAGCCATGATTCATCCTCTGGAAGCATTTCACAGCAGCGCAGGGTAACCCTTGGAGCACCACACTCAGCCCTGGATTTGTAGAAGCATGGCAGGTGAGCACAGCTGCGGGGAAGGCTGAGCTGGGAAGGCCATTTGCACTTGCTAATTATTGACCCAGTATCACAGCAGGAAGAGAGTACAGACACCTGAGGCTGCCACTCTCTGTACTGGGACCAAGCCCAGCAGGATCGAAAACTGCTCTCATCCAGGATATTTCTTGCATATATACATTGGCTTGGGGCAGCAAAGCTTCCACTGACTTCTGAGTACAGGGTCAGGGCTGAATTTTAAGAAGCACAATCAAATCACTTGCACTGTAGCATCCTACAAAGAGTATCTCAGTGGATAAAAAAATGAGAAAACAATACTGCAGTTAATACTAATCTAATGATGGACTGTACAACACAGAACAACACTTAGCAAATTGGTGTGCACTGTCACAATGGAAAGTTTAACTGAGTTAGATTAGAAGGGAAGGGGGGTGCCAATTGTAAGACAATAACTGAATTAGGTGCAGCCTCTCAATGAAGCACCGTGTCCCAAAAATGGGCCACCTGTCTCACATGTCAAGCACGGAGCATTCGTCCTAGTTCAGACCAGACTGACAGGTCCTTAGTGCAGCATTTATACTTCTCAAGGTCTTTTCACCCATTTCCCATCTTTCTCATCTGAAAACAGGCGCTATTCAAAAGAAAAGGACGTAAAAATGGGACAGCATCTTAATACAGAGAATGGGGAACATTTGCATAAAATGAGATTGGAGAGGCTTTCAGCAGCACAGGCTGTTTCTGGGTAGATCAGGGTGGCTGCTTGATTTCAGTGCATCAGAGCCTAAATGGAGCAAGACTGGATGTTTTTGAGACAGTGGCCTTGACAAGATCATTATTTCTTTTTTCTTTATCCTGAGACACAGGGACATACGTGCTGTGCAACATCCTGCTGAGGCTAATGCAGCTGCCAGACACCAACATCAGCACTCCATGGGGAAGCTGAGCCATTTGTGCTCTCCGTGGAGCCTCCATTGCCACACTGGGATAAGCACCTAGTGTTTTCCATGGTTTTGGTAAAGTACCACCCCCGTCAAACCTGCCACCCTTAAGCAAGTCCCCAGAGCCTTCAGGATCAGCTTGTTTAACTCGAGCCGCTTCTGTACAGAGCGCTGCAGTGCACCTCTCCAGTAACTAACCAGTGTCCACCACCGTATGCTGGCTTCTTAAGAGTGACATTCAAGAACAGTACCTTCTACATACTCCACGCCTCACCACACTAAAAGATCACCTTCCACTCTGTGATGAAGGCTGAGGTGAGGCGATACATTTCCTCAGTCTACAGACCATCCTTTGGCTCACCCTGCTTCTCCGAAAACACAGCAACAAGGAAGTATTCCCGAGTGACAGACTTTCCTCGGGGTCTCATTTGGGCACCGCCTGCCCTGAAGCTAAGGTTCATGCCTAGCAATGCATTTGTAAAGAAAGGAACTGCACAGCAGACAGGCGAGCTCGGACAGGGAGGCAACACCCAGCAAGATGAAATTCCCATGGAAAGAAAGCAGCATGAGGATCACAGACTGCGCAGCCAGCTTCGCTGACACCAGGCAGTGCTAAACACTGCCATCAACATGCACAGAGTCCTGATTTCAGTGCCTCTTCTGTGCTTTTTAGATGAAATAACCTCTTGGTACAAAGATGGGTCAGTCTAATCAATTAGGGGTTGGGCAAAGAGCAAAACAGGAGGAAAGGATGAACAAATACTGCCAATTATTTTTTCAGCTCGTTTCAGATTCTCTCCATCTCCCCCCCAGTCTCTAGCTCTACCCCTTGCAGCTCCTAGCTTTTTTCCCCGCCATCATGCATCACTTCTATCAGTCCCAACATTTGGCTTCTCAAGTCCTCCTCGTCTGATCAGTGAAAACTTTACCCATGTCTCCCCAAAATGAAGCCCCAGTGAACTATTTCAGAAGAGACGCCAAGAGCATATCTTTCTGCTGACAGGCGAAGTCTGAGAAACTGCCAAATCACGGTCCTGATACCCTCTACGACAGTCTATTCAATGCATTAACTGATACTTTATGGCATTAAAGAGATAACATAAGTTTTTAAAAAAGCTCCTGATGCCAGATCTCAGGCGACATCTTTAACTCCAACTGCCAGAACTTGTGCTTACTCATCCATTGTTATTCCCTGTCACATGTTTTCTGAATGGGAAGTCAAAATGCTGAACACATTTTAACCTAAATAATCATGCGCCGACAGCAGCAGCAGCAACTGCTCTAAATCACTGACATGCTTTATATTTTAGGGGAAAATAAGATTTTTTTTTTCCCCACTGTATCTCAGCTGTTGCGCTTCCCGGGGAGAGGAAGCAGGATGGGAGTCAGGCAAGGCTGGGGTTGGTGCTGGGCAGGCAGGAGCAGGCAGACCAGGAGGGAAGAGCTCGGAGTGATTTTCCATAGAGGAACAAGCTTGAATCAGAGTTAGAAAAACCTACCTAAGTGTATAATGACATATTATCAGTATATACTTACAGTGTTATAATGGATAATGTATTTATATAATAAATATAATAACCACCTAAGCTTTGAGTAATATATTAGCAGTAACTATAGGGTTTTCCACCACATTCTCTGAGTCAGCCCAAGGTCCTCCCCAGGCAGCTCTGGGGCTAGTCCAGCTCGGGCTGCACCCAGCAGCATAGATGGGGAAGATGCACAGGGTCTCCCTTCAGGCCACCTTGGGTTTCCCAGCTTGATGACCACTCAGCACTGCTGCAAAGTATCTACGGGGGCAGCTAGGCACAAACACAGACTACTAGATCCATCAGGGAAATACCTAATCCTGCCATCGCCACACTCCTGTCTGCCACATGGCCTCAGCGGGTCCCTTTTGCCAGAGCCTCTCCCATCACCAGGACACCAGGAGCAGCTAGCACACTCCCCAAGGTTTAGAAACTGGATGCCAGCACTTCATATTGGACACCATGCTCTTCTAGGTGGAGCACACCATACAGATCACCAGCAATCCTTGTTGAAACACAGCCGCGTGAGGGAAGATTTGATTCTCATCCAAACCAGAATATCAACTTGGACAAACCCAGACAGTGGGAAAAGCGCAGCCTTGAACCTTGCAGCTCATTTCCACCTGGGCTGTCAATGTAGAGCTCCTCTGCACTCCAGGGGCACTCACGTGCTCACTAGCTGAGAGGCCACCACTTACCTTTGCGTCAGCCCACGAGCACTCCCAAGCTTGAATGCAAACAGCAGCAGAGCAGGACAGACTCACTGGCTGTTAGCCCCCGCGCAAGCTGCCTGCTTTCCCACCCTTCTGAGGCTGGGATTATATATCCAGGCCTAGAAAGCTGTTCTTAGTTTCCACCAGTACAAATCAGAGGATGCTGAGCTCCCACCACTTGACAGGACCCTCAGCCAGCACTGAAGAGCAGCATTTTTTAAGATGCGTACAGCAACAAAAGCTGCAGCTGGCTCCCAAATAAGGATGCTCATCAATGTGCAGAGCTGCAAGGCCGCCCCCAGCACTCACTGCAGGCTGCGTGTATTTCCTGAAGGAGCCACAACTGATCCTACCCCCTGGAGCAGCATCCTCCAGGAACAGGAGCCCTGTTCCCCTCCGGCAGCAGGCCAGCACAGCCCTGCTCTGCTGGGTTTGCTCCCGATCACTGCAGTGCTAGCACGGAGGAACAAGTGGGCAACAATAGAATGCTTTACGTACGTTTGTTCTCACAACATAATAGCAAATTTTAATCGCTATTCAGGTATAGCAACTTATTTTAATTGGTTTTGATAATTAGTCTCAAATTTTCTGTACATAGTCTATTATCCCTTCCTACTCCCAGCACTATTTTTCCATTACTTTATACATGGGTTCTACAGCAGAAGTGTGACATTAAATATTTACAACCAAAATACCCCCAGAAAGTATTGGTTTCCAATTTCAAAAACTAGATGTTGCAGTGAATGCTTTAATTAAGATTATATTTTAATAAAAATCTTGTATGAAGAAAAAAGTCTTTTTGGACTGGCTCTTCATGCAGTTATTACTTGTGTCACTGTCAGTATGCCCAAAGTAAGTTCTTTGGGTACGAGTTGGCTTTGAGCAGAGCAGTAGTTTATAGCAAAGACCCTGTAATGCTGGATGAGAACGAGATAAAAGGGCAAAAATGGAAATATGATAATGGAAAGATGATAAAGTAAAACAGGAGAAAAGAAAAACCTCTCCTTCCCACCACCACAAATTGCCAGCAGAAAGGCTAATTACACAGCAAGACCGCAGTGCTGGTGGGGGATGAAGAGGCAGCAGTGATATTCAGCAGTTGTGTTTTATTCCCTCTCAGAGGAACCCACAGCTCCTCCAGCTATGCTGGGACCTGCCCCCACATTGCTCAGCGGGGAAGAGGAGAAGCTTCAAGGGATAACAGCACGGGGAGGCCAGGCTGAAAGGCAGCTCTGGTGTCCTATTGTTCTGAGCGTGAGGGGTGCACGTAGCCTCAGTGCTAGGAAAAGACACACGGACTAAAGCTGTGGCAGAAAATACCCCTGAGCAGCTCTCCCTCTCCCTGGGTCCCTTGGGAGACAATTGCTGGCTCCTGAGTCCTGCATGTCCCAATCTCCTCGCTCCTAATTCAATGGTGCCACCTAGTGCCACCAGCTCTGGGACAGCCCAGGTCTTGCTGCAAAGTGATGCTTCACTCGCATCCTCTTGGGCAAACTGGCTTCTCCCTGTGGTCCAGCCCAGGCGAGTTAGCATGGTTCTTCTGCAGACAGCCTGTGGTGGGATGGGGTTTATCACCCACTGTCACACTGGTGAAGGCGGTGCTCAAGTAAAGGAGCCATCAGGAGCAAAAATACTGAGCTTTGAGGTCCAGGGTCTCGGGGACATGCTCTGGAGAGTGCAGCTGTGGAGGTGCTCCTGCTCCCTGGAAAGGGACTGGAACCTGACTTCCTATCACCTGCCTTCACCATGCTTTTCCCAGGGGAGGAGAAAGGGATCATGTCCCATCACCACAACTCAGCCAAGCTTCCTCCCCGCAGACCCCAGCGCTCCCAGGAGGGTCAGCCACCACTCTCAGCCCTCCAGGAGGGCTGAAACTCAGGGGTAGCCAGAAATCAGATCAGACACAAGCAGCAGGCTAAAAATCCTACCGTACAGGCCTGAAAACCTGCAGAATGTAGTTTAGCTACCAGACCTCTGTGAATCAGAGGTTTAACGACTCTAACAGGGGCTGCAGGGCTGGAATGACAGGGCCAGTGCACACATGTTGGGTCAAAAGGAGGCAAGTTCATGGTGACACCAGCAGAGATAAGAATCTCAAGGGGCCCATGCGTGGGAGGTCCGTGTGTGACAGTCAGTCATCCACTCAGATGACTGCAGCAGCAGAGCCACATGAATAATGACGCAGTTGCTCCGGGATTGCAAACAACTTCGATCCCAGATGCATTAGCCAAGATCCCCACCACCGAAGCCTGCACAGAGCACCAGGTGAGCGAGCAAGCCCCAAAGCTTTAGTGCTTTATGTGAGCGAGACCCCGCGCAGAGACCCGCCAGATTTCAGTGTTTCCCTGCGCAGGCTGGGGACAAATCCCAAAAACCCAGAGGCAGAGAGAAACCCCAGCCCCACCAAGACCAGAGCCATGGCCCACTGATGCTGCTGTAAGGGCAGGAGGCAAGAAACAAGGTGAGGCAGCCTGCTTGTCCTGAAAGCTGTGGTATGTGCCGAAGGCTGGCTTAGGCATAAGTTACTGCTCTATACCCCACCGAGCAGGTATTTTCCTCTGGTCTCATTGTGCTATGAGCTGGAGCTCAAAGGCCAAAGGCAGATGAACAGAAGAAAGGAGCCTGGCTGCCTTGCTGAGCTTTTCACCTGCCACACAGAGGTACGATAAAACCATCACCGCTACCAGGGCTCTCCCTCCAGGATGGTACTTCAGCCCAAGAAATTAAGGGTAATTTTAACAGACATTTGTTTAAAGGGATACAGCATTCAAAAGTCTTTTTTTTTTTTCCTGAATGTAATGAGACTGTATTCACTGGGAAAATATTCATGTGAGAATACAGCCAAAATGTTCTTACTATTCCAAAGTGTGACCACACATACATCCAGGTAATTTCAACTGAATTAGGGTGAATTGATCTCTGCATCATTTCCTCTACATGGAGGTGGGGATCAAATTTTACTGTCAGCATTAATTAGGGGAACCGGTCACTTGATTGTGCGTTTATTCAAGGGGTCCTTTGGCTTTCTGGAAAATCAGCTGAGTCTCTGCTTTTCAGGGGTGCACATGACCTGAAAATAAATCAGTTTCATAGCCTTAAGACACAAAAGGGCAATTTCAGGTTTCAGCAAGAGAATGAAGTTGGATCTGAAAGATGGGGTGTTCATTTAGATCAAAGCCCTGGCCAAACAGCACAGTGTTGTCAGCTCACAGATCGATGCCCAGGATGCTTTTTGGATCTCTTGATAATTGGATTTGATCGATGCTTTGCGAGGCTGTTCATGGCTCCAGCACACCTCATCTCAGCAACGTTTCCTGGTGACAGGAGCCACACAGGCTTTGCAAAGGGCTGCGTAGTGACAGGATGAACTACTGTAAAGTGAACTTGAATATTCAGTTCTTTATTTAGATGCATTTTCATATTTTTCCTATTGTTTTCTTTAAGCACTGTTACAATTCAGCAACAGCACACTCATCTTGCAGCGCAGGCAGACTGCAAGGACACACCGCCCAGATAAATGGGCACGCCGTGAGCACGGGGAAGCCATGTGAGCAGGCTGGAGTGTTTGTGCAGGTCCTCACTCAGGCAAACAGCAACCTGAGCAAGGCAGAAAACAGCCCTCTGCTGCTGCTCCCAGCGCCACCCCCTTAACACCCCTGCCACATCTGCTGTCTCTGTGTTACCACCTCTCCAGGATTAATGTCACCGTAACTCAGCATCACACCACACCAAGACACTCACGACATGTGTTTGGGGCTAGAGGGGGGGGAACAGACCTGTCAATCCCACCCATGGAAGGACCATGAATATTTCTAGGGACACGTGGATGTCACAGCACAGCGTGCCACAGCAGACCCCTGGCCAGCAGCTCCTGACCTGGCTGGACACAGGCTTTGCCCAAATCACACCCAGCCTGTCTGCAGTGTGCTCCCTGGGCAGACACCTTCCTCTCCGCCTCCCTGAGGCATCGTCAGGCTGCGGATGCTCCTGAGCAAGGCTGTACCAAAAGCAGGCGTGATTTCAGTGTGCAGGGAGAAAGGTGTCCCCTTCTCTCCCAGCCCAGGCTGAAGGGCGCAGGGACAGGAAGGTCCAGGCACCCCTTCCTAGACCAAAGCCAGCTTCACCTGGCCATGCCACAGTTTAAGTGTTAAACAGAACGTGACTGTATATTCCCCAGGATGTAGCCATTTACTCGCACTCGAAGACACGCTGTCCCCTCCGCCACCGAGGCCAAGTGCCACCAGGTGGCACCCACCGCCCTCTCCAGCCTGCCGTCCTCGCCCTGCACCCACAGCAGCTTCTTGCTGCAGACTTCACGGCAAAGCCACCCTTATCGCTTAAAGTTCACCGACTTCTTCTGTTATTTAAGTGTCTCTTCCTCTTTAGAGACCGAGCCCTCTGGAGCTGCTAACCCTGCTCCCGTGCAGGATCGCTTTCCCCGCACCCTTCCGCAGCCAAGGCATGACATCGGGGCTGGTGGGATACGGAGCGTTTATAACTTTTCACACAACTACACGTCTCTTAAGTGCAAGTGCACAGGCTCTGTGCAAGACTGGGGGATTAAGGGGTACCTACTTGCTTACACTAGAGCCAGCAGCAACTCTCAGTGCAGCCACAAAGCTCCTGCTAGGAAAAGCCGTAGAGATATTACACAGCAGTGTTAAAGCACTGCTGGCTCTACCTGTGCACACGCTGAGACCAAGAAGCAGAGTCTCCAGCCCTTATCAAAAAAGCTCAGTTTCTGTTCAGTTTCCCAGGGCCATTCTTTGGCAGCCCCTATAGATTACTTGATTTGTTTGTGAAGTGCTCTGAAAGTACCAAATCTTTCAGAGGTAGGGGAATGAAAGAAGGATATCAGTTTTGAATGAAGATAAGAAGTAAATTTACATATGTTGACCCCAACAGTCTTTCAAAAATCAGGAACAGCTGATGTTACACCAAAGCTTTCATGTGGGGCCCAGCAACCGCCTGGTGCAACACTGAGTGCTCAGGCAAGAGCACATCCCTGAAGCCATTCCCCCACTGCCAAGGGGTAAGCTCTCCACCTCTCACAAGTTCTCCCTGAGCTTTGCTCCCTGGCAAAAATTTGTCAGATCATATCAGAGGGAAACTAAGTTTCTAAAGTTAGGAGTTTTTAAAGCTCCTAAACAGGAGCAGGTTCAGAGAGGGGCAGCAGATGAGCACCCTGCACCTCCATTGAGGCCAACAGCAAGGAGACACAAAGCCGCTCAAGCACAGCTCCCATGAGTAACAATGGCAGGGAGCGGGCAGGGAAGCACTAACAGCACACACATGGATGTGCTTTTCTTCCCTTCTCCAAGCACCGATGAAACCAAACCACCTCCTGCCCACACAAATAGTTTTTTCCCGTGCCTGAAGCATTTGCAGCATCTCTTGGGTTCAGAAATAGAGCACAAGCAGTGTCAAGGCACAGTGAGGGCCAGCTGCACCCTCAGGACCAAGCACAATAAGAGCCACCAGGGCAGAGGGACCACCCAGCGGTACCTGAGCGTGGTGAGCAGGGCAGGCGCAGAGACCATGGCTGGGTTCCGGCAAGAGTCACGATCACCAGGCGAGTTCACAACAATGAAGCAGCTCCTTAGCCAGGTAAGGCATAGCTGTGGCTGAGCTGGAGACCACCACCCTTACAACATAGCTCAGGAAGGGGCTAAGTCCCCTGGGCTGAGCTTAAATAGAGCTCCTAGCCCACAGCTGGAGGAAGGGGAGGTCCCAGGTGAGGCTGGTCAGGGCCAATTAAGACCTATTAGTGTGTTCAGGCCCTGACAAGCAGCTGGCAGGGGAGGTAGCCTTCCCTCAGGCTGCAGGTGGTGTGTGACTTTTATTTTTTCCCCAGTGGCTGCAGAACTAGAGAAATGTTTCGTGGGGAAGGTCCACACAACAGGATCTTACAAATCCTCCAGTATGAGCAGATGGGCAGATTTAGAGGAGTCAGGAGAGAAAAGCTAGGATGCAAGAAACACCTCTCCATGAGCCAAACCATCTAGGCAAGGATGGCTCCCTTGCCAACATAACTAACTCCTCGTCGCAGCTTGATATGAAGACCCCACTGCTGTCAACCCTAAAACCCATGAGTCTTCAAAGCCCTGGGACGTTAAAAGCCCTGCCGCTATCTCAAGAAAGAAAAGACTCAACGACATAAATAACATTTAGACAGAAGGAGGGGTGGCAATGCCAAGACACAGCCATGCAATGTGGCAAGGGGCTGGCTGAAGCCTCCATGCTGACGGCACGTGGCATAGCTGGATGTGGACTGCAGCAGTGACGTCCACGTCAAGCTCGATGTAAGTCTATGGTGGGTCACACCTTGTCTGTGAAAGGGGGTGGATGAAATGGAGTGACCAGAAAGGTGGGAGAGCTGCAGACTGGCTCCTGCTAGGCAGTGTCCTGTTGGGCTGTTAGGGATAAACAAGGAAAGTCTGTGCAGATTGTTGTGGGGAAAGCAAAAACACTGCAACTCAACTGGGAGACCATAGGGGAAAGCATGGGGAGCAGGGAACCGTCTCTAAAACCTGTCCTTCATGCATGCATTTAGCTTTCAGTGGCATCGCAGCACCATCTGTTGGAAATGCGTTAAAATTGGCCAGGTTGCACTTCACGTTCTCAGCTGATGCTGAGACAGACACAGACCGTGTCATGCTTACGTGCAGGAGCAGGCAGTTAGGGGACAGAAGCCCCGATGCCCCAGTTCACCCCAGTGGTTACCAACCACAAGCTGGTAAACGTGTGTTTCACCAGGGAAGGCAACCTCCTGAAGCCTCACCAAATCTGACGTCCACCCCACAACTGGGTGCTCCTTCCTGCTGCTGAACCTGGTGACTGCATCAACATGGAGACATAAACGTGGTCCTCAGCAGTGAACTGCGAAACTAAGGAGTCTCATGAAGAAGAGCTGTGTCACAGACAGGTCACTACGCCCCGAAGCCCATGCTGCAAGCTGCAGAGACAGCATGGCTCATTGGAAACTGCACTGCAGACAATGATATATTCGCTCTAGGGACAAAATTCATCCGTTTCTGACCCTTTGGTTGGTCATGGTGCTGGAATTTACACCTGGAAATGTTGACATCGGTTAAAACACACAAAGTATATATGTATTATGGCTTTCTCATGGGAGATCTCTGATTTCTTGCCTGCGATACAGTAGGACGGGCCAAGTGGCACAAACATCCACCCTCTCTCCCTTCCCGCCAGCAGGCACAGTGCCATTACACCAGTGAGGCAGCGGTGGTGCCAGAGCAAGTGTCACCTACAGAGAAAAGTGAGCATGCTCTAGTGGTGAAGCCCTCCTTGCATGCTGAGTAAAGTCCACGTTTGGATTTGGGCTGATCGCCTACTGCCTGCCCAGGCAAGTCTGAACTTCATTTTCACTGAGAAAAACCTTTCTCAATCCCACGTGCCAGCTTCAGGGATTTCAGAGCTGTGGATCCTACCCTGGGGGCTGAGCTCCTGCAGACGGAGCATATGCTTCACTGGGCATTCCTGCGTGTCCTCTCTGGGCTGAGCACACGCTGCATCATTGAACCAGCACTCGTACTTCTCCCCCCTCCGACCGCTGCAGTGGCAGAACTGGCCGTGCCGTGTGTCCTGCAGCTCAGTGAAGACCTTTCTGTTAAAAATGTAACGAAAGAAACAGCTTTCCAAAGATTGCATCTTATTAACTGGGATGCTTCGTGGCCTCATTCCTCCCCAGTGCTTGCAGAGGCATTACCATATGGTTGCCGATGGCCACCCGACGCAGGGGCTGCAGCAGGAGGGTCCCCGCTTCGCTTGCTTGGAGTCACAGCACCTGGGGATTACTGGACAGGCAGAACCACCATGAACCTGGTGACCCTCCTTCGGCTTCATTCCCATCACCTGCGGTGATGCAGGCTCTATTGCCACAAATGTGTTCCTTCCCTGCATTCATTTACTGCCTTCCTTTCCACTATTACCATTTTATGTAATTGGCCATGTCAAAAGAGCCCTTATATAACCACAGCCCCCCCCAGGCACATGTCCCCACACACACGCGCCTCCCCTCCCTGTCAATGGCGATCTTTTGCACATGGATGGATTCAGCCCTTCTCCAGGAACTACTAAAAATAAAGAAAACACACTTGCAAGCGTCAGGGGCTCACTGAGCTTAGCATAACAGTTTTTCATGTCTCTCTCAGACAGTATCTGTATACTGCAACATAAACAGACCTGAGACAACATATGCCGGTGGGAAAATAATAACTTGCTTTACTCACAGTCACCTTTCCTGCATTCAAGCAGAGCAACCTCTCCTAATGAAAAAGTTTTTTTTTTAATCTTTGCAAGCGCACAGATCTGTGCACCAGCCATCCATACAGGCCAGGGACCTGTGCAGAGGCTAGAAATGCTTTGGACAAAGTAATTTTAATCATCTAAGTGATTCCATTGATTTTCCTGGACTACTTGCAGATCTACATGAATCTGAACATTTGCATGACTTCTGTTCAAAAGTTTACTGGCTAAAAGCGTTGGCACAGTGAGTTCCCGTGAGATGGGCTGTATCACTGGCACGGGGAACCACACCGACCTGCTTGCCACCCTGCTCACACGGACCGTTTGCAAGGGCCGGAGTATCACTCACGGACTAAAGAGGCTGGAGACTGTTGTGCAACGGTGAAGTCAAGGAACACTTTGGCACTGACTTCAGGAAAAGCAAGATCAGGGCACAGGTAAGTAAGGTCATGATTTGTTTGCAAAGCAAAGAGACATTTATTCCACCTGATGAGTCATTGCAACCTTACTTCACTCTGACAGCAAGACTTTGTAGTTTATTTTTCTCTTCATCTCCTTACTGCGCTGCCACTTCCCATGCGTCCTAGGCAGGCGTCCCTTCTCACCCCTGCCATCAGCAACTGCAAAGCTACTAACTCCAGGTACATGCTAAAAGGAACCAGGATCTGATCACATCTGTTAAGCTGATTTGGCTTCATACATGTTCCTGAACGCTGAAGGCAACCATTTTCCTGGTTTTTATAGTCAGCATTTTGTTTTACAAGGCTCTTTACGATAGCTCTTCCATGCCCACACAGACTACTAAAGTGATGTCTGGCCTGAAAATCTTCCTAATTTATGAGATGATGTCAAAGCCTTGGAGTTGCGAGGCTGGGCTGACATCAGTCCAGATAATGATGGTCTTTTTGGAAGGAAATTGTTTTACTTTTCTCTTGGGCTATGATCACAAATTGTGTTAGGGTTATTGATGGTGACCATGGAGTCACAAGATAGAGGCCAATCGTTCACTGATCATTTACTTACGGGAATGACTTTTCCAGCCCAGCAACTCAGCTGGCAGAGAAATGACAGTGGCTTTCTCCTGCCCGGATCTGGGTAGAGCTGGGCTTTGGCCAGGCTTGGACATCAGCTCGGTGTCAGCCCCTGAGGCACGAGTCCCGCTCGGCCAGCAGCAAGACTGCAGTGCCCAGCAGGTCACACCACCCGGGCCAGTGGAGACACCCGGCACTCACACCAGCAGAAGGGCCAGGAGAGCGAGGAATTTGGAGACAGGAGATGCATTGTTCTGTGCAAAGGTATTTTGTTTCACTATTTTTACCTTTTAAACAAAAGAATGTGATTTGAGTAGGAATAAGTCAAAACATTTAATTTAGATTGTCCACGCTAGAAAAGTCACCACATTTGTGCAAAACTGTTGTGTTCCTGGTGGAAGAATTCAGCCAACCATGGCTGAATTCAGTTCAACATCCTACCTCAAACACACAGATACCTGGGTCGGCACCTGTGGCTGATCCCTGGCTCCCGACCATGCAGACACGACAAGAATCCACTTCTTTGGGGTAATAAATGGCTAAGAGGAGGAATGCCTAACTCCAGCCCTGGCTCTGAGAGAAGCCACACCAGTCAGTATTTCGCCAGAAAGTTTTCAGCCAGCTCTAATGGAAAATCAGAAATCCCCACGAGCCGCACTTGGCTGTCATTTCCCCACCCCCTCACAGCTTTTTTTCTCAGGAGAGCTCACTGTCTTACAACCATTACTTAATTAAGCTTCTCACACACATCCAGTGCTTGCTGTGAGGTAAGTAAGAGATTTCTGGATCACTTCACTCACGGCGGAAGCGCAGTCACCCGTCCGGAGAGGAGTGCGGTGGCCGCTCACCAGCTGCAGAACTGCTCCTGGCAGGAGGTGGCCATCAGGGACCGTCTGCTCCTGCTGCAGCAGCCTGAAACACCTTGCTGAAGCCATGGCAGTCACACCAGCAGGAATGATGGGAAAATGTGGGTCTGCACCCAAGGAATTTGGAGACAGGGGATGCAGCCGTGAGGGTGTGCATAAGTCCAATACCGTCCTCCCATTCAGAAAAGTGGAGATCACTGCAACATGTCGGTGGTCTAAGATGAGAACTTTGCTGGAAACTTTAGAAGCTTATTGCTCAGGCCCAGCAGTAAGTTTGTCTGATGGTATAATTCTGACAAAGTTATTTCACTTAAAAAGTTAAACTCTCTGTAGAGAGTTGCTCATTCTGAAGGACTAGCAGGCTAAGCACTGATCTAAGCATTTTCTTCTACTGTTAACATTGAGAGAAAATTTTCTTTTACATTTTTCAAAAGACATAATTGGCTCACACTAGGTCTTGGTTAAAGCAAAGCAAACACTGGGCAGGGCTCAGGAAATGCAACAGAGTGCACACAAAGCAAATCTCGACACAAACTAAATCCTGCTTCTTTCAGAAAGTCTCCTGACTTCCCGCAAGTCCTCCACATCTCTGCTCCCAATTGCACAGCACTGCCACAGGAATAAACGCATGAAGACTGAACGTGCTGAAATGCAGTGGTAGGTAGGACCATGCAAGCAGAGCCAATGCCTTGCTGTATTTACGTTTTCTATTTTGCATAGAATTGCTCATGCGAGAGAAAGCTGGGCTCGTTTAGTTTCAAATAGCAGGTGAGTGAGTTGATCTCCCACTCCATCCTGAGGCACAAGGACCTTGCCTCCCAGGCACGAGCTGCAAGTGCTGGTCTCAAACCCGAGTCCCTCTTCAGAGAGGAGCTGTCTGCACAGGGCAGCTCCACCAGCACACATCCCTGGAGACAGCCACCCAGCTCTAAATCCTCCCCGGGGACATCTGGTGACATATAAGCACAGTAAAGCACCGAAACTCTTTTTCTACCAGAGAGGGGACTCCTTGCAGAGGGGATGCTCTTTAAGAGATTTATTCATTTCTGACCCCATCACAAAAGGAGTTCCTAGCCAACTGAATAATTCTTACAACGTAATCTGGCTCATGTAGAACCTTTTCTACTGAAGTTTATAAAAAACAGATTAAGGCTCACAAACAGCTCTGGTGGGGAACAGCATTAATCTCATTTCACAAAGGACAGGCAAGGAGCAGAGGTGCAAAGTGCCTTGTGCTTGTGTGTTTCAGTATGAAAAAGTCTCTTCGGGTTGAACAAAAAGCCCCAACAAACTAACCATCTTTTGTGGACAGGCACCAGCTTCCCCATTTACCCTACAAACCCCACCTGGTTACTCAACCCTGCTCTTAAATGTTGCTGTGGGATCTTTAAGTCTGCAGTTGGGCATGTTATTTTTATATCTTTATTTCCCACCTTCCTTTCCTTTCTCATGTAATCGATATCATTAGATCAAAGCATTGTGATGCTTTGTGGAGCTGCACTTTTGTGAAATCAAAAGCCAGCTGACTTGAAGTCTTCCTCAGCAAGCTTTGTCACCTTCCCCAATTCTGGGAAAGAAAAGCTGGGTCAAGCCAACAGCACAGCTTGTTACAGCACAAAGCATCCATCTCCGAGGATAAACAAGTTATTTGCATGCCTTTTCACTCTTACAGCATCATGCTCTCCAGCCAAAAGTAACACTGTAAATAGTAAAACAAAGCAACGCTTCATCCCGCTGGCTAAAGACCTTTATCTTCTGAGATTACAATGACAAACAACAGGGGACTGAAAATACCCTCCCAAACCCAAACAAAATAATGGTTAAACCCAGATGTTGTTTTTTTCTATGTGGGTATACAAATCCACCTGCCAGATTAGAAAAGTATAAATATTATGCCTGTACATAGCTGCCTGCAGCACCTGGAGCTGTATTTGCAGCACAGGTCCAGCTGGAGGCCCCTTGCTCAACATCAGGAGTGGGACTCTTCAGTTTACCAGGATGTAAAGTCAGATTCTGAAGATACTTGAAGTGCCATGACACCTAAGGGACTTGCTAACTAAACACCATGCTAGTTCTATAAATATTTGCAAAATCAAGATATCTTAAACATACTTAAAGATTCTGACCTAGTGGTTTGTGGCGGCCCAGGTCCTGCCCTGCTGCAGAGCTCCCGGTCCTGCCCAGAGCTGAAAGCAGTCTGAGTTTGGGGTAAACGGGCCAACGAATGCCCCCTTCCAGGGATGCTACAGAGACAGCCTGTGTGCACACACCCGATTCAAACCAGAGACTTACTACATGTGCAACACCTATTTGGTTATCATTCTTTAAGACCAAGGAGTTCATGAAACTCTACTAAGTTTATAATTTTCTTCCTGCTCAGTTCCTTCGTCTTACATCCTAAAGATGGAAAGGGCTTTTTATTCTTCCCTACTGCAACATAAAACCCAAAGCAGGTGAGAAACCAGAAGGAACCTGCAGGAATGCGGCCCTCTATGGCCAGGACTCTTAGAAACATCAGATGTCCTCCAAAGCCCCTTTGCGTGTTAGCCAGATTTGCAGCCTGAACCTGAACCTTAAGAAAATATAATTCCTCTGTACCACATACAAGGAACACCAAGGAACACCAAAGGGAGCGGGAGGAAAAGAAAAAGGCCTCATTTTCACAGCTGTATTTGACAGGTAGCCTTGCTAATAATAATTTAATAAATAGCCTCACCGGATTGGCCATGTCTGGTGGTACAAAGTGACCCTTCAGAAGCTGCTGTCTTCTGGAAGGTCTCAGACTCTTCACTTTTCCGACTGGCTGCAGCAGAGGACAACCTGCCCTACCACAACTCCAGGGAAGGCAGAGGAAGGACCACAAAGTCCTGCCCAGGAGGCAGGAGGGAGCACTCTTGGGCCGCCTCTTGTCAGTGGGGCTGGGGCTCCTATAAAGACATCCTGCCAAATTAATGTCCCTGGCCTTTCACTGCCTCCCAGAGTGTGACAGCAGTGGCATCCTGCACCAAAAAAAAGGGGGCAGAAGGTCCAGGGCTTTGAATTAGGTACGCCTGAACCTCTCCCTCGTGGTGTGCTCCCTGAAGAAGATCAAAAAGCTTCTGACCTCGAACAGCCAGGCTTTACCTGAAAAAAATAATAATCAAGAAACTTAACTTTCTAAAGAAATTCAAAGTCAAACTATCAGTGACTGAACACGCAGCTCTCTGCCTACCCTATTTCAAGGCTTGGCTGCAAGTCAGTAGCCTTTTGGGCTGCAGCCAGCTGTGCCTGTCCAAGTGGATCCCTGGGGAGCCCTGAGCCCGGCTGCCTTCTGCCCACTGCTCTGCAGTGTCTAGATCTCTGTGCCCAAGCTGTTCCTGCTCCTGGGCTGTGTTCCCTGCCTTCAGTCCCCTGCCCAGGTCTCACATCTTCCCCCTGAACGTGCTCGGTAGGGAGCACCCCAGGGAAAGGGCAGCCTACCTCTGCTTCCAGAGACACCACCTGATCCAGTCCCTGCATTAAGGAACAAAATGTAACTGCAAGAAAAAAAAACCAGAAAAAAAAAGATAACTGTTTGTGATAAAAGGCATGAAAGATCCTCCTCTGAATCTCGTGACTTGTGCACTAAACTGCAGCCTGGTGCCACTCATCATGTGAGATGGAGGTGACTTCTAACGATGGGCTGGATGCCTTGCTGCACATTCCTAGGCATGGCTGATTCTGCCCAGCAGACAGCACCTTCTTCCAGGCTGCACAGCTCTGCTTGTGTGGTTCCCCCTCTCCTCCCCAGCCCAAGGAAACACTTCTAAGGACATCTGCGAAGGGACCACCCTGCAGAGGTGCTGCCATAACACAAGAGCTTCTCCCTCCTTCTTCAGCAACCTCAGTCAAAAATGCTTTGCCTTGACCAAGTCCCAACAAGAACTGTGTCAGCCCCAAGCCGTGGGCAAATGTTCATCATCCCCACAACGCTGAAATGCGAGACCCATGCAGGAGTCCTGTTAACTCCAGGACTGCTTTTTGAGGGGAGGGACAAAAGCAGGATCTGCTTTTCTCACTGTGGTGGACCTGTCACCAGAAATACCACTGAGCCCGGACGAGCTTCATGTGATGAAAACTCTAACACAGCACAAGGAATTTCTTTTTGACCTTCAATTCTCCCTTTTGCTGAGATACATCTTTGCGTTTTCACAGCTTGAGCGGTCTCTCTCTTTGCTGGATCCATTTGAGACACATAATGTTTTTGCCCAAACTCCATTTCCTTCCTTCCAAAGCAGTAAGATCTGCTTATGACTCAGCCTTCAATAAAACACACAGCAAGGACCATTAAAATAAATGCGCAGTGCAGGGATAAAATTCATACGCTACATTTTTTAGGCTAGAATCTTCATTGCCCTTTGTTTACCCTCAAAAACAATATTAACTCGTGTTGTGTCTTGGTGCAAAGTAAATCTACCAGCAAAAGAGCAGTTTTAAAGTGAATCTTTCTCCAGTGGGGAGAAAATATTTCCATGTGATAAATAGAGCGATAGATGGGACTGAAGAGGCTGCGTGATGGCTCCCAGAGAGCCCACGCTCCCAAGCCTCCACGGTACTTACAGAGACAACACTCCCCAACCATCTTCTGCCTGAATGAAGATCCCACCAGCTCCAAGGAAATGACTTACTGAGAAGCGTGGGCAGACAGCAGAGAGGGAAGCCAGGGGGGATTTTTTCTAGTTTTGCATTCACAAATTTGAGGAGAGAGCATTTCAGGCAAAGGCTGGTATTCTCAATGAGATTGGCGAGGCTGTGGTCTTTCCCCATAGATGTTTGCGAGAGGTGGCCCCAGGGTCTGCCTGGCTGAGAGCCAGAGGTTTCCAAGCCCTCTTAACACCAAATGCCTCTGAAATGTTTCACTCTTCTCCAACAGTGCACAAGAAGTGAGTAGCGAGGTTACCTATACGGGAGGTAAATAGCATTATCTTCTTCTACAGCAGGGGGGACTGAGACTCTGCACCCCATATTAGTCCACCACTCCAAAGCCTCTCATGAAATGCATTTGAAATCTGATTTTAAATTCTTTGACATGACCCTTTTCACTGAATTTAGTGGAAATTCACGCAGACACTAATCTCACTGGTTTTCTTGTTAACCAGCCATTTGCCCTCAAAAGAGAGACATCCAGGTACCCAGAGTTCTCAGGCAACAATTAAAGCTTGTAAGTGTCCAAGCACAGGAATGAAGTGAAGGGAAATAAAGAGAAATAATGCGCACGTTTCACAGAAAAATCTAGTAAGAAATAAAAATATGGCCACTTTGCACAAATTCAGTGCTAGGGATTTACTCCAGACATGGTGAAAAAGTATTTCTAAAGTACATGAGATCTATTTTGTACAGATATGAACTAAGAGGCATATGAAAAACATCCAGAAAAAAAATATCTCCTCTTTAAAGTTTCAGTACAACATAGGGCAGAGAGCTTGAGGGTTACTTCAGATGTGCTTTCAGGCAGCAATACCCTTGTGTAACACCAAGTGAGCTGAGGATACTTGTCATGAAACAGCCTTTCTGGTACCAGCCTTCCTTTCCTATCAGCAGTCCTGCAGAATGCCAGTAATACTGCTCAATTACATATAAGAAAAAATACAGATTTTAGGAGAGCTATACAGAGTGACGCTGCATCAGAATAACTGGTAAAGATGCAGTTTTGCAGTTCGGCACCTGTTGTCCATCTTAGCAACTCATTTCTGTGTCTTAAACAGAAAAAATCCCAGCTGAACAGTGCATTTCAGGCAGCACATTATCCTGCGCTCAGGTCTGGGGAGGAACAAGGGAGGCCACTCCTTGAAATGGGGAGAATAAACCACCCCACAGCTCCATATTCTAGCTATGAATTCAGACTCTCTTGTTTACACCAGTTGAGGTTCTGGCCCAAAAAGTGGCAGAAAATGAGCTAGCAGTGACAACAGATGCAAGCAGGACAAGGACAGGGCTAAAAGAGCTTTTTAGAGCAATCCTTCTCCTTTCCTGTAAAAGCTGTAGTGTAGATCTTCAGTAAAGGTCCTTTGATTCCTGTCGAGCTCTGCCGGTCAATACTAAGATGTGGCTCTTTAAGGTTGTCTTGTATCCACGGTCTAATACGATGCAAGTCCACCAGAGACAGAATAGATGGTCCTTTTTTTCTTTTGCCTTTCCCTTGAGCATTGGTTACGGATTAATTTGCTCCCATTACTTTTACTGGAACTGGCATTTTACCCCATATCCACTGTGATGAGATCCTGGTTTCCTTTGCATTAAAACTCCATGAATCCAGGCATTTTGTAAATGAAGAAGCTTTCTAGATTCTCTGTCGAGACAGTTAGATAAAACAGGAACATCTCGGTGGTTTAATTTCTAAAGGCAAAGCTGCATATTTAATTCATCACTTTGTTCCCGAGATCCCGGTGAGCTGCTCCGTGGCCAGTAGGTGACAGTCTCAGCAACAGAAAAACCTGGGCAATTCACAAAAAGGGGGTTTGTTCAATATTCTGCCAGGATGTAAACGTTACTTATTTGTTGTTAGACACATAGACGGTCCACAACAGGGGGCAATATTTTTTACCAAACATGTTAATAAAGAGGAAGCCCAGCAAATTTCCTGAGTGTGGTGTCCTACCTCCCCGGAGGAGATATTACAGATGAGCACATTAATGACGCTCAAGAGGTACCAGCAGGGTTCTTAGCAGCATTCAGAAATAAAACCTTTACATCTCAGTGTAGGTGTGAAACTGGCAGATACAAATAAAAGCACTTATAAATCAAGCCCATCTGAAACATAAGTGCATTCAAGCGTGACACGGTTACCCTGGCTGATACCTTTAACATTTCGAGGCGGGAACAGGATGCAGAAAATCTCTATGTGCATTTTAGGTGATTGCAATGTTTTCCCTGCAGCCGCCCTAGCCAGGGCTGTGGGCACAGCCTGGAGCACAGTCGCCTCCTGTGTGCTTCCAGCACCACTGCTCGGGATGGCCACGGTGACCTTTGTAGCAAAAGCTAAGAAAACATTTCCTTTGTTCATCCAGATGCACACGTTACTTACTGGAATGGCTGCATCTTGTTTAAAATCTAAAGGAATACAAGAAATGCTCGAGTGGATCAATCGGAACCGGGATGTGTGATTTAAGGGAAAAATGAGAACCCATAGAGGGCAGAGGGAGGTTTTCTACTCCATGACCATTACGTGTTATTCCCTGCTGTAGAGCTGTCCCTGAGAAACCTCACTGCACCCACCGTCATCCACAGCTACTCACTAGAAAGAAGCTCTGGGTTCTCAAGCAGAAGTTACCAGTTTTGGCCAGGGTCTCCAGCCAGTTGTAAGGAAACATTCTCATGCCAGGAACAGAAAGCCACAAATCATTTGCCCCAGCTGAGACTTTGCCTGAGCAAAGGTCAAGTATAAACTTTTTAAATTGAAGTGGTTTGGCCAGTTTGAGAGGTATCTAGCTAGCTAGAGCCTCAGAGAGAGTATAACAGTAATTCAATAAACCAAAGATATGCTGATTTAAATATCTGTCTCTGGCAGTTTTCCTTGTGAAATGAGGATTTGAAGGTGTGAAAATTCCCAGTCATAAGAATTTTAATCACATATGGCTGGTGTCATAGACCATCTTGATCCAAATTGCATTTAAATTGAATTCTACCAGATGCACTAGATCTGAAAACTTGTCCATGTGTCTCTACTGTTTAAAGTAAGCATTTCTGCGTTACTGGTGTGATACAGAAATGTGTTGAGATGACTGCATTGTGAATCTTCCCCGCGCTGCTACTCCCAACACCAAGTCCTGGTGTTGAGCACAGTGACTGACGAGTGGAGAGGACTCGCTGCGTTTCCACACGGCGTGTGTCAAGACAAGCGATGGGGTGAACCGCAGGACAGGTTGTACTTATTACCAAACAGTCAAAGAGTGATTAGTAGGTGCAATGCTACAAAAGGTGTGTTCTTACCCTGGTTTGTCTAATCCAAGTTGAAAAACAGGTATAATTTGGATCTGCACATGGATATGACATCCGACACTATGGCCTTTTACCCATGCTATCCATCCTGAGAGCACCTTTCTTTTGTGCCATGGATATTGGTAGTTCTTCTGGATTACATTTCTCCTAAATGTTTCAATAATTCTTTCGTTCTCTCTCCTCCATGTATCCATCTCCTTTTTGCCATCCATCTTTTGCTTTATATTGATTTCCAGACTCTTTCCTTCTTCCATTTCCCCTTCTCCCTTTCTCCTCGCTAACCACATTTGGCCACTCAGACCCATTTAACAGAGAATTGTGGAGAGTGGACTCTGCCTTTGGCAGTGCAAGGAGCAACGTGTGACACCCTCTGCAGCTCCAGAGAAATCATCTTGCAGTGGTCACACAAATCTCGCTGCCTCCTTGATGCTGCCAACCAATGGGAGCACCAGGATTTGTATCCTGCCCTGAGAAAAAGCAGGGCAAGTATTAGGCAAACTAATCACGCCGCAGGGATTTGTGTAATGAAAAGCACCTCTGCTTGTGGGTCAGAAACAGTGTAAATCAACCGCACACCATTGGTTGGGGCAAATCCATCCAGCAGCTCTTTATTCTCTTCTGTCGCGTTCGTCATCAGGACACCTGAATACGTAAGGAAGAGATACCACAGCCCGGTCACACTCTGACTAAGGGTCTCGGGGTATTCTGTCAGAGAGCCTGGAAAGCAAACTGGTTTACAGAGCACACTGCACGCAGGAGGGCTGGCTTCATCTCGCACGGTGCAGTCCCGTCTCTGCCCGGGGCCTCTACGTGCTCCCTAATGCAAACAATAGTAATGCAGACTTAATGATCGCCGTCATTTCCATGTGCCTACCGCTGATCTCTTAATGAAATATTCTATTTAAGTTGCGCTGGCACAAGCACAGTTCCATGCTGGCAGGAACCGCAAAATCAGTCTACCAAGTGAAAAGGTTCTGCAGGACCTGCCGTACAATGGGAAAGCTGTTGGTGAAATACTGTCTGACAGCTTTTCTGCCTGCTCCTGCAGCAAGCATGACACCTTCCTGGCATCCTGAAGGGAAAGAAGAGAACAGAGGATGGAAATCGCCTTTGTCTCGGCTTGAGATACAGAAGAAATTCTGAAATGAGGATGACAGTCTGTGGCAATATGGATTTGGCGCTCGTTGATGGGTGAGTGCTAGCCGCTCAGCGCTGCTCTAACACGCTCGCTCTCTGCTGTCAAATCCTGCTAGGAGCGCCGCTGCAGAAGAGAAAAAACTGGGGACATGCAGCCTCACAAAGACTCTTTGTTTACCTGTTGTCATAAGCAGGAAGGCAAATATTGAAAATAAAAGCTAAAAGTCTTTTAAATGACCAAATGTGTGTTGTAGGAAATAGGAGGAATAAAATTGCTGAGAAGTGGTGGGTTTTTAAATTTGACCATACTATATACTCAGTCTAAAATAAAGACAAATAGATAACATATGTATTCTTCACTATTTCAGAGATGAACAAAAGCACTGAGCTTACATCTTTTTAAGTCATCAGCTGTGGGAAGTATTGCACGGCATAAGCAGAGTTCTCTAAATTTCACCTTTTTGGCCTTGCACACCTCGCTCCTTCCCCAGTCTCCCCCGAGCAGCGCTCAGGTGCAGGCGGTTGCTGGATCGCAGGAGGTGGTGTAGGACTTGGGAGCACCACGTAAAATCACCCGGTCCGCCTGGGTCATAGCGCCTACTCCATCCTCCTACCAGCTCTCTTGAGGCGAGGAAATGCTGAAGTCGCTGTGAGTTACTGGTTGGTTGGCTGATGGAAATGCTTTTCCCCATAATAAAAGCATATTTTCATAACATATTTTCAAAGTTAACTACTAAGAAAAGCAATACAACGGAAGCTGTAATTTAGTCCAGTTACTCTACAAAGTCCTCCTGTAATTTCCTTGATGATTCTGTGTTCTGTCTTATATATCTTCATGGTAGCTAACACTAAAAACCGCTTCAGGAGGACAGAAATCAGCCTTATTCGCTAATGATCCACTAGTAATGGTTGAGAGGGGCATTATCTTCCCTGCTCTATCAGTAAAAGGCAAATGGGGAAGGCCATTTCCTTTACTGGTACCACGGGTTGTGTTAGAGACGCACAGAGAGAAGGGAACAATGACCAAGATTTGCATTTGCTGAAGGGCTCAGTACATTGCTCCCTTGTGAGCGGGCCAAGACCTTCAGCACATGAATTCTTGTGATTCATCCTTTCCCCTGGTCCACCTCTCTGTATCCAGCACGGTACAGAGAACTCTATGTGTTTATTTATACACAAAAAGGTCTTTGCTTGTTACTGTAGTATTTGGGTGCTTGGCGCAGGCTCCCAAGCCGGCGGGGGGGTACAGACTGATCTGGTGAATCAGTATTTTTCACTCTGCTGCCAGGCTGCAGAGTGACCTTGGGCAGTTTACAGCTGCTTCACCTCTCACCACCTCAGTTTCTGTAAAATTATCCTGTTTTACTTTGAATAGCACGTAGATATCGACTGATGCAAGGGCAGGGTATTATTGCTTACGTGTGACTCAAATAAAGCCAATGCCTAAAATCCAGAATCAGCAAGGCAGAGAAATTGAGAGAGAAAAGAGCAGAAATGTGGAATTATTCCTTTGCTTCAGCTGTTCTCCCCCCAGCGCCCTGCCTAATCACAGGCAATTACAGCCCAACTGCACCATCCGATTTACTCCATGTCAGCCACGCTGAGAAGTTCAGGTAACCTCCCAAGGCATAATAAGTGACATCTAAATAAACCCACGCAGGTTAGGAAGAATCGGTTTAAAGGTTACAGTTCTTCTGTGCCGAGGAATGCATGTTTCAGAGCAGACGTTTCCCTTTGGAATGCTCTGGATACGGAAACCTGGCAAGAAGGGTGGCGCATGGCCCGCCTTCGGGAAGGGCAGGAGTCAGTCGCTCCCCGGCAATAATGCCATGTCAACCGTAACTCCCCAGTTTCTTGTTAACGGTTTAAATGAAAGCATAAAACCACGGATGCACGATACAGCATGGCTGCCGGTCACAGAGGCGTCACACAAACATACTCTAACCAGCTGAAAAGGCAAGTTTTTGCTGTTGATGAACATCATAGGCTGAAGCTGCTGCAAATAACTCCTCCTGAAGTTTGTTGGAAGCCCTGTCCTGTGCATAAAGGTTACAACTGTCTCAGAACTGAACTGTGGGGAAGCTGGAAAGTGGGAGAATAGCTAGCTGCATGTTGGGAGGTGGGACACAGATACCGAACGGTTCCCAGCATCATTGCCCTTGCAGGGCCTCATGCGCTCACAGGGCCAGCTCCCGACTGTTGCTGCACAAGCAGACCGTAACATGTCACTCACACAATAAAGAGGCACTTAACATTTTTCCCTTCCAAACGTTTAGCTGCTGTCTAAGGTAGCCGCAGGTTGGACGCGTGCCTTCGGGGCAGATTTGGTGAGCAGTACCCAGCCCATTGCAAAATCCCCACCGCCACAGCACTGCAGAACGCCCCACCTCTGAAATCCCCAAACTGGCCATAGGTGCGCAGACGTGGCTAACGTGCCAGGGAGGTGTTTTCCTCGCCCCCGCTGCCCGCGTTTCTCTCGCACTCATTCGTGCTGGAACCCCCGCGTCCGTGTGTGCGGGCTCACGCCTCTCCCTGTCTCCTGCCTTCCCCCCGCGCCTTGTCGGAGCACGTAGAGCTGCGACCATCCGTGTGTCCCACTCTGCAGCTCGACGCTCCCACAGGCGCATACGTGCCGGGCTGCACAGGCGGCGCTGGGCGCGCACCCCCAAGCCGGGCGGATGCCCCTCTCCCCGGGGGTGCGGTGCCGGGACGCCCCGGTGCCGCGGGGGGTGCGCTGCCCCCGGGGTTAACCGTGCGGTGCCGAGCCCGGCTCCGCCGAGCCGAGGCGGGGCGGGGCGGTGGGAGGGGGCTGGCGGCGCGGCCGGAGCGCGGCGGGCGCAGAGCGCGGCGGGCAGCGCACCGCACCGCACCGCACCGGGGACCGGCGCTCCATGAGCCGCCGCGGTGGGGCTCGGCGCTGCGCTCGCTCCCCGCCGGTGCCGGGATGTGACTTGCGGCGAGCTGGCGGACAGAGCTGCCCCGGGTGAGTGAGCGAGTGAACGGCCGGGCTGGGGTGGGGTGGGGTGGGGTGGGGGGGGACCGGGGCCCCTCCGCGGGACTGCCCCGGAGCCGCGGGGTTCCCGGGGGGCGAGGGGGCACGGGGGCACACAATGGAGGCGGTCGTCCGGCTCTGCCCGCAGAATTAGCCCGGTGGCCGGCAGCAGACAACAGGCTGGCTGCAGGAGTCCGGGAGGGGGATTAGACGGGATATAGGGCAGGACGGGGGGGGCTGGAGCAGGGGAGAAGGCTGGCCGAGAGGGTAGAGGAGTTCGGAGACAGGATGGGGAAGGAGCGGGGACAGGCGGGGGAGGGAGAGACTGGAAAAAGAAACCGGAGAGAGAAATGAGCGAAGGGACAAAAGAGAGGAGGCTGGAGCGGGATAGACATCGTACGGGAGGAGGAGGAGGAGGAGGCGGCTGCAGGCGGATTAAGCGGAGAGGAGGCAGCTGCAAGGAGGAGGGCTGCCGGGCTCCGCAACCCGCGCTCCTCCGCGGGGTAGTTGCAGCAAAGCCGGGCCCCGCTGCGCTGTTCCCCGGCTCACCCGGGTGCGGGAGCTCAAGGGCAGCGGTAACGGGATCTGGGCGAGGGGGCAGAGCCGGTTGTTGGCCCCTCGCCGGGGCCGGCGGGAGCCCAGCCGGGGCTGCGGGCGCGGAGCTGCCCCGCGGAAGGGCCGCGCAGCGTCAGCGGTTTTCTCCGTAGTTAATAAAAAGCCCCGTCTCTATATTACCTCTCCCCAAAGCCAAGCAGCGATGGGATTTAGCACTTAGGTGAACCCTTTGTTTACACCTGACCTAATGTTTATCCCGAGGCTAACAGGATTTCCTGCCCGCTGAACCCAAACACCGGGGATGGTTATCACCGCCACGGCACCGGGTACCTATTTGTCAGCGATACGCTTGGTACTTACTGGCAGCGAGCGTGGGTGCCGAGGTGTTCTCTCGCTGCATCAGGAGAAAGCAGGTGAAGGGAAACCCATCTGTCATCGGGCTGTGACATGAATCGAACCGGTCTGAGAATTAGCAAAGAAAAGAAAATCATTGTTTGCTCTCAGTAGTATAATGAACATCAGGCGTTATAGTCGGAAGTACCTTGGCACAGGCGATATACAGAACCCGGCCGAAGGGAATTGTGAGCACCTAGAACATTAGAACGATCATTTCATATTATATTCAGCATTGCAAAGGATTTCTAAATGAAAACAGTACTTTTTCTATGTGTCCCTTTTGGAGTGGGGTCTTGCTTTCTGTAACTGGGAGGCTGTGTATTGTACAGCATGGTGTGTGTTATTCTAATGCAGAGGATGTCTAAATCACTGCTGTATTTTTGCATACAAAGCACAATTGCACTATTAATCATTATTCTGGAAATACGTCTCCTCAGTAGTCAGATCTCGGCTTGGCTGTTGCTGCTCTGTTATCAGTCCTGAAGCTTATTCTTCAGATCTGATCGAAAGGAGCTGGCAGAGATCCCGTGCTGTGATTAATTCCTCACTCACTAGCATCTCTCCACAACACTTCGCGGTGGGGGCGGCTTTCTCTCGGAAATTGTACAGTGAACCAGTCTTCTGCCTATGTGTGGCAGAGCAGGTTACTATTTGTGCTACTATTGCTTTTATTTACTGGATTGTTTTTCTTTGCCGTGATTGGATGCATCTTCCTGTATCAGTTGATTAACATTAGGAGTCTAAAAGGGGGAACAGATAATACACCTAACCATGAATAGCCTAGCCCTAGATCTTTGCATGGTCACATTTATTTATTCTTTATATGTATTTATTCTCTAGCAGCATACAGCAGTATCTTTTTGACCAGATATTTGCAGTCTTTGGTCAGAAGACTTTAGTTATTGAAAGCCTCATTGATTTTTAACTGTGACAACTTTTTGATGACAGCTGTGAGATTTTCTGTTTCTGCTTAGTTGCTTGTAATTGTACTTCGTACCCGCTGGGGCAGCTTTGTGTCTGCCATTCTGTGGTGATTCTACACCAGATAATGTAGGGGACTTCACTCTGAAAACAGCGGAGTTAGTACTTTTGTCATTGACAGCAGATTTTGGACCAAAAATTGAAGACTGGATTTGCAAGCTGTCCTGTTATTTTTTTTGCTGCTTTTGCCTGAAATATGTAAGGCTTCTTTTTTTTTTTTTTTTTTTTTTAAGTGCTCGTGATTGCTCTGGGTTCAGGTTATGTTGGCTTAACAGTTTTAATGAAATATAATTTTGGAGGGGGGATCTGGGGAAAAAAAAAATATCTCAAGTTGATTTCCTTCTGTATGAAGGGTTCCATTCAGCTGTGCGGGGGATACTATATCTGTGCTGGAGTGTTTCTGTGCCGTTTCTATATTACTATTGCTGTAGCTCTCTGGTAATAGAAGTGAAGTGCCAGTCAAAGGGTGTTATTGTTACTACTGTGAGGTTGCATAACTTTGCTGAGAGCTAAGCTAGACATAGAGAGGTAAAAATACTATTCCTCTGCAGTAACTGATTTAGGTAATTACTGGAGATAACGTGCAGACAGAAAATTTTACTACAAAATCTCGAGAGACACAGGACTCTGCCATTCTACCCACAGCACAGGCTTGAGGAAGACGCTATTTTGATGAAAAAACCCATATTGATATACTTCTCCTTTCCAAAACAACTTTTCTGGCAAAAAGACTGTCTAGTTTTCCCTTAAATTTATTGAATACATGGTTTCAGCTAAAGTTGTGGTGTTCCCTTGCCAAACTTGTTATGTTCTAATGCAGTATTTTCCCTTGTCTGTACAGCTGAGCTCAGTGCTGAGTACCAGTGCTAGAAAGAGGATTTTGGCTGGGAGCGTCACAGGGGTTGATTATTAACGTTGCCAGTTATTACCTAGTGAGGCAGAAATACATAGCAAACAGGCTGTAAACACAGCTATATTGATAGCAGCAGTGGCGAAAAGATTCCTCGTTTGGAGATTTCAAGCCGTGCTTGCAAGCTTAGGTGTGGACGGGATCCACTGTTTAGTGAGGCTTACCGGCATTTGGTCGGAATATGATTTCACGCCAAGAATACCTGTCAGCAGTCCTAGAGACTTCTGGGTCAATACTATAGCTGTCTAGCAGCTTTCTAAGAGAACCACTGTTTATCTCCATCAGCTCTCCCAAAAGTAATTTCACAAATGGAAGTAACTTGGGAAAACTCCTCTGGAGTTGAACATCTCTGCATTTCCGAATATACATTTTGCCTGAATTCTCAATATATTTTGTCACAGATTAATTCCCCCTTTCCAAAAGAAACTACTTATTCGTGGAGGGGGAAATACTCAAAATTTATTAACCCTCCCCTCCCCCCTCCTAAACACTTCCAAATAGGAAGAGGAAACAAATGATGGGCTGACAATATGACTGCTTACCCATGCAGCACCATCTCCATGGAAACAGACTGTCCTAGAATAGCTCAATCACATGAGGGTTACATGACATGAATAAAGTAACCAGAAAACTGGAAAAAAAATCTTAGAACTGGAGATACTTGCACTTAATTCATTACCCCCCAGGTCTTTGGAGAGTAGCTAATAAACAAAGCTAGTATTGAAACCAATTTAGTACATGCATATCGTAATTTGTAAGGGATAGGGGAGTGGAAAATCAACATGATCCTCACTTAAGGGCTGTTTATTGTTTCCAGTTTGGGAGACGTAAAATGAATTTGGAATAATTTTCCATGTGACCTCCTGCTTCTTGAAATTGGTACCAGTGGTTTGCTGCCTTGCCTTGGTAGATCCTAGTGGATTTCCTCCCTTTGTATCAGCAGGCACCAACCGTTTCACACTTTTTAGGATGTTCTGGGTATTCTAAAGAGTAAATGCACTAGTTGAAGTAGGAACCGCCTGTGCATAGAAGGAGTTGCAAAATTACCTTCAGAATGTTTCCTTCTAGTTAATTATGTACTCATAGGGCAAGGAGCTTTATTGAGCGTAACCATATTCAATACAAAAATGAATATATTTCACTGATGATTAGTTTTCTGACTGTAAAGTCAGTGTTCTTAACGTGAACGTTGTGACAGAGTCATTGAGAAACCTGTTATACAAATCCGATATAAACAAGTAAATATTCTACCAATTCACCGTAAATTACAGCTAGGTAGGAAAAAACCCATTAGTCATTAGCTGCAGGTCATTGCATTGTTAGAACATTGTAGCCCTTTCAACAGTGCAAGGATACTCTAATTTCCATGGGCAGGCAAAGATCATCAATTACCCTTTTCCTGTTTGTCCAGTCCCAAATCACATTATTTGTCACAGCTGCCACTTCTGCGATGAAGTTTTGTAATAAGCTTTTGTGTCTCTTGTATGAATGAAGACCATAAAATCATTACCCATTTAGACTAGCACACTTGCTGTCTTGATGCCTCTAATAGGAAATAGCAGAATTCCCATCATCTGTCTCCTGGCAGAGGCTGAAAATGGGCATTGGTCATTACTCAGTGAAAGGGGAATGAACATTAGTTTGAAGATTGAGGTCCTCAAGATTTAACTTTGATCATTACACGACCGTAATGCACAAGAAGAAAACCATCGTTCTCAGCTGTAAGAGACTCTACTGTTTTGGACAGTCTATGTAAATAGTTTTTGTATTGGTTATGACTGATCATGTTCACGACAACAACATTGCATTGTTCCAACCCTCGCTAAACTCTTTGATGTTTTCATTAAATGCATTTCTGGTTTATGAAATATCTTTAGATGGGTAATCATTTAGGGCTGTTTGTCTAACTTACAAGAGCTACTGATGCTTTCTCTGCTTCTCACTTTCTATCTTAAACACGTTACGTGAGGTATATGACTAACATTATTGCCTGCTTATATGGTGCTTTTCTTCCGTATGGTCATGCCATACAAATGGAAGTCTTACTCTGAACGTTTTCATGCAAGTGAAGGTTAACAGCATCGGGTTTCATAGCTGGTACGTGCAGTGTTTACTTCAGTCTGCCCTTACAGGGCAGCTATCGCTGGGGCAGACTGTTCATTTAAAGGTTACTTTTTTAACAACCTCCTCAGCCCTGCTTTGCTTAATAAAAGCAAATGCCGTAACATACATCTCTGTAAAGCACCTAACCTGTGTTCTTCCTAAAACTTAAGTTGGGATTTGTCCAGGGTTTTGGTCTTGACGGTGGCGTGGGATGTGTTGTGTTCCTAGAGTCTGCCATTGTTCACTGTCTGGATAGGGGAAAGTGATGCTCTGGTTTTGGTTGTTTGTTTCCTTTGAATGGCTTTCGACTTGCTAAGGAGCACAATGAGTCATTCATTTTTGATTAGTTGATTGATGACACTGCGTGTGTGCACCATTGTCACAGAATATGGGATTTCTCTAGCCAACTGCTCCCATTTGGAAGTGCAATGTAATACCTGGGCTTTGGAAGAGGATCAAAGGAGTGAATATTGTAACTGCCTATTGACAGAGATGAAAGCAAAATTTTCCTTAAAAAAAAAAAAAGGCAAAAAAAAGCACAATGTTTATCTTCCTGGGATTGCTCTAACCTTTAAAAAAGAAAGGGGGGTGGTGGTGGAAAAGACGACTCTGCCTTTATTCCAGTAAGAGGAGCAAGGCAGTGAAACAGTCTAACTCTGATACACTTGCATCAGCCCCAGTGCAATTTACACATTCGTTGGGCACCTGAATTTGAACAATAAAGTACTGTAGATAATGTATTCCTTTGTAACAGGATACACAATTTTTTCTGGTTGTGTTTTAGGATATTTGCAGGGTCAGTGTTTGGAAATGTTGTTTCCAATCCGTGCAAAGGCAGGAATGAGTCAGTTTGCATTCTGAGTACAACAGGCTAAAGCAGCTTTCTGGGAGGGCAGCAAAGGGGACCGGGGGTGGGCTGTGCCAGCTGCAAATCCACTGCAAAAAAACCCAACAGTAAACATGGGCCATTGAAACAAGCTGTACTTCCAATTGCTGCGAAATCCTCCAAAGCGAACTGTAGCTAAACAAACAAATATTTTGTTGTCTCAGACAGAAAAATGAAAACCTACCCAGCCATTGGTTTCTTCCTCCTCTTCGTGATCAGCTATGGCTCTTCCGAAAACTCAAGTACGTCTAGAGGGTGCGGACTGGATCTTCTCCCCCAGTACGTTTACCTGTGCGACCTGGATGCCATTTGGGGAATAGTTGTGGAGGCAGTTGCAGGGGCAGGGGTGCTCACCACGCTGTTGCTGATGCTGATTTTGCTGGTGAGGCTGCCCTTCATCAAGGACAAGGAGAAGAAAAGCCCCCTGGGAATGCACTTCCTCTTTCTTTTTGGGACTCTCGGACTGTTTGGGCTGACGTTTGCTTTCATCATACAAGAAGACGAAACGGTGTGCTCTGCCCGAAGGTTCCTATGGGGAGTTATCTTTGCTTTGTGCTTCTCGTGCTTGCTAGCTCAAGCCTGGAGACTTCGTAGACTAGTTCGACATGGGAAGAGTCCATCTGGCTGGCATCTAGCTGGTGTGGCAATCTGCCTGATGCTCGTTCAGGTCATTATTGCAACCGAGTGGTTAGTACTGACAATTGTCAGAGATAACAAGTTGGCCTGCAGCTACGAACCCATGGATTTTGCTATGGCTTTGATTTACGTTATGTTCCTGATGGTATTTACCATGGGATTTTCTCTTTTCACTCTCTGTGGGAAGTTTAAGAAATGGAAGAAAAATGGAGTATGCCTCATTATAACACTTTTTTTTTCCATTCTGATTTGGGTAGCCTGGATGACTATGTACCTCTTTGGTAACGCTGAGCTAAAGAGAAGAGACAAATGGAGTGATCCCACTCTGGCTATTGCACTGGTGTCCAGTGGTTGGGTGTTTGTTATTTTTCATGCCATCCCAGAGGTCCACTGTACCATCCTTCCATCGCAGCAGGAAAACACTCCCAATTATTTTGATACTTCACAGCCAAGGATGCGTGAAACTGCTTTTGAGGAAGATATACAGCTTCCTCGGAGCTACATGGAAAATAAAGCCTTTTCAATGGACGAGCATAATGCAGGTAAGAATTTACTATAGAGGAGTACATTTTTCTGTAGTAGCCAAGAAAATAATCTGTTTGAGACATTTTTCAGGTGTTCAAAACAAGGGTCATCACAAATGCCATATTCTTCACACTACACATTGTTCCCTTTTACAGTTTTCTTTAAGGTATCAGTGGGGGGGGGGGAATGAAAAAATGCAATACAGAAAATACGTCTTTGGTTAAAATTATTCTTCTGCATGTTGTTCTTTCATTGAAAAAGCAAAAAAAAATTCACTGTGGAAAAAATACCCTCTATTTTAAAATAGTTTAAATGATTTTTGTTGTCATTATCAGTTGACAACATTTAATATAAATATTTTCCAAAAACACAATAAAAAAAAAAATCAAATAAGTGCTCTATTTTACAAAATGTTCAGCCTCTTCAGCAACAAAATAATTATTATTAATTATGTTTCCATTATAATGGAATTTAGTGCCACTTTGTGACAGTGTGGGGGAAAAAATGCAAAGTGGCACATAGACACATTCAAAGACAGCCTTTGTTCTGACAGCTTTAACATCTGAACAGAGTATGCAGAGACAGAGGTTTCAAGGTAAGGGTTGCTTTCCTTGTCATAGCTGTTTGGTGACATAGAAGAACGTATGATGATATATCATTAAAATCTGCAATGAAAATGTTTTTGAGCAATTACTGACAGGGCCGGCAACAACTGTCAGCTTCAGAGACCCAAATCATTGCTAACATTTAACCCACATCAGAAAATACACAGGGATGCTTATCTGGCCGGCGATGGGAAGCAGGAGCCCGACGGTGTTCTGTAGTGCAGGTGGTGGTCTGGTGCTGTCCCACAGTTGGATAAAGGATTTCAGTACTGCTCAAACTGCTTTTTATTCACTGTAGTTGAGAAGAGGACTTTGCTATCCCAGCCAATAGTTGCCACGTTGCTTTGGCAGCCCCCAAAAGGCAGCTGGGGGCATGTTGTCCAGGCACTTCACCTTCCTATTCATCTCTCTGTATCTTTGAGCTCCTTTGGATGTAGACGGCACTTGGAGGAAGCCAGCACTCTTGTTTGGCACAGCGTTGGGTCAGGAAGGCATTTTCCCTCTAAGTGTTTTAGCAGAAAATGTAAAGGTCTCCTACTATGAAAGCTTTGAACAGAAAGGACTGAAGATCCTCTGAGTGTCTACCAAGTACGGTGGTAAAACAAACAAAAAAGTCGCATAGATAAAAGAATGGTTGTTTATTACTAATGTTCAGAGCAGCAGAGGCAACTTCACAATGGACTGTAAAAGCACTTTTTTTTTTTTACTGTCCTCCATCCCCCGTTAAATTAATTTTGAAGTAAGGTAACTGCGGTGGCTTCAGTGGAGCTATTTCTGACTGAGGCAGATCTAAGAACAAAATTGGATCTTTCACTCTGTGTTATTTCCATTCATGCATATGTTTTATAAAAAGAACTGGAAGTTCCTTTTTGATCTAATCAAACAGTGATTAAGTTTTTAGTGAAATGGATAGACATATGATAGCTATAAAATCATTACAGTATCTATTATAATGCAATTTGTGTTCTGTTTTAATCTATCTGAATCTTACGCAGTACAATACAAAATAGATTTCCTTATCTGATGCCCTTATTAATATTCATCATAATAAATGCACGTCATTCCTATTCCTATGGCATGTGGGAGAAAGATACATGCATTTTTAATAAATCAAAACAGATTCATTTTTCCTTTGCAGTGGTTCTTTAGGTACAGACTTATCACACCAGAGTTTGGAGACAAAACTTACAGGTACGGTAGAGACTTAAAGTGAATACAGGGAATAATAATGAGCCCACGTATGGCTGCTGAAGTGTTAATGTACATCAGATCACTGTGCTGGTGCTTGGCTGTGGCTGAGCACCTGGAATCTATTAGCAATTGGCTCTCTGCAGGTATGTAGAGTATGTTCTCTTCTTTTATTCATTTAATTAACCTCAGTTCAAGAATTCATCATGAAGAGTTTAGAAATTAAAGGAAGGGTACTTTCTTCAATTATACTTAAGAATAATGTTTAAGAATATAAGATCTACTACTTGTAAAATTTTGGAAGACATGATAACCAGAAAACACCTCTTAGGTCCTCGACTGTAATACTTGTTTCAGTAAGTTACTAAAGTAAGTAGTTACCGTTAAATAGAAAACATGCTTGGATAAACATATTTCCATTAATTCTTGTTATTTCCATTAGTACTACTTGTATAAAGTAATTTAGTAATTTTGCTCTTTTTTCTTTTTTTAGAAGATTTTAAGAAGCATTTTCAGAATCTGTACAACCTTTCAAGTACGGGTTCAAACAAACATGTTCTCCTGGTTTCTCTCTTTCCTAGCAAAATGTAGCTCCAAGTTATACGTAACAACAAGGGCTGTTCTATTCCAGGAATACCATTACACATTAATAAAGCAAAAATATTTTCAAGTCAGTTACTTAAACATCATTTAAACAACATACTAATCTGGGATTTTAATATTCACATGATAGATAAGTTGAAATATCTACTTAACAGATAACAGAGTTATTTCATACCCGTGTCTTGTAAAAATGTTAGTGAAATACTTAGAAACCCTGGAAAAAGGCAACTTGAGTGAGTTCTCGGTGCTCTCTGGAAATGCAGTGCACACGAGTAGGGCAACTTCTGTAAGGCAAAGAGAATTTGCCTTATATGTGAAAAATCTGGATGTGGAACATAGAGAAGCTCAAGCCTAAGCAGGTCTGGTACTGCCGGTACCACTGAATACTCTGGTACTCGCTGAATTTCATTTAATAACTTTTAGTACTACAAGTCACCCTTGGAGCCAATGCCTAAACCCAAAGTTAACAAAATGTAAAATATGTGTTAAAAAGAGAGTTTGATGTGACATTTGCTCAGATCTTCTTGGCAATATTTTTTTTTTTTCTTTTACCTATACATCCTCTACGCAAGTAGACGTATTTAACAGTAATGGGAAAAACACAAGGAAAAATGGTAAAACTGGTATGAGGGGAAAAAAAAAATCCCAAATGAGTATTTTGTCCATAAGCTTTGTCTCTGATTCTCATGTTAAAAGAATTTTAGACTTATTGCAATAATAGGGAAGGAACATTTAGCAATATGCAATTGAATTCACTGTCTCTTTAAGATAACTTTGAAATGACCATGGAAATTTTGTGTAAGTATTTTGTGTAAACGTGTAAATATTTTAAGGATAATATGCATTATAAAGAGATTTTTTCTTTATGTGCACTAGCAAATTCCAGTGCAATCATTTGCGTTTAACACACAACAAGAAGCCAAACTGCAAAGAAAGAATACTACTGACCCTGAGATGGTTAAACGTAAAATAAAAATCACGTAATTCTAGTTTAGGCATTTGCATCTTTTGTTCTGCCAGTGTTTGCAAAAATACCCGATTTTAAAATGTAGAGCAAGTGAGGGTCTGTGTGTACCTGAAGTCAACAACTGAGCATTTGCAGGACTGCATTTCTCAATTTCTGGGCTAAATCAATATTGTTCTTCATCTGTGTGCCCCACTCCCAAAGAGAGGAGTAGCACTGGAGAGAGGACAGCACATGGCAGTAGGATCCATTTAAATCTTGTTCCACACAATGCATCTCTATTAAATCCTGGCCTCATTAAAGTCTGTGCTGTAATTCTTGTAAACTTCAGCTCGTTCACTATTTCAGCCAGCGAGCGTAGAATTGTAACTTGAATTAAATCTAAGAGAAATTCTTGCCCCAGGTGCCTGAACTAGGCGGGTTTCTATTTACCAGCTCACATGAGAGTATTGCCCGTTGTAACCACGCAAGTCGCACGGATAAACGAGCTCTGTTCCCTCGCTACATCTGAATGCAGTGGAGCCGCTATTTACCCCTGAAGTAAAAAGAGAGTTTGCATGTGCCAATGCCCACGCTGGTTTAGAGAGAAAGCAGCATATCCCTAACTGTGGATATGTCTCATTCAGAATACACATCTTGAATCCAAACTTGTGCTAAAATTAATGGTGAGGCTAATGTACTTCTGGTATAAACATTCAGAGGGACAATCAGTATCTTCTCTTTTGCTTCAGTCCTTTGCCATGTTTAAGCTATTTGAAAGCAATATGTATTTCATATTTCTAGTTTCTCAGAGTAATTATAATCTGAAACATCTGGAAAATCCTTATACGCTAGTCATGCTGAAGTAATGCTCAGGGGGGTTGTGAGCTTGCTTACTGGCTCGAGCAATGTTTTGGATCCCTGTCCTCTGAATTTGATAGAAAGCAAAATGTAATATCAGTTTACTTAACCCCACAGTATCCAGACCGATACAGTAAGCACTTTGCAAAATATGTTGTGCAAGACACATGAAAGCCTTGGTGATTGAAGACATTTAGCTCTTACTGAAATGGGACTAAGCAAACTTCCAAAATTTGGTTCCAATAATTGTTTTCCCATTCTACAGCAAACAGCTAATTTTATGTAAAACTGATTCTTCTGAGATCCATCCCCAACTATATAAGAAAAACTGCTGTTCAAAAGCAATATGAAAACTGGTATGGCAGCATGAAAGTTAAAATCAATGGCAAAGTTCCCAATAACTAAACTGGAAGCAAGATACTTTTATGATTTCAGAGGACACGCACAGCATTAACTGTGTTCCTAAGAACGATCTCTCTTTTCCAAACACAGCGCTAAGAACGGCAGGATTCCGAAATGGCAGTTTGGGAAGCCGACCTAGTGCTCCTTTTAGAAGCAATGTGTATCAGCCAACTGAGATGGCAGTTGTGCTAAATGGTGGGACTGTAAGTATCAAAATGTGATGATTTAAGAAAGCTTTGATATGCACTGATACAGACAACCACTACTAATTGAAAAACCTGCTTTTAGCTTATTCGCAGCAGGGGGAAAAGCTATAAATGAGAATTTGAGCAGCAAGTATGCATGTAATGCTTCCCTTCCCTCTAGAAAAGATGTAATTACAAAGTATTTTGCATTTCTTCGCCTGGCCGTTCACATTTTGCAGTGTAGCTTGAGTGAACCAAGTTCTTTGGTGACACTACATATTCAGTGGCCCTTTCAAATTAAATTTATGTTAAGGTATTTAGCATAACTATTAAGTGACACAATTTCTAACCTGATTATTTTTCAAGATGATGTGAGTCGCACAAATGTTTACAGGCCAGTACATTACTTTAAATAAGAATCACTGTTGCAGACCAGACAGTGGTGGTTTCTCGCATATCTTCCAATTTCTTTTAAAATGTACGTAATTCTTTGTAAGTTACAGATGCGTACATCTCTGGGAAAGGGATGCATAAAAGAGGACTACAGAATATTTTAATGTTAATAGCACTGATTTTTCTTTCTTAGGCACTAGTTTGGCGTGCCATTCTTTGAAAGACCTGTTTTTCTGCAGCCTGGCTGTTGTATGAGTGGCTTAGTGATCTGATGCCAAACAGACTTTCTAAATGTTTTTCACATGATGTGTAATTTGCACTTGAAGACATTTAATATAGCAGGCATATTGCTGAAAAAGAAGAATTTTCATCCCCATATTTTTCATGCATACCTACATGCTTCTTAAAAAGCTACCCATGAGCCAGTTTATACTCATGTGAGTTGGGTTTTCTTTATTTTGAATCATGAGCTGGTTCCATAACTCAACCTCTACATTTAAAACCAAGCAACGTGAACTGATTGCAGGTGTCTTTTTTTTTTTCTGTTTTTTTTTTTTTTTTTTTTGAATAAGTAAGGTTTTGGTTCATTTTTAGTGAACAAGAGGGACTAGATACAAGGATTCTCCTGTGTGGGTAAGACAGTGGGAAATGTATCAACGTGAATGAAATGAAAAGGCTTGTGCTGTGCTGTCAGTAACGAATAGCATCTTCCTGATGCTTGGATCCATCTGTGCCTATGTTTTCTGATACAAGAATATGCAGCTCAGGAAAAGGCAATTTAAGGATGAGGAGCTAGAGAATTTGGTTTGGGTTTTGGTTTGTTTTGTTTGTTTTGCTTTGTTTTGAGGCAGATACAAAGCTTAATGGAGAACATCAGATAGTAAAATGAGAGATTAATGTGTATGTATAGTCATGGTTTATTACAGAGAGGTAAATGGGTGGAAGATGAGTTTCTTTGTACCGTTTTGCTCTGGAACTACTGTCTGGAAGGCTGTTATGTACATGTAGCATGATAATGCTAATTTTTGAACAGACTAGATCTCTCAGTCATGAGTTTATTATCCTTATTTCCAGATACCAACTGCTCCGCCAAGTTACACTGGACGACACCTCTGGTGAAAGGCTGTAGGCTGTAGAGAATAAGAATCCTTGTTGCAGATGTTGTTCCCTGGCAGTGTGTCTTTGAGGGAGGAATCCGTAACAGTACCAGAACAAAGCAACAAAACATCCAGGAGCTTTCGAAATCCTACAGAGGATTTTGTCTAAATGTGAACACCGTGGAACTGATAACTGCAAAAACAAAATTGTAAAACTGAAGTTGAATCTAATTTAAAACAGAAGTAGGCACACCTTAAATTGGAAGAGGGGGAATATTGTATTCTGAAATGTAAGATATTCTCTTGTCTGTAACTAGTGTGCGAGGCAAGCCTGTTTTTGTTGGTTGCCAGTTGCTTGCAAAATACCCTCCTCTCACCTAAACTTAATTCACGTTGCCACAAGAGGTTGCCACTACAGTGTGAAAACATGCAGGATTTCTTTCCGTTTTGCTCTTTTTCCCTTCATTTCAAACATCATGAAAAGTACTGTTTGCTTCATTACTGAGCTGTACTGTAGAGTCACGTAGCATCATGTGTAGTCCGGCATCATCGCGCCGTGGCAACTAAATTTCCATTACACTGTAGGCTGATACTCTTCTCTTCAAAAGCTGGTGTAGGAAATGCAGTTGTGGAGGGATGAAGGGTCTATGTATGTTTCATGTGAGTTATGGAGCTTCTCGAGGCAGAGCCAAAGCTCAGGTCCAGCAGAGAGGCAGCTCTCCTCGGCCGCCTGGCATCGATTCCCCGTTATTCCAGCCTCCCCCAGGCGCGAGCAAAGAGCCGCGTGCTCTCCTGTCTCCTACAGGCAAAGCCATTCAGTGAAACTCTGGAGGGATGTAATTTTGCGAAGACTTATCTGGGGAGAGAGCGTGCCTCGAGTTTGCCAGGAGTTTGTTGTGATAGTGGATGAATGGCAACGCGCTGTACTGCCCGCGCCAGCCCGGCTGGTGGGCTGACCTGGCCAAGCAGGAAAGCGGTGGGAGGTGGGAAGTGCTGACCACCCTTCAGGAGAAACGCGGCAGCAGACAGGGTCAAGACCTCCCTTTCCAGTCCCTGTTCATACGAGTAGTCCCCTTGACTGCAGTTGTTTGTGCATTTAAATGTGGTTGTGCATTTTAGTGCCTAGCTAGTAGAATCTCCGTGCTGGAGGTGGTTTGTTGTTGTTTTTGTTTTTTAAAGGTGGTTTCTTCCCTACTCCTCCTCCCCTCCACTTTTTTGAGTTGATATAAGGCAGACTTTCTCAAAGCTTTTTATCTTTGTTTTCTCCAGGTTATTTAAAAGGTTCCCATTGCCCATTGTTTGTGCCATGGTTTTTCATTATGTTTAAGCAATCATTCCTTTATTTAACATTTAATACATATCGGACATTGAAAACATCATTGTATCCTCACTGTTTGGCCAATGTTAATCTTAGCTTTCCTCGATACTAAAAGCTAATTGTTTTTACTTGAGGGCATAGGAAACTTATAACAATTAAACTTTGCATATGCTGTAATAAAAATATATATTTTCAAACTAAAAAAAATATAATGTACAAATAACTGAATAGCTTAGTAGCTTCACAGAAGGAAGTTACTTGCTGTATACTGCAAAAGAAAGACAAGCTTTTTATTTTTCAAGAGTCTTCCTGATTCTTCATGTACCTCCATTTCTACTGAATTAGGAACGTAGTCCTGCAGACCTGTACTCCCACGAGTAGCCCCATCAACACCAGTAGGTCTACATACAGGTACAGAGGCTGCAAGACCGGTCCTTAAGTGTTGCACACAGATATATATGCATATATATATATATATATGGAAAAAATAGATATTGCCATTCTTGCCATGATCATCTTATAGGATTTTATTTCAAAGCCCTTCCCTTACAGAAGCAATGTTTTTCTGTCATGCATGAGTGAAGGAGCATGTTAGCTCCCCCCTGCCCTTTCCTCCTCGAGGCAAAGGAAGCATGTGCTTGTTTTAGGGATTGCTTATTTTATTTTGTAAGTAACTAGATGGCCTTAGCAACCAAGTAGGGTAGGGGTGGATATTGCATGCTGTCCAGTGACTTAGAAATACATTTTGCTTGTTTTAAGCAAAGCTTTGATCAAATTAGATAGTATTTAAGGTAATGATAGTTACCCAGAAGATGCCTCATTTGGAACAATAAAAAAAACCTATTATCATCACTTGCCTGCAGAATTTTGCTTTTAAAAACCAATTTAAAAAATACTTCATGAAACTCTACTGTAAAAACATATAAGATGACCATGGCATAAATGGTAGGACAGCTTTCTTTTGAAAAGTTTATCATGCTACAACCGAGATTTATGAATTATAATACACATTTTACAGACCTTGGACAAAATCTGTACAAGATATGGTTCTCTTAAGAAACGTTTTTTTTCTTTTTCTAGATGTGACTGAATTGATAAATAGAGTTCCCAATCCTGCTCTTGATGAAGTTGTTTGGAATTTGAGTCCTTATGCAAAGATACGGCCAGATCCTCCAAACTGCTACTCACATGACTGGTCTCATTGGGTTAGTCATGTGGGCTATTCACAAACCTAAAAATTAGCAGGATTGGGTTTAATTTGTGGTGGTGAAGGTGTGGCAATAGATTAGGAGGGTCTTTATTTTCCAACTTTATACAATTACTAATAAGCAACTCTTTTTTGTAAGTCACTAGTCTGTGATGTAAAACGCCCCAGATAAAACTGTAATTGAAGAAAGGCGCCTTTATGTTAACTTCTTTTTTGTTACAGTAAACAAATTGTTTACTTTTGCCTTTTATGACAATTATCTAGAATGTAGAGCATCTGTGAACAACGTAATAAGTAAGCACAAGCCTTTCACAGTTCAGTTAATTATAATTAGCTTTTATACTATAAAAGCTACTGTGTTGTCCCTTGCTGGTTATGTGCGCATGGCGTTCCCATGCAGAAAAATGAGATCGTAAAGCATCTGAAAAAACTATTACCAAAACGAGATTTATAAAAACTGACTTTTGATCAATGGCTGGAAAAAAGTTGAAAGCCATACTTTACAGATCCTGTCCTGCTTTCAGATGTGTTGAGGGTGTTTTGACACTTGCCAGAAAATATGTAGCTTCTTCAGAAGAACACTCTCAATACATACAGTTGTTTTGATAAACAAGGTACATGAAGTACTATAGAAGTAGATGTTTCTGGTTTTAGTTTAAATCTAAACACAGGCATCTTGGTTGGCTTTGTTTGAACTTGATGCCTTGGGTCTAACCAAAGGCCATGCAAAAGGGAGCATTGTAGCTTTTATAATAAAACAATTGGACTATTCTACCAACTTACAGGAATACAAAGCAGGTGCTTTTTATTAATTGATGAGAGCTAAAGCTCATTTTTGATAGATAATATATATTTATTAAATGTATTAATGTGTGTTTTATAATGTACCCTTTTTTCCGCTGATTGTTGCGTACTGGTATCTTATTAAGTACATCTTTAAAGGATTTTCAAGACAATCAATGTGTACCATGATGACTGTACATAAGTATACAAAACTACAAAGGTTGTAAAGCATGGGCAAATGTTTTATTTTCAAAATGCTGTTCTTAACAAGAATAAAGGCTTTACTATTTACTTACAATGTTTGCGTTAACTTGATGTTAAAATCCACTTAAAATTTTTCCATTACAGTAAGCTAATGGTGCTACAGACAGCATTGTCCTGTGGTGATACCGTGGGTGCAACTCTGCAATAGGAGTTGAATTAAAGGAAACCGGCTCCTAGAGTTCAGGGCCACATTCCCGCATTTACTCTTAGCTCTGGCACCTATCAAACACAGGGTGAGCCAGTCTAGGAGCTGAGCAGCCAAACTCTTAACACAAGTGATACTTTTTTTTCTTTTTCCAGCTGGCTCAGCAGTTCCCTGTACTGGCTCAAGTGCTAGTGCTTGTGAAAAGGAGGGGAATGACATCACACAGCTGGGGTTGAAGAATGCAGGTTGAGAGCTTTCTCTTCAAATGTTTTGGTTTTCCTGATCTGGTGCAACAGCCAGTATCACCAAGGAGAAAATAAAAGAGGGGTGGGTACTGGTATAAGAGCGAAGACAAAGTCTGTGTGAGTGATGGAAGAAATCCATGTTGAACCACAGCGACAGCTAGAGAGTATCTGCGTTTTATCGTGCTTTCATTCAAAATGACTAGACCTTGGTTTGACTTGTATGGAATTAGTAGTAGAACTGCAAATATATTCTCTAATTGTGAAATTATAAAGGCCTAAATAGGACTATGCTCGACAAGACTGAACTAAAAAGTATAATGAGGGCTCCCTAGCAGGGGGCCCAATCTGATTTTTATTCTGCTTGCACCTCACGTAAGTAAGTACACATACAGAAGATCACTGAAAATGCTATCACTGTGATCTTAATTTTACATTTTCTCAGCACATGTGCTAAGTGGTAACAAAAGGGCCTTTGACTTTTTTCCCCTGCAGAAATGCAGAGCAACCCTATCTCTCATCGCCTTCAGTTGGAATTGCAGAGGCACAGCATTTCTGAAAATTAGCCCATTATGAACAGAGCTTGGATTTGTGTAAATTGTCACAGTTCTGCAAAAGTCAGTGAAGCTACTCCAGTTTATACTAAACGAAGATTTTTACCTTAGTTCTAACATTTGCCTACATGTGGGTGTAACCCCATTTATTTCATCCAGAGTTTTGTCCTTATCAGAAAAGCTTGCAAGTGAGCATTCAAAAACACAAGATAAACACAGACTCAAAATTTTTGGCTAAATGTGCACAATTCCATCTGTTTTAACAGAATTGTGCTCACTTACAGTAGGACTGAATTTTGTCTTGGCATGCTGGGTCCTTACATAATCTCCCTTTGATTTACAACACCTCACATGTAACTCTAAAACTGTAATGCTAAGAGTGTTTCTAAATCGGCACCACAAAGTTTAGTCCATGAGTTCTGTGTTTTTTGATATTGGTGAGAAAACTAAAATTGAGATGTTGAATGACTTTGAATATGTTCTTCTGAGTCTTCCAATTTGCTTCCCACTGCAACCATACAAAATAAAACATTAAATACTTATCTTTTCAAAAAATCCACAGAAACAAAAAAGCAAACATCCATACTTCCACAGCAAATATTCTGCCGTTCAAGAAATAAATAGAAATCCCCCACCCAACCCAAAAGACATATTTCTTCTATGCATGGCATTTTTTTGTTTTGACACAGCTTGAGCACTCAGATAGCTGTACGCAGTTCCCAGTGCCATCTGTGGGAGTTGTGCATGTCTAGCTGAGGGCAGAGTTGTTCGCTAGTGAGAAGTTACTGGGTTGTTAAAAAAAAAAATGAAAGCAGTTCTTTGAGGTTTGTGCTTTGAAGAATTTTCAATTAAAAGTCAGTGATGAAGTCATACAGTTCACCTAGTACACAAATATATTTTTGTCATTTAAGACAACAAGCAAGGTCAATAAAGAATAGTTTTGCTATGTCTCAGTGGAAAGAAGAATGTTATCCATGTGATAGCAAAGGGTCTGCCAAATGGAAAAAATCAGTCAAACAAAGAGCACAGGGTTGCTTGCTGGAGTAAACAATTCTAAATGAACAAAAGCTCTACATAAAAGTAAAATGTCCCACCCCCTAGTGAAAGCTGTTTTCAAAGCTCTGTATTCTTTCAGAGTGCTGTAATGCAGATTAACCTAATGTTTTTCTTCTGCTGATACAACAGTCTGGTTCCTCAGTCTACTTCTGTGATTTCAGCTGTCATATTCTGTTCTCAATATTTTCATATTTTACAAACTGTCTTTTAATTTATAAAAATAAAAATCTCTTTTTCTACTCTCTACACTTCAGAAGATTCATCTGTACTGTACACTTTTCACATCAAGCAAGGCTGTTGGGAGATTTATATATAAAAGTTGTGCTGGAGGCAAAAAAGGCCAAATAAGCCCAAAAGATCCCCTTCTGTACATACAGTTTCATGAGAGCTGAAACTGAGCCTTCCAAGGCACGCAACTGAAAACCACCAAACAAAATTCTTTCGGTACATACCCAGAATACCCATGGGCTGCAACAGGCCCATGTGCTAATTTAAGGTGTTACCAAGCTGGAAGATCTCGGCTCATAGAAAACATACAGGAAAAGGGATGTATCATGGTGAGGAACACAGACAATACCTTAGAAACCCAAAATATGGCTGCAGTGGCAGGACATGCCCTATGTTCTACAATGGCCAAGGCAATCTGTACCCAGTGCCTTGCTGGCAGGAGACCCTTTTGGATTTTAGGGGTTTTGTTTGTACAGCGGCTAACGAGCAAAAATCAGAGTGGATTAAATGTCCCACGTGACTATGAATGTCCCATATACAAAGTACTATTGCATTGAATTTTATCTAGTATTCCTTGATGTGATGAGGCTGGCCTTTGCAAATACTTCATAAAAATTGCAACAATTTCAAAAACCCCAGGGCTCACACGCACTGCTTCACATTAAAATGAGCAGGTGTTTTAGGTAGCTGCTAGCAGTGCTTTTAGTCAGGAGCATCCATGTCTTATCATAACCTGTGTTACTTAAGCAGAACAATTTCAAATCACATCACACTAACCAGGAAGCACAGGTTGTCAGCATGAATCTGGATTTCAGGCAGTTATTTAAATAGTTTTCGACACATACTTGCTTCCTATGCAGATAGGAAAGTAAGATGTCCTCAGGATTCACATAAACTGGAAAGATGGGGAAAGAAGCTGCCTGGCTAAGTCTTTTACTAGAAATTTCCATTGGAAAAATTTACTTTTCAGGCTGTGACACCTCAAACTGAACTAACTTACTAAAATATTGTGGAACGCCTAAGGAAAATGTTTAGTTCATATATTAGCATAGCTCACGTGAAGTTTAGGACAACTTATACTAGCTGACAGTTCAGCCCATTTCTTTCAGACAACATATATCTAAAAGCAATGAACAGTGTAAATATCAGTATGAACAACTACCTTACAAACATTCGTATGATGAATTTTAACCACTTCAGTCTTGGGATTCCTATAATTCGTTCAACAGAGCAAGAGAAAGACCCATTTCTATTTTCAGTTGCATTTAAAAAAAACCAAAAACAAGTTGAACTTTAACAGCACAGTTCCTATTTTATCCCTCTGGCAGATTCCTGCCGTTGCAGAACTGTGGTTCTAATGCAATAGAGACCATCTCTTTTCTTTACAGAGATTTCCTGCGTGCTGGGGAAAGGCGTATGGACATAACCGGGCAGAACAAACTGCCTGAGGATGCCAGTTATGCAGTGGCAATTGCAACTGTGCACTACTGCCAGCCTCAGGGCAGTGGCAAGAAAACCATTCTCACAGGAGGCTGGATTCAGCTCCCATGAAAATTACAAACACTTTATAACTCCCGAGATGTTTGTGTGACAGAATATGTGAAAATTATCTCCAGAGAATGCATAATCACTAATTTAAGGAGGTGCAACATAAGATCTAAATAAAAGTAAAACATCATGATCGTTGGTAGCATGATGACAGCTCCTGTTTTAAGTCCTAAGACATAGAGCAACTGAGACCTTTAAGTGCTACGACAGTGTTCAGTTAAAAAAAAAACACCTCACATCTCACTTATTTCCAGTATTATGATTTCTATCTGTATGGGTCATATGGTTTCTGCCGTCAGGAAAGATGAATTTGTTAGCACTATGCTTTAGTCTCATTACTCTTTAATACAGAGCAAGCCTCATTAAACTACGTTTTATTCACGTGCATGTTCTAAGTCATAGGACACTAAACGCATAGGACCTGTTGGAGCAAGTCCAGAGGGCCATGGAGATGATCCGAGGAGCAGCTCTGCTGTGAGGACAGGCTGAGAGAGTTAGGGGTGTTCAGCCTGGAGAAGAGAAGGCTCCGGGGAGACCTTAGAGCCCCTTCCAGTACCTAAAGGGGCTACAGGAGAGATGGGGAGGGACTCGTTATCAGGGACTGGAGCGATAGGACAAGGGGGAACAGTTTTAAACTGAAAGAGGGGACATTTAGATTAGATATTAGGAAAAAAAATTTCACTGTGAGGGTGGTGAGACACTGGCCCAGGTTGCCCAGGGAGGTGTGGCTGCCCCATCCCTGGAGGTGTTCAAGGCCAGGGTGGATGGAGCTTTGAGCAACCTGGTCGAGCGGGAGGCGTCCCTGCCCAGTGCAGCGGGGTGGGACTGGATGATCTTTGAGGTCCCTTCCAACCCAAACCATTCTATGATAACCATCACTGCAATAATAAGCACTAGTGGAGATGGTGATTAGTTTCCTTGGAAGTGAGGTGGGGGTTGCTCTGAAGAGGTTAGCACAACTGTTAACTGTTATTTTTGACTTGCTACTCCTACTATAATAAATTTATCTATTCATTTGTCTGCCACATTCCTTGGAAATGCAGCTCATTTGACACAGTTAATCATGTATGTGTTGCAATGTTGCGGCACAGATGATGGCTCAAGGAAGCGCTGGCTTTGAATGTATTTGGATTTACTGTTTTGGTCAGCTCCTGGGAGTGGAATACTCAAAAATCTGCAAAACTCCTATTACACATCTGAGGATTGGCCGTTGTCCTATTTATATATGCATTAAGTTCAAACATCTTTACCATCTATTTTGGGTAACAGAGGCAATTTTCCCTCATCTTAATGCACCAATACAGAATCGGGGCTGCCGTTCTGGTTTGAGACTTGGTTGTTTCAGCATAACAGCGAACAAACTATGACCTACTTTATACACCACTGTATAATACAGTTTGTGACAGCAGGTTATGAAAGGTTTATACACCCACACTCTTTATTTTGTTTAAATCAAAAGAACTATGAGAATTACATTTAGTAATTTAAACAGTTGAAAACAGTAATGAAAAATACCATAGACTCAGACTATAAGAAGATGAAAATCCATTAAAGAAAATCTATTGGAATAACTTATTAGCAGGGGCTTAGAGTAAAATATATATATAGAAAGGAGTTTCACCCTAGCCTCCCAATGAAATGCCAAAGAAGCCTGAACATGAAATTGGAGCCACCAGCAATCTGTCTGAAATAAGACCTGACTTTTAAAGAGACAATTCTTTATAAAGTGTGTATAATTTTAGCCTCTTATTATTGGAAGTCAACATGTATGCAATTATTAGTGAAACCTTTAACTTCAGGAAATCCTCAGTCACTAGCAACAGGAAAATGATGTATGGAAAAAAGATATGTTAAATAAACAAACAAAAAGTAAACTAGAAATTATGCGCATAGACGTGCCTGCTATCCATGAATCTGAAATGGAACTGTCAGAGGATCACTCATCAGAAGGGGCTTCTGCAAAATGGATATATAAGAGTGACAGGACAAACCTAATTCTCCAAATCAGCAGTGGCGTTTGTGAAATGCTTAGTCTTGCCTCCATGAATTTACACAACAAACAATTTCAGGGCATATTTTAGATTCACTTAGGACTAGATTAGGGAAGCAAGAGCTGACATAAAGGAGACACCCAAACAGCAACATCCAGTCATGGAGATGGGAAAACAGGGCTGAAAGGTCTCTAGAATTTGTTTGTGCAAGGCACCATGCTTTCCTAGTATTTCGACGGAAAGATTAAGAATTCATTTGGCTATATCTGGGTGGCATTTCTACAATTCAAGGTGTACAAAGAGAAAAGAAATATTGGAAGAGACGAGCATTAGCCTAGATGAACAACTGACATGATCATCTGCGTTTAGGAGAGAACAAACTACCCAGAATTAGATATACTGGAGACTGTACTGCTACTAATTATCCAAGTGTCCTCCAAATCATTCAGTCACCAGAGGTTCATGAAGGGACTGCCACAGAAACACAACAGTTTAGAGAAGATGACACTGGACTGAAAGAAAAATCCAGAATGAAGGCAACCAGCGCATCTTCAATGCGTCTGATTAATGCAGTTTTTTCCATGTAAATAGTCAAGATAGAAAAAGTAGTTAGTGAAAATAGAAAGAACGGCCCAGAAATGGAGAGAAATAATTTTGGAGTGTCAGGTCCCCAGCAAAAAGCATTTGGGGATTTACAGGCAGAAAACCTGAATGCCAGATTTGCCAGGCAGCTTCATGAAAACTGCACTTACGCCCATTAGCACCTCTTATTTTGGAAATGTTTCCTCCTTGCAAAATATGAAATTGCCAAATTTAAACTCTTACACAGACTAAAACAAATGATCAGGTAAAAAAAAAAAAAGTTACATCGAAAAAGACATGCAAAGTGACTAAGAGCGCAGCCTGGGTTTAAAGGGAAGTCTGGGGCAATTAGCTCCTACATTCTGCAGTCTGTCACCCACTCCTTTGCTAATCACTGAATCATGTTTTAAGACTCCATTGACAGTTCGTGGTCTTTCTTTCTCTGCCTTCCCCCTCCCCGCCCCCCCCCCGTGTTTTTTTTTAACCAAAAGAGTCTCAAGTCTAGTTTTGCTGCAGGACTATTTTGAGGTTTTACTTTTTAACTGGTGGCAGCCTTATTCTCCAGGCTTTTAATGCATCTCATAGTTATGAACAGAAATTTTCATTTCGCATATCTAAATGACTAACAAAACACAGCAACCGAAATGTCAATAAAAATGCTCCCAATTTTTTCACTGTTATCTTGCAAAACCCATGAAGAATTTCTCCTCTCCTTTGAAACAGAAAAACAAACAAAAAAAAATTTACGTTTATATAACCGCGGAAAACCCCACCAAATTGCAATTGTCTTTTTCCATTACAAATCATTATTAACAACTGCAGAGTGATGGGTAAAAATACAGCTTTGGTGCTGGAGGATTAGTTCAGACTTGTGCAAGCAGATAGACTGCTGTGCCTGTCTACGCACAGTTCAGAAGATCACGTATTTTGTAGCTTATCTAAATTATCATCTTTCCTTCCCCCCCCCCAAACATTCCCAACGTAGTTTCAGAAATTAAATGTTACTGTAATCTTTGTAACTTTTCAAAGATGTCTGAGTCTGGGGCGTGGACCAATAAAGCGGAATCTGCATCATGAGTCTTATGACTTTTATCACTACATTCTCAGCTGTTAGTGCCAAGATTAAACTTTCAGAAACATCTCAAGCATCTTGAATTAGGCTTGATGAAAACCACCACATACTCAGCTATCGGCACTGCTTTGTTCTTGGATTTTCTTTTTTTTTTTTTAGAAAAAAAAGTAAATTTTAAGGTCTTTTGTGTAAATGAAACCTTATACATGTGCTTTTAAATCAAAAGCATTCACATATATGAATCCATTTTAAACCATTTCTTCTGCAGCACTTTTGTTTTCAGAAAGAAACAACCAACTACCTGTAAATACAGTATCGTTTAAAAAAAATAAAAGCAGAGTCAAACTATTTTAATTGCAGCGTTCTACTGACAGCAAGTAGCCTTCCACTTCAAACCTGTTTATACATCTCAGTTTGAAACAAAATAATTTGAGGAAATACCTTCAGCATGTCAGATCTTAACATATATGTGTATATATAGATGTCATATAATATAACATATATTAAAAGTGTAAAACCATGGAATATGGGGAGGTAGCCACTTACAAGAGCTCCATAATGAGATTAGTTAAAGAATTACAGCTACAGTAATAGGAGAGCAGATGAAATTAGAAAGAAATGATTTTGTTTAAAGTCTTCCTAAAACATGACTACATTTCAACCCCCTTCAGTGAAAGTGCGGGGAAAAAAACAGAAAGAAAGAAACTCTCACATAAAACTGATGAATTCCTTACAGTTTACTGAGCTGAATTTTCCTAAGTAAACCACAGAGGTGTAGTCTTTAAGAAATCCATGAGCTATTCAGACCATGTCTTTCCTAATCCAGCATTATTACCTACATTTTAAATATTTTTTTAAGCCTAGTGTAAGACGTTCCATTTATATATATCCCATTTTCAGTATTTTGCTTGGGAAACTACTCAGTCCTGCAAACATGCATGTGATTGTAACTTCATTTATGGCCCCATTAATAAGGATCCATTAGAGCACATGACTATACTCATATGTTACTTGTTTATGGAATGAATTCCAAGAAGTTTCACAGTGTAGCCATTTTTTTCCTGGTACTGAATTTAACATTTTTCTCTTCCTCAATTCATTCTGCTTTGATGCGATATGATTATTTACTTTGATATGATTACATACAGCCATCCATCCAAAGCATGCAGACTGGACTCCCCTTGTTCAACTGAACTTGGTCAGCATATTTAGCTTTCAAATCCTTCCTCATAATTCAGGTAAAGACACATCACAGCTGTGTAAGGAGTGACTGACTGCATTTCCTCGCTTCTTGACAGTACGCGTCTGTTCCTGCTCTAGCGCTCCGAAAATATGCAGCCTGTTCTCCCCTTTATCTGCAATCTCATTCATATTTTCAAGGATTTTCCACTGACAGAACGCCTACATTCTGAGTTCTTCAGCATGTTGCTGGTTGCATCTTCCCAAGGGAAAAGATTCTTTCTATGAAGGAAGTATTTTTAAGATCTCTCAGTATAGGTGAGTAATAACTTCTACTGCCAAAGAAGAAATACAGCTTGAAAATTGAACGGAATGCAAAGGAATATTCCTGCCTGTATCTGGAAATCAACCCCCTCACCTGCTGTGAAGATTACTTTCTGTCTCAGGTCAGTTTAACTAGATTTTCCACACACTCTGTACATTCAGTGTTACAGAAGTACTTTCCAAAGCCAAGGCTATGGTTGATCTGTAAGAACTGCTAGCTAATAGGGTCACAATCGTTTCGGTCATAAAACCAGGAATATTTTTTTCTTTTACTGTTTTCCCTAAGAACAATGCTTTGTAAACATAAAATTTTACAAATTTTATGCAGGTAAGAAGAAGAAAAGAAAGCCCTTAGGAAATAAAATAGCTGAAAGTACTAGACAGTGTGTACAGAACCAATTGTCTTTCCAACAGCACACCAGCAGAGCAATAACCATTGTAACCGACAGTCTCAGTGGAGTGCTTTGTTCACATAAGTGATGAATGAAGATGTAAGTATTTTCATTAAAAAGGTCAAATATTGTCAAATCCCTTTCATTGTAGGACAGGTACATTTTCATTTCCAGTGATGTCTCATCAGTACTGCATCTGCATAACGCACTGCTCAGATGGGGTTTGTCCCCTGCATGGAGGCACAAATCAAATTAACAAGGTTGTTAACCAAAAAGCAAAGGCGTATTTCTTCTTGGAAACATTAGAGCAAAAACACGACTGGAGCTACGTGGGATAGCTAGAAAACAAGAAGATGCAGCGTATTACGTCCAGTTTCAAATGGCTACAGATACTGAAGAAATTGATGGTAATTGCACGCTGGGAACGGGAGTTCTCCTAAACAATCATCAGCCTCATGAAAGCAAAAGCAGGCCTTGCTATGTGTGTGTGTGCCACTGTGTCACATCCTGCTAAACGTGACCTTAAATAACATGCAGATAATTAAATCACCTATTTAAATGCATTTACATTAAAGTCATTTCAGCAAATTGGAATAATAAAATCAGAAAGGACATCATCTTCACAAGAAAAACCCCAAACCTCTAGCTCATCTGGTATTTATTCACATCCTCTGGAGGTTGCATTTTTATTAGCCATATTTTCTGTAGAAGGTAATATTTTTTTAAAAAGTTCTCTAAAATATTCTGGAACAAATTTATCCCATCAGCTGTGCTATACTGGGGAGAATTATCTTTCTCCCTGCAAGTCTAAAGCTGTGAGCCACTAAACTGAGTCTTAAGCACTATGCTTCTCTCTACATTTTCAGTCTGAAAGTAGAAACTATTAAGAGTAAGGACTATCACACCTTAAATATAGATCATTTTGTGAAATGTAATGTGGAGCAGTACAGCAAACAAAATGTCAGCTAAGAATGCTGCAGCTTTATGATCCTAGGTAAAGGTGGAAAGAAACACACCTTTTTCTTTACACTCAAAAAGAAAATTTAGAAGCCATATGCATTAAAGAAGTCAACAGTTCTCCAGGATGCTATTAAACTGTAAAGTAATTTTCATGCAAAGTTTTCACACTGTCTATCCCAGAACACTTTTCAAAACTAGTAATAAATAGTATAAAAGACATAGTGAAAGAAGAATAAAGAATTATAAACAAAGGGGAAAAAAAGAGACGCTGTAAATGTGCTGTGAAGCAGGGGGAGAACGCCTGGTTTACATGAGGCTACATTACACCCTGCCCTACCAAACCCCGCAGACCTCCCACCCAGGGGGTGGTTTCACGTGACACAGCAGGCACAGGACAGATGAGCTGATCTAAAAGCAAGCAGCCATCACAAATGGGCAGTTTTCCTTCCCTCTATTACTGTTGCACCATTTCCCTTATATTGGATGTAAGGACTGTGTCATTACCAGGCAAGGCAGTTTATCGGGCTGATCCAGCCGAAAACTAACCCGAGGGGCAGTGGAAGAGAGCTGAAGGGCAGTTCTTTGTCAGCCCTGGCAGCTGAACCAACTCACCATGAGGCCGAAGCCGTGATTGCTCGAGCCAAGGAAAGGAAAGGATGGCAGAAACCTTGGCTGAGGAAAGGCAGCACTGCCTTTTTAATGGGGAAGTTGTTGGATCACCTCAGCTGCCCCACAGAAATCATACTTTTGGTCCCTACTTGGAAAAAAAAAAACAAACACCTCGAAGTGTTTTGTTCTGGTTACGTTCTAATGAAATCAAAACTTCACTACTTGTTTCAATAATAACAAACATGTTTTAACACACTTTCTGAAACTAGAAAAATAAATTAAGAATGCCTTTGGATTTTTTCATTACAATTGGTTTACATTTCTAACTTCCTCTTAGTATCCTTTTTTAAATATTGCAGTGGTCAAGATTATACAAACATACTTTCATGAAATTATACATCTTTGCCTGAAACATACCCATGAAATAAGGTATACATAGCGTTGTGCTGAAAGCCGCAACAAAGCAGAATCTGACTGTTAGCTCACATTATCTGAGTCTTTGGCTGATATTTTCATGGAAGGTATGTTGATCTTTCTAGTAGTGTCAGTAGAATCACATTACTGCTCGAGTCAGCATTTTCTAAAAGCTATTTGGCAGCTCACCATTCATCCCCTACAGTTAGATTCAACACTCTTTACAGCATCTAATAAACAGGGTTAGTCATACACAAATTTAAGAGATACTTCATTGTTATTCTTAATGTAGTTAACTTTGTAATAAATGGCTGTATCTATTTAAAAATGTTTTTCTTCTTTTTCTTTTGATCAAGAATCTTAATGCTTTATTTGTGACAGCAGAGTTTTTAGTAACAATAAATGCTTTGTCCTGCTTGATGCGAAGCGCTCAGTGGTTTAATTAAAGGGGATTAATTGAATTAACTGAATGAATTAACTCAGTTAAACCAAACCACAGAAAGACCAGGTTAAGCAGTAGTTGCATTATGCTATTCATTATTACGTGAGTGCTTACAATCCACTTCAGCACAACGTCAGCTGGGTTAGATTGAAACACTGGTAAAAGCAGTTTAAGCTAACCTTCCTGACTTTGCAGTGAAATCGAGTTTAACGACATTAATAAACAGCAGAATAATAACAGCAGAAATAAGAGCAGCTGGAGCACTAACAAAATTAATTATGGCATCACAGCTGAGATTGATAATGAAAACCCCTGGACAGTAACTCCTCAAACTAGTACAGCTGTTTCCAAATAGCCATCTGTCTGGGGCCCAAGGCTATTTTATGTATGGATACTCTTAAATTAACTTAGCAGGGCTCAGTTAAGGAATTACAGAAACAACGCGATAATATTGAAAGCTAATGTGATATAAGCAATACGAACTTGCACTGGTTTAAGAAAAAAAATTGAAAAGGGGGAATTTTACAGTTTTCTTTGAAGTGGTGAAACAGCTGTCTGTCCTAGAGTCCTAAAATAATTGATTTGATGACAGGAAAGCTCTATGAGAGTGATTAAAAGGAAATTTGTTTTTCCTTTTGAAACAATTGGCAAAGGCGGCAAAGGAAATCTTATCATTACATTACTCTCCAAAACAAGGTAAATATAGTTTATAGAAAGATTGAATTTCTTCAGACACAGGCATTTTTTTAATCAATTCAACTGCCAAATGACACAGTCCACTCCACCCTTAGCCCCTACTTGTCTTAGTTGCAACATTTTGAAACTGGTTTCATCTTGTCTTCTGAAAATGCACTTGTAATTTTCACCGTTAAGATTTTACGTGCATGAAGACTGTAAACTATGATTGTATAATCATCTAATATCATATACATCCTTTTTCACAGTGGTATGTTGTAAACATATAGGTTTACTTAGAAATAAGTGGAAATGTATCCATTTGTAACTCTTACTGGTATTGTAGGCAATGGAACGTGTGAAAAAACATGCCTTGATGAGATGATGTAAATACTAACAAATTGAAAACAGAGTCCAAAACACAAACGTTAAACTGCAATTGTTTAAAATGAATTAGCAAGCCTGCTAGGTCAAATTCTGTCATCACCTACAGGAATGCTATTTTTCAACAATTAACACTGACAGAATTAAACATCCAAAGAGGAGAATTTGTCTTTTATTTTTTAAATTTACAATGAGATGAATTTTATCATAGTAAATTTGAAGCCACTGGATTCAGATCTTTAATACCAGATCTATTTATGTCTTCTTTAAAAAAAAAAATGCCCATTTTTTCCCCAAAGTAAACTCTTAATAAACCATAGTAAATAGGCTATGAAACCTTGGCTGCTCAGCTAAAGTTTTCTTTACATTTCAGTCAGGTCGTCTGGAAGACAACCTATTTCGCATGGACTTTATTTCTCATAATTTTTGTATACTGTTACTAGTTACTGTTTTGTTTAATCTTTTAGCTCTAAGCTGCTAAAGCCAAGAATTATACTTCACTTATGCATACAAACACCCCCTATATATACACACATATAAATGCAGTTTGTCCCTGTTGTGATGTATGATTTTGCTCCTCAGAATGAATTCTTTCCAGCTATAAAATATCCCTTAAGGGATTGCATGGGTTGGTAAATAAAACCTGACCTTTTGTGAATTGCAGCACAAATATGAATAAATGTTTAGAAAATCTATGGAGCCCTTGTAACAAACCGCTATCACGAAAAAAAATCGTGAGCGTCTTCTGGTTTCAGTATTTGTACTAAAACGTATACTGCACTGAAGAAAATTCTTCTTGTTATGAACATTTCTTAATGAAGTGAAGCAGCGATCAAAAGGTCCTGCACGTGTAACAGTGCAGACAGAGAAACGTGTGTCAGCTCATAACACCTTGCAATATAGAATACCGTAACAGCAAGGCAACTGAAGCGGCTATGATACATAAAGGAAGGTTTTGAAAAAAATGCCTTTTGAAAAATTACTCTTTCATGACAGCTTTGATATCAGCTGATACTTAACTGTCTTTATGATTTAAAAAATTCTACCCTGAGACTTCTGCAGACTGAATTCACACTTAAGGCTTCACAGCTGAAATACAACCTGCAGGGGCAGCTTTCATTGCGGTCCTGCTGTTGGTGTAGGCAGGCAGAACCGCTTTTGAGGTTGCCATTCACTACTGTCTTTGCTAATTATAAGCCTGCCTCTCAATGTATCTAAATATCTACTCAGCGAAGTCTATTGCTATCTGTATTGATATCAGTACCGGTATCAATGCAGACTCCTCCTTATGATAAGGACTCTTAACACTGGGAAGAAACACTGCAAGAACATGAAGCATTTTGAAGTGCACGCAAAACACCAACTAATTCTACAATTGGAATTGGAAAAGTAGATTTCTCCAGTGGATATTTTCTAATGAACTCAGGGTGTAACACATATAGTATAAATCCTACAATATTAAAATACAAGCAGATATTGCTGGACACATTTTATTAAATAGCATGATACAACTGAAGGTACCCTGCAGGAGCTTCAATCCAGCTCACACATTTTCAGCCTGATCTACTTGTAACTAATGATAGATAGAATGGATGCACAATAAAAAGTGAAAAAATAATTGCAGTGCATCAGGTTAATGACCTGACTGCTGTTAATTCCTTTGGCATTTACAGAGCATGGACTATTTTATAATTAAAATACTTCATAGGGAAGTTTCAGTTGTATAACCTATTAAAAATCAGGACAGTATTGAAATTAACAATAGCCGCAAAAGATTTGATGACTAGGAGTTACTGAAGAATTGCAAGCTCTACTCACAACAAGCTCCGATTGCTACAGCAGCGATGTTACTAATTACCATTTATGTACGGACGGTCTTACTGTAGTTTCTAAAATAAAGCGTACTGTGAGGATGTCACACACTTGATTCCAGAATACTCTATTTCATATGAGTACAATAATTCCATTTAATTAAAAAGAACAGTCAAGCTGCATAGAGAATAAGGAAAAAAAAAACATTTGAGTGAAGACCCAGCAGGACATATTCAATGTCTCAGCTTAGACTTCAAATACATAGAAATTGGGCACCTGAAGGTGATCCAATGAAACAATGGCATGGTCTATAGAGGCAGCAACGACAAAGAGCTCCAAATGGTGAGCCACAGACGTTCAATGCTGAGTGAAAAGCTGCCCTGGTCATTAGGCAACGCAGAGAACAGAGGCCTCCCATTATAATGAAGCTGCCGAATTCCAGATTGCACATCAGCAATTTTCTGTCACTTGAAATCCAGAGTTGTAGATTTTTTCTGGATAGCAGGTATCTAACTGACCAGGACTCAGCGTTTTAAAACCTTTCACAGAAACCTGATTCTAAACTCCCTCACCCTGCGGGGATTCCTTTTACAGTGAAGTCCCACGAAAACCAGGCTCAGAATAAGGGCATTGACAGATGTGCTTTTGTGTACTGAGCTGAACAGGTCTAAGCCATGACTTGCCCCTGGGTTTTAACTCCTGCCACACATCACCTGGAGACTGGCACTTCCTTAGCCACGAACAGTAACCAGGTATGAGAATATCATCTCATATTCCGCCTAATTTAACCAGCTTGTGGGCTGCTGAAAGTCATTATCCCCCTGTCTCCCCAGTTCACTTTCTGATTTCTGTTAGATACAGCAATTGCGTGGCAACAGTGTTGTGGAAGACCAACCTGCCCCATATCAAAACCCCTCACCGATCCCAACCCATGGTGCAGTTACACAATCACGAAAATTGATGCAAGAGCTGCAGAGCAAGACCAACCCTCTTGGCAGCTCCCAGTTTGAATTTTCCCTCTCCAACACACGAAAAACATAGCTGAACAACCTCTTCTCGCTACACTGGCGTGCAGTTCACATCCCTGTGTATCACATTTAAGTCCAGCCCCTGGAGACTGACAAAATGTTGACTGGTTGAGGAGCTCGCGAATCCTCCTGCATTAGTAGACAAAGAGGCTGGGCGCATCATCATAATCACACCACTGTGCCAGAGTGCGTGAATGGTAACTTTGGCTCTGTCAGTAAAGCCTTGTCCACAATCAGGGCAAAAAGTAAACATATTACAGTGTCGGTTCTTAAAGCAATCCGGCCTCATTTCCCTTGGCAATTATGTTGGGTTGTTTGGGTTTGTTTTCTTTTTTTAGAACTGTACAGGCCAACTTCTGCTATAAATAACTACAGGAAAATGCCAGTAGAACATTTACCAGATAGAAATCCCACAGTTCAGAAAAACTGTACAACAACCCGGCTGGTAAAAATCAGTATTTACATGTTGCGTAGCTGGTAGAGGTCTGATCCTGCGCTAAGAAATATTGTGCCAGCACATTGTCATTGTCATTTTTAATTGCCACTTTCAGCTCTACAGACTTAGAGCAAGTAGTGACTGTAAAGAAACAGCCAGGCATTTCCAACAGGCATTGCCTTCTCTTCTCACTCGTGATTCATGTCTTACTGTGTGCCCTATTTCTTAATACAAGTTGAAATACAAAAATTAAACACTTACTGTAAAAAGAAAAATCATTAAAATATACAATTTAATTCACCCACCTTTGGCTTCCTGCTTATTCCAGAATTCTTCCACTCTTTTAAAAATGTTTTTGTCCTCTCTCAACTGCTTTTGCCACTGACGTAGCTCTTGTATTTCACTATCGCAGCGGACCTGGGAAAGGGAAAACAGAAAATGCAAGTAAGATTATATTCGTCCATGTTACCCAAGACGACGAGACCATTTTTTTTCACAGGGCTGTGGCTGCGCAAATACGTGACATCCATCCTTTTTGCAGGGCCTGATATAAAAGCACAATCCCAGAGGCTTACAGTTTTCAACTTATACAGAAATAAACCCCACATAATCGACAAACCCCATTGAAAACATAAATATGCCAATTAGGGGATCATTTTGATTACCAAGGACTCCTGAGGATGTGACTGCAGTGAGACGCTTATTCTTCGAGTTAATTAAAATTTAAAGCAGTACGCTGAAGGGTATTAGTGCCTTTAGAAAACCACAACACTATAAAGCCAGGCCATTGACCAACATAATAGAGCAGAAGAGGAGCATGAAGGGTCATACAGCAGGAAATTTATTCCAGCAAACTGATTCACACCTGCTACCAGCTGCAAATAGGCTTACTGACAATCCCAGCCACACAATTTTCACAAACAGGAGAGCCATTAATCTGTTATTTAAAGTAATTCGAATGCATTACATGATATCTATTCTTTGTCAGTCAATCACCCCTATGAAAGGCGTAATTCTGCTTCCTCATAAAATGACAATAGTCACAGGCCTTGACTCCATTTAATATTTAAGTTGAATTATTCTGTTATTGCTTTTGCACTGGTGTGGATCCTACTAATATAAGAAAGAGCTAGATTTGCATCAACAGCTTTTACCATTCTGCTACTTAAACTTGTTCTAAGCAGGATTTGATTAATTAGCAGTGTGTTGCCAGTTGTCTACCTTGGCATTCACACAATTACTACCAGTGCTAGAGCAAAAATCCAAAATAGATACTGTTATGACAATAGTGGGAAGGGGACATACTAGTATTCGTTTAGACATTGGTAAGTGATTATTCTCTTAGTGTCATTTTCAAACGATAATAGAATTATTAAAAATGCACTTTCTGTTTTTTTCTAAATATTACATATATAAAATGTCATTATGCTTTAGGACTTAATGTCCTAGTAATTCAGGCTGAAGTTGAATAACATGGTAGAAACAAGCAGCAATAAGCTTGGTTTCTACTGTCACATTTTTTCTTTCAGGAAGCCGACTACTTAGTCTTCTAGAAAATTTCTTATATTTATTTCATTCTTACATGATATGGTAATGAGTTTGCTCTGTGATTTGAACTCTATTACTCTAATCCATTACACTCTGGTTTTCTCCCACTTCCCTGAGACACATACAGAGCAAAAGAGCCGGACTTAGTTTTCCACTGGTTAAAAAAAAAACCAAGCAACTTACTTAAAGAAAACAATATAAATTATTTATCAAAAGCATTCTTTCCACACAGAATTTCTCCTTTGGGGTTCAGCTAAGAATGCAATAGACAGGAGTTGAACTCCCACAGCACTTCTCAATCCACTCAGGAGAAGGTAACTTGCTATATTTCAGACAGTGCACTTGCAGAGCGGAAATACAATGCAAGGTTACATGATCAATAAAGACAGGCAAGACTTTTACTCAGTGACTTGACATCAGATACTTCTCAGACGTCTAATAATATGCCATTATACTAATATAGTTCTGTAATATCTCCTATAAAATTTATATGAAGTTCTTACAAGGTTGATATGAAATTTTTAAAATGAAAAACAAAAAGTTACTGTTACAAGTAATCTTTTCAGATATACAAAAAAAATTAAAATAATCAAAACCATTTCCTATTAATCAAATACTATTTCAAAAAATATAGTATAATCCCAAACATGGGATAGTTTCTTTAGACTTGCAAGAGACGTTTTTTCTTTTATACTGTCAAGCATGCTTTTATAGAATCCATAATTCTCTATAACATGAAGTCAGTTTATCTGCACAAGAAAGGGTTAAGGGAATGTTTATGGGACCCATAAATGACAGAAGCAGAAAAGAGGCAGGAAGATAGAGAAATTACTACCTCTATTTCTAACTATAAAATTTTTGAAAATGATGAAGTGTCCATTTATAACTGCAGCAAGGTAAGACCTGTATTTTGGCCCATGACAGGGACACAGTGATCTCTGTATACTGAAAACGAAGACAATAACTCTTAACAGTTAAAAGATAAAAGGCAAGTGTAGTAGATTCTGTATACTCTCCCTAGGTAAACATAACAGTGAAATACATAGCAAAATTCAGGGCTCTGAGATAAAGGCATGGTCAGACACACTCAAATACTCCAAAGTCCAACATTAAATCCAAGCAGTGAACATGAGCTCCCAGAACAAAGTGTTTTTTTAGAAAAGTGAAAGAAAAGAGAAAGGAACACAGATACATCACCTGCAGTAACAGGAACTTCAGAAAATACTATCAACATATTCCAAATATGGTAAATAGATGATAATTTAGCATAGTTGTGATAACTTCTTACAAAGTAGTCTGTATTTTGTAATCGGAATGCAATTCCACCATGATTAAAAAGCCATGACTCATCAGCAATATCTCCAGGCAAATAATCAAAGGGTCAAAGTCTTGTCCAAATAACTGCTGTGGATCTCCTGCAGACTAGCAATGCACGAAGCACGGAAGGAGTCTTAACTTTGAGGTGGGAGCTGACTCCTACCCAAGTCACTTGGATTGATTGAATCTGCACTCACTGCAAAGAACAGTGAATATTTGTGTGACCTTCTGGGTTTGAGCCTTTGCTACTAGCCACAACTTGCTGAAAAGGAATATAAACTGTGATAGCAAACACAGAACAACACTTTGTAAGAGATAAAGGTAAGCCTGCTTCAATTCTGATTTAACTTCTGCTCAAACAATATTTATGTATAAAATAGCACTGAATATTTACATAATGCTGTCCAATTTAACTCCATGATATTACAAGATTTAGTCAAAATAAACTGCTTTCAAAGCTAGGTGAGAACATGTTGCACAACAGCGGAAGGATAATATTAAGCTTTGACCAGAGACATCAGAGGACATTGTATCAATGAAAAATCCCTTCAGACTACAATAGTTATGTAAATTGTAAAGATTAAAAAGACCCCAGACAACAAATGGCACTAAGCACAGATTCTGCAGTATAGGGGTGAAGAAATATATATTATTTTATTGGAAAAGTGCCTGGAAAATTTGATACCTACCAATCAAGGGCTTTCATCGGATACTGAATACTGCCTTGGCCCATGACAGATGAATGAAACCTCAATAGAAGAGGATGGTGAGAAGTGAAGAGAAAGAATTCTGATGACAGAGCTGTCTCAAGCCTTATTTGGGTGCTCCTCTTGCCCTCAGAGAGACCCCTCAAGATGACATCTTCCTTTCTGATCTCCTTAGAGTACTCAGCAGTTGTAGCTTCCACTGCTGTTTGCTCTGGAATTTAATTCTCAATTAAACTTGAAATAATTTTCAGGGTACTCATCAATTTCTTTGTATGAAAGACTCTAGCAAAGACTTTGAGAGTTTGTTGATGACAGCCATTAATTATTACTACCAAAACAAGTATTTTCCTGAAATTTGCTTCAGATAAGGATGAATGTACTGCTTTGATCATGCTCTATTATCAAAAAGTTCTCGATATTCTGTACCTTTGCTTTTTTTTTTCCCCCCCTTTACATAGAAAAATCTTTACTGCTTGATTGATTTTTTTGCTGATTGCCCATTTGATACTGGCACACTGGGACAGGTAGGAAAGAAACAAGTGACATACGGTGAGAAGAAAGGATGCTCAGTCAGTTATATACCAGGTAAACTCCACTGCCTGCATCAATACGGGTAACAAAATATCACAAAATGGTCTGAGGCCATAGAAGATGTGTCTGAGAAAAATGCTGTGGTTTCTTACACTTTATCTGACATTGTCTGAGAATAAAAAACTTACAAGGTTCACATTTTGGATAGCGTTGTTAAAGACAAAACTATTCTGCCCACATTTCCGAGCCTTTTACTTTTCCTGAAGTCCAACAAGTGTGTCCAGAATCCTTCTCCATCCATCTTTCAAACAAGTACCCCTGGCATGTGATTTTATGTCCTTTAAAGTGTATCTTGAGAAGACCAATGATGAGGTACACTGTTCCTTTACCACAGTGCCATGTAAAATATGTTTGTGTCCTTGTGTTTGATTATTCAATGTTATCACTATGTCTAAATTTTTATTTCAATAGTAGTGTTTAAAATTTCCAAATTCTGTGAATTGTAAAGCAAGTTTTAATGAAAAATATCAGAAAAGAGTTTAAAATATTGACACAATAATATCCTTAGAATGCAAAAGGGCATTATTTGTAAGCGTTCAGTTATTATCACAATAAATAAGTGTTAGCTAATGGATCTATTTATTTTAAAAGCAAATAATCTGAACACTGGTAAATTTTCATAATATACTTTATCATTAATGTGATGAAATCCCATTTATGCTTAGTGTTCTCTTAATATACAAGCCCGAGGATAACACACTGCCCTACAGGGTAACTTGTAACTAATGATTTTTATTTTATATTCTGATTTTAATTTTAATTTTTTAAACCCCAAGTTCTTTCAACTCCAATAAGGTAAAACAAGTAACAGCTAATTTTATAGCCTGAATTATTTTTGATGTCTCCTACTTTTTATAGCTACAGTTTCTCTCTCATTTCTGGGAACTGGTCTAGAATGCTAAATACTACTAGGAAAATTTTAAAAGTTAATACACATGGCAAGGAAGGATAGTGCCCTTCAGAAGTTTTGGTAGAAGCACAAGGTATCTGAGCAATCTTGCACTGTTCAGCAAACTGTTATTCGATAACAGTTGCCTTTGCAATACTCCACTGTAAGGATGCCTGCAGTGATATTGTCAGCGCTAATTAATGTTAGTGTCAATGCCATCTCTGTTTAAAAAAAGAAAAGTGAAAACGAACAAGCAGAAAGCATCACAAAAATCTACAAGCCAAGAAGATCATTTCAAGGCATTTCATAATCTTCGGCTGCATGGCACATTATAGCAGGCACACATATATTCATGTTTGTTAAAGTGGTAAAGAAGAGAGGATTTTATACTGATTGTTATTTAAACACTACCTGATGTACAGACAGAGATGTCTCACTGTCCATCACAATGAAATTACTGTTATATCTGGAGGCTATTTATAAGCTTAAATTTTGATAAAGCCAGTCAAAGACATTTCTTTCTCACCAAAGTCACCTGAATTTCAAGTCCCTTTTTTTCCAAGGCATGAAGGTGTTAGAGCCTTTCAAACAAATCCTGGACAGAATCTGTTCAGGATTTTCGAAATAATTTATTTCATACCATAGGCTTAGCATGGCTGTTACCCTCCAAAATAACAGTATCAGACAATTTTTTTTGTATTTATTTTATGCCCCTTGCTTTTCCCCCTTAAATTAGAGATTGAGTTAGTGCTGTATTACTAGTATGGCTTGCAACATCTGCTTGCCATTTTGCTTTCCCGTTCCTTGAATAACGGCCTTCGTGCCTCTCCTCCATCTCCTGTCTCAACCTCGGTCTCAATTTTTTCTTTGTTTCTGTATGCTTTTATTTTGTAATAGACCTCATCGATGCTCCTTGTGCCTCTCCACACTCACTCACATATCCCTGCATGAAGCAAAATAATACTTCAACCTTTAGCAACTAGGCAAAGATCAACTAAAAAAAATTAAAATTCTTCAGTGTTAACTGTACTTTTGAAAATTGCATTTCTGCAGATTTTCTGTTATTGAGGAAAACAGTTGAGATTACATCAGTGTAAATGCCTGTGAAATAATTGTAGTCACTAGGCATAAGGCAGAGCAACATCCAAAGCCAATGAACCATGGGGGTCTCAGCAGCTATTTATAGTATCTCCTACTTAAAATTTATGTAAGGATTTTCCCTGGGGCCTTCACAGTCCTACGGCTTTCAACATCAAGCAAAATAATTATAGATTACTCTTACCCGATAACCTCTCCAGAAGGACTGAATTATTATGCTTGCTTCTTCTTCTGATAGAAGGAGAGATAGAGGAATTGGTGGCCTAGGACTTAAGAAAATAAATGTTTTGTAATCAGACAGCCTATAAATGTAAAATACTTTCTTCCCTAACATACTTTATATATTTTATAAAAAAGAGAAAGGTTGTTCAGGAGCTTGAAAAAACCACTTTTCTTATTGCTCCAAACATAAAATGTGCAAAGAATATGTCCTTTAAAAATACATTCTGTGCTATGTATACTACAATCAGTTGTTCTTTAAAACAATAATATACAAATGGCACATCAAGCGCAGTTATGTTTCTTATTTTTCGACACAGATTTCAGATTCCTCCTATTATAATAAGGTTTGAGATGGTGGTGAGAGAGGGGCAAGAGAAGTAGGCCTGCCATTTGTAAAGCAGAGGAGGTTTTAGTGTGCATGCAGCAATGAACAGACTTATAAACGTTTATAACAATTATTAAATACATTTTTTTGGTATGTTACATTTCTAAATCTGAAATTATTTACAGAACATAAAAATATTTTAGTACATTAATTTACATTATGATTTCACTTAAAATTAAGACGTACTGAAAAAGTTAATGATTATCATATCTGCATAAGCACGGATCCACATTCAGAAATGTCTATACAAGTTCTTAAAATGCCGAAATTTTACTTTTGATAGCATATACATGTTGTTTGGTGATAAACAAAAATAACAAATATGTGAAGTCAACAATTTTCAGCCAAAACGTACAGTAATTTGAAAGCATGTTTGGTGATTCTGTTGCTAACAATTTTAATGGGAAACACTCTGAACTATAATTACAATTCAGCCATCGTTAACAAAAACTCAAAACCACTATATCAAATCTTGCTTCCCAAAAGCCACTTCCCAAGACCATATTTCTCACACATAATGATCAGAAAGCATCCATTGGAAAGAGAAAGGACAAGACAAAATTCATTTATATAGTTTCTTTTATAATAAATGTAAGTTAAAGCTAATGAACGATTCTATGATAGGACAGTAATGCTGCAACTGATGAAAATACCAGTTATAAAGAGCAGACGTGGCGCAGTGTTAGAATGGCTGCTAAGAGCCGCTCTCCTGGGTGGGACACAGACTGAACACAGCTTTGACGTGGAAGACGACAACATTACGAACTTGGATGCAACAATCATTGACAGACACGTGCAGCCCATGCAGGAGCACTGTTCAGAGTATTTATACTATTAAGACACATATACTGCAAAGACCATCACTTAACAAGCTATTTATGCAGTCTTACATTTTCTGGCTAAAACATTATTTCTGCCATTTCTTTTGCAAATTTATTTTACAGTATATTACAGCTCAAGCTAGGAGGCTTGACAGCTTACGTTTTCCTTTCACTTAATTTCACTCACATTAGTCTCTGCCCCAGTAAGCTTCCTGTGCTGACATCTTTCTCTTAGGGCTTGTCTGAAGGAGCATCTCAACTTGGAGCACAATCCGAACTATTACCTAACGCTACACTGACTACACCGTTTGAGACTGTGTGCTCAGCTAAATCAGTCTCCTCATCATCTCAGCTGGGTTTTGGCCTACATTTATTTTAATGTCAAAGAAAACCTTGGTCTTTTTGGAAGAGTAGAAATAAGACAAAAAGAAATAAGACAAAAAGTAATCTAACCCTTAAGCTAAAGGGTTTTAGCTCTGTGAACATTAATTAGCATTTGTACTGCTCAAGGGACATGGCAAGTGCTGGACAAGCAAGGCTTCCTGAGCTAACTCCTTCTTATCATCAGATTTAAAAATATGAAGTTGGGCTGTGCTGGTTTGGCTGATAGGCTTTCATCTGCTGTTCTATTTTTGATCTTTTTGAAACCCAAAACTTAGAGTGGGAAAATCACAGAAAGACCTACATATTTTACAGTGGTTATATCAAAGACATTGAACTTTCTCTAAGAATGAGTACATCTCTGAAGAACAAACTGAGATTTCTCCTAAACTGCAAGGCTGGCTCTCGCATTAATTTGCTTTCATTTTCAAATTGTAAAAATGTCTAGTTTGCAATCCAACACTCAATTTGAGAAACCAATATAAAATGAAGCAAGAAAGAGGACTTAATTTTCAGTATGACAGTCACTGGCAAATATCAATCATTACAGCAGGGCAGCTATAAAGAACAGAAGTCATGCCAGGTCCAGTTTTGTCTAAGTGAATGTACGCAATTGGCTTCGGGTCAAATAAAAATAGAATCTGAGCAGAGGCAATCACCCCTTAGCAGTGAGCTAGGAAAAGAGGAAATGTGTCATTTGTGGCAGAAGACAGCTGTATGCCTCGAAGAAGATTAAAACTGACAGTAAAATGCACACTAACTATATTCTGCTTATTTAGTCTTTGTTTATGCACAATCTTAAAAGCCCACACATTAAACATATTGATATCTATTTTGATATATAGATTAAATATATTAACATAAGTCGCACTTGTAAAAGAGCATCAGTAAAATGATTTTTTTAAGTACTTTATTTTACCAAATCTGAATAAAGCAGACACTGACCAGAGGAAAGTTAAATTCCAGAAACAAGTTTCTTGTGTTTTGAGCAAACTCGTACAGATCCTGATTATGTCAGATACTTACTAATTATATTACATTATGCAGGTGGAATTTGGCACTCATAAGATAAAAAGTAGACTTGCATTAAATAAATGTAGGAGGTATTGAAAAAGGTTCTTACTGAAGACATGTATCTCATTTCCTCGCGGAGAGACGCTAGGTTTCTCAATGAACCCCCAAGAATGGGGGAAAAAAGGTCCTCCATTACCTTGTCACCAAAATAGATAAGGTAACCTATAGGGGTTCATAGTTACTCTGACGGACACTGTATACAGTCAGTATTTTTAGACAGTAATGTCCAGAAACCCCAATTGTCATTAAGTTCCCAATCTGTCCTACAAATAGAAGGTCTGATTCCTTCCTTGAAAAGGAAATATAAGAAAAAATTTAATCAAGCAAAATTTTCACTATGTATAATTCAGGATCTTGGAATTGCTCTTTTTATTCAAATCTGTTCCCTAAGAGTAACGGACGACCACCCAATTTAACCATCAGCCTCGCAGCCAGCTGCCTGCCGGACCACTGAGCTAGCGCCGGAGCACACCAGTGCCGAGGGCAGATGGTGTGCAGGTGGCAGTGGAATATCCAGGTGCAGTCAAGGAATGATCAGGGTTTCTCTCTGGTTTTTGAAAGCTCCTCTCTAGAAATATTGAAGCAACCCTAACAACAAGAGTCAGGCCTTCTGGAGGCCCGTAAGTTTCAATACGACGGCCACTGCCATATTCAACAGCCACAACCACTTCGCCTTTAATTTAACTGTGATGGTTATTGTTCTTGAATATTTATATTATGTATGAACACAGGCAATGACAGAGTCACTGCAAAATTCATAATCTAAAAGACAAAAGAACAGACCAAAGAATAGGGATAAATACAAGACATGCAAGTAAATGACCATGGTGATCTGTGTAACTCTTTAAAAAAAGGATTCTGTGAAAGTCTTTGGTTTGAAAAGTACTCCAAAAATTCAGATGCTGGTCTGAACAACCAAAAAAATTGTTCTGGAAATTTATCACAGTAGTTTTCTTTTATACTTGCAGAATTTCTTATTCCTACTCAGAGAATCTAGAAATACTACAGTGGCACCTGCCTTCATTAAGTCCTCTTTCTTACAGGCTTATCCAGAGTTGCAAAAGTGTGCAACAATGAAAAAGTATTGTTTTGATTCAAAATAACCATCTCAAAAATCTCCACTTATAGATACGATTAAGATCCTTTACACAAAAACCAGGAAAAAAACCCATTGTTTATAAACAATCAGACACTCAAGTACTGATTTACCTGACCTAGTATTTAAAACTAATTAGATATATTAATGCCACATTACACTATCACTGTATGAGCCTCACAGGTTTACAGGGAAATATTCACACACACACTTCACAAAAATACCCTGGAGCTTTTTCACAGGTCAAACCGAGCGTGAACTGAGACCTTTCTTTGTAATGCTGTAAGTATTAATACAACTATTGAAGAGTCAGAAAGAAATTACTGGCTACCGGTTTTCTTTTGCACTAATCTAAATGCATTACAATAAGAGAAAAGTATTTGGAGAAAAAAAAAATCCTTACAATAAGAAAACATTTCTGTGCATTATATGGAGGGTACATTTTTCAAGGACTGTGAAAGTGGGAATAACCAAATTTAATCTTCTGAAGAAAGGAAGTGCAAACGAGCAGACATTTTGAAGTGTGACTCCTGCTAGCTGCCTGAACTCTTCTTATCACCTTCTCCAAATAAAAGCTCCTTGATACTCTCAATAGTTAAATGAAGAATAAAAAAAATTGTACTTTGACCCCTTTTGCCCCCCTCCCTTCTCTGCATCTTCCACTGCTTTGCTGGTCTTTTGAATACACTTTTGTATTTTGAATATCCTCAAATATAAAGGCTATAGGTTGTGAACAAACAAAAAAATTTCAATTTAAAGTTTCCTGTTTCATTTCTGTCTCAGCCACAATTCTAACAAAATACACCCCCACACACACACAAAAAAGATGCAAAATATCACCATGTAATAAAACTATAAAACTACACTCAGAAGTTTTATCAAAGTGGTCATAGCCATGATACGCACACAACTGTTAACATATACAAACTATTTATGTACTTATTTACCTATTTATAATGAAGAAAAAACATGGTGAAAGAAAAGATAGTCTGGAACTACCGTGAGAAAGTCCATAAGTGGGGAGGCAGAGTCATGTAACGGGCAGCAGAAAGAGGCCGAACAGGTGAATGGTAACAAGAACACGAGAGGAACTAGAGGAAGCACAGCAAGAAGCCTTAGTAGTGAGAACATGCCAAACAATAAAAGACCAGCTATCTTTTGTCTTCAGTTCTGTCTGAAAATCATAGTGGCAACCTTCCCCCCTAGTATGCTCTCTACCTGGGGAGGACCTAACCGTTTTATTGATAAAACTCAGTCCTCCTTCTGTGCTTGCATACTTGCTACGTATTTTGCAAGTCACAGTGTGTTGCCTCAGTTTTCTCTTTTGTAGGACCAATATTTATGTAGTCTGTAAGACTGTTTATGGTCCTGGAGTGAAGGAAACCAAACACGGACCTATGCCAAGGTCCACTCGTGTCAAAGGGGAAATTTCCATCTATGTTTGTGTACTTTAGATCAGACCCCGTATCCTGTAAACATGAAAAATGAACAGCAGCAAAAATAATCTCCAGTTAGGGCTCTAACAGCAACATTAGGAAGATGTCACAAACCACTAATACATTTTCAATTTTCTCATTGCTGTTTTGACAACCTTTATATAAATTAAGGCAAGTTTCAACACTTGCATCAGGACTTGTAGCCATAAAACCTCAACCTCATAAAACACCATCACACAATATAAATATTTTGTAGAGAAACTTTGTAGTGAAAATTTTCCAACACACAGTTGTAGTTTTTTAAGCCAAAATTTTCTCCTTTGTTAACTTGAATTCTGCCACATTACTGGAATGGCAATTCTTTACTTGGATCCACACAGAATAACATCCATATAGACATATTTGTTGGACTTTTCTGTTATTATAATTGTGCTGCTCATCATATCCCCTCAAAAAAATTTAAAGCTCAAATTACTAAAGAACATTAAAGAAAAAACATAATAGAAATCAAATATACGCTAAACATGGCTGGTTTTGAGACAAACGAGTGAAATATAGCAGTGTGCAGAAAGCAAAGCCTGTAGAACTGGGCACATTACAGAAAAAAAGAAATCAGCCACCCATGCAAAATTAGCCCTGTTGGCCATCTGAGAACTGACAATGAAGTCAACTGTAAAGGCAGCTGAGACCAGCAGACTTCACCTAATTAAAATATTGGGGGGGAGGGAGAAAAAAATAAAATCGATGTATATATATGCATATACAGACATTTGGCAGAAAGCTACCACTTCAGATTTAGTAATCATGTATAGACATATATATCTATCTATCTTAGCTATCCACTTCATTAAAGCCATGATAAATTTATTTTCTCTGTATGTGCACATTTGTTTTGGTACACACAGACAGATTAAACCAGGAAATGTGTCCTTCTGAGCTGAGGATCAAATAAATAGCTCTATATAGAAAATAAGAAAATGCAGATAAATAAATTATTGTGAATGAATGCTTATTTATAAAATACACCTTCAGTTCCTGTAACCCCTGTAAAATATGCATACAAAGACTAATCCTCAACAGCCAGGAAAATACTTATGCTTATTCCTAACCTAGATCCATATACCATTCTCTTTCATTGAGCATAAGGATTGAAGGTGAACTTGAGCAATACTGTCATATTATTAAATTCAAGTGACAGTAGACTTTTACAATATCAGTATTTTTCAGAGCCGTGGAACTTTTTTTTATTGTTTTCTTCATAGTTCTTTCATTAACGTGCTAAAGAAGGTTGGGTAATGATACTCCCATGATACTCAGAGTAAAGACTCAGCCCGTTCTATGCCAGAAAAGTAAAATTTAAGGGGGATCAGGGCAAAACCACAGATCACTCTCTTCCCCTGTCCCTGATTCAGTACGTAGAGCTTGGTTACTTGTGATCGAGCTTCACTGCTATTCAACCAGAAACACCACTGGAAAATGCTGACAAAAGGCAACGGTGTTGCTCATTAGCATATTTATAGGAGTACAAAACATTCAAGGCTCTATTTCTATTTATTTTACTTGGCTATTTCAGCAGTGTTGAATGTAGAAATGGGGACATCAGTATGTATCTCAGCAAGTTTCCAAAAACTTTTGTTAGTTTCTTGATAAAACTCTAGTTCCCTGTCCTCTGAAAGGTACAGCTGTCCTTTAAGACAACAGAAATGTTTTGTGTTCTCCTGGACGTGAAATGTAGATTACCAGTCGGAGTTGAGACTGCTCCTTCTCTTGCTTTGAAATCTGCTCCGGGAATCAAGGATTCCCAAGGGATATAATATTTTGACAGTGCCACTGGTAGTATACAGAACCCAGTGGAAGACAAGGTAACTATACTGAGGCTTTTATTTACTGATGTCGTAGCAATTACTAGAAATACTAAAGCTGGAAACAAATTCAAATTTTACAAGCTCCTTCACTTACAGTAACCAGCTTTTGAAGGTACAATGTTTGCATTTAAAATTCTGGAAACCAATGCAGCGTTTGTGTCTCCTTACAAAGGAAAAGTAGGCTGCAAGATCTCATTTAGAAACAGATCATAGAGAGAGTGAGGATCATAAGACTGTGGCCTTGACTATTCTGAAAAAAAAATTGAGCTTCAAAGAAAAAACTGGAGGCGCTGGAGGAGAGCCAAAGAAGTCATACTCAGGTATGGAATATATTAAAAAAAGCTGGATCTCTGATGGAACAAAAAAATTATCCCTCTGGGTTTTTTGGTTTTGGCTTTTTTTTTTTTTTTTTTTTTTTTAGCATGAGGACTGCTTTGCATTGATAAACCCCATTTTAACACACTATAGAAATGTATTTCTATTTAACAGACCTTTCGGAATGCTTCCCATATTTAGACAACTGAAAAAGCAACACAGGAGTTTACTCCTTAAATTTGCAGCAACTTCTTTTTCTTTATTATACCACCTAAACAGTTGGGATAAGGATGTTTCCCATCAAAATCTGACCAGCACTTTTTAGCATATTATCTCTTATATATTCATAAATCCTGTTAAAAAAAGAAAACTCCTTTACAAATAAAAACGGAAATTGCAATAAAAAGCATAGAATCAATTACATTTTAAATGTGATATCTGGAAGGATATAATAATAAACTATTTATGACATATCCAGAAGGACACAATAATAAATTCTCTCATTTTCATTCTTATTTAATATTCCAATCTTTCACTTTGCTCTAATAATGCTTACTTCATAAGCAATATTTGTTAAGAAATCTTTAATTTCAAGGTAAGTTCACAAAAAGCTGGGTTTTAATAATAATTTGAATAATAATTATTTTTTAAAGGCCTACTTGTTTAGAGGATTTAAGATCAAGCGTGTATCAATTTAAGTAGGACTTTGACACTTCAGTGTCCTTGTGGAGCTGTCACTACGTTATTTAGGAGCACAAGTACTAGCAGAAGCTATGAGTCATTCAGGCTGTGATTCCACAGTGTATTTCTCTTGTTGGCAAAGCTGACTTAAGCAGTTCCTGCCACCACCTCTATATCTTACCAGCTCATTTGTTTTCTTCACCTTGCCCTGAGCCCTTCATTTTAATCCCTCGTCCACAAGTAGGTTGGGATGAAGAACAGGAGAGAGCAGGGAGCCATTTATGTTGGCTTTACTTCCAAGAGAAACGTTTGTAAAACGGTGATCTTAGATATTTATCTTGGGTACAAATATCCATCCTCACAATTCAGTGGTATCAAAATTGCCTTACTAAACGATGCCTCTTCGGTATGCTCGAGTATGACAACCTCACTGCAGTTCATAATCAGTTTCCAAACTACAAAATTCACTGCCTTAAATGGGAATCTTGCTGGCAAGACCTAGCGATCTACAGAAGGAAACTGTGGGAAGTGTCCTACCAGTGGTAGGTTTGAACAACAACGGCTGGACAGTATGATGCAGTAGCAGGTAACTGAAGGTATCGAAGTTGAGATGAAATGGGTCACTCTCCAAAGGTGTCCATCTCTTACTGCAGAAACATCCCACACAACTTTGACCTCATGACTACTTCTAAGACAGTCAAAGTTAACTGTTCATGCCACAATCACCAGCTTATCTCCAAAGCACCTGTCAAGGAGCTTTCCTCTTGCTGGATCAATGACTCAAGGTTCCAAGTTCCACAAGACAAGAGTTCAAGAAAGCTCAATTTTCACTTACATAATGTGATGAAGTAAACATATCCACAAAGATATTAATCTCTAAGTTTTCACTGACCACCAACCCACCCTCCAATTAAGTTTTCAAGTTGAAAATTTTCTTTAAAATCTGACCTCTGTAATTTTCTTATTCTCTCAATGTGGACTATTACTTCACTTTTTTTCTTATCTCATACAACAGCCACATTTTAAAACAAAATGCATTCTCAAGGACAGCAGCATTTCTTTCAAAACTACTGTGTAGCTTGGTTCTACAGGAATGAGGAATATATGATTGAGGCTGCAAAAACAAGTGTTCATTTCTCAGATGCAAAGTCATAAATGTCTGCAGAAATGCATCCTGATGCCAAGAATCATTACAGGTATTTTTAAAACAGCTGCTTACAGTTAGAGGAAGAATTTCTAGACTGTATATATATCCTCAAAGATTTCCATAGTAGGAAGCAGCATTGAAAACACTGCTTTGCTCCTTAGGACAAAGATATTCATAATACTGTCAGACTATTCGAATGCACTGCACTCTACAATTAAAATGCTTAAGAATTCTAAACTAATTTCTCTGTGAATAATTCTGCTACAAAATACCTTGTAACTAATACACTACCAAGTTAGAAAGCATCACATAGTTCTTTGTTGCACGCAGTAAAGGCCATTTAGAGGGCACAATTGTAACGCATTGAAGCTCTATTACTTTTTTGGAATAGCAGGGGAAAAAGAATAAAAGGAAAAAAGGTTACTCTGAGTACTGCAATAACTTACTGGTCCTTTAGCCAGTCGTTAACAAAAGGAATGGAAAAGAATTCTGTGAATGATTCATCTTTCCTCTTTGGGTTCTTGCTGATAACAAAAAAACAAACAAACAAACAAAAAAAAGAAAATAACTCCTATTAATTTAAATTGTAGTTATTCAAATGCCTTGATTCAGGCAAATGCCAAGGATTCAAATGCCTTTGAATCATTGAGCATAATTAATAGTAAAAGTCACAATTAACTAATTAACTTACTTGTATAACCACTCAGTTAGGAAGTCACAGGCAATAAATTTGGTCCTTTTTTTCTAAAGATAGAAGATAGGTTCAAATTATTTATTAGCTTTGGATTGGTCACATGTTTTTACTACTGCAGAGGAACAGAAGCTAAATTGAATGCTTTTATTAAATAAAATATACAGTACATTACTCTGTCTACTTTAATATTGCTACTGCCAACAGCCAGTGGCTCGAGCCAAAATTTTAGAAATTTTGTGGAATGCTTTCAAGTCAAGTAAAAAATGAGTGAGAAAATTCTACATATACTATCTTGATATTTGCTGCAGCATGGCTACAACAAGTACCTCTGAATGGTGTTCTTTCTACATGGCAATCTCATTGCAAAGAAATTAACAGAACTCATTTATGAAAGTATGGTGTAAATTACTCGCCATTTTGTTCAAAGTTCTATTATCATACTTAAAATATTTCATTGCTTCCAAGGCACAGAAGGAACTGTGTTCCACACAGTTGAATATTCCACAATATTCACTGGTGGAATATTGTTTCCTCCTGCATGGAACCAGCTTGAAGGCGCTGTGAATACTTAAGACCCACAGACAGCGGAGTATTGCATGGCTGCTCAGACAAAATCATCTGTTGGGGAGTCCAGAAAGGAAGGCAGAAACAAGGCACATGTGTATCCACAAAACAGATACCATGGACATTACAGAGAATCAGTTAAAAAGTTCAAAGCCTGGAGCTTTGGCACAAAACGTTTGTGCTCTTTGCTCCTGGTTCTAAGACTACTTCACCACCAAAGAGAATTCTGCAAAATGCTTTGCCACTGGTTATCCTTAGTGACTCATGCTGCCAGTACCTGTTTACCTGGACAGCACTGCATGCTGTAAAATACTTCTTGAGCTCAAAATTCAAAGCATGAATTTCAGTCAATACAGAATTGATTAGGGCCTTCCTTTTCTTAGAGATTTCCTTTCCACGTTCCATCTTTACAGATTTAATGTATAAATGAGTACAGGTGCTTATTCTGCTTATCACAAACCAGCGTAACCATGGTGTGGAGAATATAACGTAGACTTCTGGTCGGAATAACAGAAGAGCTTGACTAGTATCTGAACCTCTCACATGAGGTGTGCTATGGATGTACACAGCCAGAGAGCAAACACTAAAAGCCATTAAGCCCCTGCAGAACAGAAACACTGAGTGCTTTATCAAAATAGCAGCCATTTAGCTGGAAACGTAATGCATGACAAATTACTTTATTCTATGCATTATCCTCATGATCTGTGTTTCTCCCTGTGCTACAAGAATATGATGCAAAAAGGACTGGGGGATGTGAACAGAGAGGCAGAAAAAATGTGCTCCACGTGGTGTAATTTGAAAGAATTTGGGATATTAGCACATGGCATAATTTGGGGGTCAGTGTATTACTTCAGCCTCAGGTGAAGCGGAACATTATGTGAGGTGCTGACTGCACAGCGAAGAATCCTGGGTAGTCATGTAGGTAGGGGATGACAAACGTGAAGTTTGGAGCTAGACTGCACAGCACTCCTAGATGATACCCAGGAAAGCTTTTGCTTTTCTAAGTGAATCTTATCCTTGGCAGACATACTGTCTGACTCCCACAGAAAAGAGAGTGAACTTCTTTTCAAAAAAAGCAGAACAGAAAAAGAGAATAACACAAAGCAATTATCAGTGCTGAACCTCATGTGCCTTTATGGTCGGTTTCATGACAACAAAAGCATTGGGGTTCACATTAGAGTGCTGGGCTGCCAAGAAACACATCTCTTTAAGGAATTTTCACACTTGTCATGCTAATACCAGACACTGTTTCAAGAAGCCAAACACCTAAGCTTTAAGAGACCAACACCTTCACTGGAGAGCTTTCTACAGGTCATTTCAAATGTTAAATGGACAAATTTTGACTTGAACAGAATCTGAAAACAAATAGCAGAGTCTGATTGTCTTTGTACAGCTATTCTCAATCACAGTATGAAATTGGGTTCTATTACTTAGTGAATTGTTTCAGAGAATAAATTCTATACTTTGACAACAAAATTCAATTTAATCTAGCAGTTGTAATTTAATCTGTTTTAAGTAAATTGCTTTTCCTTTGCAACAGGAAAAAACAATCAGAACAGTGTTGTCAAAACAGTCATGACCAAAGGAATCAAATTCATCTTGCTTTATCCTTGTTAGATCCAGTGAAGTTACCAGGGAGGAATTCGGTCAAACTGAATATTTTTTTAACTTCGTTATTTTTTTGCCAGGAAACAGTTCACTTTGCTGGTGAATTAAATCATTAGTTGCACAGCAGTCAACATTTATAGAAAGGAAAAAATGACATAAATTGACCTGCCTTTGACACATTCCTCCTATGCTACATGAATCAGGATAATCACAGGAAATATCTGCACAATGTGCATTGTTAACCTGCAGATGTGTTTATAAACTACTCAGAATTCATTTTCCATTTTTCAGTTTAAATATGATGCGCTTGGTAATAATAATACAAAAATACTGATGAGCAAGAGATGGCAAAGTCATTCGGAAACCTTCTTCCATTCACTTTCCCTGATCTATCATACTTGTAAATACAATATATTCCATTACAGAATCTGATACAGAATCCTCTTTCTGTGATTGCTAACTAGAAAGAAAAGTCAAAGTTATGTTAATAAAAACATTTAAACATTGTTCAGTTTTAATGCTGAAAAATGAATGCATTAGTCAGTACTCATGAGAGAAAAGATTTAAGAAAATAGTCTTTCCCCTGGAGACATCTGACAGCAGATAGGACAAAGCACAGGAGAACTTATGGTAGGGGAAAAAAAATCAGCAAGGGAATACACTGGGCAACCTAATAGGTTTTTTTCATCTCTAATTTAAAAATGAAGCTTCTGCAGACTGTTCTCATACGAGTTTGAAGTTTGCAAATATATCTAGCAGCTGGTGCTTTTTCTACGTTTTTGCTTTTCAGACTTTTCATGTGGACTACATAACGCAAGAGAGACTATCTTAAATGAAATGTTTAAATTGTATGTTTCTGTATCACCTTCCAAATAAGATCTTGCAGATTTCTTTCCTACACAAATGTCCACTTTCAGCATAACTGTCTCCCTTTCCTGATTTTCCCATCTGATTCTACAATTCTTCCTTTCCAGACATGGATGTATCTCTTCTAATCTGTTCCTTGAATTCCTCTGTTTGTCCCATGATCTGCTCTCCCTTACCACAATTTCAATTGCTAAACAACTCTCCTACTTAATTTTTCATTCTCTTCTCATTCATCTTCATTCCCCTTCAAAACATGAAAACCTTTAGTCTCTCTCATCAAAAAACCACTCTTCATTCTCCCTCACAGTTCCCTCTCTCTTCTCCCGGGCTCACTCGATGTTGACTGCAGTCAGTTTGATTATTCCTCCCTTTCTTCCAGTGCTTAATCTTTTTATCTTCCACTGGTCTTTTCTATACAGCTGCCCTTTACAGGCTTTAATGACTCATGTCTAGCCAAAATTCAAACCCAATATTCTGTTCTCATCCTTCATGATTTCAGTTAGCTTAATCACAATTAATCATGTTCCTCTCCTGTTCTCCCATGAATTCCATGAATGTTTCTACTCTTTGTTCTCCTCTTAGTTTTTGAAGATATCTTCTGGTGTGTTTATCGCAAAATCCTTTCTCCCTGTCCCTAATTTCCTCTGAGTTTCTAAGGGCTCTGGTTTTGATCCTAAAAATCAGTTCCAGTTATTGCACTAACCATTTTAATATAAATTATAGCACGTTTTTTTTCCTCCAAATCCATATGGAACAACACATTTCTTATGAAAAAAAAGTATAATTAGAAATTACGTATTTAAGTCAGATAAGGAAACAGAATGTCCAAGTACAAGCACCTGGACAGAATGGAAAAGAACACAAATATTCAGTTATATGGCAAGCATAAAGAGCTATTGTTTTACTACTTGTTGTTCAAAAGGAGGAAGAAGTGATGTCACAGTGGAAAATGATCATCTGATATAAGCTTGCTTTCCTACACTTGGTTCCCCAATAGCAGGACATCTCTTCATTTAACAACAAAAAATCACTTACTGTCTTTTTCATAAGATGTGCTTATTTTTGTGAAGCTTCTGTACATGAGAATATACTTGTTTTTATTAGTTTACTGTAAAGCAACACACAAACCCATACAAAATCCACTTTCAGAACAGATACTTTCTAATCTAGATACTATTGAAGCTCTGAAAAATGTCTCAGATTAACAATAGACAAAGTAACTTTAGATTCGTCCTGAGTTTGAAACTTAAATATTTCTAAGAATTCTCATATTTTTGTATTAAGTGCTGTTTTATTGCCTTCAGAAATATGTAACATCTATCAAGGTCTGTATTTTAAGCTGGCTGTAAGACATGCCTTTTTCCTGTTAAAGGAAAGGCTTCCTTTAAAAAAAAAAAACACGAATCAATACAGATTTCATTAAAAGTGTGATGAATAATATATATGTTCAATCTGATCTTGGCTAGGTAATGTAAATGTGATGGCAGGAATGATGTACAGAGATGTCATGCCATAACGACATGTAAATGAACCATTTTCCTACTCCACCTCTATTAATCATAGATTATAAACACATATACACACATCTATAAATCAATCCGTTTATAGACACATACAAATCTGACGAAGACAGCAAAAACTGAAATAAGTTACTGTTATTAAATGTACAGATTTGGATTTGAAATGCAAGTTTGGGGTGTCCGCCGAAGCATGGTAAGCTTTATGTATTTTTAGCTGTGCCAGGCATGCACAGGCCAGTGGCAAACAGCACACATGCAATTTTTACAAAGCGTTCCACAATGGCTGTCATCATACATACACGTCTGTAAGAGGAACTCAATGTCAGTAGCTAGACAGGAGGTAGCTCAAGATCTAAGATGATTCATAACCCACCAGTAACACAAAGCACAGACTGTATTCCACAGATGTGTATGATGTAGACAAAGGGAGATATTTTAATTGTCATTTATATTAATTGCTCTTTATATTATGAAGCCGCATGTAAGAGGAGGGTCAGCTACAGGCACAAAAATACAGAGAAGTTTTACATTGGAAAGTGTGGATGACAGGCAGAAAGCTGGAAAGAAATAGAAAAATAATTACTTCCATGGTTGAAAAAAATAGCAGAAATGATGGAAGACCCCACAACTCCCAGTACCTAATCTATTGCTGGGGGGTCTGTGAGTTAGGCTACGGTGATACAATGAGCTTTATTTTGCACCACTTTCTAACACTTTTTTAAGAATTCCCTATATACAATGAAGAATGTCTCTCTAGTGTATGTGTGTCTACGCACACATACACTGAAAACAAATCTATAAAAATATATGTAGCAAACAATGATTTTTAAAATACACAATTTTGATAAGCTCATTAATGCTGAATACCCTGCTTTCCAATTAAATACAATTCACGTAGAATGTTAAAAAGCTAAAATACAAAATGTCTATTAGGATGCCAGACCAGCAAAAATAATTGAGTAATGATGTAAAATTCAAGTTCTTTATGTCAAATGAGTGATCACCCTCAAATGAGTGATGCACATTAATCTGAAAGGAAGGCCGTTTCTCTAAAATACACTATTTAGGCTAGATAAAAGTGGATATTTAAAGAGGATTTATTGTGAATTAGAGATTGTCATAATTATCGAGTATGGTCTGAATTACTGGAGAAAATAATACCCAAGATCCAAGATCAGATCCAAAACAACTCATGATATGTTATTTCGTATTATTGTGGTTGGTTTTCTTGCAAAAGACCAAATAAAGAAATCCTGCCTGTGAAATAAAAGGCTGTAACTTCCTGCCATTTATTTGAACTGAAAACTGAAAACTAACCTCAAAACACTTTTCCTTCTTTGCTCGATGCAGAAGTTCAGCCATTCCAGGTAAAAGTACTGGAAATATGTAACACTCTAAGTATTCTCGAGGAGAACCTGTGCAAAACAATACAACTTTCACCTACAGGTAAGCACTTAGATTTCACAAAAAGACGAACATTAGATATCATAAACTAAGTATCAGTTATTTTATCAATACCATCACAGCTTGAACTAAACAGATTCATTCAGTTCAGATACAGCCATGGATCTGTCTTTGCTTCTCTTCTGCCAAGACAACATAAACTTGAGTAAATTTCAAACTAAAGGTGCATCAACACCGCAAACTACAGTGTGCCTCAGAGATGTCACTTAGTTTTAAATGACTAAACTCAGACACCAGAAGCGGTTTAGCCATGGAAATGAAAAGCAATGTGAACGAATTTACCCTGACAGAAAGAAAAGTAAATTAGCCTGCACTGAACTCAGTGCTGTTACAGCTAGACCGCTTTTGGTATCTATCCTCATGCCCTTTACAATCTGCAGTAACAGAGCTAGCAAAAAACCTGATTTTCTGGACAGAGGAAAAAACAAAGGTTACATTTCAGTGGTGCTGTGATTTCTTTCTCATAATTACTTCCTACTTGCCACATCCTTCAGAAATTTGAACATGACTCCATATACCCAATTTTTCACCTTAAGAGGGCTGTGTAGATTGGCATCTCTCTCTTGCGTTTGACTGCACTGCCTTTACATGAGGTCTACTTATCATAGTGCCCATGTGCTCACACACGTTGGCATTGCTGAGTTCCATGCAGAAGAAAGCGGCTGCACTCAGCGATGCCAGAACCCAGCAGTGCTATTGCCCATGCTGTAGGTATAGCCTAACGGCTACATGCTTGCTCAAGTGAGAGACTCAAGCTCTGTCTCCTTCTCAGCTTTTCCCCACATCTCTGTCTTCCCCTAATGGGACCTTTCACCATCAACATATAAAGTGGGTTAAGTGGAGGAGCCTTCTACCCCTTCCGATGAAGGCACTGCACATGGAGGAACTCAAGTTCACTGGGCCAGGGGGAACAGGGAGCACAACCCTGTATGAAGCCGTAAGAGCACTTCCATCAGAAAGGCGAGCAAAACAAAACCTGTTAGGATCCTAGACAAGCAGGGGTGGCTTATCGGCTGCAGTGCTGTCCTTGATTTAAAGCCAGACTGCCTGCTATTCAGCAAATATTCAGGTTTTGGTGTGGTCAGTAAAGATTAACTCACAGAAGCGTTCTCTTCTGGCACAGCTGAAACACTGAATTTATTCTCTGCTTTATACCTTTAATTGGTTCATATCCTGCCAGAAAATGTTCCTGATTGGAAGGACATTATATATATAAAAGCCAAGGGTAACACTGCTTCTGACTAGCAACAGGAATTCCTAATGAGCAAAAATTAATGGAAGAGAAGACAAGACACCAGCGAGGTCTAAACTGCATAATAAAAATACATTGCTACTTAGTAAATTTTATAAAGTATTAAAATTGATAAAAATGGAAGAACAAAACTTTAGAGCTGTTTCCATTCTGATTTGTAATCAGACAGGCAAAGATAGTACTTTGAAAGCAGTTTTCAAACTCAATTGCCTATTTAGTCTATTGATCCTCATTTTGCATTATTAAATTAGAGGAAGAATGGCTTGCCTTTTGCTGATTTAAGTGGCTAAATAAAAAGTCACTTATTCCGAAGAGAACAGAACTACCTTAACAGCTAGACTAGACAATGCTACTGATTTGTAGTGCACCATTTGAGCTTTCTTCCATTGACCAAGCGGCCAAGCTGGCTCCCTGTTTACAGACCAGGAGACTAATCATGCAAATTCTACTTTAGAAAAGGCGGTGTAGCTGTTAACACTTTAAATTCAACAATGACAAACCCTTGTCAAATGCAAGAAACATAATCACAGCACAGCAGGGTTCAAGATAATATACTCCTACTTACATGTTTTCGGATCAGGTGGTTCTGGAAAGGGGGCTGTCTCAGCCATGGGAAGCAACGGTTGGACAACAGTATCAGCTGCAGGGGCTGAATAGAATTGTTCCATACGTAATGCCTCCAAAGACACCTGGTCAAGATAAATGTAACCTATGTAAATACCCCAATCAGGCTGTAAAAAAATATAGAAGCCAATTCAACAGGAAAAATTATAAGGTCAGTTTAAAAAAATATGGAATTATAATTTCTAATTTAAATATTATTTCAGGATTCTCTGAATAATTTAAGAGAAAGAATTACACTTTAAAAAAATTCTGCAGTTTCCAGCACAATAAAAACATCCAAACCTAACAGAAGGTATATGACTGCTTTTAAGAGAATATGATGAGATAACACAATTTACAGGTTTTGATCAGGTTCAATTCCACTAATTTCAATGGTCACATCTAAGTGACATATCTCATATGTGAAATTGAGGCATAACTCCCTCGCTGCGCTTGCTCCCCCCTCCTGCAGTACTTCAGTATATTTCAGTACTCGGTCTGTTTGCAACTCCACCAAAAGGAGATCCTTGCACGCTTCAGAGTCCTGCCTTCGGAGGAGACAGTCGCAGCAAAAAGACAGCAAGACGCACAAACTAAACACAGCTGGCAATCTAATTTTAGCGTAGCACTACCCAAGCTGCTTTAAATAAAAGTAATGATTTGGAACATTACATTTGTTGATTCATAAAAGTTGTTTGCAAAATGTAGTTTTGTTTTCACTTTATGAATTAGGCTATTCTGCTGGTACCTAATTTTCCCATTTAGTTATTTAAAAATCTTTTAAAACCAGCCCTATGCAGATTTTTTTACTTGAACTATACTCACAGATCCACATTCTGATTCAGGAACATCTGGAAATTGAGGCTGTTCTGCTTCGTACTCTGAAAGTAAAAAGAAGTACATTTATCCAGAAGACTTTAAAAACATATTTATTTTTCTCCTAAACAAACATTACTTTCTAAAGGTACTTACGCTGGTTTGAAACAATAAAAATTAGTATACAAAAAATATTTGTTTAACATGAAATCAAATGTTTTAAAACAAGCGAGAACTTTAGAGCCTATTGTCTTGGCTTTAAGTCAAGTTCAAGGTTCTCAGTAATAAAAGAACCCTTTATTGGGAAAATTTTTTTAACCAAGATAATAATTTAATTTACGCGCAGATGCTTGCACAGAATTAACCATTATTTTTATTAGTATATAATAGTGCTTTTCAACTTGAATTCCCCCATAAGCAACTAAATGGCCAGGACATGACATTAAAAAAAAAAAAAAAAAAAAAAAAAAAAAGACAAAAGCAGTATATGACCTACACAGATTACTGGGTGAATCAGGATAAGAAAAATAAAGGAGGAGGACAATGACCCTGGTATGAAAAAAACTTACAGATTACACAATACAGAAAATTCTTACAGCCAAACTCAGCAGGTTTACCATTCTACCATTAGAATTAAGAGATTTACTGGCATCGCTCCTTCCATGTCTAGTACAGATGCCTCAGCTGAGTTTTATTAGAATAATGAAATTTATTCCTACATTTATAATAGCCGTTTCAACACAAAATACCTACTTCAAGGCATTCTAAAGCACTAACTGAAGAGAACCCCATTTGGAAACCGCAGAACTACAGCGTGGGTCTTTCAGCTTCCTGATCAACCTCAATGCTCTCACGTTAGGAAAAGACCAAGACTTTTGCCATTATCATCAGACTCTGATAACAAAAGTTTTGTATTAATTGACCTTGCGCAAGCGATAACATTGTCACCTCTCTGCTTCCCTAAAGATAATCCAAGTCCGTTACCAGGATCCAAAGTGAATCCAGATTACTGCATAGTAAACCAGAGGCCGTGGCACCATTGCAATAAGCTGGACAATAAACTGGACCTTTCTGACCCCACTGGCAGCAGAAACAAAGGTATGTTTCTGTCAGGAAATGACAGCAGTGAGAAGTAACGCAGCGCTCGGCAGCTGAGACGCTTTGGGGCTCGCTCCCAGCGGTGAGCAGGGCGGTGTTTAGCACTCTTCTCCCGGCCGGTACAGCCAAGGCCGCCGCAGGGCCGGCTGCGCTCCCGCCTCCACAGCACTGACTGGGGAACGGCAAGAGCCCGGCGCCGGCCTCGGCCCGGCCGGCAGCGAGGAGCGGCCGTGAAAAGCCCCGGGTGACCGAGCGGCAGCTCCGGCGGCCCGCCCGGGGGGTCTGTCCCCGCGGGGGTGCAGGGCCGGGCCCGGCCCGGCGGGAGAGGCGCTCCCACCTGCGCACACCCGCTGCCAGAGCCCGCCCGCCGCCATTGCCATTGCCGCCGCGCCGCGTTGTCACGGCAACGGCTCCGCCAGTCCCCGGCGCGGGGCGGGCGCGGCCGCGTTCCCCTTCCGGGTCGGCGCGGGGCGGCGGGCGCTGCACGTGGGCGGCGGCAGGTAAGCGGCGGGCGGCGGGGCCGGGCCGCGCCGCCTCAGGCCGCGGGGCGGGGACGGGGCGCTCCCACCTAACGGGGGAAGAAGCGGAGCGGGATGGGGGATGCTCGGCCCCCCCTTCTCCGCCCCCGCGCCGGGTGGGTGCACCGAAATCGGGTTCGGTCGGCGGGGGGGGCGGCCCCTCCGCAAGCCTGGGCGGCCCTGGGCCGGGCTCCCCCCGGCACAGGCCGGCAGCGAGGGCAGGGGGGGCGGGCGGCCCTCACACGCATCTGCTGGCGGTATTTGAACCCCACCGTGCCTGCAGATACAAGTATAGTATGGCATACTTGGACTTTTTTAAAGAATTTTAAGAGGGTGTCTTATAAGAGGCACTTAGAGAAATCCTGTGGATTAGTTATTAAGAGATGGGAAACCAAGTAGGAATAAATAGATCTCTCAGCAAAGGCAGGGAGCGTCACCAGGTGGGTCCCAAAGGCCTCTCTGCTGTAACCTGCTCATAGGCATAAATATCCCGGGAAAGGATGCGGATATAGCCAGGACGAGAAACCCCAACAGAAGCAAATTCAAGGTAATGACTGAGGTGCCTTAAATGGATCTTGTAATGCAAAGTGGGCAATAAAGTAAAGTTCAGTGTTAAACAAGTGAAAAGTCAGACATACATGGAAAACCACCTTAACTATACTTACCAATTTATATATGTGTGTATGTCTTGTCATTTAGGAAAGAGAGGGTAGATATTTCTCTCAAAATATCATGCTGGCAGCTGTCAAAAAGACAAATAGGAAGTTACAAACCAACTAGGACAGCAATAAAGAACAAGACAAAAACATCACCTCTTCACCGCTCCAGCAGACTGTATTGTCAGTGCTGCCATGCAGTTCTGGTTCCCTCCCATCACAGAAAGCAGACTGGGAAATGGGAAGAGTGCCAGGGACAGTGCAAGGTATGGGGTGGTTTCAGAATAAGACCAAATAGACTAGGACTTGCGTCATCGTGTTGAAGCGGTGCGCTAACAACTTAATTTCATTTTTTAGAATGATAATAAAGAAAAAGAGAAAAGAAGTTCACGTGGAACCTGTACAGAAAAAGAAAAATGTGAAAAGTGGCAGGAGCCATATTATCATCAAAAATGGGGAAGATGTTCAAACTGTCATTAAAACTGAGGATGATGACCAGCTTGAGACAAAAACAAAGGTAAGGAAAAAGGAAAACTTAAAAGAAGATGACTGTTTACACCAACTGGAACTGAAGAAGAAGAAGAAGAAAAACAAGAAAAAGAAAGTTGACTCTGAGTTACTGGAAGAAGCACATTCAGAAAGCTTTGTGAATGTAGGAGGCCATCCGGATTCCAAACCTCAAGAAGAATCAGAGGAAGAAATTAAAATTCTCAAAAAGAAGAAAAAAAAAGTTCAATGTCATTCCTCCTTATCATTGGAGAATAATGAGACTAGTGATGCGGAGCTTTCAAATCATCATACAGATGGTATTAAGGAAAACGAATTTGCTTTTAAAAAAAGCAGAAAAAATACTGCTTTGAATTTGGAATTGGATGATGAAGTACCTAAGAAAAAAAAGGAAGTAACTAAGAAAAAAAAGAAGAAAGACGATTTTTCATTAGAGGACATCCAGGACAGCGAACATAAACAGTCTGAAAAAGTTCGTAAAAAACCACACAAATACATTTCAGAAGAAAAAGCTTTTACTGGCGAAAACCATGGAACAGATATTATCCAGAATGATGGGGAGAATTACGTGAGAAGAAAGAAGAGGAAGAAAAAGAAAGATAAGTCCATCTCCTTTTTATCACCAGCAGATACTCGGGACAACATCTATGGAGTTCCCGACAGCCCCATTGCATTAAGAGACTTCAGAAAAAGGCAAAGAAAGAACTTCCATGAAACTGCATTCACAAATAGAGAGGAAAAGGATGCTACTGAGAACTCTGGAAGTATCAGAGAGACCAAGAGGAAGAAGAAGAGAAGCAAAGATGTTTCTTCCTTAACGTGCGAAGATGACCAAGGCTACAGTCACAGAGTTCCTGATAAGCATCTCCCCGCACAGCAAGAAGTTGAGTCTGAAGAAAAAGAGCTTTCTGGAAAAAAATGCAGGAAGACTATCAAGGGTAATAATGAATTAATTGAGAAGAAAAAGAAAAAGAAGATTCAGAAAGAGGAGGAGGAAACAACATATTCAAAAGTTTCTTTAAGTAATGACAGTGTATCTAAAAGCCAAAAAATAACGCTACTAGAAAGCAATAAAAAGAACAAAGAGAGTGAGATGAAGCGAGCTGAATGTGTCGCAGGGGATGTTGTAGATAGGGTATTATGCATGAGTAATCACACACTCTGTGACAAAAAAAGGAAAAAAAGAAAAAAAGAAGTACCACAGGACTCTGCTGAAGAACAAGGTTCAAAAGCAAATCCAAAAAAGAAAAAGATCAAAAGTGAAGACATGGGAAATAAGGCACTGGTAAGTTGTAAAGAAGAGCGTATCTTTGCGCCCTCCTGCTACAGAATTGAAAGCTTTTTAGGTAGGCAGTTCCCTATTTTGCAGGCTGTTCTGCCTGTTCAGACCCTTAGGTTACATCTTAGTTTTTGAGAAGTGGCATCAGCTGATCTGTTGATTTCAGCACAGAATAGTTGTGAAACACAGGAGAGTATTTTTTAATGCCTACTGCTGCAGTCATCTAGTGTTTCAATTGTGAAAATGTAAAATGTGTAAATCACATATTAGAACTAATAGCAAGTATTGGCACAAAAAGAAAACTAGTACGTACAGTCATAAATGCTCTTCTGTCCCTCTTTAATTTGCTCTTAGCAAAGTGACAACACTCCTATAAAACAGGATTTTAATACATGTCATTTAACCTGTGCAGGTTGGTCACACTGGCAGCACGAGTGTATCTCATTGTGTTTATTAGACTTTTCCTCAAGCTTTTGCTGCTGTTGCTGCTGAAATTGCGTAGTGTTAGAAGCAAGGGGGGAAATTTAGCCAAAAGCTGTTGTCTAACTTGGACAAAACTTCAGAGAAAACCCTAAGAATCCTAAGTGTAGACTAGGGCTTGAGCAGAGATGTATACATTCTGATAGAAAAATACTAGAGAACAACCTAAACACAAATTCTTCATTTAAAAAATAAATCTATGCAAGAAAATAAATAGATATAAGAGCTGTGTAAATTATAACTGAAGGTAACTGGAATTGTATCCAGAGTGACTGTTAAAGGAAATCTCATCCCAGAGCCTTGCAGTATTGCCATTTCTGAGGTGAAGCAAACATGGAGTGGAACTGATACAGAGGTTTCTTCTTTGATTTTTTTCCCCCCAAAATTAAAGTATTAAGATCTGGTTTATTGCTTTAATTTTTTTTTAACTTTCTTCTTTTTTTATCTGATTAGGGTCATATTTTAAAGCTCTTCAGTTGCCTAAAGTTAGTACCTACATGCCTAACCTCTGTTGTTGTCATTGGGAATTAAGCTGCGAGACGCTCAGAAATTCAATAGGTATCTATCTGTATTTTTAGGTGCTTAAGCAACTTTGAAAACAGCTCATTGCAAGTCATCAGGAGCGTGTTGGGTTTTTTTCACAGGTAATGGGAAACTGCACTCCAATTGCTTTTTATCAAGAACTTTGAATGCTTGGCTTGCTTAAAAGTCAAGCTCTAGTTAATGAAGCATCATTAAAGATTTTTGTAAACCAGGGCCAGAGCGCTAGCTGCCTCTCTAGCTGCCTCTCAAGCACACTTCTTTGTGTGCTTTGCTTAGTTATGCACTCACATGTGCAGTTTCTTCATGTTCTGTGGAAATCTTGCAGCTTTCCAGGGTCTAGCACTAATAAATATAGATTTATTTAAGCAGGTTCTTCAGCCTTCATGGAGACACAGGTAGAGGCTTTTTCCACAAAGGTCTGTGTTGGAGTGTGTATGCTTATCAATCATTAGGTGAGCAGATGCTTGGGGCTTTTTACTGAGGTTTCTCCTTTTGACCTTTCAAAGGACAAGGTGGTTTTGTTGCTGGGATGTATTTTCTAATTAAATTGACATTGTCTTCTTGAGACTGTTAGCCATTATTTGGATTCTTGCAGCTGCTCCCATTCTGTGGAGACAAGCCTAACAACGAGTAAACTTGCATGACAGTGGTGACCAATTACAATGGAAAACACAGCAAATACCTTGCAAACAACTGAGGAGAAGGGTGATGCATGTTTTATTTCTCTTCCCTGTATTCAGCTCGGTCCTTTAATAATAAAAACTACTTCAGAGAAATTCTCCCGAAGACTGAGAAGTCTGGGTCAATCAGTTATAGAGAAATATAGTTCCTGCCAGGCCAAAAGACACTGCTGTAATAAATGGCTGATAATGTTGGACTTGCATTTTACTGTGACATTTTCTAGTCTATAATGTGTCACACGCGGACATGCATGCCTTGAAAAATCCTCTGTTGGGCTTATGCAGCAAGCAAAAGAGTAAGTTTTTAAAGACAATGTGGAGTGACACCCACTTAATATCAACGATTGATGTTTTTCCCATTGGATGCCATTAGAGTCAGCTTGGTCAGAGTGAGGAGGAGTGAGGACTTGGTTTACTTCTTTGAAGTAGTTTGCTTGCAGATAGCATAATCCTACCATGTGGGAATGCGCTGCCCCTTCCACGACGCTGGGGGAAGACTGGCAGACCTCCAGAGAGGGGTAATTTTTGCCAGGCAGTAGCCTTCAGCAGGTCAGCGAGGTGCTGTGGACCAGCAGGGATGGGGGTGCGCCCTTCCTCCTTCCTTGTCTGCTGCTTGACCTTCCAGCTAAAAAAAAAAATAAATACATTGCAGCTGTTTGCAGAATCGTGTCACGGCAGTTTTCCTGCTTGTTTTAAGACATCTGAAAAGACAGTACCAGGCCATCTAGAAGTAAGTTGGGTTTTGTTTTTACTTTTTGTTTTTACTTTTTGTTTTTTTTTCTTATCATGCAAGAGAATGAGCTCTCCTTTTTGCAGACGGTGTTCTCACACTTTTAATGGTGCGTGTACTTGTGTGTGTGTGAAATCAATGTATAAAAGGTAGCTTTGGAAAACGAGGTAATTTTTATTCACGTCTTTAAATAAACCTGCAAACCTTCAAAAAAGTAACAGCAGCTTCTGCTGACAGAAGTATGTTACAAATCTTCCTTGTCTTAGTGTTCCCTGGCTATTTCATGCTTGGATTATTACGTTAGCTGTATCAATAGATCTTCACTTTGGCCACCTTTTCCAGGCTGGTCTAAAGCTTATGGCTGTAATTTACCACTATCCTGGACTTATTACTTATCCTGTTACACTGGATGCCCAAAAATCTTATCCTTATTACAAATATGGAAAAGAAAGGCTGAGGGCAGTGATCTAGAAATGCCAGTCAACGGGAGCAAAAGCTGCTGAAGGGCTGTGCTTTGTGGCAGAGTTATCAGTGCCTGGCTGCGTCTTGTGGACTCTGCCACTGATGTACCTCCTGCCCATCCATTGCTGCCAAAGCTGCTCTGGCTCCTCACATCAGCTCCCCGTTCCTCGCTCTCCAATGCGGAACTAACGTGCTGTTTGCTGCCATTGTAGGAGACACTTTATGTATGTGTCACACCTGCCCCTGTGCTCTTTCCAGACTGGAAGCTCCTTGGGAACCATCATCTACTCTGCATTTGTACACTATGGAGCACAATGCACCTGCCTCTCGATTGGTTGTTTTGGGTTTTTGTTTTGTTTTGTTTTTAAGTGGCTAGTGGAATCAACATGCCTCAAGCTTTTTCTTTGCCTTCAGAGGGGCCGTTGTCTTACCACCAATTTTTAATTTATTTTTTTAACTTTCACTCTTTCTGTCCCTTTTTTTTTTAAAGTATAAATTTAAACTTCTATAAAACTGTTTAATTGGAAGTGACCCTGTCTGCAAATGTTACTGTATGTGCAAGTGATGTTGGCATGTCTATTTTAATGTGTGAATTTAAAAACATTCTCTTATCCTCTTTGTTAAAAAAGGCTGTCTCCCTTGGGGAGAAAGTCTCTCCATAGAAATACACAGGTTTAATTGGTATTTCTAGCTTAGATCTGACTATTTCTTCTTGCTCCAGAACAGTACTACTGTATTGCTTAGTCTTTTTACTACTTTCATGGTCAGAGCTGTGTAAATTCTAATTAACGAGAATGGATGAAAATATTCATACAAGCCTTTTCCTGTTTTACAGGAACACATGGATGATGTAACTATTGTGCAGGAAAAAAAAGGAAACTGTGATGAAATTAACATAGACAAGGTATGCTTTGTGTTAATTGTGTAAGATTTAAAGCAAGTCAGCTTTTAATGTATGCGTAGAATTTGTAACAAAAAACCTGCTTTGTTGCTTGCCTATGCCAAGATTTCCCTAAATAGAGCTGTGCTTAAAATGTGCTTTACCTTCCATGGGTTAAGTCCAAAATGCACAACTCCAGTCTATCAGAAGCTTCTAAGTAGCTTATTAGGTTAATCACGGTTTCTTTGCCTCTCACCAATGTTGGCAGTTTCAGTGTAGCTGTTACCTGCAGTTAGAAGATTAAACACATCTGATACAGCAAAATGTTCATTTAAAATACCACTAGAAAAATCATAGTCCTCATGTTGAGTGCGTAAAAGGATCACACACAACTTTAATTATCCTTGCAAAATTCTGGAGATAAGTAATGATTTTATTCTTCCCTTATCTTTTCATTATGAATTAAATTAACTGTCATTTAAGACACAGAAGATAGCGTCTTGTGCTGTTTTTTCTGTGTGCTAGGTGAGGCGGCAGGCTCTGCAAGAAGAAATTGATAGAGAATCTGGCAAAACTAAGGTTTTCAGTCCCAAAGTGGAACGGGTATGTATGAACTTAGACCTTGATCTGATGGAAATATCATGTCCCAGAGCAAGTGCCTGAAAAAAGCACTGCACTCTTTTTTTGTATGTGGCTCAGGTACATGGCTTGGCACAACAGTCTTCCTTCTGACTGTAAATTTAAGGTCACGCTATGGAACAATTCAGTACAATCCCAAAAGAGTCTGGGAGCTGACCACTGAACTTCAACAGCAGTTGGCATTTTACACAGCTCTAATTCCCATCATCAGTCCTCAAAACCAACATTTTCTCTGGTTCCTCCAGACAATGAGCCACGACAGATTGCTACAGAAGCAATTTCTGCTTACTGTGAAATATAAATAATTCTAGGCTATGGATATAGCAGGCACTGAATTTTATCTGAATTGTTATCTGGAAGACTGCAGATATTCAGAAACAGGGGTGCACACGGAAAGGTAAAAGGCGATGACAACTGATAATGCATGTGATATTTATAGTCAGTCCTTTCCTAACTTCATCTTTCTTCCACCTATTCGAAACATCATTCTTTATGCTTTGCTTTTGCATTCTCCTCAGCCTGCCTCCTGACATGGTTACAGTAAGGTAGTGGAAACTGCTGCAGTAGTGTTTAGCAGGGCTAATCAGATGAAGGAGGGGAGTAAGCCTTACTAGTAAGTCAGGATTCTTAGTTGTTTCACAAGACTGCCAGATGCCTAGAAAGTTGGAATATACCTCAAACAAATGCCAGAAACAACTCCTGTAGGTTTTTACATAGTGGGAGGCAGACTGCAATAGCTCTGGAAATGCAACTATCTTGTAGTCTCTGAAGTCATTTAGAAAAATGACATCCTTGGCAGGGGATCTCTGTTCTTTGGTGCTGATCTGTCTCTGTTTAATAGTATGCAGAATAATAGAAGCTATGAAAACTAATTCATCAGCTTCACAAAGAATGAGCTGGAATCGCTGCAGCAAAAGCTACGTGTAGTGCCTGCCAGCAATTCCATTTAAAAAAATTATAGGGTTGGACAAGCCATAATTATTTTTGCATCTGTGCAGATGTCTCCCATTCCAAAGGGAGGACATATATATGCGTGTATGTGTGCACATATCTGTCGCAGACCTGGGCTTATACAGCAACTTGTCTTTGAGCAAGGTAAAAATACTAAGGTATTATGGATAGCTTTCTTTTAATGGCAGGTATTCTGGCCTGTGATAGTGAATGGTACTCCAGCCTTACATTTTTTTAACTTAAAAAAACCTGCTCCAGCTTGCCTGCAATATTGCGCAGCATGCTGTGTGTCATGTTGGCTGTCTAGTGGAGAATGACTGTTTCACGCAAGCTACAACTGTTCAGTTGGAAGGATTTCAGGCTTACATAAACACCACTAAGCTCACGTTTTTTCCTTTGATGTAGCCAGCTCAGTCTGTTTAATTAATGATTAAACATTCTTCCATTTAATATGACCCCCCATTTTAAAGAAAAAATGGGGAGTAGCAGTCCTGCCAAAAATAGTTATAAATGACTGCATAGCTCCTAGCTATAGCTCAGGAGCCAAATAAGATCCATAGATAATGAAGCCTATTCTTAGGTAAGCCAAAATTTCATAAACTTTGTAAATCATACAACGTATCTTGGGTTATCCAGAAACGGCTAAATTCTGATTTTACTTGGACATTACCTATATTATCAGAAAGGAGCCAGTAACTGCAGACAAAAATCCCGGAGTGAACTAGTTCAAAGAATCCAGTGAAAGGCAGAGTTAAGGAATGGCAAACTGCGAGGGAGGGGAGGCTTTAAGAGTACTATATTTAGAGCTGTTGTATAAGGGTACGCTCTCAGTTTTTGCATCCTTACAATATTAGTGGTAATTAGTGGGATGAGAATGCAAGTATTAATTAAAGCATAGGAGCCAGACTGAATACTGTCTCCAAAACTAACATAGCAAAACACTGCTGAAAACAAGAGTTACTTAACTAGGCAGTAGGAAAATTAAACGGTAACGGTGCGAAGTGACAGAGTGAGAGAGGATTAAGTCTGACAGTTGTCTTAGAATAAGAGAAACGATTGGGCAATGTCTGGCTCTTTGAGCTAGGTAAATATCCAGAGAGCACAAAAGTCAAGATTCCTAAAGACAGAAGGAAAGGAGATTATGAAAGTGCATTAAACTCTGTCTCCAGGTTAAATTAACTGAAATGCTAATGAAGATGTACTCATCCACTTTTATCATGTCCTTTGAGAGGTACTGCCCATGGAATGACTGCTTCCCTGCTTTGTCAGCCCTGTCATGTTTCTGTAGCTGGTTCTGTTGTCACAGTACACAACCAGCAATTGTCTTCCTTGGACTTGGCATTGTTTAATTTTAGTGATAACCTTGTTTTGCTTCACAGGGTACAAAGTTTGGCCAGTGGAGTACAGCTGCTTTTCAAAGTTCTGAGGAAGAAACGAAGTTTTTTAGACTGATGGGTGGCTTTAAAAAGGGCTCCATGCCTACCCAAAATCTCTCAGCTACTACAAACAAACCGAACATGGCTCTGAACAGGGAAGGGGAGGAGAAGTTACAGCAGGCTCTGAAGATGGAATTTGATAAAGCAATGGACTTGAAGCAACACAGAGGAATCGGTCTTGGATTTCAACCTGCTGCCAACAAAAAAGTATACATAGACAAATATACAACTAGATCTATAAAATTTGAAGATTAAAATTCTGAAGTAATAACAAGAATGAAAATTCAACAGGCAGATTTATTTTCACTTTCAACATCTTTTTACTTGAAATAAAATATGAAATGTTTAAGAAATTTGATTTATGAGGCACTTTTAGTACAAGTTTTCAACTGCATACGCCAGATTATGTGGAGCTGGGCCCTCACTTCAGCTAAACAGTAAGTTTTTGAAACATTTACAATGTTTTCTACAAGGCAAGGGACAGCCTCCTTCAAAGACTGAAGATATGTGGGCAATGCCTGCAACAAGTTGAAACTTACTAATTTTTTTTTTTAAATACTGATTTCATAAACTTATTTTTAGCTACATCTTAGTGATTCAAAATGATTTTAGTGTTCTGTAAAATCTTCACATTTTTACACTCAGCGAGTGGTATAAAGTGGTGGCGTTTTACTTTGAAGAAAACACTGCTGGTATGCTTACAAATGTGATGAGGGGAGACTTAACTCAGGAAGTAGTTTCTTAAATATTAGCATCTTCATTATAATAATGAATAGTGTTGAACATCCTCTATATTTTAACTATGCTCTGGCAGTTGGATTTTCAAGCAGCAGCTGTTATCTGTAAAAAGGTAAGTGCTTTCTGGATATCAGCACCAAATATATGGATCTACACTTCCTAAATTATAGAAAGCAAGGTAATTTTAATAATGTGCTTATTGGGTGTGTTATACATCCATCTGAATGAAATTCCTAACCTCTGGATTTTCAGACAACCTGCACTTTCACTGGCTTTTTAATAAGAGTACAAAACATGAGACTGCGTTTGTGTGTTGTGTTCAAAATTCAAGGGTCCAAAACAGTCTTTGATTGTCTTGCTTGAAGTTACAAAAAGATAGAGAAAAAACTGTCATGTACTTTATTACTGGCTGTGCCATTGGTTGTGGGAGACAGTGCTGTCAAGTTTTAGTGTAGCTCTGGTTCTTAAACAGAATAAGGTGACTCTCTCTTACGTCCGTGCCTGCTGTAGTATAATAGTGGACAACTTGCAGGGGAACCTCGCCCCCCACCCTGAACTAGGTTAGTATCTCTGCTTACCCAGCTCATTGTTCTTCTGCCAAGTTACCTAGCCTTTTTCATAAGCTCATACCAACTGATCTACTACATCTTTTAAGGTAACCTCAGTTTCCACAGTAGTCTTTTCCAGTGGACTGCTCTACCTGAAAGCAGCTGCCTCCAGCAGAAAATGCACTGAACAAAACACCGGTTGGTTCCAAGGCACTTTGGGCAACTCCTGAAGGGAAGTGAAAATTATGCAGAAGCTCCAGCTTAAGGGGTTGCCATGAATCCATTCCCATCACTTGCATCACTTCCTGCAGGGTCTGAACTTGTCTTTGAAGAAACCATCTCCTTTAAAGTGTCATTTAAAACCACCACTACCTCAGGGTGAGTCTGGTTTTGCACCAGTGCTCTCAAAGCTCAGCAACTGGCTTCAGCTGGCCCTTCAAGGCTTCAGTTGTTGCTTTACTTAAATTCAGGTAGTGGAGGTTCTGCTTTCTCATTTAAGGCAAATGCTGAATTCAGGCCCTCAGCTACCTGCCTGGCAAAAAAAAAAAAAAAAAGTTAAAGGAACAGGTAGGAAAATGTCAACTAGTGACTTCATTTAGGAGGAGGGGGACAGCACGTACAGCTTTCTGCTGCAGAGCCAGTCTTGGATGGGTAGTGACTGGTCTTGCACTGCCACTGATGAAGATGCTGAAGGTGATACTGGTCCTAGCCTTGCCTTTGGATAAGGACTCATTTTCCCATCTGTATACTGGTGTGTTGATTGACTTTGTGGGTGGCCTGGCACCTTGCTCGTGGTAACATTGTGCATATGAAAATGTCATAGTTTGAAAAACAAGACATACCTGGGGGAAAAACTGTCAGCTTTTTTCAAGCAGTCAAACTCGGTCTGGGCTGTATAGTTGCTATATACAGAAGAAAGAGGAGGTCTATAATAAGTAGAGTGCTTTAACTAAAATTACTTTTGCTCTAACATGGAAGTAAGCCAAAAGTTTGTTAGAGTTTATTATGTTAGCTTCTAAGTTAGATGCTTAGAGTTTGCTCCTGATAACTACGCAGAGTTTTCTGCCTGTCGTTGAGCTATTTTTGCACTAATAAAAACAGTAGTAAAACATTTGAAAGCATTTCTCATGGCAGTCTTGTATCAATAAAGAAACCAAAGTTATACGCTGCTCTAAAGACAACAGGCAAAAATTGGTGCCTGCATGGGGCAGAGGAGTTGTTGGGACCGTTGTAAGCCTGCTGTAAGAGTTTCCATTTCATAGATTCTGGAACAATTCCACGCTGGGTTTAGAGCAGTACATTTGCCCCTGGAGGGCAATTTCTGCCATACTACAGCTGCTTAGTGTGACCCACTTGGCGGTTTAGAGAGCTCAGAGTTTAATCCCACTTACCCAGTTCGTGGTTTTTGTTTCCAAGCCCAACAGGAAGAATCATCAAAGTGCTGTTGAGAGTTGTTTTGTGCAGCTGCAGCAAGAAGGAAAGCTACACTGGAGTAGGACGTGACAGCATGTGCAATACTGTCATTTCATTATCTGTGCACACTTTATACAGAATTATTAAGGAAAGTCAGTATAATCAAAATGCCTATGTAGTAAAGGTTGGAAAGGTTCTGTATCAAGTTGATATCACTTCATAATTATCTTCTATTCCTGCAATTTTACTCTGCTTCCATGTAGTCTGTACCAGGACCAAAGGGTCTTAGTTCAGTTCTTTACAACCTTAATACAAAATACATATTTTAGATGTACCCTGTTTCAATAACCACTGAGGAGATGAAAAACATGAAACAAGAAGGGTTTAATAATTTGGGTAGTATTTATCATCATCTTGCTAACTCCTTAAATATATGATACTTGTTTAGCCTTAACAAAATAAAATGTTTTCATGCAAAAATATATCTTACTATCCATATAAGGATTTAGCTCATTAAAATACTTACCGTTAAGCAAAGTGGCAATAGATGTAAAGTCTCAAGATGGTTCCTCACGATGGGACGGAAGTGGTAAGAGTGAAATTTATTAGGTGTAATAGCAGAACATGTAACTAAATTCCACAAGGGTAAGGTGATAAATTTGTATATGCAAAGAAACTCCCCCAGAACAAACAGATGAACTGCAAATTGTTTTATTCAGTGATACAGTGTACTTTGTGAATATGGAGTACTTCGCATACATTTCCATTTTCCTTTGCAGGCAGCACTTAAAGATTCCTTCCATTTTACAAAACACTGTTGAGCTAAAATGAAAGCATAAACACGGCTGTGAAAACGTATTGTAGAAATTAGAACAGTAACACCCCGGCCATTTTTCTCTTTTACTGGAACGGACCAAACAAATGCTGGCAGCATCCCAAAGCAGAGAGATGACTTAGTAGCATTATTATATTGAAATGCTGCTTTCTACACAGGAGAAATACTATTCTGCAAGTGGGATAAAGTTTGGAGGCTGTGAACCGATACATGCAGATTATCTTCTTCCTTTGTTGCTGAAAACACAACAGATTAGATTTGGAAAGGCTTTTGCAACCACAGAGGTTCAAAATACCCTTTATGGAATCTCAATCAACATGTAAAATAAGAATATAGTGGTAAAACTGGAAACAGAAATTCAGGTTGAAATTATTGCACAGAACAGTTTTACCTGCGTCCAAGTAAATCTGTCACTTTAAGTAAAATAAAAATACACTGAACTCCTCCAGTCTAAATCTAGATTGGTGATTTTTGGCCTCAGCTACATGCTCTCTTGTGCAGATGACTCCATGGAAAAGGGGCATCCATCAGGTCCTGGACTGCAGAGGAAGCCGAAGGGCCAAGTCTGTGAAGTGACTCATTTCAGGTTGTTTGCTTCGCCTCTTGATGTATTCTAGTGTTTTTACCTGGGTATGAAAAGAAAGATATTTTGAAATTTTTAGTGTCTTTATCATTTCTCATTTCACAGGCCATCATATAATCTATATGAAGGTGTTTCAATAGACACTCTCGTGATTTTCCCTAAATATCACTGGCTACATGAGCACTTGGATATCTTACTCCAGAGCTCATTATCAGGTATATCTTTCTTAAAAGCTCTGGAATGCCCACTTTCAAAGCTTACACCATGCAGTTCCTCAACTAAAAAATGCTGCATTTCTCTTAAAGATAGTTTTCTGTACTGACAAGAAGTTACAGGATACAACATTTACAGGTTCTTTAACATGTGAAATACACTTAAAAGTGCTAGAAAGAAACAGACCACTTGAAATAGGAGAAGCTGCTTATTCATTAAGAAGCATTTAAAAAATAAGTTGGTTTTTTTAAGCTTATTTAATTTTTTTTAAGAGAGCAACTTGTAAAGAGATTTGCTTTACTCAGATCAAGAAAATCTTACCTTTTCCAAAATGAAGAGTTGAAAAAGATCTTAAGAACTAAAATTTGTCTGCATTATCTGTTTTCCTTACCATAGTCTTGGTGTCAGCAAAGCCATGTTTCTGAGCAAGATTCCAGAGATTGACTGAAAGCTGGTTTAGTTTGTTGTTTCGTAGATCTCCATGAGCTAAAATAGTGTTAAAGAAATAGAGTGCCAACTGGCTCTGCCGCTTTAGGGTCTATAATGAAAAAAAATTCCTGTATTACCATATAGGCATCCCAAAACATCCAGCATAGCCTCTCCAGGTTCTCTGAACTCTTAGAATTGCAAGGGGCAGGTACTCATTCTGTAATACATAGCAATAATTACAGACACAAGAATACGGGGATAGTTTCCATGTTCCATTCAAAATGCAACAAGTAGTGACAATCATGAATCAACCTCAGCTGCTGTAAATAAAGTAATTACACAAGCCTCCTACATCTTGTACCACTTTGGCACAGCACAGCATGTAGCTCTGACACATATTTAACTCAAGACTCCCTACAACTGCATAGAAATCACCCTCCCACCAACCAACCTTGCACTTACATCACCATGGCTATATACTTTATAGAGGCCACAATCATCAATCTAGATTAATGCAACTTCAGGCTTTTTCCCGCAGTCTAGTCTACTTACATTTATTTAACAAAAGCCATTTTTTCCCTGCTATTCTTTCACTGAAACTTTGGTGATACCAACGTATTTGCACCATATTTGCAGCTATGTTCCCTAAAATGGCTGAGGAGGAACTTGACGAAGGCCCTGCTTCATGGTAACTGGCCCTGGAGGAGCACTGTGCCCTTTGGCCTCTGCGGAGGAGTTCTGGGGCACAGACAAACCTGCACTAAGCTTACGGGGTGCTACCACCCTCATTTGGGGTGAGTGGAAAACAGAAGTAATTAAAATATTATTGCAGATTCTGCCTATTCCTACAAAGTAAGTTTTAAAAGGCTAAAAGGACAAATTATTATTGGATGCCTCTGAGACTTAGTATTTGTTTATACTGCTTTGCTGCAGCTGTCCTTTGTTTTTTGCTCAGGACAGACCACTGATAAAAACATAGCTCCATTTCACACAGAAACCACAGCAGCAGAGTAATAGCTAAAACAAAACTGTCAGCTGAACACCTCAATTAATTAACTTAATACTTCATCCCTCTCAGTTCAATCCATGTTCAGGTAGGTAATATAGAGCATTCAGATACGCAGTTACACGAACAATGAGGCAGAGGCTGGGGTATGGGGAGTGCAGTGATCTCTGTTGCTTGTGCTCTCCTGACATGATACCAATGCAGCCGTGCAGCCCTGCCCTTTCCCTAAGGGACTGAAAGTAAATTAATTTCCCTTCTCACTGCCAGCAGAAGAGAGGTCAGATGCTATTAATCAAAGAAGTGGCACACACTGAGCTATCAGTCCTACAGATAAATATGGAAAAGGAGAAAGCCATGCCATTAAAGAACTGGCTAACTAGAAAAGAGGACACAGCATGCCCTAAACTAGAAGCATCAGACTGCTACTGTACGTATGTGACGCACGCAGCAGATTTGTACATGCACAACAAATCTGACTCATCAGAAACCATGCGCATACACACACACACGCATGTATATGCAATGCCAGAGCTGCTCAAGGCCCCACGGGAACTTCCCTAAGCACTAAATTAATTACATGAAACTACCATGAAGACACAGCTCTTCCTGTAAGTTACCTACATTAGCAATTTGCATCCCAATAGCTCCAAAACCTGCTTATAGGCTAACACTACAACCATCACTTGGGAGCGTTGAACTGTACTCCCTACCAGATAGGGAAATAAAACTGATCACTCTAGTCCAGTAGTAGTAACACAAAGAGCAGACATACAACTCAAAAGGACAAAAAAAGGGAAAGTAGTTATGCTTAAATATTACTGTAGCATTTCTCTTGGACTAACATCCTTCAGGGAAAAACAGATATAGGATACAGCCAGCTAGTCCACGTTTTGCCACACTGTTCACAAGGCATACAGCCTTCCACCTGCCACATCACCATGTATCCTGCATTAGCAAAATAAGGCATTACCTATAATTTTTTTCCCATTGACCATCTGACACCTGCGTGTCTTCTGCTGAATACAAACTTCAAAGATGTCCCTGGGAATTACTTCGATGTTTCCTCAGAAGTGGGACAGTTAAATTATTGGGCAGAATGCAAAAGCAGCAGTACTCCAGTCTGAATATTAACTAGCGAGATTTTCCAGGCAGCATCAATGCAAATACAAAATCCATTCTTTAAAATAAGGATGACATTTTGACTAATTTGAAACACATGTACTTCAAAAAGAATCATACTTCAAAAAGGATCTAGAAACACATTAAAAAGCTGGACGAATGAGATGCACACCAACTCTCATTGTATTGGGGTGAGTATAACAGACAGGATTTTGGCATCTTCTCAGCAGTTACACAATGCAAAGTGAAGAGAGAGGCAGGCTCAGGTATGCAGTAAATCCCACCACATCTTAAAACGAGCAAGAAGAGTCAGACAAGGCTTCACGCGATGATGAACAGGAAAGTTTGTGTAACATGGCACCGACCTCCAACTCGAGGGAGACATCTATGCCAGCATGCTGCCAAGCCTGCTGACATAACTGAGATTGAATTGCGGGTGGCACTCCAACTCGCAGGATGTATTCACAGGCAGCAAGGAGAAATCAACACCTCAGCTATCTGGCAACCACGTATATCATGGGACTAGCAATTCCCACACCAAAAGGAATTGCCAGCCTTCTAGGCAGCACATTTTCCATAATCTTTGGAATAATGCTAATGACAATGAAACAAATAACAAATTACATCATCCCAGAGCACGATCCCCTTGTGTCCTAGCCCCTCCAAAGTGCAGAGCAATGTCCAAATTTCATATACTGTAACAGAAAAAAACCCAGGATCTTTCATACAATGGACCATGCAACTTTGTATTTCACAAAATTCTGGCAGGCAATTCAAATATTTATTCTTGTCTTTCAGTGATTTTTGCTAGCCATCTATGTCGTAAGAATACTTTGAGCCTTCTGTTAGAAAAGCATTTGTGCGTTTACATATGTTGCTCCTATGAAGGTGCGTCTAGCCTGCTGCTGCTCCCATCTACAGCTTTAAAATAACTGGCTCTGACACTTGTGGCAGCACAGAGCTCAGCATGGGCTGTACGGCTCCTCCAAGGTACTAAATATATCAGTTTAGGCCAAGTCTCCCTGCTGATATAGCATCTGTTTGCTAGTATTACCTGAACTATCTAGCCCAAAATTAATTCCAGCACAACTGTGATGCTGGTGGTTACATCCTTGCAATCCAAATCTAGATTTTCCTAAAGAAAGTCATGACAGGCAGCCTTGCGTTTCCTTAAAAGCTCTCATGTAAAGCTCTTTGGGAACCTTTTAACATCTGTTAGTTCACTGGAAAAAAATCACTAACTTCATGGGGCAGACCAGGTTCTCAACTATCTCATTACACAATTGTCCTAACATGGGATAAATGAAGAACCTAGCACCAGTGGCAGCTGATACAAGTTCATTCATAATAAAAAGAAATAATGATTTGGGAAAACACCAAGAACTCATATACCACACAAGGGGTTGCATATCCCCTATTTCACCACTCCTCTAGCACAATGAGATGGTCAGAAGAGAAAGTGCTTTCTTTGGGATATAATCCTTGAAAGCGCAGTCCAGAACCTCCCTCTACAATACTCAGTCTCAGTGACAGCTTCTGCTGGCCCAGGGTGCAGTAACATACCTCTTTGTTAAGAGAGGCTGAAACATTTTACTTCCAGCTCTATACTGGCACCATCTCTGGGTTCATCTCTATTTCAAAGTCCTTAACCTAATTTTTAAAGCTTTCAATATTCATAGTGCTGCTCACATCAGTTTCATTTCCCTGTAAAACTAACCCAACAAAGACACGCTCCATGTGGAACTTGTTCATGGAGGACCAGACTCTACAAAACCATACTCAGTAATCCTGCTGTAGGCCAATAGCAGAATACCAATTTATTTATTTTGGTTTCTACCATTTACCAAGTACCTTACAAACATGCAGAAACAATGCTCCAAATCAAACTATTTCTAGTCTTTAAACTCCACCAGGACGCCAGAGACAATGGTGTAATAAAAGGATTAATATGGGAGTTAGGACTCTCCAACTGTGAGACAAAGAAGTGGAGTCGATATGCACTCCACCAGCCACAGTTCCTCACTGCAATGCACCCATCCTCTTACTGAGCCATGAGCCAGCAGGCTGCAAACTTGTCTTCTGGAAACTGCAGCAGGTAAATTCTCTTGCCTCCCTCCTCCCAAAGAGAAATAAAATGTTTAGAAAAATCTTGGCTAAGGACACAAAATTCTTCAGGATGAGCGACCTCTTCTCAATTCAAAACATACCCCCACACAAGCAGAGAACTATCTCCAGCTTTGCTTCTAGTTCAAACACATGTGAAATCAACTGAAGTTTTTTATAAAACTTGTAGTTTATATAAAATTAAAAGTCAGTTGTGTTGAAAGGAGAAGCCTCAAGAGCATACGCAGGAATTGCTTTCTACTGCTCCATTTTTGATGCTTACTATAAAAAGTTCAGTATCTAATGGTACACAGGAAGACTGTCATCCTAACATGGCACTGCCAAGGACACAACAACATGATCCTAACGTTTTGGATCAAAAGTCATGTTTGAATAAAACATACTCCATCTGGACATTTATCACTGAGTAGCAAGAGGCAAGGTTTCTACATTTCTAAGAAACCTAAGAGCGTAACATTAGTCTTCCACCCACACAAAGGCAGAGAGGATTCACTGACACATGCTCTGATGACCAGAAACAGCTTGAACTTTACAGAACTGGCCACAATGGAAAATTTCCATTCAAACACTGTAACATAAATGAAGCATTCTATAATATTGCAAAAAGACCACGCTGTATTAACATAAGATGCATTGTTCTCTTCCAAATTGCCATTCTGGTGAAAGCATTGTATTGTGAGAAAAAATTATTTTCCGTTACAGCTTTTAAAGGAAATGAACCAATAAAAACACAGAGTCATCAAAGGCTTGTTCATTTAAATGAGCAGCCAAGCAGATGAATATTAAAAGGTCACCAACACTGAAGCAATCCAAATATCACAGCAATTTTATGATCAGTTCTACTTTAGCACAAACGGAGGTCTCTGACAATATTCTTATTGCCTCTATTTCCTTAGCAACGCAGCTTCCTTAAAAAACTATACAGTCTTACAAAACAATTTTTATCTAAATCTCTCAAGGGCTTTTACTCAAAGTAAAATAAAATGTTCTCCCTTTGTAAATAAGGATGAACAGAGGAGTAAATCCAAGGCCACAGTGGCAAAGGCAGGGCAAGAACCTATATCCACGCTGCTTAGCTTTAAATCCAGTTTTCTATGCAACAACTGCCTCAGTGAAGTAACACAGGATCTCATTACTCAAAGCATTAAGCTTGAAAGCAGAAAAAAAACCCAAAGCCTTTCAGAAACCACAGATTTCAAGCCTTACAAACATTCCCACCCACATACTCCATATAGAAGTCAGATGCAAAAAATCCTGATATACAACCCACAGTCCTGAAAACTTTGTTAAAAATCTCCTTCCAATACCTGCTTGGACATTCATAACTGTGCAAGAATAGTTGTTTTCTGTTGTTATTGTTCTGAAATGAACTGCTATTCACTGTGGTGATGGGTACAATGATGTAGATGCATTTGAGCAAAGGATTTATTCATCTTGCATGTCTACAATTGCTTAAGGAAGAATAAACAGGATAGCAAAAGCAGAGAAAAGGCTAAACTTTGCATAGTGTCCTCCAAATATGTAGCACGTAATACATTCTGGCAAACAGTAATACGTTGGCAAACACTACAGGCTGCTGTGCAAACGGGCAATCTAAAAAATTCCGTCAAATTAATCAATGCTTGCCCTCCCATTTCAGTCTGCAAGCCACAAGATTTCTATCATTATGCAGCAGTTTAATAAGGGGTGATTAGGAAGTTGTGGAGGGGTTCAATCTCAGAAACAGGTACATTAGCAGAACAGTAAGTTCTCATTATTTCAGTAATACTGAAAACATTAGTCACCTGCCTTTCACATACAATCCATTAAGCTATATTTGATCTCTCAGAGCCTCTGAACTCCAATCAAGAAATTCAATAAGATACCTAAAGCTTTCTTTATTTTATATTAAACAAATCTAACCCTGTACTAAAAAAAAGGTAAAGCCAAAACACCTTTCCCCCTCCTCTCCACCTCTCTCCTTATGTCATCCTAGCAAAACTTTTTGGGATCCAAAACTTTTACAAATTAAAGGTGGTTTCCACTGTATTTTACCCAATAACAGACTAACTGCGAATTCTCACTTTGCCCACTACACAATTGGACATTTCAGGCTACTGTTAACTTCCCTGGCAAGAAAATACGGTTTATTTACAGTGAGAGAAAGGTGACAGCCAGGAGGAAACAACAGGAAGGATGGATATGGAGCAGATTTTAGGCATAACTATAATGCAACCAAAGGAGTGACTGCAGCACTGTTTCCAATTCCCTAGTTTAGGCCAGTAATTGCAATACTAGCATCATGGAGCTCATTATAGTCAGAGAGACTCTCCTAAGAAAAAAAGTTATTCCACACTGAGCATCAAATTTCCATAACCAAACTACACCAGGACTCAACCTGGTTAATTTAAAGCTAACTCTAACCTCATTATTCTGCACTGCAGCAGAACGACATCCTTTGGTGCACCGCCACAATTGATACCACAGAGCACACCAGAGTAACTTCTACTGCTTGTTGGTTCTATCAGACTATCCATGTACACAGCATACAGCTGAGCAGGTAACTTTAGCCTGCATCTTAAAAATGTATTATAAATGGTACATGATCTCTTTCACGTCATTAGGTCTTTCCACCACAAACCTGCCTACCTGACTGACTCAATTTTTAAACAACTAAAATTACCTAATTTCCTCTTGTTGTAAGGTTCCTGGAGCTTTCTAAAAGACCAATGCCTGGTCAAGAAGGCAGTCCGTTTATTCAGCTCCAAAGTAATTCTGGGTTTGTATTGAATCAAGCTGAGTGAGAACATACCTCTTCTTTTCCAAGGGTTTTCAGATGATCCAGGATCTGTGCTATCACTGTTTCACACAGTTTATTAACTTCAGCCAGGAACTTGGAGTCTCCACCGTACAGGTTATCATTGGAATCAACTGCAGAGATAAAATCAAGCTTAGGTCTGGCTAAAGAACTATACATTTGTTTGCTACTGAAAATACCAGCTATTTATAGAAGACGAGACTTGCAAGTTATAAAATGACCCTCCCTCCATCAAACACAAACTTAACAATCTTGTTTAAGTGCCTACCACTTGGTTGCCTACTACGTCCTCTTGATTTTAGGAGCAAAACACTGAAAACAATCTTCTAGCTTAAAGCCAGGCCTGTATTCCTGGATGCAGCCAGGTTCAAAAATACCTGGTAGACTTAAATGCAAAGCAACACACAGTGTAAATTTTCACTTCTTCCACAGAGATAGACTCCCTGCTCCCATCAGTTTAGAACAGTATGGCCATCATCATGGCAGCAGAACTGGGCCAAACAGTTTGTTTTACTCAGGAAAACAAGATTTTCAAAGGAAACTGCATTTAGATTTTTTTTTTTCCTGAAATAAAACCTTGATTACCTCAAAGTCATGGAGAGGAATTCAGAAAGTGTATTTTCAATTTCAAAGCCCTTGAAGGATTTTTCTGAGGGAAAGAACTCTTGAAGTTTTTAGAGCTTATATAATTGTGATTTTAAACATGTGTTTTGACCTCATTTACTTATAATGTTTTACTAAGGAGTAAGTTATAAGAAATTTGTAAGTTTAAGTGTGTTCTGGGTAAATCAGAAAACACATAAGATAAAAGGTGGTCGCTTGTTCCCAAGTAAACTTCATTTTAAGAAGCTATGGTACACGGTCCACCTAGAAAAAAAAACAACGACCGTCCAACTACAGGGGCAAAAATTACTGGTTTATATTTCAATGCTTCTCTCCACTGAAATCTAATGAACTTAAATTTCTCATCTTGGGATTACGCAATTATTTTGGTCATATATATATATATAAAAAAATGGAATGAAAGAAAAAAGCAGCTAAACCACGTTTCTTTACAGAATTTGAACAGTAGATTTGCTATAGAGTAGTTGTTCAACTGACAACTATTTTCTGTGCTGCTAACTGCAAGAGATATTTTGTCATGGTTGGTAACTCTGACAGACTATTCACCAGAACTGCAGAATATATTCCAGTCTGCCTCTTTGTGAAAGCCCTGTGCAATTAAGGAAAAAGACAAACTAGCTTGGCCTCTCAGACTAACTAATCTTGCCAGTATGCTTTAGAAGACTTGATTAATACCTTACTCTAATTTAGTAACCTCTCTATGATCAGAAGGCCAACACTCAAGTTTCAGAGCAGTCAAAAATTTATTACAAAAAGACTACAGCCACTTTAGAAAATGCAAAATCTTTAGAATTTTTTTCTAGCTATTATGAAGATTTTTGTAAGTTACCACCACAGTTTCCACAACTGAAAGCCTGCCTTCAAAGCTGCAAATACATCATCTAAATAATGAAGACTAGGCATTACATGCTGAAAACTGGAGTTAATAAATGTGAATGAAACACCAATGATAAGTGTAAATCAAGTTGATACTTTAGACTAAAAGAAAACCCTCCATATGTATGAAGTTCTGTATTTTATATTTACTTGAAAAGTTCACAGTTCCAAGTATTTGCATCAACGCCACCAGGAACAAACTAAGTAAACCACTCTGCACAGATTCACTTTAAAGAACAGACTGTACTTCTGTTTGGCAGCCACCTCCTGTGATTATTTTAAGTTACGATATGTGGACCTGCATAAGAAAACAATCCATTCTGAAAGACTGACTAGCATTGATCTTCATTAACTAGGTACGGTGATAACACAATACTGCAAATTGCATGGTGGAACGCAAGGATCCAGAGCCACCCTTATGTATTACCTTTATCTACATGGTAGATATATGCTTCTTGAGTCATTGCAGACAGCAGATGCAAAACATTAGTATAAATCCTGACTTTGTCATCACTGTTATCCTCCCAAGTATAATCCTGGATCACATTTAGTAATCCTCGCACAAGAAACAACACTCCCTGTTCGGGATGGTCCTACAGAAAAGAAAAGAGGTAAGTCAAAAACAACAATGCAAAAACCCCAAAACAAAAAAAAAGCATTATTTGTGGTCATTCAGGGGTTTACAGTCACAATATTAGCTCTATAAAAGCAAAAACTACAAAAAATAGAATTAAAGGTGACATCTACTTTTCTGAAGTGTGCTTCCTTCAAATCCTTTTAAGAATATGCTCCAGTTTCCTTCTAAAATGGTCGTTTGACCCACAATCGTAAACTTGATCTAGGCAGCCTCCACAAACTTTGAAATGCTTTGTTTTCTAGTCACGGGGGAGTAGTACAAAATTAATTGTTAGCTTCTTAACAGCTAAGCCTCTATAATTAAACACACTGGGTAGAATTTTTTTTTTATTAAAAGAATGTCAGTAAGCTATAGAAACAAGTATATTACTCATATAATTATGAGTTTCAGAAGAACACCCACTCTGGGAAGTCAAAGTTACAGACAATCAACAATCTTTTCATATGAAAAGAATATAATTATAAAGACATCTGCTTTACATAAGCTACGAGTTTTTGCAAGCAGTTTTAATACTGCACGCAGCTTATGTGAAGCTGACAGTTGGTGCGATGATACCAACACACGTAGGACAAACCACAGTCCACTGGGGACACCTCCTTCTGATCAAGTATCCTGCAAAGTAAATAGGAGACAAAATAATGGAACCTAATTTCTGAATCCTGGTTATTTCATTTCAAGTTTTTCTTCATTACTGAATCTGAAAGGCTGGATCTCCCTCCTTCAATCATCTGTTAATGATCTGAGGCATTTCTCCGAGGAGCATCTAGTTCTGACGTAACCTTCCTCCAAAGTCTTACTTTTGCAGTCAGTGGACAGCGATGACACATCACAGTGGCATTAGCTCTTCCCTCCTGACAACACAGCACCTCCACTGTGCTGAGACGCCTTCCATTGGAAAAAGGAGAACACGCTGCTCTGATATGAGCATTTGGACAGCACTACACTGTGTGCTGCTTCATCAAACGTAGTCAAAGAAAAAAGGGAGGAGGAAACTATAAGGAATGTTTCGGTGAAGAGGAACAACCTACTTTCTCCAAGAACAAATGAATAAACCTCAAACTTTTTTTTTTTTTTAAACATGCCATTACACTAAGCCAACTGTTGCTGGGAAAGAAGAATCTTCTCGGAGAGGGACAGAACTGTTAACAGAGGAGGTAAAATCTTCAAGCTTTAGGTTTCTAGTGCAGTGAAATCTTGAGAGTCAGAGGTCTGTCTTTCTTCTCCAGGACAAGAGGCAATGGACAAAAGCTAGAACACAGGAAATTCCGCCTCAACGTGATGAAAAACGTCTTTACTTTGAGGGTGACAGAGCACTGGAACAGGCTGCCCAGAGAGGCTGTGGAGTCTCCTTCTCTGGAGATATCTAAAACCCACCTGGATGCATTCCTGTGCAACCTGATCTAGGTGAACCTGCTTTGACAGAGGGGTTGGACTAGCTGATCTCTGAAGGTCCCTTCCAACCCCTACAATTCTGTGATTCTCTAAGGTCAACAAAATACCTTGGCTATGTAAGTTTTATCTCAGGTCTTCCAGATCAGTTTACCATTTTTTCTCATCTTTTAGCTATAGCTGAAAATATAGGAAGGAAAATTACATATATATCTCTCTCTAAACTTGACAACTGGTTAAAAATTGGAAGGGTGTAGAATGGTAGTATTTTGTTAAATATTAATCAGAAGAGGAAGGTTATACCAAAACACATCTTCTAATTATTATTTTCAGACAAAAGATTAGGCAAGCTATAACAAAGAAACTAATGGAAACTAATAGAAAGTAGAGCTCTACATTTTTGCTGTCCTCAGGTATTAGATTTGATGAGTGTTCAGCTACAATACCAATTCTCTGCAAGGATCTGCTAAAACAGTAAATGATGTTTACACAGTTAAATGATGGCGAGATTTCATTCTGCCCCAAATCCAGTTAAGTGCAAGGTGCTACTGAGAGAGGCAATGCGGTACCTCCACCTCTGAACAACTGTCCTCCCCCTACCCCCATTTTGCATTGGGGTGAATGATTTTGCAGCCAACGAGCAAATCAGTTCAGCTTGCTCGTGGAAAGCTAACCACTGCCTCTCCCAGTCCCCAAAGCCCAGTCTACTCTAAATTTTTTAAACAGGAAAGTCAAAATAGTCTACTAGCCTATCTGCTATTCATACATGCACAACTTACCGGAACAACCAATAATGTGGAAAAAAAATTACAAAGGAACTCCAGGAGGAAGGCATCAGAAGGTCGCATCTTTCCATCTACACTGATCGTTTTTGGCACTTCAGGAACAAGGCTCACTGCAGCTTTGAAAAAAGCATCAGCTACAAAATAAAAATATAGTTGCTGTATTATCGCTCCAGCTACAATGGCAGTCACGCCTGTGATCCAACGATTGCTTTGAGTTCATTTCAAATAGACTACAGAAAATGAACGTATGTTTAACTGCAAAGAAACTCAAGACTCAGAGTCAAAATCTGTGGAAATTCAAGTGATGCTGTTTTTTCAAAAAAGTTCCCACATCATTCAAGACTTCTGAAATTGCAGTTCTTCTCCTTTGCTTAACAAGAGGACACCACTGTTTCAAATATATTGCACATATAATAAAAAAAAATTTGCATATAATTCAAAATTGACTTATCTAAAGAAATGCCCAGGAGAACGGGGAATCCAAAGGGGGAGAAAAGCCTATTAGATCATGCTAACTTGTTCATGAATTCATTCACAAAAGGCTGCTAAAGTTATAAGGAAGTATGGACAACTTCATTTCCCTAAGTATTTACAATCATTAAAAGTAAAATACTAATATAGTAGCAGAACCTGAAGTACTGCTGGTTACCTAGGTAACATTATTCTTTCCAAGAATCACAATACAGGAATTACAGAAACTATCCACCATTATGGCCTTGGCAAAATAGCTATTAAGAGGGTTTTCATAACTCTTTGATATGTCTGTAATCCTGCAAAAAAACCCAAAACAAACCCAAACAACACTTGAACATCTATTCCTCAATTTACTAAGGTAATATTCACAAATTATAACAACAGTATTTTCCCTCTTACCCTAGAAGACCTCCTATATATGCTAAGAGTTCGCAAAAAAATTCTGACAGCAACATTCTTTTGCACTTTCTTGGCTACATTTCAAAATATCCAAGTATCCAAATCCCATTCAAGCTGTTTAGCCATATACTTCAAAGCATCCTTCAGAATTAATACTGTATCTTTATTTCACAGCAACAGAGACTGAAGGTTGGAAATCGAGTTTTAGCATAGAGGAAAAGAGAATTCTTGGTGAAAGCCAGGAGGTGTTACACTCCGGGACAGAGATACCACTGACAGGCAGACATGGGCACTTCCAGGAGTGGAGCTTGCTCTGGAAAAATTAATTTGAGCACATGAGACTCCAAGCAAATTTGCTAAATATAGTACCAACTGATATCTAATTTAAGCTCAGAGGAATACCAGGGAAACATGTGCTTTGGAAAAACTGTAATTCTTCTGACTCTTATTTCTTTTCAGCGCACAAGTGCTCGAGCCCTTCTGAACTTTCCAGTGCTTAGAAAGCAGACCCCTTCAGTCAAACATCATGCTTCCTTTTATTCTGCACGTTCATTTTGAGGTGAAAGAATGTTTTAAATTTATTTTAAACAACATATAAGTTTCCACAGCCAGCCCAAAGGAAGGTAAGTAATCTTTCTCTGAGCTTTATTAGAGGAAAGAAAGCAGCAGCAGATGTTCATTCTAGCACAAGTAAATGAATTGCTGTCACTTCCACAGTTGTCTCAGCAGAAAAAAAAAGCACATGCCCCACATCACCATATAATCAAAACATATGACCAGACAAATGAAAAAAATGTGTCTCAGAAAATAGTCTGCATACCAAAGTACACAAAGTCTGTGCAGAGAATGCTCCTGCCTTCTGAAGCTATTTCATAATGGGAAAGAACGATCTGTGCAGCAATTGGGCTCTGCAATGAAAGAAGAGCTGCAAAGCACCTCACCTTCCTTTACTGCCTGCTCTCCCAGCAATCAGTCCTCGACATTGTCCTCTAAACTTCTGCCTTAGCACACACCCGAAATCTCTTATCTTCGCTATGAATAACTGCAATTTGTTTCCATTTACTCTTCTTGACCTCCTGCCAGTGCAGCAAACGAGAGCTGCCTTCTCACCTGGTTGAGCACCTTCAGAGACCTGAGCTCCCTCCTTACGCCCCCAGTAGGAGCAGCACGCCCAGTTCCTCCGCAGGGGACTGCCGCTGGCAGCGAGGAGACACCCGTCCGCACCGCAGAGCTCACCAAGCCCTGCCTTTGCTGCCACAAGCTACTCTGCTTCCATCTTTTCCTTCCCTAAGCACGTCAGTCCCACGGCTGCTGCCTCCCTGCCCATGGGGCTGCTCTCCTCCAGCCACTGCCGTGGGGCTGTTTGCGGGTCACCCACCGAGCCCCCCACACTGCCACTGGCTCAGCACGGCTGGGACACTGCCGGGCTGCTGCCACCGTGCTTTGAATTCTTCTTCCTTGCCTCGCTCCCCCTACCCTTCACACAGCACAGCAAGGGAAGCCACAAAAGCAATAGAGCATAAAAGCAGGTAGTCACCTTTTCTATTAGAGAGAGGTATTTTACTTCGGTACATCCAGAAGTACTGGCACAAGAGAATATATTCATTTTGCTAGGAGTTCAGCCAATCTGTGCTAACCACAAGTTTGTTCTTCATTGGAACACTAAAAGCACATTCATCCAAGTTATATGTGCTTTGCAAGAAGCAAAAATAAAAATTCACATTAATGCAAAGGTTTTATTAAAGAGCTTGAAGAAAAGTAACTGTCCTCCAAACTCTACCACCCTACTCACTTGTAGAGAGGTGTCAGAGTGTGCATCACACGCTCTGAGTTTGAAGGGAAAGTTCACTAAATAGGTTGTCACAGAAGTGCTATTTTCTTAAGAAGTATGAAATAACCATCAGTATTTAATTCTGAATTACACTAATTATGAGGTTATGCAACAGTGCTTTCTCTATATCTTTTAAAAAGTCAATTTATAAAGCTATTACTGTAGAGATGTTTTAAGAGAAACCCATACACTCACTTTTCCTGGCTTCCAAAAGGTATAAGGAACCACTTAAAAAGCACCAAAAACCACAACGTTATGTTCTTGATTAAAATAAATAAATAAATAAAGGCTTCTTCCAGTGAAGGCTGCTGTTTTCTTATCTGCCTAAAGTACGATACTGCTTCTGAAGTTAACTGCTACTGTTAACTTAGATAAGGGGAGAGCAGCCTGCACATTACAACAAATCATCATGATAAAGTCTTCCCAGACCGCTGTTAATATTGGGTGCAGTGCTCCGAACATGACATACTTCATGCTTCGCTAAATTTATCCTTTCACAGCAGGTCCTTCATTTTGGTTGACCATAATCCTATAAATCTTTCCCCCGAGCACACATGCTGACCTTCAGGCTACAAAAACTATCAGTCTTGGATATCCAAGTCAACACTTTCAGTAATACTCTCCTACAGAAAAAGCTAGTGAAATTGGTGTTGAATGTTTTGCTGCTGTCAATATTCATGATGATATGTACACACACACATTTAATTACACATACACACAAATATATGTACCTCCATATTTTTCTATATATCAATCTGTCTACACATAAAAATTTAGCTTGCATTGTATTCGCTGCATCTGTGACAGTCAATTAAACTGTACTAATTTAAGATTTCAGGCAGGCAAAAAACCAAGGAGGAACAAAGCCATTAGAAATGGGAAAACAATTAAGCTCCTTAAGTCCACCTTCAAAGAGCAAAAGGGAATGAGTTTGACATACCTATACAAACTATTTTTAGTCACGGATACAATTACACAAGGCTAAGTCCACCCAAAGGACAAAACCAGGGACCATATGCCATCTTCTGCATTCCACTTCACCTTCGTGTCCTACAGCGCTGTCAAGCGTATTTTAATACTCTGAAGATTTTGCTTCCACATCAGAGATGTTGGAAATTTAATGAAGCCTTCTACTCCAGTGCAAAAAATTAACGGGAAGCAAGCATGGGGTATTTTGTTGCCCTTTTTTTTTTTTACTCTGTTAAGTAACACATTGCAATGCTTCATTGTCGAAGCAGTAAACATTTGTAACTCCTTCTCCTCACATTGATGAGGTCACTGTAAGAGTTTTGCCACATCGTTGAAATGTGTTTTTCCCTTGAGCTATTGAACATTCTCCGTCTTAAAACCCTCTACACATCACTTCCAATCCAGAAACTACACAGAGTTATCTGAAGTAACAAAGATGAAATAAGAAAATAAATGCGCTGGTGCTTGGTGAACTGGAATGTAATATGTTATTTCATACTATTTTGTATAATTCATACTATGAATTAGCTGCAGAGAGAAAGGTAATTATGTGGATGAAGCGTGCTAGTTTTTGGGATAGCTTGATTATAGATTGTTTGCAAGGCCTTAGTAGTACTTCCGGACAAAGGCACACAGAGGCATAAGTGGAAAGGAAAGAGTCGTACAGGGAGATCACACAGTATGAGCAACAACACTGGATACAAGACATTTGATTCTTAAAATGTAATCAGTAAATACAACATATGCCACACTCCCCCCCAAAAAGACCCAAAAAAGAAAACAACCAAACCTAAAAAAACCCCCACACCACAAATTTCAGCCTGCCTCTCTAAATTCCATGTAATCCCTACAGACTGTGAGGTAAAGTATCATTAGCAGTCTCTACAGAGAGCTCCATTAGTAATACTGGAAACTTTGCAATAATAAATGCTATAATTAAATACTGTAGTTTCTCCTCATTATATGTGGTAGAAAAAAAAAAATAATCAAAGGAGGCGGATACATGGAAAAACATGATACAAAACTGAAGAGTCAATATGGTTTTTGCAGAAAGAAATCATTCCTCAGAAGTCTCTCAAGTTTTCCAAAAAACCATCAGGTTTGTGTTTAAAAGTGACCCAGCCAATAAATACTTAAATTTTAAAAAAACATTTCACAATGTCCCTCATAGAAAAGGTTCTTAAAACAACTAAGTTGACAAAAGATAAGGAGGAAAGTCCTCCTGAGGATTCATAACTTAATAAAGGATGGGATGGAGGGGGAAGGGAGCAGGAATGACAAGTTTTCACAGTGGAGTGAAATGACTTCTGCGTTCCTTAAAGTTTTGCAGAGAGACAGGTCCTTACGATGAGCTGGGAGGTGACAATGTTTGCAGGCTAGTCTGGAACCTGACTGCAAAGCATCGCAGTTGGAGCTCATGATTCTGAGCAATAAAGTAGCAGATGAAATCTAATATTAGTAAGGCACGCGGGGAAAGAAACAGCCCTTACTGTAACTATAGAAAGATAAGCTCTAAATAGGCTGTTTACACTCATGAAAGATTTGGGAGTCATTATAGATGGTTTCCTGAAAACGACATCCTAAACAGCTGTTGAAAAGGCAAGGCAATTGCAAGAATCACTAGGACAGTAATGGAAAACTGAAGCGTCATTGTATCATTTACATAGGTGTTGGGCATTTATACCTGGAATACAGTCCTGACCTTCCCATTTCCAAAAGGATAAAAAGAAGATTAAAAACGTGCTAAGGCATGGAACCGTTCCCTCATTAGAAAAAAATCATACTGACACAAATTCTTCAGGAACTTTCAACTCCATCACCTCATAGGTAGCAGGAAGAAAATGAAGCAAGACTGACAGAATATTTCACAGTATTATCACTAGTAGCTGAGCTGCACGCCCTGAAACACCCAGCTAACATTTAAAAGCCATACAGAAATAAATCCCCAAGTAGCACATTTACAAGTTGCATGTAACTGTGGAACTCACTGTCACATGAAGTAACAAAGGCCAAAAAGTAAAAATTGATTAAAAAATTAAATTCGTAAGTATTGGTCCATCTATTTTATGAAATACCGTGGTCCATATGCAACCTTTGTTGAAGGATGTATTTAGACCGCCTGCAGCTGAGAGCTAGGAAGCATCATTCTACATTATTGTTTCCTGTATGTTCCCTTATGAGATGCTACCAGACACTTTTGAAAACAGGTCATGGGCCAGACAGACTTGAAGGACTGACAACCTGATCAGAAATGCCAGTCTGAAAAGCTAACAGAGACAGAGACGTCATCTCTCTCAAACCATATGGAAAAGCTATTGTCTGGGATAAAGGGAGGAACAAGAAAAAGCTCAGTGAATGGGAGAAGTTTGCAGGCGTGGAAATCCCAGGTAACAGCACGAGTCATTATTTTGTTCAAATAAAGCAACATTTAGTATTACTAGTAAGGAAAACAGTGCCGCATCAGTTTCTCCCAAAGCTACTTTGCTGCCTTCAAGGAAAACGGTATTAAAAAACGTAAGAGAGACAGTGAATACTGATCTCACCAGAAAAGTATGAGCCAAGAAATCCCAAAATCTGTAATTGCGAAAACCTTTTCAGGTCCTTATTTCTCTAAATTCTTTACCTCAAATTCGCTATATATTTATATTCCTCAGATCTACAAAGATTTTAGGAGATTAGGAAGGACTACTAAAAATCGTTATCGAATGCTACTGAGAAAATACACTAAAAAATTATTAGACCATGATTAAAAATTACTTATTAGATATTCCATACCATACTTTCTCTGAAGTGTGGCTGAAGCCTCTCATATTTAGAGAACATTCATGGAAAAGTAACACTTTCTGAAGTAGAAAGAGAAATTCCTTTTGCAGTCTACTACTGAAACCGTGTTGCAGCTATGTTTGAAGAACAGAACGAATATAAAGAAATACATTAAGAATGTATGCTTCAGAATTAAAATCTGCATTTGCTAAACAAAATAAGGATCTGTGTCAGTTGATTTGGGGGACAAAGAATCTCCATTTTTATAAAGTTCTACATTCAACAATATCCCAGTGAAATTAGTCACACAGAATCAGCTGAATTACTTTATTCGCTCAGTGTGTTACTTCTGAAGCCAGGCAAGGATTTCACAGTCTTTAAAATAAAAATGCTGCTCAACACACATTACCAGAAAGTTGCGTCATCTTTACCCACCTGCTGAATGCTGTGACCAATTGTTGTCACCAATTAAAAAATCATGCTGTCTGTTCTTTGACAGGCAAAAGGAGCGTTTCCACGGGGAGGAAATACATGCAATTAAAATAACACCTATATCTCAAAAATCCAGAAAAGTGAAACAACAGAGCGCGCATTTAATCTCAATTCAGTCCAAGCACTCCCTATGACAGAAAGCACGACTGATGGGAATTTATTATTCTACATTGGCAGCACGCAGCATTCTGTGGCTCAGTTAAAAAAAAAAAAAGGAAAGCACATTTTTGTAAAATCTAGCATCTTCTGTTCTAAGTTGGGCTTTTAGTGGGCTCTCCAGAGGTACAAGCTATGCATCCAGGACAAAATCACCTAAAACATTCCAAACGTAATTAGAGATTCATTCAATTTAAAGCACCTCTTAGCAGCCGGGGATGAGACACAATAATTATGTTTAATACATGTTGAATAGCATACCTGGACAGACATCTGCCAGTACATTAACACTGGACTTTTCATGAGCCTATAAATTCATGTTTCTGACCCATTTCATTATATTAAAGAAAATCTATTCCAAGAAAAATTACAATTACAGTTTTCTAATACTGAAGTATTTGGGTAAGGTCAAACAAGCACCACACAACTGCTTTGATTAACAGTGTGGCAAATCCCAGCAGGCAAGGCTGGGATTTGGTGGAGGAAATTGGAACAGTGAGACACTAGGACTGATGGTCTACTAGTGCTGCCCTGGAGCCTGCAATGAGGCAAAACCAAACTCCTCCCGTTACAAGCAGATTAGCTGTGCCTCTCCAGCTGTTGGTAGTTTACCAGTGCAATCCTCAGATTAGCAAACTTTATTTACTGTTATGACGTGCACATCCTCTTTATTAAAAAGCCATCTTTTAAATTCCCCTTAACTACCCCAATAGGTAATTATTCTCCTTTTTCAAGTTAGATATATTGGCAATTAGAGAAATTTTCCTATTGCCAACAGAAGTCTGTTCTGTGAAATTCAATTTTCTTACATGTTTAAGTGAAAATTCAACTCACTGAAATAGCAGACTCCCTGTAGGAACTTAAAACAAATACAAGAGTTTAACTTGCTAAAAACAGCAGCTGAAATGTTTAAAGAGAAACTGCATGCACATGCACACATGCCTGCCCCACTACTGAGCTATCAGATCAGGTACATTACCTTGCAGTTTTATTTCTCTTTCCAATATTAAACTGATTAAGCTAATGCCAATCAGCATGAAATAAAGGTTAAACACAAGACACAATTTCAGTTCCTAGCCTAATGCTATCATTAATTGCACACTCTTAAAACTTCACTTCATGCTGCATTGGTTTTAGTAGATCAGTGCCTAATTGGCATCAGTTGACTCAGTTAACTGACTGGATTTAAATTTGCTGTTATGAATTAATCAGTACTTCTTATACACATGAAATGCATTCAGTTGAGATACAGACTAAACTGTGTTAAAAGTAACTTTCAAGGACATGTTATCTGATTATGATACATCAGAATATGCAAAGACAGATCACAAAAAATGTCCCAAGACTGGTGTCACTGTTGCCTAACTGGTTAACACATGTTAAATTACTCATGCAAGTGACATGTCTCTGAACACAAATTATGCCCAAAATAGCTTTTCTAAGGAAGGAAAAAAGTGTATAAGAATAAAACCTTGGTAATCAAAGTGAGTTACTGAACATCACAGTTTTGTATGTGCTTCATTTCAACAGAAGCTGAAATGGACCAAATACTGCTCTCTCTAGCTCCTGAGTCTAAAAGTCAGGACAGAGTGGTTAATAAATAAGCATTTTAGAGATTGAGTTCATAATAGATTGCATATACCTGCTACCTTAAAAGACTTCAGAATGGGGATCCTATTAATCATTCGGCGAGCATATGTCAAACAGCAGCTGTGCACATTTATAAACTTCCACACTGAAAAATCTGGACAATTGTTGGGGCCCAGGAGTCTCACTCAGAGAAGACTTGGATCACAAAAATATTGGAAAAGCAGTTTATAAATGGAAAGATTATTAAACCACAGAGTTGGTCCTAACATGGCAGGACACGTGTTCAAGGCTTTGAGCAGCCTGGTCTAGTGGGAGGTGTTCCTGCCCATGGCAGGGGAGTTGGAACTAGATGATCTTTAAGGTCCCTTCCAATGCAAACCATTCTGTGATTCTATGTCATAATCCTCAAAGACCAAATATTACAGAAAAATTGCTTTGGATTGGCTTCCAACAAGAGATGCACTGCAACACAGCAACAATAACAAAAATTGGTACAAAGGATAAGTTAAGCTGGTCAATTAAACAAAACACCATAGGAAGAAAACGCTAGTCAATTTTTGGTAAACTCTATTATCTACAAAGAAACTGCACAATATTAATTGCACAACAACAGACTTTGCAGATCTTTTATTTGCAAAACATGCTTGGACACAACAGCCAGCTTTACTCTAAATCCCTCTGCTTTGCTATATGGGCAGCATCAGATTCAAAACAAAGGAACATAACAGTCACCCTGTACTAAAAAGTCGTAATCAGCATCCGAAGTCAGCTTGTTTGTGCAGCTGGAACTCACTGGTAAATGCAGAGCTTGGAAAACAAGCTCTCGTGAAGAAGCACAGAGCTAAAACAAAGAATTAATAGCCACAACAAAAGATGCTGCAAAGTAATCCAATTTACCACTCTCACAGCTCCACTAAAAACATGTCAAGGAAAAGGATTTACCACTGGAAAGCAGACATTCAAAGACAGTATTAAAACTACAAAACAAAGTAGAATCACATCACTTTAAAAAGGAAAAGAAAGATACTGTGAACAGTTAAAAAGTATGAGAAGACTTTCAGAATAGGTATTCTACTTGTGACGGGAACAAGATCATATTAAGTAGTGATGTAGACTTAATGCTCGTTCTAGTCCCAGAGTAGCTCCAATTTTTTTCCCCCAAATCACTTTTTGTCAGAATTTCCAATTACTTAAGACTGAGCTAACAGGATAGCTAAAAACTGGCCCTGATTCAATCAATAATTCAGATCAAAAAAAAGAAAACATATTTTTTGTTCTTCATAATATCTGGTGTTACTCCATTGTTCCATCTGATATAGTGGCATATTTCTTAGTTAAGCATTTATCACACACATGCTTCGATAGCAAGTTTCTGGTGTCATTACTTAAGTTGTAATTCTTTTTCAGCTCATTGCAGGATTTTGTCAGCCTGTGAACTACTACACAGATGAACTAGTTTCTTTTTGCATGGTAATAATAAAGCACATCATTTGTGATTAGAGCTCTTGCATAATTATGCAGGAGAAAAACATTCCATGCTTTCCATAATTTCTAAGTCATTTAGGACAACCTACCTCACAGCAACGACCGTGTCAACTACAGTCAGCTGTCTGGGTTATTTAGATCACAGGATTAGTGTCAGAAATTAAGAGCCGCTTTAATATGACAATCACTGTAACACTGCTTGAAACAGGGCTGTATTTTAATTACCTCAAATATATGACTTAGGATTTCAACAAAGTTATTATCCACAGCTAGAAATATTCCTGAAATAAGAGAACCTTTACATAGACAAATTCATGCCTTACCTTGTGAAAGGCACTGATTTGCCAGAGCAACCTGTCCCGAGTGTAGATACAGATTAAGACGTGTGAAAATACTGCTCAGAGATGGAATTGTAATGAAGCAGAAGGCAACACAAGCCTAAAGCAAATAAAAAAAATTAAACTGAAGAAAATTCCTAACTCAGAGTTACAGCAATCATTACTGATTTCATACATGATTACGTGTGTGGAACTTGTCAGAGCAGGGGCATAGTGTGTACTTGGGAGGCGGCAGATGTAGTGCAGCCTGCTGCAGCTTTAGACCTACTGCAGCAGCCCAGAAGGCGTGCATACAGAATATGGCCAGTGCCACCTTAGCTAGCCTTTGTCCAGGGCACCATACACAGGTGCCGTAAACAAAAATCCATTAATTAGTGGTAGCATATGCAAACACCTTCAAAACACATGAAGACGAAGACATCTTAGTTGCTAAGCTTCAGGTGAGAAGAGGGGAACGCAAGCAACCTGCATAGCCCATGCATAGTTCAAAGCTCATTTGACCATATCTATATAAACTTGGAGGCACAAAAGCTGAAAGGAGCACTTTATTTGAAATTCAGACACTGATTTCAGCATATCAACACTGATATTATGAGACAGAAGTTTAAATATATTCTTTTCGCCCTATCTCCCATTTTCTCTGTGATTGAGTTAAATAGAAAATAAGTATTTTATTTCAAATACAATTTGAAAAGCTGAGCTTTCTAGAATTCACAGAACTACCTCTCCAATGAACCTTCCTTTGGAGAGGGAGTCAATCTTGCTGCTCTTTTTTAACACAGAGCTGCTATTAGGTGCTTTGGGTCTTTTTTTCTTAAATGGCAGCATTTAGCTTTAGAGAGTAAAGATCAATGGTAACAAGAGAAAGTGAGACTACAAACAGTGTTAAAAAATACCAACATACTGTTTTTACAAAAATTATAAACTTAGGTGGCAGCAGATAGTATTATCTGCTAAGAAGGGAGGCTCAAAGTTTATTAGAGTTAAGACCTACCCTGACAAACGCAGCAGTCTTTCTGGAATGATTTCCTTTCATCACCTTTCTTGTTTCCATTGCTAGTTGGTTCACAGACTACGCGTAAAAAAGAAAAGCAAGTAATTAAGAAAAATGCACAGATTTATTAGGTCAGTGGCAAATAACAAACTGCATGTTTTACTGCATGCATTTAGAGAACAGAAACTGTCAAAAGGGATCCTGATATGGTGTGCCTTTACTGTACTATTACATTTTTACTTGGAGAATTTTAATGACTGTTCCTTAAAGCAAATATGATTCTGAAGGTTTGTGAATGTAGACTTGTTGATTTATTCAAGGCTTTAGATCCTCCCTTGCTTCGCAGCTAGAGTGCTGTCATCACCTCCTTCCTGGCATAAAAAAAATCATGATTTCTAGCTAACACACTTATTAAAAAACAAACAAACAAACAAAATAATAGAAAGATTTAAGAAAAGATACAATGTTGCAAAGGAATCAGCTGCAGCTAATGCTCACCTGACATGTGACTCAATACAGAACAGAGATTAACCTTCGCAATCACAGCAGGGCTCTGCCTATATCTGCAGCAAGATACAGTCTAATCTCTCCTAGATAGAGGATTATAGAAGAACGAACCCAAATTCTGAATGCACAAAAGTGACGTTTATTTTATTAGACATGAAATCTCTTGCAAGATAGCCAGTTTTCTTTCTTGCAATGATACCACGCATGCCTGTCAAGCAAGAACTTCAGAGAGTTTGGAGTGATAAAATGAGAGACAAGATCAAAGTCTACTTTAAAAACACCTGATAAAAAGACTTCAGACTTATTTTGACAGACCAATAATCTGGGCAGGGAATGGGACAACTGCAAATATATCCCCACTTATTATGATAATGTAGATAAACTGTAGCTTACATGAATCAACTGCACAAGAACAGGCTCCAGATTGCAAAACATTGACCTGGCTTCAACATAGAAACTCAGCTGTTGTTCGAAGTCACGGCCAAATGAAACCTATAAAAGACAAAACCCCCCCTAGATTTTACCATTGTAGGCCATTAACTTTAAGAAATATAAAACTGCACGCAGATAAACCACAGACATTCAAAAAGCTCACCACTAACAACAAAATAGTCCGTTTAACTGTCTGCTTTCCTATACTTAACCTTCAGGGAAACTTCAAAGTTTTGCTGGGTTTTTTTGTCCATACTCCACATAATCTTCTACTTCACAGATCAAGTAGTTATCAGGAATACAAAATTTAAATCTAGATTTGTGAAGTGTTTTCAAAACTAGCAGAACTCTTGACTCTTTACGGAACAGGGGCAAAGTCTTGGTATAGTTCATACTTAAAAAGGTAAAACAAAAACAAACCCAGAAAACCAGAAATAGATCAGTGAATCTGTATTCAGATTCCTGTAATTTCTAGTTGCTACAGCGCCTCCATGAGAAATTAGCATCGTCCTAACTAGATATACCAGTAAGAGAAGCAGGTTTTCCTTGAGTTTGGTTAATAAATATACGCTTATACAGTATGGCAAAAGCCTGCAACCTTGCAGGCTGGCAGGAAAGAAGAGAAATCAAAAACAACCTTGTGTGAGAGCACTCTACTTCCAACCCTCCAGATTTTAAAAAACTAAGTGCTGTCAGCTGGAGTGTCTCAGCTGTCAATTAAAAGCCCAGCAAGAGAAACAGTCTCCAGGCAGTCTACATTTGTGTATTCAAATGGATTTTTTTTTTCTAATAGAAGTAAAGGCTGCATTATTTATTATTTCTCAAGCCACATGGGAATGAAGTTTTTACAGAATTAAAATAAAAATTACATTTAATCTATACAGTGAAAGATCAGAGGAACTACACCAGAAAAACAAAGGATTGCTTCTTATATTGCAGACAACTGTCTTTGCCATTGCTCCATTTGTGCAACTGCTGATTCTTGAGTCCTCATCTCAAGAAAGCTTCTCTAAAAACATAACATTTTCCACAAAAAAGCCTGACTGTAAGGATGACTGTTACAACTGCTTTTCCCTCCACATCTTAATGTGTGCTGTTTTAAAATTTATAACTAGTCATTTTGCTGCTACGGGCTTTTTCCCCCCCCTAAACCAAGACTATAAAGCCACATCAAATATAATTCAATGTGGGAAATCCTCCTAAAGGAAATTATGCAATATTATACTGCATATAAAGCTTAATAACAAAAAATTATATTAAAAACATATTAAATAGCAAATTACTATAGCTGAAGAGAAAGCAACCATCTAGACATAAATTCATAAAATTGCAACAAAGAACGAAGAGGACAAGCAGAGATGAAGCCTGTCAGCTCTGACTTTGTGAAAGAAAAGCCAAGCACTGAGAGTACCTGGTTAGAGAATAAAAAAAACCTTGAGAACATCTACGTAAAACAACTTGAAATCTCAAACAAACAGACAAGAACAAAAAAATTTACTGGCATAAGAGAGAGGGAGGGGTTGAAAATTAATTTCAAGACATAACTACTGGTGGGTTTTGGGACTACTAATTTGGTGATACAAATTATCTCACTTGTAAGTGAAGATAAACAAAACCAAGAATAACATGCAAGTTATATTTACTTTGTGTTTTTTAAAGCTGGTATTGGTTCCACTTAGAGCTGGGTAGTGGAACTTCATTCACATAAGTCAGTGACCTCTCTGATGCTATAATTTGCAAGACTTTAATCGCTCTTTAACTTTTAAATACTTACCATGTTTTACATGAGATTTGAAAAACTAGCAGAAAATATGATTAAATAAACAACGTGTGCACTTTCAACTCTCATATTGCAGCACGTCAGCTTCTGTCTTAAGCAGGTCAGACACAGTCTCCGATTCAGCTCCATAGGCACCTGTTTCTCCTGGGGACCTCATGAAAATCCGAGCTCTAAGGTACATCGCAACAGTTGCATGCAATTGTCACTCACCATTTTTATGAATCCATTTATCAAAGCTGCTAACATTCTTTTCTCATCCTCAAGTGTTAGTGCACTATAAGAGAAAATTTATGCAGTACATTTTAGAATATTGCTTATCTTATTTATCTGTAAAGGTTCAAATGATATATACTACTTTAAATAATGTTATGTCCATATAAAATATTCATTGCACACTAAGACACTAAGCTCACAATTTGAGTTATAAAGCAATAAAACTAATTTTAATATGAATATCACCAAGTCAACCATGCAGCAAACTAAATTCCAAATTTAAAGAAAAAGTAAAAGTTGCTAGAGTGTCTTTAGATTTTACAGAAACTCGGATTTTGGCACGAAGAGAACAAAGCTAAGCTAATATTCTTTCTGCAGCAAGCAAATGGCTTCAGTCTTATGTTAGAACAGGAGAACTTGAGTAGGAACTGATTATAAAAACCCAAAGAAATTAGTAAATCTATTTTTAGAAGAAAGTTATCCTATTTAAGGGGAAAAGGCTTTAAAATACACTTTAAATAGTTTATGTAATAGTTCATCTATTTATTTTAGAAACGACACTAGTTTATTGGTTTGGGGGGGTTGTTTTTGTTTTGCTTTTTACTAACCCTGCTGCGTAATTTAAAAAATAATTAACATCACCCCATTACAGTGTTGCCTTTTTGATGTTTTAGTAAGAACTGAACTAAACTGATACATAAAAAGAGTTTCTTTTCAAGATTATCACAGATACCTATTCTATAGCAAGAGTCCAAATCTGATTTGAAATAAATTTACATCACATGAAAATCCAATAAGTCAAACCTGTTTCACTGAAAATGGATGAACAAAAAGTCAAATTACAACTAACTAATACAATTTAATCCTTTTACTGTCACATACTTGGCTCCAGCTTTGACCTTTAGTATATCAGTTACCAATTTCCTAGCTCAGACACCAGATGGGAAGAGAACAATAGTTTTATTATACAAATTCAGTAAAGGAGGAAAGAAAATCTCAGCTTGATTAGCTCATTAGTGCACTGCCAATCAAAAGAGTCAACTGATGGGCTCTGAAAGGCTCAGAAGACTTGTAATGAGATCTCCGGGTCAGTTATAGGTTTCCAGTTCAATTCTGAATCAGACCCCTACCAGTCTAAAGGCAACAGCCTTTATCCTCCAACAGCTGTTACGGGGGTCAGCAAGCCCTACACAATGGGCTGGGAGCTTCCTGAACCAGGATGTAAAAATAGATGCAGGAGTTACTTTAAGATAGTTAGAATTTATGATGGTTTGCCAATAAGAAATGACACAACAGAACCAGGCAAACAATGTACACCATCTTAACTCAGCTAAAAGAACCGCTGGTTTAAGGGATTTTAAGGACCTTGGCAAACTATCAAAATTGTTTTGGCAAAACGGCAGAGGAAGTACCAAACATGGATTAACATAAACGGCTTAGTTTTTTTAATTAGCTGTTTTAGCTTCAATATATTGTTCTATTTAAAGGCTGAAGTGCTTTTAGTGCAACATACAGCCAAATAAGGTGCTCTAACCCAAATAAAGCACTCTAGATGGTATAAATTGGAATTACATGCCAAATCTGATTTCTTTACTGGCAGTAAATCTTGCATTCATGGCATATCAAGGCTGAGAAAGTTACAAGTTCTCTTAAAGCTTCTGCCATACTGAGAGGCTGAAGAAGAAACTGCGCCCTTACAATTCTACTCAACCCAAAACTAGAAGGAAAAAAAGGAGATTTTTGCTCTTAAGGTCTAAAATTTGCAGCATTGTGATTCTGTCTCTATTTTCAATCAGAGATTTCTGTGTGATTTTTGAGAGTTACCTACAACCTACCATAACTCTTTCACATTGCAGAAGCTTGATTTACAAGTATCTGCCAGTACTGCAAGACCCTCTACTTCGAAGTACTACAAAAATGTAAAGAAAATTATCATAGTCAAGTTTGGCACACAAACACCTTTTTTTCCTACTTATAAATCTGTTTGAAATAAATATTAACAGAAATTACAGGTAGACTGTCAAGTCATAATTGCTGAGGACTTGGCATATCAGAAGACATTTGGCACAGAGAAGAAACAATATCCTGACCTATACACAACTGGTATTCAAACAGTGAGGGTGCAACAGGGCACCCAGGATCCCTAACAACCTCAGCCCTCAAAGTCAACGGGAAAAGAGAAAAGGAGGATTTAGGGAAAGACATGGATGGTTCAAGAGCTTCTCCTCTGTTCTTGCTTCCCCTACTCAAGTTCCTAGAAGTCTTCCAGGTGTCCTTCTAAAGATTTCACACCACTTTGTAATGACTGAAAAAAGTGGCTCAAAAAAAGGGTATAACTGAGTAGGGCAATCTGTGCTTTAACAGCTACATATTAATTTAAATCTCAAAAGTAGTTCATTATCCACTATAACTCAAAGATTACATTAGTTTCACTCTCAAAAATATTTTTAAAAGATTGGACTGTTTCATGTCTCTGCTTCACTAGACAACTCTAAAAAAATAAATTGCTACTTTCCTTTTAAAATTCTGCTTCAGTATTCAAAATAAAGCAGTAATTAAAGAGCAAATGGTATGTGCTGCCACTTCACTGCACAGCTCTTCCCTCACTGCTAATTGGATTCATGTCTTAATCCAACATGAAACAAACAGCCTCAGAAGTGGGGAACTGTACAACAAGCATGCAAACTTCGCATAAACGATAGTTATTAGCATGAGTAAAGTTAATCTTACTTCACAGAATCGTGCATCGTCTTGCAGATATGCAGAAGAGCATTGAGTATAACAGGATCCTTTGTAGATTCCTGCTGATGCCTATAAAATGTTTTAGAAAAAGTGATGAAAAATCCTGCTCTGCCAAAATGAAAAAAAAAGAATAAAGTAACACCGATTTAATGCGTAATTCCGATCATCAGCATTGTACGACCCTACAGAAGTTTTATATTCATTTTTTAACAAACAGAACTCCAAAGATCACATGGTTAATAGACATAAAATTCCAACAAATGCCAGTCAAGAAATATTATCTTAACGCACGGAGCTTTTCTGCCAAGCCATAGAATCTGACTCCTTAAGGGACACAACAAGCTAGATGTGACACACTGAGGAAATCTAAGAACGTCAAAAGAAAGCAATCCTCGATCTACCAAGAAGCAATATAGTTTCTCATTTACTGATGGACGGTCAGGAAGGGCAAGTGTCACATTTAGGTGCAGAGGCACACGTGCAGTGGAGCACCTCTAAGATGATTAAGGGGCTGCAGTATCTCTCATATGAGCAAAGGCCAAGAGAGCTAGGACTATTTAGCCCAGAGAAGAGAAGGCTTGGGCAGGCTTAGCGGTGTATATAAATAACCTGAAGGGAAGATGAAAAAGAAAAAAAGTGTTTCAAGGAACCTGATAATTATTGGGGGGGGAGGGGGAAGGACTGTTTGACTTTTACAATATTTGAAGATGAAGCCTCATGTTCTAAGTTCATTTTCAGCTGGGGAAATATCCATTTTTCTACATAATGGAGCTTGTAACAAGAGACTGTCTCTCTTCCTCCATTGTACCAAGGTAAAACGTTCTGTCCTGTCACATCAGCTGGAATATGAAATAAATTTCATATACCAACTAAGGCAACATAAATTTAAAAAAGCTCAAAGAACGACTATTCTGACAATTCACAGCAAGTCAGCATCAATGTGATTACTTCAACTTAAGCTTTCTTTGTGAACAGTTAATCAGTCAATCAATAGATTAACAAAATTAACACGTTTTCTCACACACACACACACACACCCCCCGCCCAGCCTGGAACACCTTCACAAGCTAAGTGGCCTATATACTGACTCATCTTCCCCGGCAATCTTTCAATACATTCTCCAGATCCTCCAGAGTGCATTTGATCTGAATACTCTCCACTTACTTAATAAAAGATTCCATGATGCACTTGCAAACCTCCACTCTCACATTTTCCTTCTGGAACATATCCAGAAACGGCAAGAATTTCTCCTGAAAGAACAAATACATAAAAAAGTAAAATTAGGTATTTTACAAACAACACAGTAAAACAATAAATATTTTTGATAAGTTTTATAATCATAGCTGGTTTAGTTAAAATTATTTTAATCTTTTTTGAAGACAGTAATTCATCTTGAAGGATGAAAGTGTGGAACGAATGGAAAAGTGCTGATGGCTGAAAGGTGTATCAATTTACTGATTGCAGTGATCCAGGATAAAACACAAACCACAGAACTGTTTGAATCAAATGTTGCAAAATCTTTAAAAGCAATAATATGCTTGACACAGCTTAAGATCATGATAAATTCAGACATCTATGGGAAAAAAAGGCAGGATATTAAAACCAATGAAAACAGGCCACACACCAGCAACCATTTTGCACATATTCAGGGCAACTTATGAATGTCCAAGACATTCAAATTGTCTTCAAAGAAAAGGGTTTAGGTTGTTAAGATATCAAAATACTCAGTTTCTGTACCATCTTAAGGTAAGGGTAAGTTTTTCAGAATTATCTGAGCAATCTACGAACAAGACTTGACTCCATATCCACAGGATTTGAATTTTATTCTTCAATTGTTTTCAGTACTTCGACATACACTGTCTTTGTTTCTCTTTATCTACCTCATATGCAGCCTCTGACCTCTCCAAGTTTCACTTTGCTTCAATGCTAAACTTAAGCCTTATGATAAAGCATGGCAAATATCTATAAGACAAAACAGCTATCAGCAACTACATGAACACACACACATACACATAAATAAATGGTATTTTATCTTCCATTGATTGTCACTTATGCCATAGTAACAAACAAACTTAGAGAATCTAACAGCCTAAAAAAGTATAGAAAATTGGAGTTGGAATAACAAATATTTAAGTAGCAAGCAGTGGAGAGCTTTCAAAACGTTTCTGCGCTTATCTTCTTAAAAAATGCAAACAATCCAAATATCCAAGTCAGGTAAGTTCTCTTGCAGAAACAGTGCAAAGTAGTTCTTCCTAAAAATTTATTAAACAGAGCATCACTTACCACTGAAAAAAGCAGAGAGAAGTCATGGATATACGTAATAACTTTGTGAATAATTGACTGCAGCTAAAGGAAAAAAAAATAGAAAGGGAGGGAAAATGATTGTAATACAAGTTAAATTAAGGCTATCCACACCAGAGATTATTCTTCTCTAGTTATTCATAGAAAACTGGGCTGGAAGACACTTCAAGCATTCATCAATGTAATTTCTTTCCCCAAAGCAGGATCAACTACAGCTATGCTGTTCTTAACAGATGTTTTTCCAACATGCTCTTCAGAACTCATATGAACAGAGGCTGACCAGCCTGCCCAGGCTTTATTTGTTCTTTATTTTTTATAGTTAGCAGATTTTTCTGATTTATAATCTGCATGTCCTCCAGCTCTCTAGACTAAAACAAACAAACAAACAAAAAAAACCCCAAACCAGTTTGTTAAATCGTCTTTTGTCGGCACTTTATCTAACCACACAAACCTTCCTCTAGAACCACTTCAACTAATCCATATCTCACATGGCATGCAGTCTCAAGAACTGGACATGATAATTCACTGAAGCCTTAAGAATGTCAAGTACAGATGGGTTATTTTATGGTTTAATTCTGTTTAAACAGCCTGCCATGATTGATAATTTTCTTCAGCAGAATATTACTGTTGATGTAGGAGTTAGCGATTGCTAACTCTAAATACATAAATCATTCTGGTTTAGCATTTCTCTGGACTGAAAGATTGTGCAGGGAAAATAGGAGGAACAAGTCACAGCATTACACTGTTCCAAAAGGTTTCCCAAATTATAGCCAGTGTTTAAAATAATTATTTTGCGGTATGAGACATCAGCAATGTTTTAGAATTAATTTCATCTAAGAAAATGCACATCAGATTTTTACAGAATTCACAAAGTAAGTTCTTTACCTGTGGGTAAGCATCTTCAAATGCTCGATCAGGAGTCATGTGTTTGATAACATCAGCCAAAACTGTATTGACCTCTCGCTTCTGTGTAGCAAGAAATCAGGTTACAAAATACAGTAATGAAATCACCACATAAATCAAGTCACTGAAAACCAGTAGGATAATTTACTTCCATTTGCCAAAGCATCAGCTTTCTACAGAGCTCTAGTTAAGCCAGGAACTTCAGCCATAGCTCCAGAAAATCCTTAACTAAACTGGTCCACCTGCCATTAAAATAAAAGGATAAGAAGTGTGCAGTGCTGGGAAGTGCTGCATCTTCAAGCTGCACTTCAAAGCTGCATCTTTTGTCCCTATTCATCTGTCATGAAAGGAAGAACATTTTTTCATTCACTACTGAAGTCCTACACACTTATATTGAATAATCATAGCTTTTCCATTTTTAATAAAACTGCTAATGTAGCCACTTCAGCTGCATCACAAAGCCATCAAAGGAAACAAAGTAATTTTCGCCTACCTTAAAATGTCTGCATGTATACTCCACCCACACTTCAGCACAGTTGATATAATCCTAGAAATACACGTGTTTTACGATTACCAATATTTAGAGGAAGTTATGAGAAACAGACTTACAAAAATACACTTAAAAGAGTAACTCTTAAGGTATGATTCATGCAGACCTAAAGATCTAGCACTAATGACAAACCTCAAAAGTGCTTACGTATGTAAGTAGAGCTGAGAAAAGCAGGGATTGTATAAAGATATTATCATATATCATATTTTTTGGCAACTTTTTTATCTAGAAAAGGTAAGCCATGTCATGCTAAGCATATGCTTACTGAACAATGGCTACAATTTTGCCCTAAACACAGAATTGGTAGGGAAACAGAATGGACAATAACTCACTTGTGGGTTCTTCAGCTTCGTTATAACCTTCCAGGCTTCATTTAATATTTGAAGGCGATCATTTTCAGGAGGATCAGCCAACGCCAAGTTTAATCCCAAGGAGCGAAAGAGGAGATGCTGAAAGTTAATGAGAAATTTTGAATTAAAAGCAGAAGATATGTGTCTGTCCAACACTGCCCTAGCAGATACACTGTGCAGAAAGATTTTTTTGGATTGAACCACCTTTTATTTAAATTGTGTGCAAGTTTCGTAGGCAACTAAGAGTATAAAGAACTCTATCAGACAACCAACAGGAGTTGTTACAAATCACATACAAAGAGTTACCTTTGGGAATCCAGATTCATCACACTCTTTAATCATGCCAATGAAGTCCATAGATCTTGCAGCAATAAACTCTGCTCTGAATGCTGACATTACTGAATTCAACAGCAAAGCACTGCAATCAACACAAATAACACAAATCAATACAGCTCAACATCAACTAAAACTCTGTTGTCCCTTCATTTACATTAATCTGAACTTCTTAGACTAACAACTGACCAGCATCTATTCTAAATTTAAAGAAGGGGAGAAGGAAGAAAAAACCCTCACAAACTGCGACTGCACTGGTGAGGAGTAATAGTGCATAAGCAAAGCAAGAAAACATTAAGCCATCAGACAAGGAAAAGGTAACCCAGCCTGTAGAATAATTGTTCCACACAGGTTTTTTGAAGCCATCATTTTGCCAGAAGTTTGCTAGAAAGATAAAGTAAACCAGCAGTAGCTGACATGCTTCAAAACTTACTCTCTCTTTTTTAAGTACGGTTCAGAAGTATACTTTGGCAGGGCAAATCTTGGTTGTGAATTAAAATATTTATATGCATTATAAAAGTCAGACCTCTAGCAGCTGCATTGTTAGGATTAAAATAATTCCAAACAGTCATTATCATACAATAACTGGCAGTAACATATCTAGACATTTAGGATTAATCATTTAGACCCATATTTGAATTACTATCCAGCCAAAGTTGCCGATGGAAGAGTGATGTCATTGCGTTAATGTAAAACCCAGTTTACTGATACTATTATGCAAACGTTAGAAACAAACCCTAGTATCACTCAAAAGGCAATGCCTTTGGGCAAACGCAGTCATGAGTTAGCAGAGAAGTGGCCTCATGTGCCACTGTGTCCTTCACTTATCTGAAACAGACAGTCTGAATATGGGGCAGTTTACCTTGAGGGAAATTCCATGGAATGCTTAAAATAGCCCAGCATCCTCTCTGACTGAACATTAGTGGTCCCATTGCAATTTGACTGGAATTTGCATTTTATCATTAGACAAGTACTTCCAGTTCACTAGACACATGCTTTGCTATACAGAGAAGCAGGCTGTCACTTCTCACTTTTCCAACATAGTTAATGGAAAATACTGAGATTATTTAAAGATTTATATACTGATGCCTCTTGCTTTGTAGTATTTTGACAGTTCTGAGAATACATAAAACCACAGAACTCCACTTTAAAAGAAACTACTGTGCTTTATAGATAATCTAAACCGGATTATTCAGATTCCCAATAAAACATTCCCAAAAACATTTCTTTAAACCCCCCTCCCCTTATTATACTCATCATTTTGTCTTTCCTTCAAAGAGCAGACAGGCACAAAGAGAAGGCACCTAGCCCATTTTTTTAGAAATCCTAAAAGGTGATTTAGAAATAAGTTCCACAAAACAAATCAACACCTATACAAAATAATGAATACAGCAGAGTACGAGGATTATTTTTACCCATATTATACACTCTGATACAATAGTATCTTCGCATCATATTTTTTAAATCACACTTTCTCCACACTCCTTAGCTCAGTCACAGAATGCTAATGCTGGCATTCCTCATTTAAGTGATTAACATTATTTTAGTTGCTCAGCCAATGAAGAATTGGACTGTGCAAGGCGCATCAGAAAAAAAATAGGTAGCTGAACACTTTCACAGAACTCAGCCTACCTACCCAAGAAAATGAACTGAGATGAGCTCATCAGCGGCCAAATTGCATTCACACAACTCAGAAAGTACATCCAAAACTTCCAGACCATCTTCCTGAACTACTCACTGAAGGTGATTAGCTGCACACAGACTTCTGGGATACTAATTTTAATGTTGAAATTTAATATTGAAAAAAAACACGGTTGCCTAAATATTACCGTCTTCCAAAGGTGTCAGCTGCTTTACAACTTCCCTTGCAAAATGCACGTATGGGCTGACTGCAGCCAGTGGAGGCTAGGGGAAAGGAAGGGGAGGAAAACAGGGGAAAATGAAGCACAACCAGGGATGAGAGACACAACTGATGGAGAACACATTACATGTCCTAAACGTTGGCTTAGGAGCCAAAATACAGCAACCAATTTAATTAATTTAATTTTTGCTCTACAAGTAATCTACCATATTTTAGGATTCATCTCTGGAAAACAGATGTCCATAATCATGATTTAATAAGCTACTGAGAGAACAAAAGCTATACTATGCATCCAAAAAGTGTTTTCAAAAGGGAGCAAGAGAATTTTATTACAGAAACTCATGGGTACTCATTATGGACTCATGTCTTCTACGTTGTGCAATACTTACTTATTCCCCAGTTTTTTGCATCTCTCCATCATCTCAGTAAGCAGAACCTGGAAGAATTACTTATAAAAATTAGTGAGTAAAGACTCTGCAAATAAATTCAGCTTTAATTACTGCAGTGAAGTCTACTAAAAGCTGTTTTAATTACCTACCCTATACATTCCAATAATCTTGTCTTATCCTGTATTTATAACACAAGAAAACAATGGTGCAGTACAACATAAAAGACACCTACTGTACATTTTAATCAAAAACACTGTTTCAGGAAAGTCAAATTTGCAATCCTTCAGCCATTTCTCAAAATAATTACTATTTGCCACCAAGGTCAATTACCTCTGGCAGGAGAGGTGAAGATTACCAACTCTTTGCCATAGAATGCAACACAGACTGACAGAGATTAAAATAGCCTGTTGACTATGTTAAGTCATTACAAAGCTACAGTTTACTCAAATCATGTTTATATCTGTACGACAGAAGAAACTAATGAATTCAGGAAATAAAGATTAAACAAACAGGAATACTGCCTATGAATTTAAAGTGGTCTAATTTGAGCTTTGTGGAAACAAACATTCTTCCTGTATAGGAGAGAAACAAGCAGTCGAATCTCAGCTCTTTATACTCGCTTTCACACTCATGTAAGTACCGACTCAGGGTTTTTTTTTTAATAGGCAAAATTAACTCTTCACCCCAACACTTCCTTTAGTATCAAGCATTACCATGCTTCCTTACCTCAGGAGCACGGTATGCAATACACTGTAAAATCCAGTCTATAGCAGGAGAATACAGAGTCAAATACAAAGGAATTTCCACACATTGTACTACCAGCTGATTCTGAACTGTATCACCGTGAATCTGTTGAAATAAAAGACAAAAACATGTTGCTGTGAAAAAGTATTTAATAGCAGCTTTGATAAACTGGACAAAATTTGTGTATGAACAGAAAAGACAACACGCAAGATCACAAAGATACACAGATATTCTGAAGCATTCCTTGCATGCTGGGGAAAAACTATCAAGCTCATAGCATGTATTATTAGACACATGCTGAATAGAGCAGTTTCAACGTACCAGAATGTATGTAAAATTTCCCGTACTATATCTGGGTACAGGAACATACCTAAACCTACATTTAAAAACTTCAAAGATTTTTTTAAAGTATGCAGTAGTTTTGTTAATGAGTGTATTTATGTGATTTTGTGAATAAAAACCCTATTTGCTTACTTGTTTAAATGTTAGAAGAAAGTCAAAGAAATTTTTGTTAAGGCTTTCTTTAAGTTGTGGTGCCACTTCCATCCCAACCTGTATTAGAAGAAAGAGAAAGATTTTATCTGCATCTGTCACCTACAATTCTCCTTCAACTGGAAGACAAAAATGCATTTTCCAGAGGACACCTCGTCACACGCATCAAATCAATAAACGGCATTGCATCACGTGCTTTTGACTGATTATTTCCTTGTTACATAGTTACAGCCACTAACAACTACCCTGAGGTAGTTACAGCTGCGTTTAAGCATGGTTCTCCTAACATCAGCTCCAAGTATCCGTAAGCAATGAGGAAATCAATGTCTACCCCAGTGCTTGCACTGCAACAGCCTATGTTCATTGTATGCAGCCTACAGTGAAGAACATTTTAGAAGTCAAAGTTCAGAAATTGCTTATAATCATGTGTATTTATTCCGTGGGCAAAATGAAGCAAGGATCGCAAAGGAAAATATGAATATATAGATAGATATAGATAAAATATTGATAAATAATACAAGATGATGCACAAACACAAGGCCTATGTAGTAAAGCTGGAACTGCAAAGGAAACTAATCCATACAGGCCTGTTTTCAATAACGTGGATTAATAATATCAGAAAATAAAAATGTGGCATATTACTAAAGAAAAGAGAAAGAAGCAGCATATAAAGTTATTTTTACTTTTTATAAAACACTAAAAGGAAGATTCTCCATTATTAAAACAAAAGAGAAATTTTATTTTTTGGTTTGTTAGGAGGAAGAGACAGGGTGTTGACTACTTCAGATAAAAACAGTAGTTAAAAGAAATTTTAATTTAGTGGCAGAGCTAGCTGCAGTAAATCTTTGATACAGATCTGAAGTGTTAAATGATAGCCTACCCTGCAAAGGTATGCTCTTGCATAGACTGCAACCAGCGGATCTCCAATTCCTCTAATCATAGATGTTAACCGTGGGAGACATTCTGAAATCCCCCTGTTAAGATTTTTCAGAAATGAAAATGAGATTTAACAATCAATATCAGAATTATATCACCTACAGATAACTTCAGTAGTTGCCTTGTAGATTAACAACCGAGTGGGAGTTATAGAAACATCTACCAAAGAGGAAGCATATTAGCACAAAATTTTATTTCCGAAGTAAAACTTATGTGTATAGTAACATATACCCTGTATTCGAATTGCAGCATTTGCCATTAGGAGTACTGAAGACAGCCAGGTTGGCTGCTTGGCTTGTAAAAGACAAGCACAACTAAAAAAACTCCTCCTGAAGTTTGGAGGAAGAGCAGAGCTGTAGAAGGGCTGTAATTCAATGTGAAGAAAGCATCCGCTTGAAGTGGAACTGGCAGAACTCCCTGTATGTCTCATTTTCCCACCGGTCCTTTTTGACAGAGTTGTACTAGTGCCTGGAGATGAGGCCCATCAATTCCAGTAAAAGACTGCTTTTTAGGGATAATGAAGTTGTCACTATAGTAGCAATTTGGCTTACAACACTCATTTCAAAATATAACTGAAAAAGGACGATTACACGTGAAGGAACACTTTCAACTCAGCAACTGACACTGTTTGGAAACATATGAAGCTTATACCAAGATCTGCAAAAGATAATGGTTCATTGTTCCTAGATTGTTTCTGCAACTCTGTCTCTAGCAATACAACACATCAATGTTTTCCTTTGAGTTTTCTATCCTGTCTTTTTGCCATAGCCCTAATCTCAACAGTCTTGCTTCCCCCTCCACCATCTGAAGCCACTGAAACCACGTCACAATTATACGTATATTCCAAAACTGCAAACACTATTGCATTCCAAACTGTACAGTTCACCTTGAATTTATTCCATGGCATTCTCACCAAAAACTCCAAAACTCTTCAGTGCTGCTTTTCCTCAGACCTATTAAGACCCTATCCACCACTAATCATGGAACTTGCATGCTTAACTCCTTAAATTAGTTTATAAGCCTACCCACTCACTTCTATCCCACACTTAGCATTTAACTCTTACGTTTTGGATAGGAACTTATTGCACTTCAGTATTGCTGCTTCCACGTAACTAAAATGAAGCCAAGTTAAGGAACAAAACTAAGATGCACGGCATTTAAAACCACATAAACAAACTTACACACCAAAACCACATAAACAAACTTACACACCAAATACATATTGAATAAACTTTTTCAAGGCCTCCTGTAATTGATCTCACTACACTTTGTTGATTTTTACTATTCCTCTACAAGATTTTCGTTTCCCAAGTTTTCACATATCAGCTCTACTTTATCACTCCCATGCTGCTCGTAGCCAGTAATTCAGCATTCAGTTTACTATGAAACATGACTCAAAATTAAAATTTAAAACATAGAGCCTGAAACAAACAAAACAAAGTTAGTATAAACATCAAGTTGTTGTGGGTTTTATTGAAACAAACACGTCCATTTTTTGAAAAGTCTGTGAAAAACCTGCAGACATGCTCCAAGAATCTCAGTTGACAAGGATACAATCTGGGAATGAGTTCTCTGATTGAAGCAATCTTGAAAAACCAGTTTAAGCAAGTTTCTTTAGCAGTATCGTTTACACAGTCTGGAGAAAAATTATCTGGGGAAAGAAAACAACACAGAAATAGTTACATTCTTTCTGGAAACAAGTCACTTTTCATTCTGGGTTTAAAATTGTATTCTCTTTCCTTTCAACAAGAAGTTAGGCACACCATATAAACAGGTATTATGTTTGATTCAGTAAGGGCTGAGTACATAGAGAGCGAGAAAAGGTAACTAGATCTTCCGCCTTGCATTAAGTAACATTCCAGAAGGTGGACATTCCAGAATCTAATGTCCGACTCCCCCCAAAAGCAGAAATTGTAAAAAAACCACATAATATAAGGAATCCATAACAAATACATGTCTATAAATCTATAACAATGCATACATATAAAAGAGATTTAAGCACTCAAATTCTTTACTTTAAAAGGCTAATACAATTTTTAAAGAACATTATTTAAAACGATATTGCAAGAAGTAGAAAATATTAAACACTGACAGAACATTTGTTTTTGAGTGCTAAACATCTAACACTGCAGCACAGTTCTCCCCTCATGAGCTCTGGGACTATTTGTGTCAGCTGCCAGCAGGAAAAAGCTGCCACCCTGGGGTGGAAAAGATGGGTTACAGTGACAGTGCTCCGGTCAGGCGGGCATGCAGTTGCACGGCTAACTGCCTCCTCTTTCTCGAGACTCCCTGGAACAGAATGCCAAAACAGGCTTCTCAGGATCTACCCAGGTCTGAGGCAAGGTGGTTCAGAAGGATAGGTCCCTCTTCTCTCGGTCATAAAACTACACAAGCAGCTTCTGCTGTGAAGGTCTGTTTATAAACTCCTTGTGAAACAGTTTTAAAATAGCAGTGCTCTCCGATCGCTGCCCCCAAAAGGCGAGAAGCTCCTGTTCCACAGGAAAGTTTCCCACTTCCAAGACTAGAGAAGCCACACACTTGATGCTGACTGAGTACAGGAAGCTGTTCTTTCTCACCCAGGACCACGGGAGCTCTTGTCCAACTTTGTTTCACTTGGTTCCCACGGGACGAGCACGGAGGCTGGGTTCACACTGCCATGCACAGCAAGCACAGCACAGATTTTCCTCCTCCCTCCCACTTTTACAGCTGACTGGGGAGTTCCCACCAGGAATGACCCCAGCAGCTCCAGACCTGCAGCATGAGCTCAGCTCTCCAGAACAGTGGTAATTGTGCCTAGTAATCACGACATGCTACGGGAACTGTCTGCCTTCATTGACATTTACAAGAACAATTTACAGAGCTGCAACAACCAAATTTATTTTAAGTATTTTCTGTGAGTTTATTTAAAATTTAAATACTTGCTAGCTTCAAGCTTCTGGCTCAAATCCTATGGATTTAACTGTAACTTAATGGTACTGTTGCATTGCCAACAACAGAGTAAGAATGTTTCACATTTCAAGGACATGCACTTAATTCACTCCAAATTGCAAAGAAAAGCCCATATTTCAATGGAATGTTTCACTGCCTTCCTAAAGAAGTACTTCCATATACATTTCTACTGTAAATGTCAAATTAAACCTTTACATTGTGTTTGAATTTCAACTGAAAAAATGAAAAGGGCCCAAGTTAGAAAGATCATACTGACAGCCTGCTCCTTCTTCCAAAATTCTTCCCTAATTAAAGCAAAACAATCAACAGTTTCCTATGTAGCAACAAAAACATCTATTTACCAAACATCGAGACTCTCAGCTTTGTTTGTATATTCTTCACAGTTAAAATGTAAACTTGCAAAAATACTGTGAATGATGAAAACTAAAAGCAATGGATTTTACTCTGTTAAAAACTAAAAATTACTAGGTTCAAATCGGAGCTTTTTTCACAGGAAACAAAGTAGCATGGGTGCTATTTAATCTTTCTCAAATTAGTTCAGAAATGATTTTTCTAGGAGCACAGTAGAAACAAACATAAAGTTACCTGGCAAAGAGACACGATTGTCCATGCACATTGACAGAATTCTTTCATACACTAGTTTCCCTGTTTAAAAAAAAAATTAAAAAAAATCAAAACCCATTCATAATGAACTGTAAACCACAAAATGTTGCTACACAGGTTCCCTCTCCAGTATAAAATGTTGATACAAAGGTTTCCTCTCCAACATACATGGAAATCAGCTGGAAAAACCTCCTAGAACGCTAACATTGTGCTGCCCTCTACTGAGGCTGAAACTAGCATTTCGCACACTGCAAAAAACGCATCTGGCTCCTTCAGTGCAGAGGTAGCACACAGGTCAGATTTCTCCCAGGCCAGGAAAGGACAGCTGGTGTCCTGTCTTTGCTGGGTTTGGGTATTACATTATCTTCAGCAACTTGCAGTAAGTAGGAAAGAGCACAAAGAGGAAGCAAGATCTGAAAAAACAATTGGACCTGTGTCATAGCACATCCTGCCAAACATCAAAATACCCTTCAACTTTGAATACTGTTGTAAATCTTTTCCATAACATGGCAGAAAACCAAGAGAATCACATGCAGTGGATGACAATTTAATTCAAAGGATCATTTAACAATGATAAAAATAGATTAAAAAATTCAGTAACTACATTTTGATCACTTCATAGTCCCTATTCAGCTAAAGAAAACTTTCCGACTTCTATCCTTCAATATAAATAGAATGAAATATTGAGTCAAGAAGCTGCCAAAACCAAAATTTTTCATAAATTAAATTTCAAAATGCAGAGATCATGATTTTTTCCCAAGGTTTTTTTCCTAGATATTGACTAATACATAAAGCACAGAACTACAAAATTAAGTATTTTTATTTTAAAGACTTCACTCATAAGAGTTATTTAAAAATCATATACCACATTTATACCACTCATGTCCAGATGTTTACGTTGGAAATATTCCATGTTAAAACTGAGAGTCATTTCAGTACTTTTTGGATAACTTTGATGTGTTCTAACATTACAAAAAACAATTTCATTTCATTAACAATTGTGTTGTAAGTCTGGCACATTAGATACTTACCAAAAGTATCAAGGATATCTGTAATCAAAACAAATTTACTTGGATAAAACTGGATTACTGTTGTGTCTGAAAGAAGCTTAGAACACTAGAAGGGAAAAAAAACAACAACAAAGAAACATTTTTAGAGGACAATGCAAGTTTGTGTTTTTGCTCCAGACAGGCTGGAACAGATGAATATCTACAGATGCAAAGAACCAACATGAACTTCCCAGCAAAAAGCAGAAGAACCTGTAACATAACACATCACGGGACTCTCTATTTTTCAGGTTATTCTTCATTTCCAGCACAGCTAGTCACAGCTCTGTTTTTCCTTTATACAAGGTAATCTACAATGCAGAATTTCAGCTGACCATGCAGATCTGTGCATTTGTTCAGACAAAACAAATTCTCTCCCAGAAGCAGCATAAAAAGGCACTTCTTTTCTAATAACAACTTTTTTAAGGGCATTTTTCAGTTTCTCACCATGTCTCTAAGCATCCATATCAAACACAAAACTTGACATAGACTAAATTAAGAAAAAATTTTAAAAGTTTAGCTAATGAGCTTTTCAACACATCTTTGCGGCTCACATAACTAGTTCAAACATTTTGGAAACAGGCCAGCTGATCCACAGTCAGCTCCAGGCAGGAATCTGCAATCAATCACCACCCACAGGCACCCAACATGATCGCAGCTTTTGCACTATAATGATGTCCGGTACAAAGTCACATTTGAAAACTTATTAGCCAACTTAGTTCTAGTATTGTTGAATGTAAAGTCCAGGTAGGAACATGTCCATTTATGGTATTAATTCAAAATACATTTAGGAATTAAAATATTTTTTAAATATTCAATTAAGCTATACTTTGTTTTCTGAGACTGTCCAAAAACTGCAGACTAAACTGCAGTTAAAAACTTTGACAGAAGTCTATTCACAAAAAAATCAACTTCCACCTGAAGAAAACAGGCAAATGACTGACTGCAGAGAGAAATCCACCTCCTCCCTACTTGAGCCAAATGTGGCCTTTGACCATGAGTCTTCTCTGGTCTCTAAGACTGACAAGTACAGTATTCTCTGTGATCTCTGTCCCTTCTCTCTCCCTCATCAGGAGACAGTTCTTCAACCTCAATGGAATAAATGAAGTTCAAGTTTTCATTACACTCCAAAAGTCCAGAAAGCAATCCAATACCCCACAACACCGCTTTGTTTAAACAAGAAAATCATAACATTTGAACGTGCTTAACCAGGGGGCACACTTTTTGCTTTATTCATCAGGGAGAAACTTAAGAGTGCACCAGAAAGACGGGCGCGAGCATTCACATCTCACAACCAAAGCAGAATCTTCCCTGCTGCGTGGTAAGTCAGTCACCTTCAAAGAAAGGTAATTCAGTAGCTGTTCAGGACCTAACACATACCAAGAACACTTAAATTACCACTTTTCTTAGAGCTCACATACATAATCAACTTACTTCAGCTTACTCTAAGTAGCTTAGCTTATTCCATCTTGACAAGTAAAGTATCTTGTAAAACGGCACTTGAGGAACTCACATGCTATAAATTCAGACCCTGCCTTAACAACCAGAACTCTTCCTGCACTTCAAGCTCTGTAAAACTCCTGCACAGAGAACGGCAGCTTCGTCCCCAATGTCCAAATGAAAGGTCTTGCGTAATTTCATCATTAGTTCTTACATCAAGATAATTCTAGCATTGAAATGAAAATTGCTTTTGCCAGCCCAGTATAAATTTCTGAAAATAACAACCAAAAAAAAAAAAAAAAGCCCAGGCTTATTCTTCCTATTGCATACTAATCGGTATGTGATGATAATAATGATAGACTATACATATAATCACAGGCTGATGTTAAAAAAAACTGCTTAGTTTCTTCAGGGGATATAACACTTAAAATTATGTTAGTTACTAGGAACACAACAAGGAAAGTTCAGTCAGGTTTCTACCCTACCCTGCCTTATAAGTATAAAATTATTATTTGTTACTTATAGTCTCCTTTATGAAAATTTTTTAATTCATGTTAATTACCCAAATACCTATTTTATTCTTACACAGTCTTTCAATTAATGACAAGCATTGCAGCACAAACTTCAAGTGCAAAGTGAACAACACACAGACAACACTTCGAGAGATAAACATATGCAATTTTAATACCACTTTCCTAAAAGGAAGCACTGAATCCCATCTTAAAAACTACCTTATTTCAAAATTGTTTTTGAAACCATTTGTAAAAGAACATATGAAAGTATCAATGCGTAGATTATCACTGCATGTCAGACACTGTATATATATATATACACACACATATTAATGCACTGCAAATACAGTACACCCATGTCCCTTTTCTTCTCATCCAAAGACTTATAATATTGTATTCTCTTTCACTAAAATATTCACACTTCACAATGCTATATATGGAATTTTTTTTAAAAAGAATAATAGTGCTGATTTCATAGCATTACAATAGAACATTTGTCACCTCAGGTCACATATGATTTTTTTATCTCAGTTCATTTATGTTTCATTTCCTTTATTGTCTTTACCACAATTTAAGCTGAAATTACTGCAAACAGTTTTCACAAGAGTATCCAGCACGACCAAAAAAAAAACCAAACCTGACTTTATATAACCCCACTTGATGACTATTAGCATTACATCAGTTTTACAGCTTTTAAGGATGTCATTATCTCCTCTGTCCTCTGATGCACTCTGCCTCTGGCCTTTTTTAAAGGCCAAGACAAACAAAACAGCATTTAATTGTCCTATTTTCCCCTGCTCCCCTCAGAGACCATCACCCCAAATGAACAGAGAAAGACAAGTTTAAAAAAAAAAAAACCAAACAAAAAACCCTCCACGCAACAAAAAACAAGAGAACATACGCACACTTAAAAAATCTGAAGTTGTTTCCTGTAGCTTGCTATGATCCTAAATCAGATTATTTAATTGCCTTACTAAGTTTGGGTGGGGAAAACAATGATGTTCAAAAAGTCACCCTGATATTATTGGGGGTGGGGAGCAAGGGTCTAGAAGGGGAAAAGGAGAGCAAAGGAAATTACATACCTTAGAAAGAGTTGATATCGCTACACATTATTTATTCTAATCGTCCTTAAACAGGTAAAATTTTCACATCTGTCATTTGGCCACTCTCTTTAATAAGAATTCCATCCTACATACCCTAGTCAAAATCTATAAATAACAATGAAGATGAAAATCCAACTGTTGTCAGAAGTCACAAAACTCTCAAAGAAATGGGTTTCAGTGAAGAACAGAAGAAAGTAATAGAAAAATAACAGAAACCCTTCTTTCCCAAAGAAAGAAACCTGACAAGCCACACCACCAAACTCACTGATTCTGTACAGACAAAAACGTAAAACTGACCTGGATGACTATTTTCAGAGCTTTTACTTTCTGATCAGAGGACCAAGCGTCCTTTAAAGACTGGTTCAGTTCTTCAATTCGGTTCATGTAATCCTGCTGAGTCAAATTCAACAGCTCTTTCTGTGACCCCTGCCAAGAAAACACAAGCCTACTTAATAAGAGAGGAAATGAAAGAACACTACCTAAAACAACTCTACAAGTACCCAGCAGATTCAGGCTTTACGAAAGTAAGATATGGAACATCTCATCTTTGCAGAGTAAAATACTGCTGTTTGAGAAATAACTTGAGTACTCGGTATTTCTATCAAGCACGTAAATGTAACTTCAAGTTCAGGTAGACAGTATGCAGCTTCTTGCCCTTGCGACAGGGGCAAACAAAATTATCAGATGTTAAGGCTATTTGTCTCCAGAAAGTTTTCTAGCAGCTGCAGACTGTACACAGTACCAAAGTAAATCAGGTGAATTTTTGAATCACAATTTTGCCTGAATTCTATAACAATAAGGATTGAAATTATTAGAGAAATCCCATGGAAAGTATATATTTATCTAAACACTGCATAAGCATATGCAGGATTAGGACCTCTTTAAAAGGTTTTATAAAAGATTTTTATTTCACAAATTTATTTCACTTTTAAAACAGTGATGTAATTGGATCAGAAAACTTTCTCACCTCTTCCAGATCATCCAGTTCTTCTAACCTTGTCCTCACTTTTTCAGAAACTGCTGAGCCAGTAGTTGTAGCTTTTCCTGTAAAGAATTTTGTGTTTTAGTTTCCTTAACATTTAAACACTTGGACTTCTAAAGGGAAACAAACCTGAAGAAGCTTGACAGACTCAGACAACTAGTCAGCTTCCATGACAGAAGGCAAGCGGTTTGATTCATTTGGTGGCTATTCCTGAAGACACACATTTAAATGTACCTACAATTCATTCACAGAGAATGACAAATAAGCAAAACTGACTATAAATGGACTTTCTTGCAAGTTTTGCTGGTAAGGAAAGAACCACTGGGTAGAACCATAGGATAACTTAGGTTAGAAAAACTCTACGGAGGTCTGTGTCCAACACTCCTCCTCAAAGCAGGTCCAATTTTGATAAATTGCACAGGGTTATATCCAGTCAATTTAATGATATCTAAGGATGGAGATTATACACTCTCCCTGGACATCCTGTTTCAGCGTTTCACCATTCTCATTCCAAAACAGTATTTCATTTTTTTGAAGAAGCTGAAATGCTGCATGTTTACTCATATATAAAAATTCTGATTTACTATGCAATCAGCTATGAGTACTTAGCCCAGATTTGCTTCGCTAGAAAACATAATAAAATATTTAGCATTTGGTTCTTTTTTTGAACACTCAGCATACAGTTGAAATAATTTCACTTTCATGTAAAGAGAATAACTGAACGGGTTCCCAAGGGACTTGTTTGCTTTCCCTTCCAGCAAGCAGAAGAGTTGATGAACATGATCCTCTCAAGACATCATTGCTCACTTTAAATGGAAGAAAGTTTTAAGCTACAGTGGAAGGCAGTGAATTCCATTTCCTTCCACAACACATAATCACAAATTCATTAGCCCACAGGAATACAAGACACGGTGGTGGAGTGGTTTGTTTTCAATAATTATTTTAAGTGAAAAATCCAGCAGAAGTCTTATTCACAAAAAAAAACCCCACACATCCAACCATATGCCAGAATGGCGGAGGACAGGAAAACACATTTCACCTACTCTTGATCACAAACCTGACACTGCACCCTATAACTCAAGCAAAATCTGTTACTGTTAAAGTAACTGCTTACCTTTTTCAGATCCCATGTACAGATTCTATGAAGAAACAGAAAAAGCAGACTTTTAGAAAACACATGCTCGCTAGCATTACAAGAATGCACAAGATAATTTCACTGCTAATTAAGCCACCAACCATTTAGAAGTAGACCTAAGATCCGAACTAAGAAGCTGAAACTTAGAAACAACTATGAAGTTGTTTGTATTGTTACAAAAAGACAAAGTGATGGCTTCTAAGTATCAACAGACTTTTGGACTCATCTCTAAAACAATCATTGTAAGTGAGAGCTTGCAGTACAGCTTTCTATAATATTGAAACTGAAATTTAGAGGACCAGTATTTACTCATGAAATAATTACAAAACAGCAACATCCAAAATCCAAAGGTCTAGTACAAATAAACAAAACCAGAGAAGTGGCTACTTACAATAGAGAGCTTCTCTGTTGTTGTGTATCTAGCAAGGATTTCACCACGTTTGCTTGACCATGGTTCAAAGTCACTTCCTACTGCTGAGCTGTCATCTTTATCCCGTTTCTTTCGTGTACTATCCTATGAGGAGGGTACAAGTGCAAATGTTAAATACACGTCTGGAAAAAGAAGAGAAGGCTGGTAAAGGTCAACTTAATTGTTCAAGTGATAACTGATCCTTCCAAAAGTTACACCATTAACAAAAAAAATCCATACTTAAATAAATGTCAACATAAGCCAGATAAATATAGTTAAAAAAAAAGAATATACCATTCTACTAACACAGTATGTTTCCTAATTCCATTAACCTCCTAGCTGGTGAGACAAATACATTTTATCCAAGGTTGGCTTTGTAGTTTTGTTTTGGTCAGTTTTTTTTTGATTTTACTTAGTTAAGGTAACCCCCTCCAGTGTTACCATGGTAGCAGTAGTAGTCACAGGATCTGCAGCTGCTGCAAATAATGATAAGGGATCGGTACCATCCAATACACTGCTCAATGGATCCATCATAGAACTAGAAGAGGAGGAGGAGGTAGAAGAAGTACTTCCTTTCCGGTTCATTTTCTTGGTCTTGGATTCAGTAACCTAAAAGAAAAGTTCAAAACTATTACACAAAAAGGCCTTCTCTTCCCCTATTTTCTTTAATAAATCATCAAAATGTCTACAGAACTACAAGAACAACCAATCTAAACTTCTTTCTAGTACCTCTCCTCTACTTTATTGTTTTTCTCCCTCTTCTCCAACCTCTTCCTTGCTATTTGATTTCCTCTGCCAGTCTCATCTTTACTTTTCTTGTACGACACTCAAGCCTGGAACATTAAATCCATTCTTAAGGCCTCCATCTTATCTTCCTACTGACCTTCCTGAGTAGAAGCTGCTGTCCATTTATCATTCATTACCGTATGACTATCATCTCTTTGAAGCTGGATTTTTTTGTACATCCACATTTTTAAAAGCCTCTCATACATTAAAGAGATGATAAATGTTTTAAAGCATACAGCTGACTGGAAGTTAACCCAAAAACAAATCTTACATCAAGCAATTATGAAGGTTATTTGTAATGCAACAATTTGATTTTAAACTTATCCATTATTCAGCATTTAATGCTACCAAGAAAACCCACAAGTTGGAATGCTATATTTGTCAGAAGGAGACTGGTTTTGACACATTATAGCACCAGCAAATTTCTGTAGAGGACAAACAGAATAAACCTTGATGCCTCTAAAACAACAGGCTGCTAACATAGAAAGCAACTTCACTAGTACCACCACTGACTTTAAAAGCCTTTTAATTTTAAAGGAACGGAAGTAAAAAGAGGAACACAATCAGTTTAAATTCACTTTCGTTTTCCGAAAGCACAAAAAGAAACTCACTGTAATGGGTTTTAGTGGGTGGTAATCGCCAAAATCCAAGGGTACAGACTCCAGTTTGCACACTTCAGATTCTGTAACATAGTTTCTTGATCTTGCATGCCTTAAAAAGCAACAGGAAAGGGCAAGTGTATATGCGTATAAATAATCACATACTTAGGACCAGAGATACATATCCTACGTCTATATAGATGTAAGCATATTTACAAAAAGAAATGCATGTTGAAAAACAAGTCAATGTAGAGACCAAAATTTCTCTCTCTACTGAGACACATAAAACTAAAACTGAAGAAATTTTACTTTCAGCCATTCAACTGTATTCTGCCTCTACAGCTGGATTCTCTTCCATTCCATTGTACACCAAAAGGGCAATTTAACCAAGGATTTGTACGTGTGACAGGGTGATGATCTCTTTTAAGATGAATACTCAGAGTGAAGGAAAAAGTTAAGTCTGAAAACACAAGGGAAGAAATCAAAGTGATCATGCACACATATAATGTGGGACTACACAGATTAACTTGTGTAGCTGCAAAGCTCTTCCCTGAGAAATCTATTTCTATCTGTTCACTGCATTCATAACAAAAGTTGTAGAAGTCAAATTATAAAAAAGAAACTATCAGTACTCATATGCTTGCATTGTGGGTAAATCCTTGTATAAAAGCCTTGCCTCGTGTAAGAAAATTAATTATGTCATTAAGTGAAATAAATCACAAAAATATATGTATTTTAGGCTTTATTTTGAATCTGATGTTGAGAGAGAACTGTGGAAACTATGGCCTCCATCTCTACTTAGAAAAAGATTTCATTCCAGAAAATAACATAAATAAAGATATTTGAATAAGATAAAACTGCCACTAGGACCTAACAGTAACACACACTAATTTATCAATCACAGTCTAAGGATACTGCTCTTTTATAAAATAAACCATTCATCCTGGGTTTAATTGCTCAAATATAATTTTATATGTTAAAAAGGCTTTTAAAGCACATTTGACAGTGTAGGAAGGCAAAAAAGGGGGATTAAAACTTCCCTTGCTAGCACTTGATGACAATTTCAAAAGATACTTAAGAGTTATAAATCCCTTCTAACAAGCTTTCTAACAAGTTGTTATCTCTGACAACACACAATTTCACATATGAAATTAATTCCTTTTAATTTTATGGAGTAGTAGTAATGTTTAAAACAGGAAATGAAAATATGAACTCACAAGAATACTTAGGACAGCTGCTTCCTAAAGCAACTGCCATCGTGGCTACCACATGGTACTTTCCTTTAGCAGCAGCAACAGTTAAGTACTATAGTACAATAGTTAAGGCAGAAAGAGATCCAAGTAAAATCTAGAAAAACATATTTGAAAAGGTTTTCTCTCCATTTTACTCTCCATAACTTCTTGTTTTCTTTTTTAGTCTTTGAAACACGCAGAGCAGCTAATGGTTCTTTCCCGTTTCACCCGGGATCCTGAGAATATTTATAGCACACACCAAGGCCTTAGCTGAATGAGTAAAACCAGTGGATACACAAAGGTTTTATTTAGTCAGACTCACAAAGAAAACAAACAGCATTCCCCCCATATAATACATATCTATCCCACAAAAACCAATCCAAACTTTCAAGAATTCCATTGCTGCTCAGAGACCTAACTCAGTAAGAATTTCAGCAGTGCCAAGTAGCCAGCTCTTCTATAGATATTATGTGCCCCCGAAAGAACAGATTCATTAAAAACAAAAAATTAAGAATGAGTTTAATTTATGATTGTGCTACTCCAAGGAGAAGCTTTGACATCTAATGAGATACAACACAGCAAGAGACAGAGACCAGCGAAATCCACATGGTTATTCCTTTTGTTTTCTTGACCTCCAGCTCCTTTTCTTTATACTTGAATGGCCTCTTTAATTTACTATTGTCCCATGATTCAACGATTCTCCGTGCTCACTTGCTTCATGGGTTAATTAGCATCTGGGTGAAAAATCTTTCTACCTCTTTCTGGGTACATAATTATAACATTTCTATTACTCTGCTACAGTTCTGTCAGTATTTCCATACCTCTGCTTTACAGTTATTTCCAACCTAGATGTAAAGAAAAACGTCACCAACAGCTCACACTTGACCCACCACTCCCAGGCCAAAATCAGTTGTACTCTAATTATAATGTAAGGCCATCACTGGGCCTTACGTGTCTAATACACACGTGGGAATGAAGAAGAGCTGTTCACTCTGCAAATAAGTATTTAAAAAGTACATTTACAGTGTGGCTATTCAAGTGATAAGACAGCCTGTAACATAGCTAATATGGGGGACAAGTGCAAGCTTCCTCTGACATCACGTTCCAGTTAGTCTCCAGGGAAAGGAGATTAAGCATTCCTATCTCGGCCACAGCAGCACAGCCGACTTCTGAGAGTAAACAAAAATAAGACTCAGACCAAGCCAGGGTTTCACCCCCAGTGCATGCTGCAAGATAAACCCCGGCTTGCAGGTGCTGTTTTAACAATGGGTTTTAACCTTTTCACGCACCCAAGCACCACTGCAATCGTCACCACTCTATGCCTTCCACGCTTGCTGGACTGATGACCTTTTTCTCTCCTCCCAATAAACAATCTTTTTTCCTGGGACTGCTGGGACTGCTGTACTTCCTCCTTACTCCCACGTTACGGAAGCTCTTCCAACACCCAGCCCACCCTACGGTCCCAGGCGTCTCCCTCGCGCTCCAGGTTCTGCGCAGCAGAACCAGCCATATTACAGAAAACCATGCATTAAAAAATTTTACTCTGGTTCATTATTTCTCCACGGCCACGTCTGCACCAGTAGTACCAGACCTACCGATTAGCTTGCTCATTTGCTGCGTTACGTGAAAATCAATTTGGCAGCATCCCTACCCCTCTGCTCTGTGGCTGCCGTCCTTAGTTTTCATTATATATTGGTACCGCTAGAAATTCCAAAGTTGCAGTCACATTTTTTCCTTTCTGTTTCTGCAAGGTCACTGACCACACAGAGGTTCCACCACAACTACCGACTGCACTGAAAGTATCAACAGTTCCAACAGCCAACTAACGAGTTCGAGCCGTTCTACACACTCAATTTCCTTAGCTACAGAAATTCAAGTTTTAAAGTATTTCATACCCCAGTGAATTTATTTTAAAAAGCATAGCTCTGATGTTTTCATAAAACTTCAACTAGTTTCAGTAACAATGAAACTTCTAAATCCACATTTTTTTCCCACTTTTTTTACACATAAAAGTTTGCTCACACATTAATAACATGGAAGGGAAGTGAGGCAGATGACTTTCAGTGTGACAATATAGATATGGGGGGAACTTTTTGGCAACCTAATGCTCTAATTAGTTCTAACTGCTGCAAGTTACTTTTCTTGACTCATTAGGTTTGATTTCTAGTTTGCTCAGGACTATAACCCATCAGCCACATCAAAACACAGAAGTTTCATATACTCAGTGTGTTATAAGAACATTAGCCTCGGGAGAGTAAGCCTTCCAGAAACAGAAAATAGGCTCATTTGTAAACAAGGACAAGTCTGGAGAAAAATGAACTCTGAACGTATCTTCCTTTACTTGGCCAGAGAAAGAGCGCCTGTTTTACCCTTCCCTTCCATAACAAATACAACTGTAAGTTATTCCACGTCCTGCGCAGTGCGGCTCCCTCAGCTCAACACCCAGTTCCGTGGAAATAGTGTCGCTGGAAGTCGACCTGCCTCTTCAGTTTGCGGCCCTTAAACACCACATCTACTTCTAAAGAGCCTGTGAAGGACAACTAACAGGAGCCAAACTCTGCCGGTAAACTTAAACCCGCTGTACCAAACCTTCCTTCAGCGCGCAGTGACACCGCCCGGCGGGGGAGCGCCATTCCCTCACAGAACGCAAGGGACCCGGCATCCACACCACATCGTGGCCAAGCCACGCCAAAGGCCGGCTGCCCCGCAGGAACCTCCTTGCTGCTAAGGGGAATAACCCACGGCGGGGCGCGGGGCCCCGCGGCCGTCGCGTTTCTCCACAGCCGCCCAGAGCCCAGCGCCCCGGCTCCCCCCGAGGTTCCTTCCCCTCAGGCGAGCGGCCCCGAGCCCCGCAGGGAGCAGCCCCAGCGGCGAGGCTGCCCCGGCCCCGCCTGGGCTGGGGAGCTTCCCTCGCGGGCAGGCCCGGGCGCCCCCCGAGCCGCCGCCGCCTCAGTGCGGCGGCCCCCGGCTGTGAGGGGAGCCGGGGATGATGGCCGCCCTCACGGAGCCGCGGGAACCTGCAGCCCCCTTGGAGCCCGTTACCCGGCCTAGCCCACTCCCAGCACCGCCTGAGGGGCCGGCGGGAGCGCGGTCCCCTCCCGGCACGGGGCCAGGCAGCTCCCAGCCACCCCGCCCGCAGCCTCACCAGGGAAAGGCAGCCATCTTGCCGCCCCGTCACATGACACCGCGGCCAGGCAGCGCCTTCCGCCGCCATTTCCCGCCCCGCCCCGCGGCGGGAAGCGCCGCGCCTCAGGCGGGCGGCGGGGAACGGGGCGGTACGGACCCGCCAGGACGGGCTGCGGGGGCGCCTCTGCGGGCCTGGCGCAGGGGTCTCGTGTGAAATACACAGAACTGGGCCTGGACAGGGCAAAAGACCCTTCCTGCGAGTATCAGTGAGCTGTGAGGTGTCGCACCACAGGGTTTGCCTGTTCCTGATTTTACATCAAGTGATCTTTCAGCCCAGAAAAAGAGAAATGCAGTTCTTTTTAAAGATTTAAAGTTTATTGTGCAGTATGTCTTAAGTAAAAAGCAAGACCAATGAAAATGAAATAAAGTACAAAAATAAATACACTTTTATAATGATATTACAGTTCCACACAAAATAAAAAGACAAAATTAAATATGTATAAATACAAAACACCAAGTACAAAAACAAATTGGCACTTACCAAGAAAAAGGCCTCGTGAAAGTTTAAAAAAAAAAAAAGCCTCGTGCTATGATGTTTTATTACACGTATTGGAAGCATGCTTAAAGAGGTTTAGATGTGAAACCCGAAAAGAAGGTGAGCATTCATTTATACCAACACTTCAGCTAAACCTATTTTTACATCAATATTGCCTATGCTAATAATCACAGCACATAAAACATCTTTTAAAACCCATCAATCTTTAGCACTGTTGTATCAACGGCACATTTTGTCACCTGTGACAGCGGTTACTCCTGTCACTGGAACTTTTCGCCCGCTTGAGAGGTTTTCCACTCTGAAGGAAAGCTGGGAACCGGAACAGCCTCGACGCCTGCTGGGCGAGTGGGAAGCTCACCTGGGGCATTGTCTGTATTATGTCTGAAATTTTAAAGCACCATCCTATTTGTATGCAGGAGGCAGGTCCCCCACTGGTGTAAACTCCTAAATTTACACCATTAAGTGAGCCATCCCCCAAGCTTTCAAATAAACGCCACAGTAAAGAGCGTAATTCTTAAAAGTGTTTAGGCAGCATTTTTGCCATTTGCCAAGTATGCAATTTGGGTAACTTACTGTTACCCAGTAACAGTAAAAATAAAAACATCTGTTTTTAACGATGTCACTAGCTGCAGAGGGCAGACGGGGTGGTAGATAAAAGCCACAACTAGTGCCACAAGCAATGCCACTGCCCGCAGAGATACTCTCTTCATCCCACCATTAATGTTCCTCTTTCATGTTGACTATTTAACACAACAAAATTTTTGGTCAGTCTTTTTTTGTTTTTTTTCCTTATATCCATGTCAACATGTTACAAGCTTTCCAAAGTGAGGGTGTTGTACTGTACCGATACTGGAAACGTCACAAAATATAACCTATTTCACATTCCGGTAGTCAGTTCTCTGCTACTACTGATGCAGAGCAAAAGAGTAAGGACTGCAAAGACTTACACAGCCTGCCTTTTCTCTATCGGACTCTGAACGTAACATCATGTGTCGAGTTCTTTAAAAGACGTTACAAAATTCTGCTCCCCTCAAGTTGAAGGATAATACCCATCAGATGTAGGAAGAGCAAGGTAAATTATGATCTTTTAATGTTAGATTTTTATGAATATGAGAGTGTGTTTGTTGGGATTTGGTAGGGTTCCCCCTCCAAAAATCATGATTTCAGTACAAAGGCGCCTCCTAGATCATGGTAGAAGAGAAACTGCTCAGAAAAATTGCAATTGTCATCAACAAAACATAAAATATCTGAATTACTATTATGGACAATCGTTTTTAAGTCTGAAATGGTAAAACAATTAAAATCTTGCTGTCCGAAATTTTTGTAGAGCATGCACTTCTCTTTATCTTGTCCAAAAGTAGTTTCCATAAGAAAATACAGTAGACAGCAAGGAAAAAAATAATCCTAGGACTCTTTCAGCACAGTGATTTCATCTACCATGTGTATAAATGTGCAGTTTCAGTACAGTCATTGAAAATACGTCTGTCTGCCCACCAGTTAATCCAGATCCGTGTCTGTCCAACTCAGCAGAAATGCAAAACATTTAAGTCATTAGTATTTAAATTGAGGTAAATCTCATTCATATAGAAAGTACATTCAAAAAGGCTGCTGACAAATTCAGGTGTAAGAATTCAGTTTTGTTTGAATTAAGTTTTTGTTTTTTCTTATTTAACTGCTTTAACTTTATATCATGAAAATGAAAATATATACACACAACTAATTTACGGTGGCAATCATACACAGAAATTGCAATTTTAAGTAACGCAAAAAGCGTATGTCAGACACAAGAATTAGTAAGTCACAAAATAACTTAATGTTGCCCTCTGGTGGTCTTTAAATAAACAAGATTATGAATCTTATGTGTACACAGTAGTATGAATATATAATAAGCTTTAACATGCAATTTTTCCACAACTATTAGAGCTTCCCAGGCCAGATTGTATTAATGTGTCATTGTCTGGAAATGACAAAGTATGTTTATAATTTCTAAATATACATAAAGAAGATGAAATATTTGAATCAGTGCTGAGAATGCCATCATTAAAAAATAGTCATTTTATCCCAGTGAATGCTGTCGTCTTAAATTGTCACAACATTTGGCTTCTTTCTTTGGGTTCTTCCTGCATATGCTCCTAAAAATGAAGTAGAAACATTGCCATTTTACAATTAGTAGTACTGTTTTTTTTGTAAAAGGGTTATCCAACAGAAATAGCTGAAAAAGTTTAGGACAATTTTTTTTAAAGCAGCATTATATATTCAGTGGCTACTTTTAAAACAACAGTTTTCATAATATTACACCCAAAATGCCTTACTACCTATAGGTTTGAAAGTAATGACATTTTATAGCGTTTCCTTCCTCAGTAACTATTCCGTCTTCTCTTCTGCTACGCTACATCTACAACTGCAATTCACAAGTTTTTAAAAGATAAGTCATATCACCAAGACAGAGATTAAATGACTGATAAATTTAACTATGCCATGTACTACTTTTAAACAATCAATTAAAAAAATATTATACAAGTCTAATATTTAAAATAACTTTTTCCTTTACCCCAGCTGCCACATTAATAAACCCAGAGACAGCCATAGGTTTCCATGTGTCTATATACATAGCCAGAATTAAACGTGGGGTATGAATATGGTCATCAGGCTGAGCCCTTATGAATGGAAAGCTGCCAAAGTATAAAAATAATAATAAATAAATAAATCTCTCCACATGGAACAAATATATACACACACATATATATATTTAGAAAGCCATATTGTACTATGCATAGCACAAGTATCTTCCAGTAACACGAATTTAGCACTGCAGGCTGCTAAAAAGTAGCACAACTCGGCATTTGTTAGGTTCAGGCAGGTATGGAGAGTGTCCAGCAACGTGAGCAAACATGTACACAAAGCAGTGAAAAGCATACCACGTGGTGCGGAGCAGTGGAAATGGAGGACAGCCACGGAAGAGAAATAATTACCAGGCAATTAAATGAACGTGACAAAGTAAGTGCCAGTCCTTTTCAGGATCTTCAGTCACTCTTTGTCAGAGTTGCAGTGGTTACTTACAGGTGCCCGAGCGCCACATTCAGCACAGTGCAAAGCAGCTTTGGAAATGCCCCCAGAGGCCTTACCGCGGCAGGATCCCTCCCCTCTGCACACCGCTTCCCACTACACAAAAAGGCATTCTCGCTGGCACAACACTCTCCAATGCTGTGCTCTTCGGCTCACCTGCCATCTCATAGGACAAACAACCAGGCTGACAGGCATGAGGCTTTATTAGTGATTTAACACCACCTCTCAACCCTCCTCCAGTCCACTCCAAGTTATATAGAAGTCCCACATACAGAATAGACCATATAGGGAGGTGGAAAATACCCCAGTAATCTAGACTAAGGAATTGAAGAAGCCAAGCTTAATTGAAAAGAGTTACAGTCCTTCCAAATACAATTATCACCCAACCATTTCCAGTGGCCATGGGAGCAATTACATGAGGCCTCTCTCCTGTGACACAGGACTGACCTGCTACTCACACACAGCAGGTCTGACCCTCCCTGAAGCGCTGGCTGGACGCCAACACACAGCACACGCCATCTCACATGGGAAATCTGCTCCTGCTCAGCCTGGACTGAGCAGGAAACGGGACGTGGGAAAGACCAGGCCTGGCCAAGTGCTGCTGCCACCCAGATACTCTGTGTGCCTCATGCCACATATTTCTTTTCCACAACACTTACTCAGACTGGGCAGAAACAAAGGAAATTAACAGGTCTAGTTGCAGCATTAGCCTGATCTCAACCACCTTCTTTCTGATGCAATCAGACCGCATTAAACGCCCTGCCTGGCATGGCTTGCAGGCTATTGACTGAGCATCTCTGTCCTATTTAAAATAATAAACCAAGAATCAACAAATAAGACTCTTTACAGATTTATTAGTTTACACTTTTCCCTTTAACACAGAACTCTGGATTGAAGGAGTACAAACCAACAAAAACTAAATTTAGGATCACCAGTTGATTCCTAAAACAAATGCCCTCTTGACGGAAAAAGGCAACAATCAATCAGAGTGCTATTAAAGCTACAAAGCACTTTGCAGTTTAAAACAACAATCAGAAGAATTTAAAAAAAAGAAAGTAGTAAGCAGTTGGATGAGTATGTTATTATTTTCTTCTGAGGATATGTCTCATGTCTATTTTGAATGCCTGAGTGACATTATATATAAATAGTTGCATTCTACTAACCCTCCTTCCCTTTTGCCCCTCTAATAAGCACAATTTAATTGGGAGTCAGGGATGAATCAAGACAAGAAATTAAATAGAAATATTATGGGTTAGAAGTACAGCAGACTGACATAGTTGCAGATATAAATAAAACTCTGTATTGCCTAGGCTAAACCACTGCTACAAGTCTTTATTTTCTGAAATGCAAACTTCTACTAAAATAAAAGAAGCACGTGCATTTGTTTGGCTTTTTACATTTTCTTTTCAAATTGACTTGAGATTATAGTTTCTATGTCTATGGTCTTTCACAGACAGAATTTGTTGCCTCAATACAGATGATTTTCAACGATCTCTCTTGAAAAGACACTTTATTACTTCAAAAAACAGGTTTAAAAAGAAACTAACAAAAAACCCGCCAACATTCAACATACTGCCAAACCTTTCACTATTCATATTTTACCTATATATAAACAAAACCCTGTTCTATTTAAATGTGTTCAACTTAATGTATTTTCATTATCGAAAAATTATGCAGATTATTTCTTTCATGCCAAATGTTCCCCATCTAATAATTTCAGAATGCACTTCTATTCATTTAGTATTAATAGTCTAAGCTATTTATCAAGGATCATACGGAAGTACTGGTATTATGCCATGGGAACACATGTGATGTCCAAACACTAAGTGAGGTTCTGTGCAACCGGAACTGGGCAGCACACAATTGGTTAGACATATCTCATCTGCTTTAAGTTCCAAGAAGGCCACTGTCAAAGGCATTAAATGGCTTTCCAGATATTCAATAAGTAGCAATAAAGAAAGGCAAAGAGAAATTTAGAGAATATCCCAAAGGATTCTTTTCATTGCCAAGTATCAACTGTCATGACTTAGATTAATTACGACTAAGATAAACTCAGGGACTTACTTAGAGCAGCACACACTGCCAACACAGAAGTGCAAGAGAGAATGCTTTAATTGGATGTCTGATGCCAGACACAAAGGTAAAACACACTGTAGACCATTACAAGCTGAGCATAAATTACATGCGATTGGGGATGGCATCCAAATCTCAACTCATTGCTAAAGACACTGACACCACCCTTATGCTACTACTTTCTTCTACAGCCTCTGTAATACTGTAACTGGTAGAGGTCCTTCCTGTCTTTTCAATAGGCTTCGTATTGATGACAAGTTACACGTGTGTACAGAACTAAGAATCAAATGACATTAAGATTCTAATCCAAGTCTATTTTGACTTCTCAAACAGTTACAGTGAATGTATCTGGCAAACTTTTTTTATGACTGGGCATCTGGCGAGTGAAAGCAAGTGAGCTGTGCAGTACATTCTATACACTACGTTTATAGAATTTGGAAGTGGATGGTTGAGTTACGAGAGCACGTTTGTTTAAAGAGATAGGTTAGATTTAAGACATAGCAAAGCAGGTGCACGAGAAAAGGAAAACAATATATCCCCCATTTACTTTTTCTAGATACTAGTAACTTATTTACTATAAGATCCAAGCACCAATTTTCTACACACCTGAAACAGCCTTGTTAGACACTCTGCTCTCTGGGGCCTTCTTTCTATTTTGCTGAACCCCCTTCATTGAGGTCTTAGGGGTTCTAATTAAATATAAAAGAGTTAATAAGTCACTTGCATCAAAGTTGAAAGGCTGTATCCAAAAATATAAAGACGCTATCAAACTGCATTTGGCATGAAAACATTTTTTACAGTGTCCCACAGAGACTCCTCCTGAGTACATGTACAATTTCTATTGGCATTATTATGGCTTAAGTAGATACATTAAATAGGAGAACATCTCCCCGTGAACAGATTTTTAAAACTCTATTTAAGAAATTTATTCAGTTCAGATACTGTGGCATTACAGTCAACATTTAAAAATATACATATTTCATTAAGTGGAAGCAAAGCTTCATGGAATGAATGTTACAAATAGAAATGTTGGAACAAAGTGAAAATGGAGACAATACGCAAGAGGATGAGAACACTAAATATTTTCTTGCAGTATAAGGTAAAACAAACCTTCATCACTCTCTCAAAATACTGTGAGAAGTAATTATTTTTACTTTGAACAACACTTGCAGTAGTATGTGTAAATATTATTCAGAAATTGCTGTGCTCTTGCACTTCACGTATACTTTCATCTTTAGGCTATAAACATGCTGTGCCCTTACCCTTGTCTGCAGAGCAGTCTATGAAGTGGGGCATTCTGTCCTTGATTTGGTTGAAGTACGCTGTTAGAATACAAACTTTTATTAGCGTTTTTTCCCTCCTCTAAAAAAACAAAAAAAAACCCAAAACAAACCATTCACAAGGAATACCAAATTCTGCATTATGTTTCACATAACAAATTTCAGGAATGCTAACAGGTTCTGCAATGCAGATGCTGCATAGGCAAAAGTGAAAAAGTGACAGGAATTAAAATTCCAGAATAGGATTACTAGTTCTGCTATTTAAAACAAAGAAACCAAAAAGCACACAGATAAAACTCTCTCAACAGTGCTTTGCGTTCCTAGTCATTAATAAGGACATACTGAAAAAAAGGACTGAATCGCTTAAGTCATTGAAGATTGAGGTGTATTAGTAGACAGCACGTCTTCAAAGCTTCTGGGTAAGCATGGGATAAAAATTGTTTAGGGATGCCAAGTATCTGACTTTTTATACTAGAAAGAGGTGCAGACCTCATAAGAGGAGGACTGCTGTCTTCCTGAACAGCAAGTATTGAACACAGAAATTTCGGTGATCTAAGCAAACAATCACACAATCCAGAAGCAAGAACTGTTCCTCACAACAGAAAGCCACTTGTTTTCTGACAGCTTTCTAAAGATAAGATTATCAATAATTACATTGCAAAGTAAAGGGTATTAAGAAAAGTAGTCATGTTAAACTGAAGCTTAAGAGATACTAATGCTGTATCTCAGAGAAAGAACTTGAACCTGAACAGAGATTTAAAGCCATAAATAAATAATTTCCGAAGATAAAATTTCAGAATTGACTCTGAAGAAAATAAACCTTTTCTAACTTCTAATGAGCTAATAATCCCCTTTCACAGACGATGTTAAATCAGATTTCATTACTGTCTGTCATAATAGCACCAGGAATTGAGCTGACTGATGGCAAACCAGCAACACAGATCAAAGAATCTATCATTATAAGACAGTTCTTTAAAAGCATCCTAATACAAGTAATCTTTACTCACCGGCTTTCAGGAGTTTTTTGTTTTATGATTATTTTTTTACTTGGCATTCCCATTTCTGAGGCCCTAGAAAAACAAAAGTATTGAAACATATTTAAATTACAAAATCATCATCTAGGTCTTAAAGAGAAACAGTAAAAGAAATCCTACAACAGGATCCACATCTACATGCAATACTGCCAGAGCAGTGCTACATACAGATTATCACCTTTCACTCATAAGCAAGTGTAACACAACCATTCAGTTTGCTGCGTTGCAGGATAATGCCTGCTATCATCCCCCCAAAAAACTTTGCCAGAGATACTCTACCAAGAACATCTCTTGCTAGGCACTTTAGAAAGACTGATAAAAGAATTTGGAGCACTTTTTACAATTTACAAAATCAGCCATAAACAAAGTGCACGAGGATCATTTTCCTCACCACTGAAATACAGCATAAATGTACAACTTACAAGCAAGAAGTATTTTAAAAGTAAGAGTAGACTACTATTAGTAAATCACCACACACCTGAAGACTTTTTAAATTAATTCTTCCTAGGGGAGATACTAGTTTGCAAAGAAGCTGTTACTCCAAAAACCTCTTTTCACTATTTCCAGTGCCTCCTACCCATCCTCTTGCACTCCGACCCCCCCCACCACCACCACCACAAAGGGAGAACAGCACATACTTCATGTACTTTTTCCTGTCCAGAGATTTCTGTGTAGCTGTTGAAAGCGTCACTCTCTCTCTTGGGCTCTTTACTTTATCCTAAAAAAGGCAAAAGAACCAACAGTAACACTAGTTATTGCTCTTATTGAGCTTAATCCCACTGGACTGCCCCTACTTAAAAAACAAACCAACCCAACAAACAAAACCAACGGTGTTTTCAGTACTGAGTTCACATTCAGGATAAATTCAAATGTTTTTTTATTTTTTTTTTAAATTTAAGGATCTTCCGCATATTATCATATTTTAAATATTTGTGTGCCATAATAAATTCTTATTTAAAGTATGAACTTTTTGTTATTACTTTCACCATGTTTTTCATTCTATTTTTTATACATCTACACATTAAAAGTTTCAACATATTAATGTACTGCAGAGACCTCTTTTTTTATTTGAAGAAAGTTACCTTCAGAAGCATAATTAAATGACAATTTAGATTTAAAAAAACTTTTTACCAGGTGAGGGAGAATCTCTTAAAAGTAAAATGATTCAGTACTTAAGTCTTCAAACAGTTTACATTCTCTTGACTATAACACACCATTTGCCTGAGCATCTTCTCTTTACGAACTTCACGATCATGACGCAGAATATTCATTCTTTCTGATGCTTCTATCGTAAAAAAGATGTCATGGATGTCATATAGAGCAGCTCGCAGCTGGAAAGAATAATTAAAATTTTAATAAAATACTCAGTCAAGTTAACATTCCCATGGTTTTGATCATCAAGCTCTTGCTTTCAATCTAAACATAACACTTGAAAAGATAATTTTGAAATTTCAATGCATCAGCACAAAAACGCAATCTTCTCTTCACAGTCATAATTTAAACCTTTTCCTTTAAACAAAGTCACTGTGAAGGTTTTATGTATTTATATTACAAAGCAGAATAGCTAGGAGCCAAGAAAAAAAAAAAGGTTTAAATTGTGTCACCTGAGCCATTACTCTTTCATGAAGGGACGCATCTTGTGCTGAAACATTTCCTCTTTTTAATGGTGCTTCAGACTGAAAATTTTTTATGAACTCCACAGTATCCTGCGGAAGACAGGAAAATAAGATTAAGCACCAGGCATAATCCTTCACAACAAAGGAATCATTACAAACTGTACACGTAGGATGTACAGTCTTTGTTTGACCTGGACCTTAAGATACTAAGCAATGCAACACTCAAACGTGTTCATGTGACAGACATTCCCAAATTAGTCTGAAAGCAGAAAATGCACTATTTCACCTATCAGTTGAAGATATGAGCAAAAAAAACACAGGAGAAGCTGCACAGTAAAATAACACTGATCTTACTTTTACAGTTTGCTTAAGATGTTTCAGTTTTTCTGTCTGCAGGAGTCTACGAGTGAGAAACCCCTTTGCCACAGCAGTGATCTTATCAAACTTCATTTGTATCTCTGGACTGAAAACCTTAAAAAGAAAAGAACAGTCTTTTAAACATTCAATTAAAAAAAGCAAGAATTATGAATTAATTCTTAAATAACATCAATCACGTGACAAAAGCTTTCAAGTAAGACAAACGCTGTTGATAAAGTTTTGTCTAGGACAGAAGTACCCACCATAATAATAACTTAGCAGAAGCAATATATTGTTATGATTATTTTGTATATATGAACAACAAGAAAAACATCCTATACAGTTCTCTTGTGTAATCAAAGTTGATATAGGAAGGGATACTAAACTTTTCTGTGAGATTTATTACTGCACAGCTATTGTAAAACTACAAGTGTCTTGCAAAAACTAGAGGGCTTTTAAAGTTATAAATAAACCTTTTTTTTCCCTTACCTGAGTCCACCTAGTTTTGATCCTGTTACTCGGCCTAGATACTGAGGTTTTTATAACTCCACTACCTGACGGTCCCCAGAGAAAGAATGAAGTTTCACTTGTTGAAGCAAAGGTATTAGGTGTTGTAGTATGAGCAAAACCTGCATGTAAATCAGAATGTACAGTTCAACACGCGGACTTTGTCCATAAAGTAACGACTATATGTGTGTATGTACATATATACAGAGATACATACACAAACACACAAATGCAGATAAAAATCAAGCACATATATAAACTTGAACTCTGGTTGCAGCCAGGAAGGCTTTTTGGGCTTAAGAACAAAGCAGCTCCCAGTGCTGTTCTTATTCACAAAGCACCTCAAAGAAAATGTTTTTAAAGTGTTTAATGTTGCTATCATGGATCCTAAAGATGAATAAGGAATAATTCAGCAATTTTACTCTCAAATTAAAAGTTCCTTTGCTGTTTGACTACTAGAATACCCAGTTTCCATCTGTGGTAAGTGGACGTTAATACAATCAAGAAACAGAACTCATCTCAGAGGTAGTAGCTTTGTTTACAAGGTCAATTATAGGCAAGAAGAAATCTGAGTATTTCCAATTAATTTCTTAGCAAAATTTGCTAAACAGAAGACAAAACAAAACATTTCATAATGTTCTGGAACAGGTGAGAGGCAGTCCATCAGCTACAGCTGTACTTCCTTGCAATCAGGACCCCTTGGCAGAGCCCTCCTAATCCTCCTACACAAACTGTGCAGCTACCTGGCATGAGGATGAACCTTCTGTGACACGATGCAAATCCACCTCCTCGTCCTTGATCAAATGACTTTACTCAGCTTGTTTTCCTCAAACATGCTCTATAACAATTATACACAAATGTAATATATGCAACAGTAAAAGGATGGCTGAAACTGCGCTAAATGTCAGCTAGACAAAGATGCAACACACAATGTTTTACACATGCTGTCAACAGCTGAAGGCAGCAGCTGCCCACATCTCCTGACCAACAAGCACCCTACAATAGGAACCCTGCATTTATCAATGCGGTGGGGCAGCTGGTCCAGTCAAGCACTGTAGAACAAAATATATCGCAACATTTAATCTATATTCTACCCTCTCATTTTTACCAATGCTGGTAGAGTTTGCATTATGGACTGTCTCCAGCTGAGACTGCACACTTTCCAGGAAGCCGCTTTCACTTTTTTTCCTCCACTCCAACTCCATCCTGCTGTTAATATTCACTTTGGAAATTTCTATTTCTGTTGTAGCGACCTTCTTTCCTTTCAACTTTCTCTCATGCTCTTCCAGTTCCTACAAAAGAAAGAATCATCTATAAGACTATTTTTCTAACCCTGCAAAGCAGTAGTATATACACTTTAAAACCAACTGCTTCCTGACAAACTGCCATACAACACACACATCCTTAGCTTAGAATTTTTCCTCTTTTTACCTTACCTTCTGCAATTTCTCCTGTTCTCTCTCTTGTTCAGCTATCAGAATCGACAGTTGTTGTGCATGCTGTTCTTCAAGTCTCTTCCTCATTTCTTCAAAGGCCAACATTTTAGTTTTTAAAATATCTTCTGAGAAGATACATTACAAAGAATCAAGTATTAAATAATTTCTATGTGATCTTTGCCACAGACATACATGCTTTTAACAGCAGTAATTTGCATCGTGAGTAAGAAAGTACAACGTATCTTTGATATCGGGTTTCCATTATGTATTGCAAAGAACCTTGATATCAAGTTTCCATTAAGTACTGCTAAGAACCTCATCAGTTACTACAGTCTTTCAAAATATTTGCATGTTGATATCTGTGGGATAAGCACATGAATAGGACAGCAGTAACACCAACCGAGCCTGTATTAAAATAAGGACACAAAAATCTAGTTCCAAGAATAACATACCTACACTTGCTTGAGCGAATTAAAATCATTTATGCCACTTCAGCTTGATTTGGTAGAGACACATAGAGATGTAACAGTCTTCAATTCGAAGAAAATACCTATATAGTGATTTGCAACCTATTAAAAGGTATTTTCTTTACTTTTACACAGGCTATCTTTTCTTTTAGTAGTCTTATTTAGACCTCATGGAATAAGGCATATTTTTCTGAGTAAAACTAAATTCCAATTTCTACTTTCAAATGGGAAATTAATATTTGTGCTGTCAAATAATACCCTTGAGAATAAATACAGAATTCACAAAACTGATAGACAATGTTTTTGATGATGTTTCCTCATAATTTTTTTAATCAAGTATTTGTTACAAATAACTGTTTTAAGACCTTTGACTCCAAGGGACTCCTAAGACAGCAATTACACCATTCTGTAACAGTTAAAAAACTTCTGAACTAGCAAGCTGAATTTCAGAATTTGTCATTAATTAAAAATTAGAGAAATAATGAGGTTACTGAAAAAAAGATAATTTACACTCAATAAAATGTTAGCCTTTTGATATATACACATACTTAGAAACACCAATGACTAACGATCATTGGGGTTTTTTTTCCTGAAAGATTTATAAACTGAGAAGTTTAAGAAAAAACATCAACTACAGGAAATCTTTTACCTTTTGCAATACTATCAGGGGCTGTATTCTTGGTAATGTAAACTGATCCCACAGGATGTTTCTGTTCTTGTAACCACTGCTTCTCTTGTTCTTCCATTCCAACTGTTAGAACACAGGGAGTGTTTTCTTTTTGGCAGTTCTCAGTGTCCAGATCAAGTCTACGTTTTACCTTTTCAAAATTATTTTCTAGAAACTGCTCATTTGCTGGGGAAATACTTGGAGTGTCCATCTGCTTTTGCATGCTCTTGCTCTGCATTAGTAGGGGGGATGGGTTTTCTACATCGTAAGATTTATTGAGTTCTATTGGAGAATTACATTTAGTATTTTCTAGCAAACTAGATGGTTTGGTTTCATTCACAGTGAGGACCTTCTGCGTTACTGTAGACTGACTGATGGCAAATGGCTCATTCAATTTTGGAGCTACAATATTAGTGCTAGTCTCTACTTTATATGGCCCTCTGCTGTCCGTCACTACCTGTCTTTCCACTGTAGCCGACAATGTTCCTTTGCTTTCGAAGAGCCCAAAGGAATGGCGATTTGGTTTGCCAACCCTCAGCCCATCACAGGGGCCTGAAGAATTCCTGTTGATTCCAGGAGCTCTGCTAGGGCAAACCATAGTGAAGTCCACCATGAACTTTGGTGCTGATTCAGACACATTATTTTTATCAGCAATATCTTGCATGATTAAATCCATCGCTCTACCCTTGCCTTTAGGACTTAACTCATAAGCATTCACAGGGTTATTTATAACAATGTGTCCCATTGATAAAGGTCTCGGGCGCCTTCGGTGCATTTTAGGGCTCATGCTTGGCTCTGGGCTCGGCAATTTGGCATAAGAGCCTGTGAGGCTCCTGACAATGCTACTGTCACGATCAAACATAGAAGTCTTTTTAAATTCTTCGTCCGAATCTGAATCCACGAATGGGGGTGTTCCAACTCTCATTGGTATGTCCACTTTAGAAAAACTGGATAAAGTTGACATACTTGTGTTACTTGTATGAGTAGAGGCACCTTGGAGAAGGGTATTTGATTTATTAAGACTGGGTTTATCAAGCGTCAGAGTGGTGCAACTTCTGCCTATGAGCTTTACTCTTTCTTTCACAGAGTCCGTTGTTTTAACGCCGTCATTTTCTTTATCTGAATGACTTTCACTCATACTTCTCTTTGAAGTATTTTTTGAGCTACGCTTTGTCTGCTCTTTCTCTATACATTCCCTAGATTTCTTCATCAGGTTCTGAAGACTCATGACATATGGATCTTGGACTTCCTCATCTGATGGTGGGACTCCTAGTCCCTCTTGCTTTTGCAAAGCATGTGACGCAAGCTTGTCATTCATGTTGTCAGGAGATTCAGCCCTTGGACAAGGTATGTCTTTTGAGAAGTGACTCTCAGTTTGCTTTGAAAAGACATTTTCTTCTGCTGCTTTAACTACTTCTGCCACATTTGGTGTCACCTGCCCTGCAGTGTCTGCTGGCATAAGTTCTGGTGTCTTTTTAAGCTCCGTGGAACCATGCCTTTCAGGAGAACATGCCACATTGACATCTGACAGAGCTGTGAATTCAGTTGAAGCTTTTGAATCTGAATCAGGGAAAGTATTTTCAGCCTCCTGTGCATTCACATCACTCATGCTAGGTTCTTTCCTGATCTGCAAATAAAAATTGAAAAAAAAATCATACATTTTCAATTAAATCTCCTCAGATTCTCAAATTTCTGCAAGCTTCACCTGAATTTAAGAAGAAGAATGCTACCACCTTAAAACCAATAAAAATTTTCAGTTCAACTGTTACTGATTTCCTACAAATTACTTACGATACGATACAGAGCTCTTCACAATAAGAGGTTATTGGAATTAAAATATACATTTGAATAATGGTCCACTCAGCATTTTTACTGATACCAAGTATATGAATGCAAAGATGCTCTTTTCTTCATAAGGCAATCTGGATATATTCAAATAATTTTATGGCTTCAAATTATCTTGCAAGATTCCTCTTAAAATATGAAAACATGTTTATATCAAATAGGAAATGTAATTGAAAAATTTCAGAATGAAATATAGACTAACCTCTAGACAACTAAGAGCAAATCAACAAAATGCCTAATAAAAAAGTGGAACTATAAAATAATTTGTTCATTTCTTTACTAATCCAGAGACAATTAAATATAAGTTTTCAGTTGTCAAGTAACTGGAAAACCAACTTCATTTAAGCGAGAATTAAATGCTACTTCTAGCCAGCATTTGTTTAAAAGGATTTTCACACTAAAATTATCCTACAGGTTATCATATGTGTTGCAACTCAATTATCAAGGGAACACCTTTGGGGGAAAAAAAAAAAAAAAGCTACCTTATTTTTGTATTGAATATATATGTTCCTGGTCTACTCTTCAAATCCCAAGCCAGATGACTGTTGCCATGTACACTCCAGTAAACAATGCAAACAAGTAGGTTTTGTTTGCCACCTTAGTAACTCAACAAATTCAGCATTAATGGTACTTGTTTAAGCAACAGGTTAATGTAAAGACTGTATTACAACTGTTTCAAAGACAAATAGTCCTGCTTGATTAGATGTATTTAATATTCTTTTCAATTTAAACCTCTACTAAATTCATCATTGAAGCTGCAAAGAAAACAAAATAGTTGCAGTAAAATTATAAAGCACACAACAGAATTACGAATTGTTGCAAAGGTAATTTTAATTCTGTAATTGTAAGGTTGAAAATAGATTATTTTCTGATTAAACTACAAGCCTGCAAATAAAGCAAACTCTAACACTGCTGGTTTTGTTCCATTTGCTTTTTACAATCTAGCTGTTTCAAACACAGTTACAAAAGCAACAGTCAGTCATCTGGTGTGGTCCGTTTTTCACATATACCAAAACAAGCAGTGAAAAGCAAGTCCCGTGCATTACAATGAACGTAGATATTATCACTAAATAGTCAATTATCAGGTAATGTAGCATGAAATACTAGCAAATGCTGGTTCTGCAGAGTTAACTGCTATTAATTTCATGTTTATACTGGTGAATACTTAAACCCCAGCACTTTCTCAAGAAGTCTATAAGCAGAGGTTTTCTGTAAAGCTGTAAGAAGGCTTTGGACTAACACTACCTGAACATTTTCCAGAATCTCCTGGACACGATTCAATAAAGCTCTTTTTCGGGAGTTCTGTCTCCAGGCCTCTAGATCCAGTGCTTTCTGTTTATACTGCTGTATTTCCTTTTTCTTTTCAAGGCTAAGCTGCAAAACAGAGTGTAAGAAACATGGTTTATATCACTAAATGCAAATTTCAATACAGAATTCCAGAAATAAATTTGAAACAAAAAACGAAAACAAAATAATAGATGAACAACAATCACCTGAGACTTTTGTGCACATTTTAAATGCCAGTTTCTTTTTAACCAATTATACTTTTTTTTTAATGGAAGACGCACAAAATGCCTTCTTGGCACACATGCAAATGAACGTGAATTTAGAAGATCATTTATAAAAAATCTGCATGAACATTACATGCTACAGTACCAACTTCAAATGACACAGCACTCAGACCGCAGGACAGGTCTTTCCCTGTCCTCTATGGAGATGGGAGGTTTGGGCATCCTGTAGAGCTCTCTGTGACCTATCTTCCTACCCATACTCAAACTATTAAGCTTTCTTGAACCAGAGGTGAATTTCACAACATGACAGAAATGCATGCAAGCAGCCTTCTGGATCCTTTCAGAAATCAGAGTCTGAAAATCTTCCAAGTTAGTACTTTAGAATATGTAGTTTGGATAAAAGTCAAAACTAGATCTACAAAACTACTTCTACAAGAAATGGTTTCACGAAGTTCTACAAAATTAAGTAGTCTCAAGTCAAATTATGCATTTCTTCTATGAAACCTTAAAATATCAGCCCACTTGGAAATGAAAAATATTACAGTATATCATTTAGTCTCCAACGTATCATGATTTTTGGAGATCGTGGTTAAGAGTCTCTCCATTCAAACCTCCCACCACTGAAACAAGGAAGTCAGCTGCACTGTTGCACAAACTACCCACAGTCTTCTGCTTGGCTCTGTTTGCATTAAGCATAGAATGACTTAACATAATTGATGAGCCTGTGAAATACATTAGAGGAATCTGTAAACACATGCAAAAAAGAGAATTACTTAAAAGCTTTTTAACTACCTCAGTATATCCTATTTGCACTTTTTTTTTTTTTGGACATTTTTAAACAAACTCACTTCAATATTTGGAATGTCAATATGATTTTACATGATGTTAAGCCCAGCAATAACATTAATCTATTTAATATCACAAACATTTTTACTCCCCTTGTAAGAAGGGTAAGAAGATAACAGGTTTCAAGAAATGGAAGCAAATGTAGTCAATGTCAAAAAAAGTGTACTTTACCCCTTTACTTAGTAAAATTAAGGCTAGGAATAATTAGAATACACAAAGCAGTAGGCCAGATGATACCTCAAACTGTACCTTCAGTAGAATCATTACGTGTGGACATCAAAGCTAGTGCCAATAGCACAGTTAGCACACCAGGGAGGAAACGAAAAAAAAAAGAAAAAGAAAAAAAAAAAAGCCTTACCAGAGGGGAAAGCACAGGAACTCCATGGAATTGAATGAGGGAGGTATTTTTGTGCTGAACAGTGAAAGAGGTTTCTTTTTTTATTGCCTCTTCTTGGATTCTGGAAAGATGCTTCCTACAGAATATTTCATAGTCCTCCATCTTCATGTTAACTAAGCTGCAAAGAGTAATAACATTACTCTTCTATGTAGTTCCAAGACCACGAAGGGAAAACAGCACAACTAATTCTGTATCACTATATTCTGGGAAGCAAATTATACATCAGAAAACTCAATTAAGTTTCTCTTCTTCCTATCATTAACAAAAGCTGCAAAGCTGTTATTTTTTTCCCATGTAAAAACAGAATTTGCATAAGCAAAAAAAGATGATCACAGGTACACTGAGATGAAAGCAAGCATTGAGATAATAAAGATTTACAAAACAAGACACGCTACAGATAATCTTGACAACTTCCATCAAACATTAAGCCTTTAAGGTCTCCAACAACTATCAGATAGATCCTATCAACTCTAAAAAAACCCCAATAAATATAATTGCAGCCAAATTAAAAAAAATTAAAAGAATTAAGATGGTATTAAAAGAAGACCAGCCTTTATATTTAGGGCAATGAGAGGAATTTATGTCTCACTCCCATGAGCCTCCTCCTCCATACAACCCTGTATGAATAGCCGCCAACGCTTCCACCAAAAAAACAAATTGCAGCCTCGTTTCCTTAAAAGAGCCTCCATATTTCACGCTGCCCGTGCCTACCGGAGTAAAAACAGAGCAAAGCACCACCTGCCAAGGCCTGACAACGCTTTTGTTCCCCTCGCACACCCCCTTCGGCCGATTACTGCCTTCTTCCCGCCCGCTACGAGCGCACCGAGCCCCCTTGACCGCCCCGGCAGGAGCCCAGCTGCCGGGCCCGGGGGACAGCCACGCCTCGCCCCTCCTCTCCCTTCGGCTACCCAGCCCCACACTTGCTCCACACCGGCTCCCGGGAGGCGGCACCGGCGGGCCGGGCCCCGCGGCCCTCCCCGCACCACGGCCGCTGCCCCCCGCGGGACTCGGCCCGGCACAGGGCCCTCCCCCGCGAGGCCCCGCCGCTCCCGGCGAACCGCTCGGTACCTGCGCGGAGCCCGGAGCCCCAGCCCGGCCGCTCCCGGCCACCCTGCACGGCGCTGCCCCACCGCCTCCAGGCAACGGCCCGGCGCCGCCGCCCGCAACACTACCGGCCCCGGCGCCCACCGCGGTTCCGCTCCGCTCCGCCTTCCGCGGGGCGGGCCGCCGGCCGGGCACCGCCTTCTCTTGGGCCGAGAATTTGGGGACAAAACCCTCTTGATTTTGTTTCGAAAGGATGTGAGCTAGATCTACAAACCCCTTCACATAACCCAGCCCCGCTGGACACGTCTGTGATCTTTGGGGGAGCTCGCAGACAAAGGCAGCTCCAATTTCCAGAGGTTCGAGGTGGGGTTGATGGCCATCCTGCTACTCTAGGACTCCAAGACAGGTTCCCCTGTGGGCACGGGTGAAGCCTATTCTGCTTTATCACATTACGTACCATGTGGCTGTGCAGCCCTTGGATAGTCAGGGCCAGAAATGCGCTGGCAGCAGGTATCGGTTTCGCTGGATGCGCTGTGATGAGAAAGATAAACGTGAGAACTTGCTAAGGCGGTCTGCGAGGATAATACAGCCGTGGCACCCCAGACATCCCATCCCTCCGCAGGGAGGCAGCTGATACCCACCCACGGGGCAGGGCAGGCAGAAAATACACACTTGTTTGCCAGCACTCGGCCCAGGGAAAATGAATTTAAATTTATGGAAACATCTAGTTCCCAGGGAGCATTTGGAGATGTTAAAGCTGTCGCTCTTGTTTCAAAAAACAACTCCTTCATCTGTTACGTCTTCAACTTGTTAAACATTATTGAGGGTTTATTTAAATCTTCATCTTAAGTCTTAACAAATGCTGCTGTGTATCAAAAAAATTTTAAATACACAAGACATTTAATTACACATTCCATTATTCGTTATGTGTCTGCATATATATGTTTGATTTTTCTTCAGGTACACATAACAGAAGCACTAAACCATAGATAGAAAAAAATATATAAGATGCTCAGAACCAGCTAGGACGATATGTGACATATATTTATCTCAGCTATTTAAAAAAAAAATTAAATCCAGTTTAGAAGATTTCCTGTTACACCTCTGGCTGGCAAGAGTTCCTCACTGCAGAGTCAGTTCCTTCCCATTGAGAACACAAAAAAAACCCCCAAAAAAGTCAAAAAACTCATTTATGTTAAGACAAACCATTTCCTCTGCTTCGCTGTTCTTTTTCTAGACTAAACAAGCCCAGTTTCTTCAGCCTTCACTGGTTTCCCTGTCTTGTTGCTCTTTCCTCTGGATTCTTTCCAGTTGCTTATGCTTTTTCTCACACACAGTGGTAACAGCGGATGGCCCTCCCCACCAGAACCTTCTCATAGAATTGTTTTGCTTGGAGAAGGCCTTAAGATCATCAGGTCCAACCTTTAACCCAGCATTGCCAAGTCCACCACTAAACCGTGTCCCTCAGCACCACAGCTACAGGTCTTTTGAATACCTCCAGGGACGGCAACTCCACCGCTTCCCTGCGCAGCCTGTTCCGACGCTTGACAACCCTTTCGGTGAAGAAATTTTTCCTTATATCCAATATGAACCTCCCCTGGTGCAACTTGAGGCCGTGGGAGGGAGCTGTGGGCCCTGGCACAGCTCAGCTCTCCTCACAGGATCAGGCCTCGGCTTTAGTTCATGAGCAGGCATAAATGGATAGCTAGCTATATAATATACACAATATATAACATTGTATACAGAAATAAAATAATTAACTGGTAAATAACTAATATTAATATTATATTTTAAATTAGTTAGCTGGCATAGTTGGGAACCCCCCCAACACACTTTCCAGACAAGAAAGTCTTCAGTGACTCTGCGCAGCGGTACCTTCGCTTCAACTAACTCCATTTATTTTTTACCTGCACCGTTTATTTACCTGCGATAATCCATGTTTTCTGGCAGCGCCCCTCCCACCTTCACCTGAGGGGCTTTCCCCGCCCCGGGACGTGCCGGCCCCGCCCCTCGGCGCGCGCCGGAGGGCGGTGCCGAGCGGGGATTGGCTGGCTGTGACGGCGGCCACGCGCCGGTTAGCTGAAGGCGGGCAAACGGCAGACGCCGATTGGTTGCTGGCGGCCGGCGGCGGAGCGCTGGTTGGCTGGTGCTGGGCGCGGCCCCGTCGCCCTTGCCCCGAGGAGCGGCGTTGGACGGCTCCGGCTGCGGCCCGGGGGGCGCCGCTGCCGCCATGTTGTGCCACGGTGAGGGCCCGCTGAGCTCCCTCACGGTGCTGCTGGTGGCCGTGCTGGCGCTCAGCCGCAGCCCGGCGCTGGCCTGCCTGCTGACGGCCGGCCTCTACCTGGTGCTGCACCTCTTCAGCCTGGAGCCCGCCCCGCCTCAGAGCGCCCAGCGCGTCCTCCGGCCCCGCGGCGCCGCCGCCCGCATCGCCCACCGCGGCGGCGCGCACGACGCGCCCGAGAACACGTTGGCGGCCATCCGACAGGTCAGCCCGGCGGGGACTCACCGTGACCATGCCCGCCGTCCCTCCCCGAGCCCCTCCGAGCCCGGCCGGGCTCGGAGCCGTGGCCGTGACCCGGGGGACGCTGGGGGCGCGTTTAACACGCCCAGCCGCTAAGGGACCTGCGAGGCCCGCGGCGAGGTTAGAGGCGTGAGGCAAAGCTGGCAAATGTAGAGACAGAGAGGGCGCCTCGGGGAGCCCGTCTCCCCTGGGCCCGGTGAGTGGGGGGCTGAAATCGGCGGGCAGTAATGGAAACCTGCGGGTTATGTTTGGAAATCTGCCTTTATAGCAGGCATCAAGCCCCTGTTACCCCGAGTAACTCCAGCTTCTTCCGACTTGCCGCAGGAAGCTGTATTGCTTGTCAGTCCTTCATCCCTAAGCAGATTCAGAACAGTTTGATCAGATCTGAGACCTTCTGAGGGAACTGTATTATGTCGCTGGTGCTGATGGATATTTTAGCAGTGTAGCAATAATGAAATACTGTATTCTGCTGATGTTGCAACAGAATATGGAGAGCGGGCAGCAGGTTAGTAACAGGCCGTTTGCTTTTTAAGCCTTGAAGATCTGTAATGAGAATCCACAGTTATGGGAAAATTTGATATTGCAGGAACTTCACTGTGTACAGCCCTGCTATGAAACTTACTGCTGCCTCATCTGGGAGGCATCACGGTGCAGCCAGGATTCAAAATCTGTTTCTGCGAATCATTTGAAATTGTGATCAGCAGTCTCTCAGATGCAGTGTATCTGTGATGATGAGATGTTGCTGCTCTGATGATTTCTTACCTTTGGGCAAGGCAGAGCTCTTTGTGTTGTTAAATTCTGAAGCTGCACAATAGAGATCCTCACTTGGCAGATTACCTCTAGTGCATTCCTGGCATTTGCCTTTCTAGTGCATTGGCCCTTTTCTCTGGAGGGCATTTGGCCTTCAGAACAATTCACCTTGCTTGCAGTTCACTCAGGTGCTTTTCTGAGGCATTCCTGGGAAAGAGCCAGGGCAGGAGCAAGATGTATGAAGTGTTCTAAGGCAGCCCAGCAGCTTATTGCTCTCTGATATGAGGATTCCTCAGATAGGAGTCAGGATTTGCCTACATACATCTGCTGTTTAAGTACAAGCATGGTAAGTGGTGCCTCTGGGAAGTTTTGTATTTACTGTGTATGGTGGATCAACCGTACTGCACATGAATGGCGAATCTAACTCTTAAAGGAAATACTGCACCTGTGTTCCTATAAAAAAAGGGATGATAGCTTTTCCTTGTGCAAGAAAAGACTTTATGCTCTGATGGCCTGCTCTGATTCCAAGTGCTAATCTATAAGTTATCTAAACTGTAGGCGTTTTCTTCCCTTCCATTTTAGAAAGTAACATAATTTAAGGACTCGGGAGTTATTAGACCAGAAGGAGAGAGCAGGATTCTTTTCTGCATTTTATCCTGAAACAATCCCAATCACAAGACGGAGACATTATTGCTATGGTGTTATCTGTAAAATAGATTGTATACTTCCAGTTGATCTACAAAGGCTTCTTACAATAACTTGGATGAAACCTACTTTGTTCTTCAGATCAAACTTATTGAAAAGAAAATTAATAGTTTGGTTTTTTTACCAGAATACAAACTAATTATAGCCATACCTATACTAAGCCTATAAAGCTGTATGTTATGTATGTGATTTTTTTTTTTATATTTTTTTTTTCAAGGCAGCTGAAAATGGAGCAATGGGTGTCGAGCTGGATCTTGAATTTACTGCAGATGGTGTTCCCATTCTGATGCATGATGAAACAGTAGAAAGGACAACGGATGGGTCTGGAAGATTGTGTGACTTGACTTTTGATGAAATTAGGAGGCTTAATCCATCTGCAAAACATTGGCTAGGGTAAATGAGCTATTGCTATTCTGAAACTACTGTTTCAATAATGAAAATAAAACATTCGTGATAAACAAAATCATTGATTTGATCTGTCACTGAGGAAAATTTTTGTAAATTTAAAACTTAGTCCCATATGTTACTTCTCATTTGATTTTTGAAGCGTTGAGACTCTCCTTACCCATCCTTGCAATAGGAACAGTGAAGCAGAGTCAAGATAACTGTCTTTCAAGGACAAAATCCACAGGCACCTAATGTCAAACAGGTTAATCTCTACATAAGCTTCCCCTAAACAGACTGCAGAACACTAAAGATACTGGGAGTTTTACAATGTGTCAAAATTGGCTTGAGTAGTTACTAAGAAAATTCACTTTATTCACATATATTTCTTGACTGATTGTGTCTTGGGGATTTTGTGATTTTTACAATTCCTAAACATCAGGATTATACTGTTGAAAAGGAGCTAGGCACGTTTCCTGGGCAGTCTCAGGTAGGAGCTGTGACCCCAGTGGCTGATTAGGTCCTTTCCAGTGGTGTGTAGGGGAAAGCATTTTTATACATTACTAGCATTTTTATAACAATGCAACTTCTACAGTATCATAATTGAATCTGTTACAGAGGAAGAACTTTCAGTGTGTGTTCCTTGTATTTCTGAGATGCTGCATTAGGGATTTCCAGACTTTTGTAAATGCACCACCTGTGAGTCTATGGTACAATTAGCATCTTCCCTGTCTGTTACTGGAAAGGTGATCACCACCTGAGCCACTCGGCGAGAGCTTCCACATCTGCAGATACTGCTGGTCAGCTGTTGTTCACTGTCGCCTTATCAGGAATAATTTATTGATGTGTGAAGCTGCTTCTCCTACATCCTCGGCTCGTCTTGCTTATCCTGCCAGGATCTGCATTTCTGGCTCAGGGCTAGGGAGTGCAGCCAGAGCAGGGTGAAGTGGGTGGGCAGGTGGTCAGCAGTTGGGTCTGAATGCTTATTTGTGGTCATTGAGGAAGGAGATGAAGAACTGAGGTTAGTGTTTCAGTGTGGGACATAGGGTCAGTGAGCATCGGATTAGACCTTGAATTTGCAAGGCTATTAATTGTCTGGTGGGTGCTGGGGGAGGAGGAGCTGTGCATGTATCCCTCCACCTGTGCAGCCTTTTGCTGCGTGAGAGACCCACCGCTGCCATTGCTCGTGGTGCTTAATCCCACCTCTAATACTAGTGTATCAGCAAACTATGTTCAGGAATCCCTAGGAAACAGCTCTGTGTAGTTGAGGATGTGTATGCTTGTGTGTGCACGTGTGCGTATCTTGACTGCATTCCAGTGAGGAGTTCTCTGTTTCCACAGGAACAAATTCCAGGGTGAAAAGGTACCAACTCTGAGAGAAGCGGTTGTGGAGTCTATGCATCACAATCTTATAATCTACTTCGATGTCAAAGGCCATGCAAATCAGGTACAGCTTCCTGTACTGAGGCACCTTCCTTCACCCCTTCTTTGAGTTTCTAACCTGCTGCTCTTGTTCTCGAACTGTAAGTGTGGTACAGTCCCTTCTCTAACATGAATGAGACTGGGTCTGCTATTTGTGTCACATCCAAAGTTGGGCTGTCAAAGCAAAGACAACATGTTTCTTCATCCCATTCCATCGTGCTGGGAGGCTGCAACTTAAAATTAGCGTGAGAGTCATGTGAGTGTAGAGCTCGGCTCACAGCACCTCCATGAAACAAAACAAAGTGAATTCCCTGTCTGTGCTGAGGGGAGCTCGTATCTCATCTTCAGCCTCCAACTAGGGATCCTGCTTGTCTATAATTTGCATTAAAGTGTATTTCAAATACCGAGAATGCTACTCATTGCTGTAAACAGAATGAGGAAAAGGACTTTTGCTGCAAGAAACAAAATGTCATTTCTGTGTTAATGGTATAAACAAGATGCTGTTTTCGTTCTCCCCCCTTTCCATTTCAATCTTCTTACACAAAACAGGAAAGTATTTTTAAAGGGGATTAGTCTAAAATGACTTTGCAGTGTGAAGTAAATATGAGTGTATGTATAAATATAACATCTGTGTGTATCTCTAATCGGCAGGCAGTTGACGCCCTAAAACAACTCTACCTGGAATTTCCACGTTTGTATAACAGCAGCGTAGTCTGTTCTTTCATGCCAGATGTTGTTTATAAGGTGATGTTTCCTAAAAGTTTATTTTGGATTTTTTTTAGTTCTGTCTGGGAATTTCAGTAAGATATACAACTCCCAGTTCCGGATTACTTTTGGGTTGTTAAAATTGCCAAGACTTTTTTTAAAAAATGAAGCATAAATCATAAGTCTCCTGCATAATCTTATTAGATCACTCTGTGCTCATTAGATGCAGGTGTGAGTCTACAGCAGTTCCCTCCATTCTGAAACCCATGTAGAAAAAAGTGCGTTGCTCTTGCAGTTGGCATGTGGCCAGGTATCTGCATGCAAGGTCCCTGTTAAATAAACCTCATATTTTGATGTAAATGTAGACTATTCTTAAAGCTCTTTCCTAACTCTCATTGCCAAGTCCATTTACTATGTACTTTATTCCATTGCCTGACTGTTAGGCAAATTTTTTTTTAACATAAGAGCAGTTGCTTATTTGATATGTTTTAAACAAAAAACAGTAAAACATCATAAGCAGCTTTCTAAAAGAAAGAATCTGGGGTTGGGAGAGGGAGAAGGATTCTGGTAGAGCTGCAAGTGCAAGCTAGCACTCTGTATCTAGTGCTCTAGCAGTTTATATCGCTTTTGTACGAATTACAGTCTTTTCTCCTTGATCTTCCAGATGAGACAAGCTGACAGAAATGTTGTAACAGCACTAACACACAGGCCTTGGCATCTGAGTCACCTGGGAGATGGGACACCCCGGTTCAGTTCCTCCTGGAAACATTATTTGTATATGACGATGGACGTCATTCTAGACTGGAGCCTGCACAGTTTCTTGTGGCGGTTGTGTGGAGTTTCAGGTTTCCTCATACAGAAAAATTTTGTTTCTCAGTAAGTGTTAAAGCTTGCTAATGTATCAGGAGGCAATATCCTTCCATTAGTATATCAGGGTGGAGTTAATATAGTATATATTAATCAATATGTTCCATTTAGTGTTGTGTAAGTTTGTTTAGATAGTTTCTTTACTGCATGCTATTTTATTATTTTAAGCTTTTATCTTTTCAATCTGTTTTTATCTTATGTTAGATCCTAAGCTTAGTCGCAAAGGGGAAGTGCTGTTCTTGCCTGTTTACAGTAACAAAACACACAAAGATGATGTTGCAAAAGATGACACTATACTGATGTAAGACTAAAACTCAGTTGTAGCCTCAGCACAGTCTGCCTTAAATATGGTAGTGCTGGCCTTCCTCTGACGGTGCCTGTTCCTTGCAGAGAGTACGTGAGGCACTGGTCTTCAAATGGAATTCAAGTGGTTGCCTGGACAGTGAACACATTTGCCGAAAAAAGCTACTACGAAACTGTCCTTGAATCCAGCTACATCACTGACAGCTTGGTGGAAGACTGTGATCCGCATTACTAGACCTGTGCGCTGTAGACACTCACCAACCCAAATAAACAATCTTACTCGGGCAGGTCTGAATCATCATCGAGGGGGTATCCACTGGCGCAGCGGGCACCGCTAACAACAGTTCTGCGAGAAGGAAGAGCAGTAGTTTTCTTCTGCTGTATGTCACATCTCTAATGCAGAAAACCCCTCTGGGCAGCACTGGACAAAGCTGAGGTACAGCCGCTCGCAGGCTGAGGAGATGGCACTGCGATGTAAGGGGATCAGTTCTGATGAGCTAACTGGGCCATGCCCTCTGTCTGCAGGTTGCTTTATAATTCTCAGACTATTCTTTTATTTCATTTAAGTCTTGGTTATAAAGTTATTATCAGCAATTTTGGGTGGCAAAATTTAAAATGGTACCTTGATTTTAGTGATTTAAACAGCCTGTTCTCCAACAGTGTAATAATTCGAGGTTGATTTATGGCATCTTAAAAACATCTACATTACTGTTCTCAAAACAGAACCTGAAAATAATGGTGCCAAAATAGAGGGTGAGTATATTTCCCTTCTACTGCATGGAAAGGTGGCGGTGCTGCGTCTTGACAAGGAAAAGAAAGCTAACTTTCCATGTTCAATGTGAAGACTAGGAGAATTAATGAATAAAACTTGAGTATCTTCTTACCTTCCAAACTTTTTAAGAGAACCAAGGGAGGATGGAAGATTATGTCTTCTAATGATACAGCACATGAATGTATTTATTTTTAAAAGAAAGCTATATATTGAGTGCTGTTAGTGGTAGAACAAATAGAGCTGAAATGTCTTCTTACTTTGCTTGTTTGCATGATTGAAGGGCACTCACAAGGGTATGTGAGAAACTGGAATCCAGATTTCACTTGAAATCAAAAGAGCGTGCAGTTACAATAAACACACATCTGATAGCTCATGGCTATGGCATTCTTTATCAGCTGTGCACCAGCAGATTGGTGTAAGATGTCAAAATTACTGCAGATTGCTGCTACTTTTTCTAGCAAGTAAACCCTGAGATGTTCTCACAGGTACCATCAAGGTGCTAGGAACAATTTTGGTTCTGCTCTGGCAGGAGCTGGTGGTTAGAGAAAAATGTCAATGATCAGCAAGATCAGAAAACTCCTGCGTAGCCAGCCCTAACATAAACTACACTCCTTTTTTCCCTGTATCTTAAGCTATGTCTAAGCACAAAGAGCAGTTAGGAGGGGGTTTTTCCTGTCACGATGATGGCAGCCTCTTCTGGTCGTGTCACTCATCCACCCTGCACTGCAGAACCAACAGTCTTGGTCGTCTCGTGCACATCCTGTGTCAAGCGTACATTACACACTCACCCCCCTTCTGTCCAGCCATCTCATGAATGCTGTCACCTCTGCCTTTCTGGCTGTGTTCTACAGGTGCTCCCCGGGCGGCCAGCAGAAGACCAAGTGGCCCATCGTGGCAAATGGCCCTTGCTCCAAAGGTCCGTTTTTTGTTACTGCTTGAGTTGCTGGCACTGAGTCTCCCCCTCAGTGCGAACACCAGGGACATATTCAATACTCACAGCCAGACATGCAGAAAAACATCATAAAATTGAATCTCTGGTCTCACATTGTGTGTAAAGTTCATCCTTTTTCTGTACCTTTGGTGTCTGGTTTTAGGTTGTCCTTAAATTATGAGCGTGAGGAAAAGATGTGCCTCTTTCCTAAGGCATTTTTATGTCCTAAGCAACAAGGGAGGAATAAATGAGGCAGCAATAGAAAATTGTCTAAAGAAAAAAAAATATCATCATGGCAAAGTTGTGGCTCTGAATAAAAAGAAGCTGCATCAAGTGCCTCAAAGTCATATATGATTAAAAAAAATCCCTCAATTTTGTGACTTCCAATCTATCCTTTACTGGAAGAGATGTGTAAATTTTCTGTTTACAAGCACCAGTTTACACAGATGAGAATTTTGATAAGTAGTCACTCGTAAAAAAGAGTTCTGATAACTTTTAGCATCAAAGCTAATAAACTGAAAAAGTGGCTCAGAAGCTTAGCCTGGCTCACACGAGCTACTTTGCAGCCATTAAAATGTCTGCCATTAAAACCAACAGCACTTCAATTTCCTTCTATTTTTATTTCACCAATGCGACACTTTTTATTTAGATAAAAGCAGTTTGAATAATACATCTTATATAAAAATATTTTTAGACTAAAATTTTTATTTACAATTACGCACAAGTTTTCTTATGACCAGCTGTGGAGGAGCCCCTCACTGTATCGAGGTAAGGGCCAGTCCTGGGGCAAGGCCGACTGACACCAAGGTATCACTGTTTCAGACACAACCCAAATACGCAGGGTATTTCCTTTCATAATAACAAGTTGCAGTTGGGATGCATTTTGCGATCTGTTCTATTTATTTTTTTTCCATTTAGGGGTAAAAAAAAAAAATAATGTTTGAATTGTTCTTTCAGTCATTAGTGCAAATGAGCGTTGCGTTCTGCAGAACATCAGTCAACAACTTACATTCATTATTGATTTTGCCTGCTCACGGTCGAAAATACTTGTCATCATCTTCTTCTTCCCACAGAGCTGCTTCTCTAGCACGCAGCGCCAGCACCACCGCTGCAGACATGCCTGGGCTGCTGCTGGGCTGGGGCGGCTCCGCGCCTGGTTTTCACAGAGGAAATAACGGTAACTGTGCTGGTCGGTGTAGGGACCACCCCCGTTAAAAAGCCCCACGCTATTTAAGTGTCTCATCTGTCCAGTACTTGGAATGAAGTTACATGTTTGTGTAAACCAGCAATAGTTCAAGCTACCACGCAAGTTTCCAGAGATTTTTTTATTCCAGACACACAATGTCCTAGAGACTCTACATCATTAATAACCTCTTCTGAGATTCACACCAAGATGTGAAATATATCTCTAATGTGATGTAATACTCTTGCCTGTGGCTGCTCCCATAAGACAAAGCGGCCCATTTACCCACAGAAACCCAACTCTGCTATACAGAAGCTTGTGATCAGTCTTCAGAAGTCACTGTCACCATCGCAACAAGCTACCAATAAGCATGTCCTATAGAAAGTGTTTACCCCAGAAACCTGGTCTTTTTGTTTTCTCTTTATACAAGATGCTAAAATTCTGTGTCTCTTACATCAACCTGTTACATGCTGTGTCTGGACTCCAGCAAACATTTTTACTGAGATGAGCTAAGAGCCACCTTCCGTGTTTAGCATTTGGTGCTTACCTGGTGGGAGGCCAGTCCCCCTCAGGATCCCGGCGGAATATGGATACTGAAAACAAAATTCACAAGTAGATTTAGGTCAATGTTTCCCTCGTGTGCCTGTTGTCTTGTATTCAAAAATTTACCAGTTACCTGTAAAAAACCCTGCTCTCCAGATCCTAACCAGGTCTGTGAGTATGACAGTTCCAACAGCTATTCTGATTACATTTGGTACCTGTTCAAGTCAATCTTTAAAATTATTTCTATAGATCCAGGATGACCTCTTTGTTCAACATACACCCATTGTCTATATCCTGCCCCACGTTCTATATAGGGAAATCTAGCAGAGACTTCTTTTTTTTGACCATCTCACCTCATCGTAGGATGCATTTTGATTTTGGTCAAATGCCCTTCCTGGGTAGTCTGGTGCTTGCTGTGCAGGTTGCCTGGACGGGTGGTATGAAGAAGAGCTTCTCTGAAAGACAGAATATTTGGCATCAGCAGGACTATATTCTGGCTTCCAGTCATGACCTTTCTGGTCAGTGCTACTCACAACCAAGGCTATTGGCCTTGTTTTAGGGAGACGGCTCTTCTACTAGATCCACAATGAGATTCTTCTGGCATCTCCTTTTGAAATCTGACCTTAACAACTACGAGAATATCCACATTTTGCAGGCTATCAAACCCTCCCAGTTGTGACCCTGAACTCAGCCACAGAGTTGTCTAGTGTCTGAAAATTCCCAGCACACGGAAAATGCCCATTCACTTTAATCTCCCCTCTTACAGTCAACATTTATTTATATTTATTTATATTATCACCAGTATATAGGTCAAAGAGTTTTCACTCAACCCAAATGAAAACACTGCACAGCAAAATATGTGCACATTTTAACACTGATTTGATGTCTCAGCAGGCAGGAGTGACTTGAAAAATAAATTCAAGTTTAAGATGTTAGATGTCTATTTTGATGTTGTATGGGATTTAAAATGAGGTTAGGTCAAAGCACTCAGTTTTACCTCAGCTGAAAAGATTGGGTGGGGAGGCAGAAAGCATAAACCCCTAGGGAAATCCAGAGTCAGGGGCAGAAGGCAGCCGCCTCCTTAGTCCAGGCAAAGTTCAAATGCGGCCGAACCCTTTAGTGACCATCACTGCCCTCCTAGATTAGGAATGTTTTCTTGCAGTTTCATAATCATAAATAATATCTAATGAGGCTAAAGGACTTTTCTATAAGCTTCCCAGGTTAAATTCCAGTCTGGAGCAAATAGTTCGGGAATTTCCACGGTATACTTTTGCTGTCTGGAGTTAACTAGTAATCAACCAACTTAGGTGAAGTTTTAAATACAGACAGATCCCCAGTCGGCAGCCTATTTGCAAGGCCAGAGGAACCCCAGGAAACCCCCGAGCAAGCCATTAAAACAGCAATATCTGAACTATCAAACTGACCTGCTGGTCTTGTCCTCTTGGTGCAGATGGGGTTTGGTTTTCCCTTTGCTTTGTCCGAAGTATTTCAAGTAAAAGCATTTTATCTTTTCCTTCCTATGGGCAAGACACATTTGATCATTAGCTGGAATGGACTAATCATTCTTGAGAGGCTCAAGGCCTAGGAATAACCATTGACCAGAATAATCATTGTAATTGCTTTTATTCTGAAATAATCTGTCTACAGACAGCACAGCTTGAAAGTAAAATTATTTTGCAACAACACTATTTGCGAGTTAAGTTTCCATGCAATTCACATGGGGAAGGGCTCCCACCCTCCCTTGAACTGTCATAGGAAAAGCAGATTACAGCTCCACAATAGCAGGATGAGACAATCAAAAAGGAAGCCAAATTTTTAAAAAGATAAAGCTGAAAGCCAAACTTACATTAAGAATTTGCTTATGTAAGAGTTTGGTCACGGTTTTTCTTCCTTTTATTATTTGCCAGTAAAGATAAGTAATAATTCTAAAAAAAAATAAAAAAATACCAACATATGAGCACTCATACCCATGAGTATTTCCTCCTAGTCATTGCCTAAGCAGAAAGTTATTTTTATTTTATCCATTAAAAGAGACATCTACACATTATCTATACATGCATATATACACATATATACACAGATACATGTATGTATATAATTATACAAGGAACGTCAAACTCATGAAATGGCTTAAGACATTCTCTTGGAAGATTTATGGACTTGTATTCAGATGAGAGGTGCAAGTCAGTCAACAACACAAGGTGCCTTTTAGATAACAAATAGGAACCTAATGCTCTTATCCAACTTTGTGTCATTTGCTTAGACACATGCCTGGACTGTAAATCCCAGCACTGAACGCTCATTGCTCCCAGGCCACTCCTGGTCCCACTAGAATGAGCGGGAACTTCTTTTGTGAGAACGGGTTTGGGCTCTGAGGTGTGCATTGCCCATGCTAGAAATATCAAGCAGTACAGCTACATCATCAACCCCTACTAGTGGGCACATAGTTTAACATGCATAGTTTTGCCAAAATAATTTCCTTCTGCTGAGGGCACAGCGTGTGAATTTACCCGAGATTAGCTGGAAGCAGGCTGCGACCCATTTACTAGCATTTCCCCACACAGTGTGCTCACTTCACCGTGCTGCTTGTGCACTACCATGCCCGTCCACCACAGGTAGTTCAGCTATTCCTGACATGGTATCATCTCCTCTAATGACTCCACTGATGAGAAATGGTCAGAAAAGACTAAGCAACCAGCTCCCAAACTTTTTTATGTCACTCAGGGTCCCAGTATAGATCTGGCCTGTACTCCCTGTGCTTGTGAGAGCTTGCTCTTTCCCTATGGATTTATTCCGTATGGAGGACAAATGGGGGGGACACACCCTAAAAGCAGCAATTTGTCCTGACAAATCTACGTGGCATGTTCCCTTTGCTCATGTTCCTAAAGCTAAGTGTGCCAGCGGTAACAACATCTGGAGCCGAGGCAGCAGTAAACTAGAAATAGTCAGTCAAAAGCAGCGTATCCTAGATTAGCACAAAGCTGGTTTGTGAAGAGCTTTGGCATCCTAACATAAAAAGTATAGGCTTTATAACCTCTTTATGTACTTCAAATACATGAATTTCCAATATATTAACTATTTCTGATGTTTTAAAATGCACTTTGCATTTTTTTTTTAGAATGAAAAATGGCTATGTCATAGCCGTTTTTTTTCCACTTCAGGTCCTTTTCCAGTGCTTTTCATTATCAGGTACTTACAGGGCAACAGTGGAGAGGATGAAGTAGAAAAGTACACTCGTAATTAAGTTATGGTAGATCCACACTACCCATTTTGAGGCAGTGTAATTTTCCAGTATTTTTATCCACTTGGAGACTGCAGCGTACATAGAAGGCAAACCTCTGAAAGGACCACATTCTTCTGAAGGTTTTAACCTGAAAGTGTGAGAAAACAGTTACTTAAAGCTTTGTATATTAACCAGTGATTTAGTTAATATTGTGATTTTGTACATCAAGGTGCTCGTTAGTTTGCTATAGCCCTCTGCTCTCTTCGGACCCTCAGGGAACTTCCACGAGCTCTGTTTCATTTTTAACTTGGGCCACTCTCCAGCCATTAAATGCCCACCCCAGACTATGCAGTGGGAGACAAGAGACGGGGCTGCAATGGATCAGTACCAAGCCCTGTAAATGTAACAAATCAATCACTATAGCACAAGCTACAGCAAATTGTAAGTCTGGATTGTCACAGTTTCACCACAGGTGCTTAAGGGAACCATCATTTCACCTCGCCTTTGAGGACAGGAGTCACTTACAGATTCTCAGAACCAACACGGTGCAGTGAAATAAGACAGCCTGCAGCAAGAATGAATGTTTTTAGGTGGATTGAAATAGGAGAGTGTTGTTCGCTTCGAAATGGAACCACTCCCAACAGTCTGAAATTCCCACTTACCATCTGGAAATGTTTGCTCTGAAATATTTCATCCCACCTGGTTTCATGTGTAGCAACCCATCTTACTAAATATTGAAATCCTGTGGCTCAGAATTGCCAAGAAAAAGAAAAGGGGTATCCATGCTGCCATCCTTACTGTGACCAGAATAACATGCGCATAAACAAAGTAGCTTTAAAATACTCGTAACAATCAAGATGCGTTATTGCAGAGGTCAGCATACCCTGTAAAAAGAGCCTTTGAAGTTCGTAAATAATTCAGAAGTTGACCTCAGTTGAGTTTCCCCACTGCAGACCCATTATGGCCTATAACATAACTCCAGGAACTAGGACTAGGTTGCAGAAACTTTTAAGGAGGAGGAAAAGCCAAAGCTCCTGTGCCATTTAAATAGGAACCCAAAACATCAAAGTAACTTTGTTTCTCCTCCTTCTTATGGGACAAGTTACTGCATTAACCACATTCTTGCAAATTCACTAAGCATGTCTTGTTTTCAGAACACAGAACATCTCATGAACATCTGAAACCTTCCATTAGCAGTTAATATAGCTTTGTCTACAGAAAAACACAGATTCCTCTGCCTGGTATCATGTCACACAGCACAACGTAGTAGGCTTGAATGCCAGTGCTCTTCCATACCTCCAGACAGTGACTCCAATGACAGACAGGACTCCAACAAAGGAAGGGAAAAACAGCAGGAATGTGAAGGATGTTGTCATTTGAGCAGTTCTCCAGACTTTGCGAGGGGGTTGGCAATTCATCATCAGACTGACCTTTCAAGAGATAAAGGTAAACTGACTCTTTACCTGCCACTTCAACTCCGTTTAAGTCAATCCCACTGAAACTGCTGGCAGCAATTGCTGGAATAGCATCTACCAAAAGTTTCAAAAAACTTATTTTATATGAATTTAATAGATAAACTGTAGTTTTCTAAAACTTCAAGAATATAGTCTTTAAATTGTAAGAGATAAAACGAGGTTCTGATGGGTTCTTCAGGACTCTGTTGGGTAGAGTTTCCTTTTGTAGCATACGCAAACCCACTGTTGAGGGAAGTTTGAATCAATCTTTCTAGCTATAGCTTTGTTTTTCTACATTCAACACTATAAACTGTTCAATGACCCAACAAACAATCTCTCATCTAGTCATACTATCAAGACAAAGAATTATGAAAAGAGGAAATTTCCATCATGATCTTTAGCTGAGTCACCCCGATTACACTGGGAAACTTTGGGGGGAACCGCTGATGAGTAAGCAGGAAGCCAAAGTCACAGCCCCAGGCTGAGTGTCTATATGACACATACACTTGTACACCATTAATTCCCAGCCTTTAATTTTGCTACTTGATTCTCTCCCCTCTCTAACTACGCTCTTAACCCCTCCTATAACCCTTCCACACTTTTCACCCTCTCAAGTTTTACAGGTTTGGAACTCAAGGGCGTGCATCTAAATTGTGCTCCTTTAAAGCACACACCCCACCCCCCAGTCAACCAAACTGCTCCCCTAAATGCAAAACCACAGGCAAAAGCCTCCAGACAAAACCAGCATTTTAACACTATAAATTCTGCCCAGATTTCAAATAGTGTAAGTTTATGATGAATACATGTAAAGCCTGTTACCTTTTTCACATAAAATACTATAGAAAATGATATCATCTGGATACCAGGCAGCAGAGGTGAGAAGAGGATACCAATCCTACAAGAAAGAATTTATAAAAGAAAAGTCTTCACTACTGACCACACAGCTCTCAGTGCACTGAAAGTAGAAAATATCATATTAACTTCATACAAAGCTAGTGCTTGTCTATTTGGAAATGTAATTATATCAACATTGATCCTGTAACAGTAAGCCAACCTTTAAAAATACGCAACTTCAAACATATGTATCTATATACGTATCTGCAAAACTCTCTTATAATTGGAGGAACATACTCGTTCTTAGAAATAAGGCATGTTTTCCAGGGTTTAATACTGAGACTATTTCAACAGGAACATCATTCCAGTGGGGAAGTAAACAAAACTCTAGGATGTTCCTTTTATGGGTTTTCCCAGACCAGGTAGCCACAGCGTAACACTACTGACTGAAGTTATTGTTATTACCTGCATAATTACAAAGAGAACTGGCAAGTCACAACCCTTACAAAGGTACTTCATGTGTCATCTCTCAGGCATTTTTCCTGTTCTTTCCCCCACGATGGGAAGCACCCAGAAATGTCTGTATAAGGACATTCCGTGCTATTGCTAACTGCAAATGAAGTTTTGGCCATAAACGTAACACTTACCAGGTCAAAGTCTGTGCATAGATCAAATCTAAAACATTTCGTCCAATATCAAATTCTGGCAGCCCCAGGCTCACACAGACTGTAGTTCCAATAATTCTGGTAGGAAAAAAACAAACCCCAGCACAGTAGCACTTGCTAAGTGATAAATACCTTTGTAGAAATCTCTACAAATGACCTCCTGAATACAAGCATCAATATCAAATTATTCAGGGGCTGCATTAGCCACACATCACACAAAGCAGCCACAGCTCATTGATTAGACAGCACATAAAAAATGAAACAGAATTTGGCAAAAGCAGATTCCCGTAACACACAGCAGAACTGAAATAAGACCTTGGATATTTTTCATGCAACTCAAAAGAAAAAAAAAAAAAGAAAAAAAAAGAGGAAAAAAAAAAAAGATTTGTAACTATCAGAAAAGTATGCTCATGCTTAAACAGCTGAAATGGCAAGTTGTCTCAGAACAAAACTGTAACAGCTTTTCAGTGCCCGAGTCCTGAGAATTTTCAGCCTCAATCAAAAAAGTGAATCTTGTAGACTGATACTCTTAATATATCTTAAAGTATATCCTACTTCAAACCAACTGAGGTTGTAAGTAGCTGACACACAGGTAAGAAAGTACTTGGAGGATTCCTACTGAGGATTAACAATCCCTTTTTATCACCTCATTTTTCCTGAGTTGGGGAGATTCAGTTTCTGCTTGTTGTAGCAAGAACAATAAAGATTTTGGTAACTATCCCATCTTGCCTTAAATACAGGTCTTGGTACCACCTTATCAGCTGCATCATCGACAATGTTTCAGGGCGTTACTCTGAACACATACAAATAAATACAAGCAATTGTACTTTTAATCTTTCACAGCTGTAAACGGGGTGCTCTTGCGCAGTTTAGTGGAGGACATTCATCACAGCTGACACTGCACTTTGGTACTGGACCTTTTGCTGGGAGGTGGTTTCCTATCTGAACAGGATGAGAACAGGAGGATTAAAGTACACTGGCAAGAGTTATGGAGGGAAAGTCTTCAAAGGCTTCTTAATGTTTTTTTGTGTTAATTTAACTTAAAGTTAACAAAGTCCTACCTTGTAAACCAGTCTTGTTCACATCATGTGCAAAGGGCAAACAATAGATCTCCTACACAAGTATGGCAAGCACTTAAATACTCTACTACCTTAAGTCATAAATAACGTTTGGCAATAGGAAGGTACACACAGCAGATGTCAGAAGTAAATTACTTATTGCTTACTTGCTCATGTTCAGTTACTCAATACTTTCTCACCATGCTGCAGAACTCCATGCTCGAGAGTCATATTACATCCTTAACAAGACTGATTAAAATCAGATTTTAAACTTCTGTGCACTCTGTAGAGTGAAAAAAACTAAGAGGAAAAAAATTACAGGGGGACATAGCAAAGAAAGCCAGCAGCGTGCCTGTCCATACGCAGAAAAGCAAGGTTTTCTACTTGAGATGCTTGGTCCTTTGTCACCCCATTCAGGAGATCCATGGGAGTACAGTGTGCCTTCCTCCCTGCCTGCGTCTCCATCTCCAAAGGGAAAAAGGACACATTGGGAGGGCGGAACGGTACACACTTTGACTTCCTCCTAAGAAGGAGCTGCAATGTACACAAGGCATGTACCCAGAGACTAATCCTGCTAGAGACAACTAAAGCAGCATGCCACAGCCATGCTTCTGTTGGACTTTTCCTTTTCTCACATTGGAAAAAAAGACCACGTCTTTGGTTAGTGAATAAAAATAATATTAGAAAAGTAGTACTCACCTTCGTAAAAACTCTCCAAAGAAAGAGCCAAGCAAACAAAATATGAAGTCAACTAAAACAAGACGATAGATATCTTGGCCAACCAATGTTTCCCAGCACTTTAAAAAGTAGAAAGAAAAAAAGAAAGCGTATCCAGAAGTCAAAAATCATGTGATTCTAACATTGTTCCCAAATGCTTGGGCATCTGAAACTTGAGCTACAGATCAAAGATTTGCTAACAGCCTAACTAATCATAGTCAACTTCTCATTGAACAATGCTGCAAACCAGCTGAGACCTGAGCTGGGCGATTCATTTTTTTCCCACAGTTCATTTCTCTAATGATGGTAGTAAAAAAATGTTGGGGGAGGCGGGGGGGAAATTCAGTTTTCCAAGACACTACGTGTACTTCTCTTTGCTGGAGCAAGCCTCTTATCAAAGTGGTTCCTAACCTGGCATTGTAAGTCAAAGATTTGTATAATTTTGGAACTTTACCTGTGACTCTGATGCAGACACAATGTTAGTCCAGTAGTAGCACAGGATTCCAACAATTGATATTTTCAGGACAATATTTCTATAAAGAAAAAGTAACAGTAACTGCACTGGAGCTGGTCCATAAGCTCGCTGGAGGGAATGATGGCAGGATGACCGCTGGTTACACTTTATTACCTCCTCTTACAACAACAATAGCACTGCAGGGTGCCAGGACCAACAGGAGCTCTCCTCTGAGCTCTGGTGCAGCATTATTCTATTGTCCTGGCAGAGGGGAGCTGGGCATGACAACCTTGGCACGCACCTCTGCTACACAGGCTGGTGGTTGGGTGTCTGAGCTCCACAGGGGAGGAAGGTCTGAAGGGCACCAGGGGTTACACGGTGTTAATTCCAGGCATCTGTATTTAAGTAAGACCTCCTCTTTCCCCTTCCTTTCTCTAGGGGCCAACAGCCCAGGGGCCACCTAGGGCAGCTACAAACAAAACTAAGCCCAATGTCACAGTGTGCCTAATTGAGAGGGAAAAACCATACCCCATCCTCATGCAGAGATGTAACGCTCCAGAAGGTTCACAGAAGATAAACAAAACATGGAGGGAAGAGTGTACCTTTGGAGAATACGATTTCTCCTCCATAGCTCCCTACTGTCCACCACACCACCTAGACACAGCCTGCTGTCAAAAAGATGAGTCAGACAACTTCAGGCAAAAAGCACTAAGAGGTGGTAGCAACAAATACCTGGTAATAGTGATGTATATGTGGTGTCCAGGAGTCCGAAATTTCTCAAGGTGTCCAAGCCACGAGTAGAAGAATGGGATGAATGCGTTGAGGAGAGATGCAACAACAGGTAGCACCAACATGGCAGCTTGGCTCTCTAGGTCATTTTTATGCCCTTTCACAAACAGCTTAGAGAGGAAAAACAAAAAAATCAAACAAACAAACTAAAAAAAAAACTAGAGCGCCTTAATCAAAATGCTGCTGCAAGTTGTTTCCAGAGGAAAGACACCTGGCACACCTCCCTGTACGTTCTCAGGTTAGAGACTATCATGTTTTACAGGCCATGCCCAGCAGCACAGTAACCCTCTCCCCTTCCCCTGCATTAAAGGGGAGCAAGGGTGGGAGCCCCAGCTTAAATGCAGCCCCTAGGCAAAGGAGAGGCAGGCCTTGCTGAGGCTGCTTCTTGCCGTTTCTGTCAAGGTCAGCAGCCGCACTATCCCTAAGCTAGCCATGAGCCCAGCAAGCAGCTGCTGGGGTGAGAGGGGAGATTTGCTCAGACCCCTCAGGTTCTGCATTCTTGTCATGGTTCCCATGGTGCAAGTCGTTGCAAACCAGCTTTTTAGGTACAGCAGCATTTGTGTTTGCCTTGGCAGAAACAACAGCTATGCTTCCCTATGGTCCTAGTGGTGAACAGACCACTGCTTGCATTCAGTGTGAGATACCCATGTGGAAAAACGCACCTCCAAAACCAGACTGCAAAATCTGTCTTTACCTTTAGGTTATTAATGGAGAGGAAGTAAACACCAGCACAAGCAGCTACTGCTGTTCCCAGGGAAGCAATCCAAGAAACAAGATGAATTACAATACGAACAACTCTCTCTGTTGCAGAAAAATTTAGAACTTCTCTGTTTACTTCAGTGAGGTCTTCCTGGAAGGAAACAATTCTTAATGAAGAATTCCTTAGTCAACAGCATCAAGCAAAACTTGTTTCAAGTAGCTACTTGAGAGACTGAATGAAAGATTTTTTCTCTAGAAGACAGGCAGAGTAATATTCTGAGAACATTTACTGGACAATTTTGTGTTCCTACCCTAAAAGTCTTTTCTTGATGGTTACACTGTATTTTGCAGATAATATATTACAAGCCTGCCTTTTTGTTTACAAAATGGTTAAATAGCAGGAAGGAAAGCCAGAATAAATATTCTGTTTGGCAAATATTTAATAGTCACAGGGACTCATTCAGTAGAACAGAAGCATACAAATATTTATATGTAGCTTAAAGTGAGAAGAAAAGCAAGTAGCTAAGCCAACTCCAGGAGTTCAAACCTGATGAAACTTAGCAGTCGGGAAGACTTAAGTCTCTTAGAAACAGGACTAGCATGCTTCAGTCATTCTGCCAGAGACTTATGTGCATACACAAATTCGTACGCATAAATAAGCCTCTGGCACATTGACTCATGCTTGCTAGTTTTGTACCTTTCTACCTTTTTGTATATCCTGTGTTTTGTACCTTTATTTGTGTGCTGAGATTCTTTTGTTTCAGCTTCACAGCTTTTTCGTTAGTTATATTGAAGTCCCAAGTGCAGAGAAGTTTACTAGCTTTTCCAGAGTATGTCTGAGGGTTAACGAAGTTCCTGCAGAAGGATTTTGCCATGCTGTAATGAAAATAAAATTCATGAGATGCATAATGGCGAAATATATCAAGTCTGTATAGCAGGGCAAGAAGCGAAATTTGTTAGTTTTTCTATCCTGTCCCAGGGCTACAGGACCTATGTCAGAGCATGTCACATAAGACAACATGGTAAATAAACTTTAATGTAAGAAACAACTCTCACATTTCCTTCTCCTAGTTGTTGCTGACAACCTTTACTTCTGGAAGGCCACATCAATACCAGAAGATATTAGGAGCAAGAGCTACAAAAGGGGCATCATGATATTCACTGGTTTGAACTGGGATTCTCTGCATTTTCCTTAATATTTTGTGATTATTCTTCATTTGTCTAATAAAGGTTTGATTTCTGGAGACTGTCTTTTGAGCAGAAACTTCTACTTAAACTCTACACCTGGAAATAAGGACTTACAGAAAAAGACTCAGGTAATTGCTACTGCCAACCATTGACAGGGTGGGTTTTTTGTTGTTGGCTTCTTGGTTGTTTTTTTTTTTTTTCTTTTTCCCCTTAATATAAGTGAAATAAGAATATATAGTTAGCTTACCTGAACAACAAGATAAGAAAACAGATGACAAAATATATTCCAACGGTGAAAATATAGGCCAGCTGCATGTTGTAAGATGGACCATTCTCTATTTTACTGATTGTTGCATTGGTGTAAAAGCCATAGTAGAGTACTGTTTGTTGAAAATAACCCTGAAAAGATACAGGCATCATTCAGAATGTTTGCTATCACCTGCATATGGTGGGAAGTATCATCACCTGAAGTGCAATTAATTGAAGTGGGAGCTGTCCTATTCCCTACTGTGAAATCACAGGCGTGATTACCGTTCTAAGTATCAGGCCCGTTGTTTTCCTTTTATCAGCTAATATCTTCCATAGTTTAGAGAGCTTCTAGAGATATAACAATGACTTGTATCCTGCTTAAGATTCACGTGGGATGGTCATGAGCATTCAATACCTTTGCAGAATTTGTTTTTTTCTGAAAATTCATGAAGAGGGAAAGCTTAATTGCTTCTTTCTTAGGAGCAAGGTTCTGTACTGACAAATTGCATCAACTATGAAGGGAACCAGGAAGGAAGCACATGACATTCAACACTCGAGTTACTACATTATAGCTGAACTCCTGCAATGGGGACTGTACTTTGCAAGATTAAACAGCATTACTACAAAACACAGCAATTTAAAAGCAATTTTAGAAGGAAAAGGCTGACTGACACCTTTCCACTTTAAAAATACCTCCTCAACTAAGCATCAGTAAAGAGCAGAGTCTCAGAGTCTTGTTTATTAACTAGAGAAATCCTTTAACAACAATAAAATTGACATTTTTTTTTACACCAAAGACAGAAGAAGAAAAAAAAAAAAAGAGTAAGTAGTCTTCTCAGATCACTTAGTTGATGAATACTAGTAGAGTTAAAGCAGTGCAAAAATCGTCCTTTAGAAACAGCCTGGGACTTTATTCCCTGAATGTAAAGATCTGTACACAATGAAAAGATCCGCCTGTTTACAGGCCCCACTGAGTTCAGCGGGTTGCCACAGGAAGATCTGTGTGCTCCCTGGAAGAATAAAACTTTAGAAATAAGCAAAATTCACAGGATCACATATGGAAGTCTGCACTGTAGTTTCAGAGGAAAATTAGCGTGCGAAAAATGTTGTGTTGAAGACTATTGTAGCTATCTCTAGAAGGTCTGGCTTCCTTTCTGTCTCTTCCACTGCTTTCTGAAAGAGCGATGAAAGTCTTGAAATATTGCTGAACACAGCAACCATTTGCAGTGAAACAAATACATGAGAACAAGTTCCATTCATCTCTCTCTGAGTCAATGTTTGTTGCAGCTTCTTTTTCAAATATTGTTTCTAGTCACATAAATTTCTAAATCCACCTCTTAATAAGAAACACTAACTTTTTTGCTCTGTTCTGAATTTTTAAAGTAGATCTGTTTCAAACAGTACCAACACAAATCTGTCGTTACATACTTACAGCTCCAGTGAACAGCTCCAGACCCGTGAATGAAAGGTTATTTGGTTCTGCTGCAACAAACTGAGGGACTGTGATGAAACTGAAGTTTATGAGGAATGAGAAGATGTTGAAAGTTAGCAGCCACTTCAAGAAAATAAAATAGGAAAGGACACTTGTTCCAAACTCAGCACCAATGATCTTCAGAGTCTTGTGCCAAAACCGCAGTAGGTGAAAATATTCGGACAAGGTATTTCCAAATCGCTGAAATGACTGAAGTGCAAAAGAGAATAAACAGATGAACCATCTTAAATAGGACTGAAATTCACATAAAAAGGCCTCACATTTTTTACAGTTCTATTTTGATGATAAGAACAGATTTCCCCTGCTACATGCACCATAGGATGCCTAACTGGTATTCCTAAGTGCTACCACACTGCAAGTTGTTATTAACGAACACTGAAGCAATTAATTGGCTCTTTGGTAAGTAACATAAAGGAAGATAGCAGATACCTCTGGAGACAGTGATAATATTGCAGCTAAAGTGTTTTACTCTATTGTGACTGACAGAAGTTTGACACTTACCACTGCTGCTCCCTGCAGACACTGTGTACAGCCGGAAAACTGAGTACTGTGGTGCCTTGACTTTTTTGTTACCTCTTTAAGAACTTTATTCCTGTGGAAGAGCAGGGCAAGGGGTGACAAGCATTATAGTAATAAAAACAAGAAGCCAAAGAAGCTGCTCCAAGTACAGTTTCACATGTGCACATAAACAGAGTTAATAAAACATGGAGATGTTCTGCTGGTTCTTTCTCTATTAGCTGACACCAAGGTTCTTGTCCATCCTATGGCAGCATGTTCTAACCCCTCCACTAACTCATTCTGGGAATAAAATTTAAATATATTCTGTGAGGAGACGAAAGGATAGTCTCTTCTCCGTTTTCAATGGCCAAGGTTCCTTTGAAAAGAAGTCTCAAGTCATCATTCATCATCAAGTCTCAAGGCCTTGATATTCTGTTTTATATTACCATGAGAGATTCTTCTCACCCAGAGAAAGTACAACAAACCACCTTTAAATTATTTCCCTTTGCAGGGTGCTGACTTTTAAAAAGTGCATTAAAAAGTACTTTCAGTTCTTTCAAAGTGACAACCCAAAGCTGAGCAGATGGCAAACACACATATTTGATAGCTAGATGCAGAAAGCATAGTGTTTGTAAAGCTAAACAGATAAACTTTCATTTTTACCTGATCTCTCTCTTTTTTTTCATGGTCTCTGGCATCTTCTGGATTGCTTTAATCCTTTCACTGGTGGACATAGTTGCAAGATTTCCAACTAAAACTTCCTCTGCATAAAACCCATGAAAAATCCAAATTTTGGGATAATAATACAGTAATTTTTATATGAAATCTGAAATTGATATAATAACATTCCCCATTCACACTGCTACCAAGGTGTCGCAAGCTCTGAGACTTAATAATACTCCCCAGAATATCCTTGGCACCATCAGTACTCTAATACAGATCTAAGTAAGTAGTACAATACTGAATGTTAAAAAATAAACATCATTTGTCTGATACTTGCTTAATGTTAACACAAAGAGCCCCAATATTAAGGAAAACAAAATACTGACAAACTCCAAGTTTCTGGTCTATTGCTTGATCACTGTTTGACAGTTATATTTCTATGATGCTACGTATTGACCTGAAAGCTAATTTTTCTTTTATTTATTCTATAATTACAGTTGATACTAGTGCTCAAACTTAGCACTACCTATGAAATAGACAGAACTGTATTAGTTGAAAATCAGGCTGGTTTTGCAAAATTGTAATTTGATGCTAATTCCAGACACAGTGGCTGAAAACAATCCATTATCTGGTCAAACAAATTCTAATAAAGAGTTTGTCTTTTCTTTCTACAATTTAACACATACTCACACTGCACTGTGCTTCATTTATCATGGGATTTTAGTGCGCTAGTAAAGTATAAAAGATTAATCACTAGTGTTAACACAAAATGAAGCTGTTCCCATAACCACAGAAAGACTGTACATGAAATTCTAGTGATAAACCAAGAATAGTACCAACCACACCATCCTTGTGCAATATGCTATTTAATATCAAACCACTTATCTAAACTCCTACCTTCTTTGCGCACTGGATCTGTTTCAAACAGGGTGGAAGAAGTCATGAAGATCTCATCAGGTGGTCTTCTGTGGCGTCTCCGAATAAAGCCATCTAAATAACACGCACTACTTAGTAAGCCCAGACACTCCTGAGAAACTGACTTAAGAAATTCAAATTCTACTTTCAGAGAAACAAAAGTATACCCTTCAATGTCACTACCTACGTGCAAACATATATTCCCTCAGTCACTTCTTTCCTTGTTACGCTTGACAACCGTGTGCAATTTTTCAGATACATGCTAGAAAACAGATACTGAGCCCAGTCTTCAGCTGTCATGGAAAACCTTGTCATTTAACCCATTCAGAAATGTGCACATTGACTGTTCAAGACTTTCAGCCTAGAAGACAGGTCCTTTCTTTAAAAATCCTTCCACTGACTTCAGAGGGATTGCTTTAGAATCACACTTAATCTTGCTGAATAAGTTATATGTACCAGACTCCCATTTTCCTGGGGTCAAAATGCAACTGTTCTCTCAACCTTCTTTCATCCAATTATTCAACCGTGGGTGACTATATTCCTTAAATGCATCTGCCTTCCAGCTATGGAGCAGATGAGTTTAGCCACAGCTTTCCTTGCCTCGCCTTCCCTGTAAGCTAACGGCCAGTCTGTGCAATGTCCCCCTTTTCACCTCAACCGTCTGTGTGGAAGGCCCCAACTGACACATGCACTTGTCAGTTAATGCACATGGTGCAGACTCCTTCACCATATTTACTATTTAGATCTAACGGTCACCTGATGTTAGTGTCATTTTCACTTTAAGCCAACTTTCTTTGTAACAATTAAAGAAAAACAGAAAAAGAAAAGCACACGTGCCTCCTTGCGGAGGTACTTCCTGAACCTTCAGCACCCAGACATTTATCCTCTAGTTGATTGTGTTGGAAATGCACTCTCTCCTTCCTATCAGGAATTAAAAGCCATGTATGACAGTTAATGTTTGGAAATGTCCTATTTCTCTGGTGACTCATGGACCGAGGCATTTTCAGGTACCAATAAAATCATTGCTTTTTAATACAAACAGAGGATTTTGCCAAATCAGATCTTAATTTACAGAGCATGTTCTTAGAGATGAAAAAGAGAAAAAAAACCTAAGAATCCCTCACTTTGGGGGCACAAGAGAGATGGTTTTTTCAATGCATCTAGGTAACAAATCCAGAAGAGAACTCTTAATTACATTCCAGAAGCAGCAGACGGGAACTTGAACTGATTGCAACAGAAAAATTACATGATATGGGAAAAACAGTTCCTACCCAGAACATGAGCAATAAACTACTATGCTAGCCTAAAAGAGAACCCAGATTATACTATTCCAGACCCCCTGTATTTTAATGAATGTAAATCTCTAATTAGTATTATAGTCTAGAATTTACATGGAGACAACGTAGTGAAAAATTCACTAAAGATAGTCTGAAAAATACATCCTGTCCTCCCCTTATTTCCTCTTACAATTATTCTCTTTAGATAACTGTGTAAGTTTGTTTTACGCTGGTGCACTTATAGGCAGTTTGGGTTAAAAGGGGTAGGCATTATATCTTTCATTGCTCAAGAAATAAAGATAATTACCTGCAGAAAGATACTGAAAAATTCAGCTACAACTATGTAGGACAGTAAAAGATTCATGATTCCTTTTATTACATGAAGATCTTAATACCTGAACCAGAAGGCTTTTAAATATTTACTGTTTTATGGAGGGTGAGACTGACATGCAATATTCTGAAGCACCACAATCATTATGTCTTACCTTCCGATACATCGGAAATTCTGTGGGTATAGAGGCGATCCATCCGATGGAAGGTAGAAGGTGGGGTGTATGCCAGTTCTGGCTCTGGCTCAAAGGAAAGATTATCTGTTGAAGGGAATCAGAATTATACAGTACGTGGTATTCTGCTATGGATTATTTATACACACAGAATATCAGCCCTATTGACCAAATACAGCTCTATTGCAAACACAGCAATATATCCCATTAACAAAACTCCTGTATCTCACTCCAATGTACATCCTAGTACTTAATGACTTATGGACTCCATACAAGTCAGTATTTACAGTTCATGGATCTGTTAATATGTAACACCTGAACTACTTCTAGGAAAAAAAAACCAAAAACCCCAAAAAACCCACTGCCACCACGTATATATAGAAGTGAGTTTTCCAGAGCTGCAGGACTCCCTCAGGACAGAGTAAGCCATTATTTGTTGCAGCGTTTCTGCAAGTTGTTCACATGAGAAATTACATACATGTGGCATTTCCATCTGGACTTCTGCTTAGGGCATTAACTCTTGGTAAATCTTCGCTGTATTCAGAGCTATGTCTCATGGAGGCCATTGGTATCGCCACAGGGTAATTCTGTCCTCTTCCCCTCTGTTCTCCATAGGAACCATGCAGTGAAGAATCATAAGGGTTTTGGTGAGAGAACAGATTCTTTTGAGAACTCCTCCTGCGTGAGCCACAAAAAGGAAAACCCTGAGTGCCACAAAAATTCTCAATAGATATCCTTAACAAATTGTTACCTCTTATCATTAAATTAGAGCACATTATAAAACAAACTCTTATATTGAGAGGTATTTAGAACTCCAACGTCAGAATTCTGATTTGTTTATCAACTGAATTAGAAAGATTAAAACTCTTCCCCACCTGAAGTTAGCTTGGACTCTACCTAAAGAGGAATAATTGCTTGGAAAACGAGGACATCCAAGGTTATAGCACACTGTGAAAATTACTGGAACTAAAAAACATCCATGACATTATGCCATAAATCCTAAAATACATTTAACTGATAAATTAATCTAACATGTAAAAAGCAAACATGTTATTTCTCTTGAATGCCACCTTCCTGATAACAGCTTTAAAAATTTGTGTCCGAGAACACAAGGATAAAGGAGGGATTAAAAGAATTCCACAAATTAAAACTCTGGAGAAAAAGTTTCTCCTTCATATAAACAGAGAATTTAATTTCTTATGGCACAGTCACAACAGGAAAATTAAATAAACTCACCTTCTGTCAATTTCCAGTGTCTCTGAGAAATGGTAGCCTGAATTTTCAAAGGCTTCATTGTAATGATAAGACATGACAAGCCCTTGGTTTGAGAGACGAAATCTTCCTTATTTTTCTCTCTAATGATTCATTAATATGTTCGTGGGAAGACTGATCACAGACCTAATTACAAAACAGATGCATGCACACATAAAATTAAAAAGAAAGGAACTTCATTTTTGCATCTTAGAAGATTTTGCCACCCTGCTAACAAATAACATGAAACAATATAAATTGGAAATGGCTCTAACTTAGTGCTATTTACCATCAGGAAATTATGGCCCACCAGAATTTGCAGGTAAAATGGGAACTATTATTTCTTTATAGTAAGCTCTAAAAAAATAAGGAACTGGAGTGCCATGTGAGGTCTTCCCCAACACTGACAATGAAGCCAGGTTTTAGAAGTATGTCAAAACATTAAGATGATAATAACTTCTCTCTTTCCTCCTCATACAGGAAATGCCAAATACACAAATTTTCCTCCAAGTACTTTGTTTCCAAAACCAAAGAGGTCTGCCCACTTCTAGCATTGGCATCTCTAAGCCTTAGCTGTGAACGAGGGACCCACTGGACCACTCCTGTGTACAGAACTGACATATTATCCACTCTTAATGAAGGTTCTTCTAATGACTTAGTGTCTTGATCCTGTAAATAGGTTTGGTTTTAGCTTTATTTTTTCACAGAGTGCTCCATTTTACTCTAAGCAAACCAGACTTGGTCAGAGTTTATCAAACGGAAGTTCAGGTAAGTCAGTGAAAAGGGAACCTTACGTTAGAAAAACAGAATCCAAATTAAACAGGCAGTTCTGGCAATTAATCAAAGTCATACTCAAAATTAAAAAGGAAGCATTTTTTAGCATTTGTTCTTAAAGGCACCACGCCAAGTTTGATCAGCTGATCAGCTGGCAAGCTATTCAAGAACAGGGAAGGAAAAAAAATAAACATCTGACAAAACCCATCAGACCCTGCTTTTATCTCAGCTCTACTCCTAGAAAAGCAAAGCTGAATCTCATTTAATGGTACAGTCTCAAAAAACTTTTCTGTCTGCAGTGTTTTTTATTTACTATTTCTACTGCAATAAAGGAAGTATCACGTGAAGAAAAGTACCATCAAAATGGATAATTGTACAGTGCCTGGTTTCTGAAGGCTTGTCAAAATCTTCTCTTTTTTTGCCAAAAGAAGCTTTTAAATTACGATTGTGTCATTTACACACCTAAAGATCTTGGAAGACAGTCTGAATTTTTGCAGTGTGACATACAGTTGTAAAACACTGCCCAGGTTTTGCACACCAACTCGCAAAGAGATTTGCATATGAACATGAGTGGCTGATTGAATTAAAAGTCCTACAATTTAAGCAGAACATTGTCTACACTTTCATTGTAGCATGATGAAGCATGCTATGAGGCCCACATTCAGCAAACATTCAGTAAAAAAGCATATCAGGCAATTTGAATATATGGTACGTCACCCATCCCTTCTGTGAAGAGTGGAATGTGATTACTGCCAACAAGAAATTATAAACATAGTCTCTCCTAGACGAAACTCGCGTTTTTTCAGGCAACAATTTCACACCTACAGAGACAGAGCAAGATTCTCATGTAGTCAGAAAAGTAATTAGCAGAGCCTCCTCCCCTTATCTCCGAAGAAAACCAATAAACACCCCAGGAATCTAAGGCTCTTACATAAAAGCCATGGGAAGTTTAAATCTCCTAAGAGGTAGGTTTTCTTTGACAGGAACCACTTAGCTCTTGATGATCTTTTAAGAACTAGCTTAGAATATATCTGAAGTTTTATACAAACTCTTCAGGAATTAGTACATTCTGTCCTTATACTCCATTAAAAAGCATGGAAAGGGTTATTGAATAAGATAACCACGGTCTCCTGCGAAAAGTTGCTTGGAAAACTATATTTCCCCCTACAAGTGTTTTACATTTCAAACTGTAATGAAAAGCTAAAGAGGAAAAGATAACTTTCTCAGGGGAAGAAAATTCTCAGACAATTCCCTTTGAAGAGTGTGCAAAATTACATTTTTCCATTTTTTAACTGGTTTCCCAGGAACCCAACACTCAGGCTCAGCCATCCAGAAAGCTGGGAAGCCTGCCAGCAAGGCAGCTGGAAAGCTGACCACTGATCTAAACTTGCCTGGTCTTCATTCAAACTGTAGAGAGAACAGATATTTTGATGGAAACGTATGGGTTGTGTAGAATCAGCATTATCCAGAAGCAAGCTCCTAGGAAGCATCAACCAGCTCTATCAACCAACTTGCTAAAGGGCAACCAACTGGAAGACACCAATCAGCCTGACTAAAAAATACATCCATTGCTTCTTTTACCCATTTTAAAGACTTCTAGGCATACCCATAAAGGCTTGCAAAGACACTCAAATAAGCCCAAGATAGACTGTACATTGGTTCCATCATTATCCACTTTACTTCCTTTGAGTCTTATGTTTTATGCCAGGATTTCCATGAAAATCCACAGGGACGTTTACAGTCTAACGTTGATCCCAGCTGTGAAGCCACTCTGTTCTTCTCTCCACTCCCAAAGTTTTAAGGATTTTAATAAACTCCCCATGTACCCTGAGGCAAATTCAAACCTTTGCATTTCGTTCCTGAAAAAAAAATAGAGATTTCCCCCTGCTACTTGAGAGCATTAGATCCCAAACCCTGAGGCATTTGGAGCGAGCAAGAATGTGAACATGGATAACCCGTATGTTTCCTGGTTGGGGCTGCAGTCCCTCAAAGATTACTCTGCTACTTGGTACACACATACAGTGTATGCTGTAGGGTGGGAGGGAAGTGTGTCTGAGCATACACGCTCAGGGTGTACGGGTGGCACACCAATGGTGTGCAGGCAGCATGCCAAGGGCGTACAGGCAGCATGCCAATCCACCCGCTTCCTCCATCCCAAGCCCAAAGATCGTGAGAAACGCTTTCAATCTAATCAGATGCCAACATTATAGGTTTGCTTTGGGCTTCAGTAGACTGGCAGTTTATAAATTTCTGACCAGCCATAGTTCATTGGAAAGAATCCAAAGCAGTTAATGCTCAAGCTGAACTGTCTTTTTCTTCTTTTTGACTGATGATGGCATGCAGTAAACCATAGCTTCAGGAGAAGCTATGATATTTAGACTTAGCTTTCCCTTTAAAAATTTATATTCCACAAGGGAAAAAAAATAGCTGGAGAACAGGTCATTTGTGAAAGAAAGATAAAAAGCAGGAGTTTGACAAGTCTTCCCTTTGCAGAGTGGTGTCCGTTTGTTGGACAACATTTTGGATTTCAGCAAGCAACTAGACAAATCTTGTGTTCCTCCTCTGGAGAACAGAAGGGTTTAAGATCAGTGGATTTAATAATCATCGCTATGTAAATAAGTTACAGGATAGGTGGAGAGTGAGTGTTTTCCGCTTAAATCATTCAACACACACTGTAACGATATACAACAGGAAACTCCAAGCGGTGCAGACTCATGCTTTTGGATCATTTCCCAGAAAAATAATTGCCTTCACGTCACAGACCAACAGCCTTGACAAAATATTCCAGGTTAGTTTCATCCATTCCTGTACAGGTAATTCCCTGCTATAGACACTAATCCTCATTTAGAATACAAATCAAACAAACATGAATATCTTGCTAAAACAGCACTTCATCCTGGTATCAAGTTTCAGGAAAGCCACTTAGACCTTCAAGTCCTTTACCAGTAATCCCTCAGTAAAAAGGATTACATCAAGTAAATTCTACTTACACAAATCTTGAAGAGGAATGGAAACAGTAAGTTCCAGAACTATATCATAGTCAACTTAATAATGCTGAATGAAGGGAACAGAACTCATGGAAGAACTGATTCAGAAGGTTCAATGTGCTCTGTTTCCATAAAGATCTTTTAGTTCTATAAGGTATGACTGGACAGAGCTTCACTATTACCCAAGTTATTTTTATTCATGAATTCCTGTCCTGTTTAACATGTCCCACACAATTTCATACTGAAAAATCAGATTGATTTCTGGAAGCGAAAAGTGATATTGAGAGACAGATCAGAGTTAAAACTAGATTAACATGCTGCATCAGCAACTACGTTCCAGTACTGACCGCTACTCTTCCACTATCTCAATCCCAACAGTTTCAGCACTGCTGCAACAAAGCAGGACAGCCTCTCAATCAAAATTCACAATCTAAAGAGCTTGTGAATTGATGCTAATCAAACGCTACACTCAAGAAAACCTGATCTTTGTTTGACATATTAGCAATGAAAAAAAGGATGAATCGTACACGGAAGTGAAAGTCACTTATCTTTTATACATATTGCCAAAGTACCCAGTCTACACTGACAAATGCCACCTCTTAATGGCCTTCCACTGTGTTTTTATGGAAGTGAGCAGGATCAATTACAGGAGCCAACGTCAACTTTGTTATTTTAGACCTTCAACCAATTTCAGCGATATAAATTGTGCCTCTGCTACAAAGGTCTTCCTAGTGAAAGATGACACGGTAGCACTAAAGAGTCATCTGCTTACTACAAAGACAAAGGACAGACCACCAAATTGGGAAGGGAAAAGAGAGTGACGGCATCCCCGTTACAGTCGCAATGCTGCTGTCTCTCCCAACAGCTTGTTGGAACTCAGGCTCACAAAGGAAGATATTTCCTAGTCCTACAGTGCAATGCTACCTACCAGACTTCAGATCCCACCCGCCCTGTCCCCCCAGCCCTTCTTAGTGACAGCAAGGTTCGGGATAGCCAGGCAGGCTGGCAGAAGCAGGCAGAAGAGTGTTTGTCTGACACGGGGCCGACTGTCTCTGCCCTCAGCTGGCTTCTCTTATTGCCTCCAGCTATTGCTTCAGCATCATGAGCTCTGCTCCTTATCTGCTCTTTATCTTTTTTTTTTTTTTGCACCTACTTCCTTGTCTGCCTTGTCCTTTCCACTTGACATTCCTCTAGTAATTTCCTCCTCCCCCCTCCCAAATATAGTAAGACTACAATATTTTCATCCTGTTCACCTGTTTGCAAGTTAAATCCCTTCTATCACCTGTGGCTGCTTAGACAGGGCTTTTGGAGAAGGTCTACCAACTACTTTGTTTGCAGTGTCTCAAGCAAGATTCCACTTCTTCGCCTGAGTTTAAACACCTTTATTATAAACATACTTCTGAAACTTTCCAAAAAATCGTTACAACGTATAGTTAAATTTTAGTGTCCAGTAAAGTGTTGTAAAGATGTGGCACACGCTTCTGAGTTTTTGCTTAATGGCAGTGGGTGAGCGTTCAGATACTTCATTAATTCTGTGAAATTCATTGTACTCTCCCTAATCTAACACACAAACCCTTGCTTCTCCACCCAAAAGGCCCCATGGGATCACAATTCTTATGGACTGAAGTACGTATCACAGTGATTTTGCATTATCTAATCCTTTCCTCAGAGACCCCTTTGAGAGCAAGTTTCTTCATTTGCTGCTTTGTTGCTTTTACTTCCTTAACTCTGACCACAAGTTGCAAAATTAATCCATTGGGAAAACTATGGACATTGGGTAAAGAGGAACGATCAGTGATATGTAACTACTAAAATTAGAAATAAGGAACTGAAGCGTATACCTAGCAGAGAGAGGAAAGATTAACACGAATAAGAAACTGTGAACAGAACTCTGCATTATTCCTCTAACACTTGACAGACATTACCTAGCACATAGTCTGATCACTATGGGGAAAAAAGGACAAGGCAAGAATCACTTCATATCAGTGCAAGTCAGTCTTGTGACAATTTCCAAACTGCAGACAATCATGTTCTTTGCATATAGCAGGACTAAATGTTGCTTTGCAAAACAAGCTTAAGTCTGTCCATTAACCACCATTACCAGCTACTTGTATTTGAAGGAACTATCTGGTTACACAAAAAAGGAAGCCGTTTTTGAGTACCTGTTTGGAATTTGTTTTCTGCTTTCAGTGAACCGACAGTCTACCACACCAGGTCTATTAGAGGCATGAGATACTGCTTACTAGAACGTTCTACTGTTTTGTCTTAAAAGACAGCTTTGTTTATTCTGTACTTGCAACAGATACCTATCAAGTTTAACTGCAACCTTCAAATTATACTTTAATGAGCAGTATCAGTTACAGGAGTCTCATTCACAAGTTCAAATAGAAAAGCTTATGAAAACTACACATATTGTCATTTTAGATAATAAACAGGGTTGTAAATATACACAATGTTGCTGAACTAAAAAAAAAGGGCATTGTTCTGTGTGTAATTTCTAGTTTAACTTCCTGTTAGGAGATTGTCATCTTACTACTATTTGCACAACCAGGATTTAAGATGATCCTGAGAGAAAACAAAAGTGATTCCCAATATTCTAGGAAATCAGCTAAGAAGCTAGAAAATGGCTGGGGAGAACCAGTCAGAAGAAAAGAGAACCAGTTTTGTCACAGATTTCTCCTTCAAAATTCTTAGATGCCATTTTCAAATTGTTGGACAAATAATTTAACATAAACTAAATACTTTTGTTCAGACAAAATACAGCTACATTAAAATGCAATGTAATACGTTACTATGTTAGGGTTATATTCTACAATGAACATAGAGAAGCTAAGGACTATACAAGTCACAATTAGAGGCTTTTTCACAAAAATGTGAAACAGGACACTGCCATAGAGTGCTAGTTCCTGTTACTCCACCACATAGAGCCATACCTTACCTCCTCACCACTTTACCACTTTCATGGCAAAAATAAAAGTCCTCCTAAACAAGCTTACTCTGGGGAAAAATAATAATTATAAAATGAAATAAAAGAAACAGAAACTGAAATCAATTGGTCTGGGTGGAGTACTGACATATCAGCCTGGAACAGGGGCCATTTCAACTGCATTGCTTAGCACAGCATCCTGGTTTGGACTGGGATAGAGTTAATTTTCTTTCTAGTGACTGGTATATTGCTGTTTTTTGGATTTAGGATGAGAATAATGTTGATAACACGCTGACATTTTAGTTGTTGCTGAGCAGTGCTTACACTAAGTCTAGGACCTTGCAGCTTCTTATGCTGCCCTGCCAGCGAGGAGGGCTGGGGGTGCACAAGAAGCTGGGAGGGGACACAGACAGTGACACTGACACAGCACTCACACTTGGACGTGGTTTTAGAGCTACCGACAGGCTGCTGCTGCTATATGGAGCAGGATCAGGCTGCTGCCGGTCCCAGGACTGGCAGAGGAGACCAAAGTGACGCTAGGTCAGTGGAAGCCCAAGATAGCACAGCTCCCATGCAGTACCACGGGCTGCTTGCAGGTTTGCTTTAACTAACAGAGCATTACTAAGGGACAAAGACTTAGCAATTAAATCTTGGATGTAAAGATTTGGCTTTTAGATGTATACTTAATCTTCTGCATAGAAACATTTCAACCTTTGTAGGCTAGGGCATAAAGGAAGAGACTGGAGAAAAAGAGAATATTTAAATAGTGTGCCTGTGTGTTTTGAGGGAGTGACAAAATGACTGACGACAAACTACACGGATACTTAAACCTGAGATTTTCCGTACCTATTTAATACAGAAGTACTTCTGGCTTCCCGTTACCTACCATAACATATAAAACTCCCAACCTGCTATTTGGAAGATGCAATGCCACATTCATTCACGAGCTAGCAGACTCCAACACGCAACCCATACTAAAGCTGCAATCTGGTGATCCCAGCAAGGCTGGTGCAACACCTGACAGACTGAGTGTGGCACACTGTCTAAATACAGTGTGGCTGTTAATCCCCCATGGGACCAACACTTCCAGATGAAGACAGCAGAAGCTTGTATATGACTAACAGGGTGATAAAGACACGAGGTGCCACGCAGCAGGGCTTATAATCAAGATCAGCCTTGCTATCAGACCTACTCAGAGCAGTGCACTCCAAGCAGCTATTTTACCACCCAGATAGAAGGCAAATACATCCCCGAGCACACATGCAGCCCAGCCCTACAAGTTCTATCACTCTAAATTAACAGCCAGCATTATTTAACCGCAGTCGCCCATCAGGCAGTTCAGGTGACTCCTCCAGGCCAGGTGCATAGACAAATCACCTTCCAGCCTCGCCGTCGGATGAGCCGGTCCAGACCTTGTTCGGATCCCAGCAAGCTCCCGCCCCGCGGCGACTGCACCGCGCCTCGCCGCCGGCGACCCCGGCCCTACCGAGCGCTGCTGAGATGGCGGAGCCGCAGCCCCGAGCCCCGGAGACGCGCAGCACCGGCCCCTTACCTGCCCGCCTGCCGGGAGAGGGCTGCCCGGCCCCGGCTCACCCGCCGCAGGTGCCTCAGCGTCCAGGCGGGAGCCCGGGGAACCGGCACCGCTCTCCGCCCCGCCGGCGGCTCCTCCCGGCGCCCGGTCCCGCCTCCTACCCGATGCCGGGGGGGCACCGCCGTGGCCGCCGCTTCTCTTCCCCGCGAAGGGGCTGTGCAAGGAACTGTACCCCCCGGAAAGGGAGAGCTGAAGTCCTGCTCTTAACAGCTCAAAGGGCGAAAGGAAAACGACAACAAACACAAGTCCATTTCGCGTTATCTGCCGTAGAACACGTTGCTTTATTTCTGTTGGCTCTCCAAGATACTCAGTCTCCTTCCTTCCAAGCATTAAAACATGGTTTGCTTTTGGCCTGGATCACAATAACACCATAATAAGAGGACAGAGAGAAACGTTTTTCAGACACATGATGTGCTACCTTTATCCCTAGATTAATCATTTATAGGTTAGAGATAAAGAACGATCTTGACCTCACATATTTTTATTTGTATTAAAGAAAGGCTGATCTAGGGGTGAAAAAAATAGTTCACACTAATACAGTCAGTAATTAGCAGCTCCTGGATGGGGAATTTAATACCAGCCCTGTCTTCCTGTACTCTGTAGGGACCAGAAGGAACTACTTCTTTAGTGTGACAGAGATACTAATTTTTCTTGTCTTCCTCCTCTCCCTATGTGTCTTCCTTTCAAGCAGACATGGGCAAAACTATGGACTGGGCAAAGCTACAGCTGAACACCAGGCAGGGTGAAATACAGGGAAGACTGAAGTGCTGGGCTCATGCCTCTTGCAGGAATTTCTGTCCCAAAGCAGCTCAGTGGGGATCCCTCCATTGCTTTGATTACTCTGTGGCAGCTGGATGCTGCCAGCTGGACTCGGGGTTACCCCAGCACACCCACCACACACCAGTCACTGCCAGGCTGGTGCCCAGTGCCCTTCCCGAAGGCTAATGCTGTCCTCTGAACAGAGAGGCATCCTCAAACCAAACGCGAGGCCAAAAGCTGCCACCGGGACAGGCACAGGTGAAAAGGGAACAGGGCAAGGGCAAGGCTGGCTCTGCTGTCCCAGACCTGTGCTCTGCCCAGTACTTTCTTCCTTTTTGCTAATACTGTACAGAATTATAGAACTCCAGCCACTTTTGTGTTAATATAGCTTGTTATGCCATTTTGGCATATTTTATCTTCCCAGAAAAACACACACCTTAAAACTTCCAGCAGCTATTCCTAAGTAACTTCTCTGGTCAGCAAGATTAAAAAACAAACAAACAAATGAAAAATACTCCTCTGGACCTTTGGATAAAAGGCACCCTTTAATCCAATTTGTTACCAGTGGGCAACTGGTAACAAATCAATTTGCTACACATTCAGAGGCTGTGCTGTTGTAATGGCTGAGAACCCCTTTCACCAAATGGCTAGTGCTCTTCCAGCTCCTAAACTAGGTAAAACATGTCTATCCTGTACCAGACACATTCAACATAGACTTAACTGCAGTTTTCTAATACTACTTTAAGATTACGTTTTGCCCAAAGCAACATTCCTGGCATGACCGCAGAGGACTTGTGTGCAGATCTCTCATACTGATCCAGGAGCTGCCCGCAGGCTGCACAGGCCAAAGCACAGGGGTAGCTGAACACAAGAACCCCCCCAAAATTAAAACAATCCCTCAGAACTTCCCTGAATGTTTAAGAGCATTCTGGGCTGTGGCGTTATGAAGAGGAACCATATGAAACAAAAAGCGTCCTGGAAACACATGGTGTTACTAAATCTGACAGATGGATCTCCAGCATCATGGGAAACAGTATATGGCACTGGCTTCCACGCTTAGCGCAGACTGAAAACTCTGCTTTTGTGAATAAGGTAAATGGGACAAATAGTGCACGAGAGGAACCTACCGCACTCCCTGCATGTGACTGTCAGGCTCTCTCCATTCTCTCCTCCTCAGCATTCCTGTCTTCCTATTTTCCCAACTGGGATTGCTGTGATACATAAAATTCATCGAAACATTTCCCAAGTGTCTAAAAAAGCTTTTTCAACTGTAAGAAAAAAAAAAAAACAAAAAACAGGAGAGAACAGAGAGTATTCTCACAAAATTCCTGGGGAAGTCAATCTTGTTTCAATTCCTCCAATCTTTATTGAAATTTGTTCTCACGGGGTCATTAACCCAGTAATTTTCTAGCACATGTAGTTTTGGAAAGAGTCTAATTAATCAGCAAGTGTATTACCTTTCTTCTTTGTATTCTTAGTTGTAAGAAAAAGAACATAACAAAAAGCAAAACTGACAACCCAGGTGACACCCCTAGCGAAGTGTTACACCTTAAGTATTCCTATTTAAGGCAGAACTGGCCCTGCTCAATGTTTGCAGCCAAACACGAAGACAGCCCACGCTTGGTTGGCTTCAAGGGACCAATAAAAGTGGGTACTAAGGCTCTGGTGGCACAATACACACTCGTATCTGGCGTATGAATCGCACACTTAGCATGAATGCTGAACAACACTAAATGGGTTTTCAGGAATGCTACCGAGGGTTTTCAATTTCCATCTCCTGAATTTTCAGGAATGAACAACTGGAAGTTGTTCAAAGCATCATGAAATATGACGCTCAACAGAGGAACAAAAACCACCTGTGTAACGGGCTTCACTGAGGTACCCAGCTCTGTTACAAACAGGCTGGTCCTGTGTGCTCTCAAGCTGAAGCACAGCCCAGCCTCTCAGGAGGGCAGCAGCCAGTCACGCAGCACCAGCCTTCGCTATACAAAATTCCCACGTGGGGAAAATCATCCTGGAGATCTGTGAAAAGGAGAAGGGGAAAAAGGGATAGGCTTGAATTCCTGCCCTCTTGTACTAGCCTCCAGAGTGATCTATTGAAGGATGAGGGCAAGTTATAGCTTATTCTCCTGGAAAAATAGCTTAAAAAAAATATTAGTTATATTCTAGACCAATCTACCAGCACAAAGACAAGAACACCTGCAATAAGGAAGTTCCTGTGCTTTAATTCCATGTCTCAGTATTTCAAAGCAATTCCCCTTAAGATATATCTTTCTCCTCTGCCCGTAATGTCAGCTTACTGAAAGTAAACACATATCTAAATCACTTTGATAAATGATGTTTCTATGAATAGTATTTTATGGTTTTATTATGAAAATTGATTATCCACACAGATTCTTATTGCTAATAAAGCAATTTGAGAGTCACATACCTGAGCTGATGACACACAGTTGAGGCAAGTTAAGAAACGTGCTCATTTCTTTCTGACTCTGCGTCCTAAAACCTAATGATGATTTATTTTTCAAAGTACTGCAGAAAGTAGATGTGGAATGTTCAGAAAAATCTGATTATTGATTTAACTACCAGCAGAATACAGTAAGAAATGCTAGAAATGCTTCTCCCCCCACCCACATATAATACTGTTGAAAATACTGGAGGTTTCATTTTCTTTTTCGTCACACATGCTGTTATTTTCACACTAAAGGCAAGAATTATTCCAAGAAAAAAAATCTCTTTGGGATGTTTACTACCACTTAACACTAAACTCACCCACCCTGTGAGATGGAAAAAGAGATCCAAGCATGTATGGACTTTGTTTGCTCCAGTTCATACTCAGTTTTCACGTTGGAGGGTGAAACTGTGTCGTTTCCACAGCAGCCCATGTCACTGGATCCGGTCACTCAGAACAAGCGAGGGAGTTTGGGCCCGCGGTCTAACGGAGTTCACCAAATATCAAAGTTCACAAAGAGTTTTTACAGCACCCAACACCACAATGGCCATTTAATAGTAACAGAAGACATTAAAACAAAGTCTGTTTCTAAGCCAAGCGTCTGTGAGGGTCACACGGCCATCAGAACACCCCACCACCCTGCCCATGGGGTGCTCGGGCCTTGCCTCATCCTAACGGAGAGGGTGGTCTGCTAGTAGCGCTTACATCCTGCTGTGTTTCTTCACAGTATTTATTAAGAAAGCTCACGGCAAGAGGAATAAAAAGACTCTGACCTCCACAAATCGAAACCCTTATTTTAAACCTACAGGGGAGCGGGCCCAGCGGGCCTCGGCCCCTCGCCTCAGCCGCTCCCCTCGCCGCGGGGCGCCACACGAGAAGCGCCCGAGAAGCCCCGCGCCCGCCCGGTGCCGAGCCGGGGAGGGGCCGACCCCCCTGGCAGCTCCCCGCCTGAGGGGTGACCGCCGCCACCCGCCCTACCTCACCCCCTCACCCGGGGCGGCCGGCGCCTCGGTCGCCCCCTGCGGGCGAGGCGCCTCGGGAAGGCGGCCCCAGCGGGGAGCCTAGCCCCCGCCCCGCCGCAGCGGCCCCGGCTCTCCGGCAGCCGCCGCCCCACAGCCCCGCAGGCTCCCTGGCACCCGGAAACGGCAGCATCGACGCGGGGCTAGGGCTTTCCCCCGGGCAGAGATGAGCGGGCTCGGGCCGGCCGCTGAGGCGGCGGGCTGGCGGCTGGACAGCGGTAAGGGCGCGGGGGGAGGCAGGGACCGAGCGGAGCGGCAGCGCCCACCGGAGCGGCTCCGGCAGGTGGCGAGGGGAAGTGCGGAGGGACGGGCGGGAGCGGCGCTGCCCGCGCCTCGCCGCGCCTGCCTCAGCGCTGCGGGGTCCCGCGGCGGGGGCGGCCGGTCGGGTGCCATGTTGTGGCGGGTCGGCAGCCCCTGTGCTTCCTCCCTCTCGCAGAGGTCTTCCTCCCCGAGGAGACGCGCGGCGCCACACCTGTGGATTTCCTGCAGCAGCTGCCCAGCTACCAGTCGGCGCTGAGGCGCCGCGCCACCGCCGGCACCCAGGACCGGCGGGCGGCCTCCCAGGACCCCGCGGGGCTCCGCGCTGCTGAGGGCCATGGGCTGCAGCAAGAGGGAGACGAGGTGGCCGCTCGCCCCGCCAGAGAGCACCCCTTGACCATCGCGGAGAAGAGGAGATTAAGGTTAACCTTTACACGGTTTTTTTTCTTCTTTTTTTTTTTTTTTAGTTATCTTTTTGTAAACACAACGCAGGAGTAATGGAAGGCTGAGGCAGAATTGGGTTCCTCTATATGTGTTTCACCCCGTGGCGTGTGGTTTGTTGCCCAGGTAGTCATGCTAGAATGTGCCAGGCTCCCTGTGGCACCTGCCACCACAGGAGTGTGGCCAGGGGCCCCGGGTGGCGTGAGGGAGTAGCTGGGGGGAGGAATAGGTTGAATTGGAAGAAATGAGTCAAAACTGAGAATTACCTGCAGCAGGTAATCTCACTGGCTTCCTTTTTTTTTTTTTTGGCCACAGGGTTTTGTGCTTTTAGGGGTCACTGTGGGTTTTCTGCCGTCAACATTCTGCTCCACCACCGCTGCTGTTCTTGAGGCTTCTCAGCAGTTCTTCCAAAACACGTAGTGCTATCTCTGGTGTGGCTCAGTACAGGTGGAAAGACGCTTTCCATGACCATTTCTTCTCTTTTTTTTTCCCACATCCCTTTTTACGTTGCTCTCTGCCGTGAGCTGTAAGCCGCTCCTGCCCCCCTGGTGGTAACCCCCATCAGGGAGGGCGTTGCAAAGGGCATGTTTGGCCCCGCCTGTATTTCTCTGCTTGTTATCTCATGTCTTACTGCTGGGCTGAAAGCTCCTTTGAGGGGAGAGGATGCAGGATGTGTTTTTACATTGTCAGGGAACGGCGCGTTAAAATTGGGTACTTTTTAAGTTGTGATTATGAAACAGGAGAGAGGTGAAAGTACAATTTCTAATGCTCCACAGAGAGCAAGAGTAACTCTCAAGAGCAATGGGAAGCGGGTTACAGCCTGACTCTTGAGTTAAGTTTAACCCTACAGCCTGTACGCAAGGAACAGCAGAAGATCTAGGTCACGGTAAAGGAAAGTGCTCAGTACATTGAGTTTTTATTTGAAGTTGAGTATTTAAAGTGCAGTTCTTCAAGAAAAAGGAACTGTGGTCCTGTAGCCGTGGTACATGATAGGAAAGGAGTTGGAATGTCCCAGCCTTGTTTACATGTTTTAGCACTGAGAGATCCTGGTGGGGCTTCTTGGCGCTTCTGTGGATCAGCAATCTGTGTGTATTGTGCAGCGGCTGCTAACACGAAATGCTTGATATAAATGTCCTGAAAGCTGAACACTCAACTTCTGTAACGCAGATGAATATGCAGCCCACGCCTCTGTTTAAAATGCAGACCAAAGACGGGCCAGATAGTTCTCCAAAGTGTTTGTTTAAAACACTACATGCTGCAGCCTGTAGTTACCACAAACTGAAATCTTTTGAGAGTAGCTGTATTTGCAGTTAAAGATGAGGTCATCTGCTGCCTTTTTGATTGTTGCACATAGGGTTTAATTTGGGTTCCTGCCAAAATGCTAATTGTACTTTCAGCTGAGAAGGATATGGAAGCTCCGTCAGCATACAGCACACATGGCAGTGGCACGGCGTCGCACTTATGCACTTAAGTAGGGTTGTGTATAAACTCTTTTAAAATTGAAACCTTTGTCTTCTACTCTAGCGTGATGTCTTCATGGGTACTTAACTGCTGCCCTTCTTCGGTGGCATCAGAGGCTGGAACAGCATTTGCTGCATACAAGTCAATTTTCAAGCTATGTGTCTGGGAAGTTTTGTCTGGTTTTAAGGTTTCTTAAAAGAAAAAACGAAATGCAAACTCTGAGCCTCTCAGAATTGTCCTTAATGCTGTCACTGACCATGCAGCAATTTTAAAAATGCAAATATATGTATATAGTATGAAAATTTGTAAGTGAGAAGTTACTTGAAATTACAGTTTGTGGTATATCCTTGGGGTTTGTTTGCGGCTTATTATTAGAACTGTACACCCCCACACATGTTGGCAAAGGAATACTTTCTCAAATTCATTGAGTTGGCATTTTCCAGTGAATTTTTCAAAATGCTATAAATGCTGAATAATTAAAAATGAATAATCTTAATAATATTTGTTTTCTATTATATACTGGAATGTGATATAAAAGTTAAAATTATAAAATCCAAATGAAGTATTTAAGCCTCTTCATAGCTTTATTTTTTTAACCTTTTTTCCCACAACATATTTTGACATTTCATTCTGATTTTGAGATCTGTACATTTTCTACAAAAATAGAATAACTTTCTCTCTTGAGCAGCTGCATTTATAACATTAAAAGAGGAAAGCTAAATATTTTGGCGAAATTTTTAAGAGCTTCTTGATGAAGATAGTCTGGTCAGAAGTTTTGAGTTTTCCAGCCATTTGTAAATATCAAACCATTAATGGCAACTTCCCTAAGATCCCACCAGGAAGTTCAGCTACATGTTTTTTCTGTGTTGTGCTATTGCCAATTGGCTATTTTTTTTTTTTTTTTCCAAGAGAGGCAAGTGTTTTTTGTGAGAGGACTTGCTATATCTGAATTAACTCGATGTTGCAGTTACCAGGAGGAACAGATGGGGACAGCCAGCGTGCGTTACTCCAACTTTTAGCACCGTGCTATCCTTCTGAAGGCTGCAAGCAGGCTCCATTGTGCTAGGCCTTGTTACATGGAGTGAAAAAGTATTTCTTGTGCTCAGTAACTGTATTTCTTGGTTCTTAGGTACTGTCAGCAGGCTGATATAAAATATTTATCTGGATGGAAACAGTGGAAAAGAACTAGCAGTAAGTCATTGAAAAAAGTCCTCAGTGAAGTCAAGGAATTGTCATCTTACCTGGAGCTTTGGCGACATGATATTCATAGCATAGAAGGTATTTACTGTCTTATGTCAGTTTGTCCTCTTTCAAGGTGCTTCTGTTATTGGTAGTTTTACACGTGTGAGCATAGTTTCAGATATAACTATGCGTTTAAGAAGTTACCTGCTTCCTTTATTATAGCTGATGTAAAATTCATGATGGGCTAGAAGGAAATATATTGCAGAAAATGATAAAAAAAAAATGCAGAAAATGATCACATTTCCATTTCAGTTATATTGCTAAAATCCTGCAGTACTTAAAATTAGCTTTACTAATATTTCTTCAGTTAATTCAATGTAACTGAAATGGTAATCTGCTCTTTCTGTATTTGCAGTGATTTTATCCTCCTAATTATTGGCACGTGTTTCTTTTATTCGCAGGGAAATTTGGTACTGGCATCCAGTCCTACTTCTCCTTCCTGCGTTTTCTGGTCCTGCTCAATTTTATAATTTTTATCCTGATGTTCGGTCTTGTTACCCTTCCCAGCATCATTTCTAAGTATGGAATGTTCAACAGTAGCTTTGCTAAAATTCCTCCAAAGAACGTAGGTAAACATCTTCTCTATGTAGTGACGTTTTTTTTAAGATTCCCCCTTTCCATCAGCTTTTCCTCCACCTCCCAGGAGAAATAAATGCTTTTTTTATAAGAACTTGCCACATTTGAATTAACTTAATCTTGCCGTTTAGCGGACATTGCCATTTGGATGACTTTTCCTGCCTTTCTTTTGACAGAGCCTCACTGCACAGTTTATGAACCTAGTGGTAATAAGGGACTTGTTTACTTCTATACTTACCTCAAAGATTTGCTCAGTGGCACTGTAAGTAATTAGATTTTTTTTTTTTTTTTTAAATTAAGTTTCTGTGTCTCGCATGTAGAGTGTGAAAACATTGGGGAATGAAGCTTTGATAATTTTGAAAAATGGTAAGGCATATGCATCACTGGTGTAAAATTAGCCTTTATCCTTTAACTGTGAGAAGGGGAGTTTTCAAACTGACTTTTAGGGAGCGTCCACAAGGCCTGGTTGGCCACGTGCTGCAGCCTGTGCCTCTCCTCCCCAGCTGCTAAACATTACATACTCTGGAGCACACTGCCTATTGTGCTGTCTGTGTAGGGTCTCAGTGTCCTTGTCACAGAGCTCATTGATTGGAGAGGAGAGGGATTTTAAGCACGTACTGTCTGCATTACAGTTTGGTAGAAGCAGTGGCAGTATTTAGGAGCTACAGACCATTGTAGCTTGCTGGGCCTCCCAATAGTAATTTTAAATTTACAAAATGATTGCTTAATACCAGGTTGGATTTAACTGCGCAGTTGCTGCTACTGTTACAAATTCTATTTAAACTTCATGTTTTCACAGGGATTCCTTGAAGTGACAGTTTTGTTTTATGGCTATTACACAATAGATGCCGAATGGATCAGTATCCAGAAGTACAACTTGCCACTAGCATATCTGCTGGCTACATTTGGCTACCTCGCGTTAAGTCTTGTCTGGATAATAAAAAGGTAAAGATGTTGGTACAGTTTACTGCTACCTATCGTGCAGCTTACATTGCATTCTTGCTTATAGGGAACATGCTGTATTCTAGAACTGTTTTATATGGAGTCACAGAATCACACAGAATCATAGGGTTGGAAGGGACCTCTGGAGATCATCTAGTCCAACCCCCTGCCAGAGCAGGGTCACCCAGAGCAGGTCGCACAGGAACACGTCCAGGCGGGTTTGGAATGTCTCCAGAGTTGGAGACTCCACCACCTCTCTGGGCAGCCTGTGCCAGGGCTCTGCCACCCTCAAAGTAAAGAAGTTCCTCCTCATGTCTAGGTGGAACTTCCTCTGTTCAGGTTTCTGCCTGTTGCCTCTTGTCCTGTTGCTGGGCACGACTGAAAAGAGCCTGGCCCCATCCTCCTGACACCCACCCTTTAAGTATTTATAAGTGTTTATAAGGTCCCCCCTCAGTCATCTTTTTTCCAGACTGAAGAGACCCAAATCCCTCAGCCTTTCTTCATAAAAGAGGTGTTCCAATCCCCTCATCATCTTGGTAGCCATTTGCTGCACCCTCTCCAGCAGTTCCCTGTCCTTCTTGAACCAGGGAGCCCAGAACTGGACACAGTGCTCCAGGTGCGGCCTCACCAGGGCAGAGCAGAGGGGGAGGATGACCTCCCTCGACCTGCTGGCCACACTCTTCTTGATGCACCCCAGGATGCCATTGGCCTTCTCGGCCACGAGGGCACATTGCTGGCTCATGGTCATCCTGTTGTCCACCAGGACTGCCAGGTCTCTTTCCACAGGGAAATGGAGAATCTTTTGCTTTTGCTTGAGGATGCAGTGCCACAGTAGCCTTTGTCCGTGTTTGGGAAACTAAGCTAGCAAAATAAATAAATCTCAAGTACTAGTTTTTCATACGTATGCATGCATATAAATAAAAGACCCTCAACTATAAAGTAGTTGTTGGAGAATTTTTATTTTTTTTTGTGGGGGCTGCCATCTCAGTTTCCTGAGACAGCTCTTTGAAGTGTCAGAGAAGCAGTGGATGAGGTATGACTGTGGCTAATTGCAGAGGGAAGTAACCTGTGTCAGTCATGGCTTCAGCTGACTTTGCTGCAGAACCTCACACTGAAAGTATCCCAGAGGCTTGCTGATATAAAGCAAATGTATCTGTTCACTTATAGGGGTGGGTGTCATTTAGTCTTTGATGAGCCAGGTTGCTTGAGGTGTGGTTTTTTGTTTTGTTTTCTGTGGATAAAATACGTCTTTTCATGAATGAAGTAAAGGTGCATTTTTCTCTAGGTCTGTGGGAGGATTTAAGCAGAACTTGGTGCATAATAAAGATCCATTTCAGAGTTATTGTAACAAAGTCTTTGCAGGCTGGGACTTCTGCATTACAGATCCAAATGCAGCACGGCTAAAACATCGCAGCTTGCAATATGAGCTCCAAGTGAGTAACTTTCATTTTTTTTATGATTACTGTTTCATATAGCTTAGATGGCTGAAAAAGAGAAGTATGTAATTCTGCAGGTAATGGAATAAAGATAAGAAGCATTGCAATAGTTTGTAACGGAGACAGGGCAGCCCACATCCTCTTGCATGCTTTCTAGGTAGCTAGAATTGTGGTGCAACATGAGAAGGATCAGCGCTGAGATCGACGGCCCTTCCCCCATCCACTGGGGCCTGCAGCCAGGCTCTGAGCTGCTTGTCTTATCTGCCTCTTCCTCACATCCCTGTCCTGCTTCCTGTGTTAGTTTCTACACAATCCAACAGGAAAAGCTATCCTAGTGGTGGGCATAACCTTTGTACTGTTGGGAATCAGTTTGAGTATGCTGTGTTATAAGTCTGCAATGTGGTAGACAGTAGTTTAGTTTAGACAGTAGTTTAGGGAGCAATAAAATTCAGATCATACTCTTCGTACAAGTTGAGAGCATTGTTGCAGTAAGAAGATACTGAAAGTTTTCACTAGGTGTCTTTGATGCACATGCACGTTAGCTGATGCAGCTAGTAGATTTCCCAAATCGTAAAGCTCTCTGAAAAGAGAATCTGAAAGGCTTTTCTGGTGAAACCAGTACCACCCTTTTGCTCTCTGTACGCTGGAAGCAGAGGTTTGTGTAGTGGAACAATTACCTTTTGAAAAGACACTTCCACTTCAAACCACAAACCAGTAATTACAGATTTCATAAATTACAGTGAGTTGCTTTCTACTCTAGTAAAGTTCACAGTCATCTTTTTTCATCACATAACCAGAGCCTCCTTCACTTACCACACTTGTGTCTCTAGAACTCACACCTTAGAAAAACTTGCCCCTTAATGTTACTGTTTGATGGAAATAAGTCCTCAGAAAATACCTGGGTAATGTGTGGGTTTGCACAGGTTAAATTGTCTTCACAAGTGATACTGTATTTTCAAATCACCTAAGGTGAAACATATCAAGTTTACATGACAAGCTGCTCAAGACAGCACCTCTTTCTCTCTATGCTATCCCCCAATTTTCCTTCACAAAGAGTAGGAGAAGGAAGTTGCAGCCATAGCGGTGAGGGTGGTTACTTACCTGCAGAAGTAAGGAGATGAGTGGGCTGATTTACCCACTTCAGAGTTTAATACTGAGCTATCTGAGATCAGTCTCTCACGATAAACAGACAAGTTGTCTTTCTGTCCTCCATGAGATTTATTACTGATATATTAGAGATAAGAGGATTACGAGACACTTGTCTTTGGCTTCAGGGCCCTCTGCCTGAGGAGACTGAGCACACAGGGGCTTCCACTCCTGCACGGACCTGTTTGAGTTGATGAAAAGGTACTCTGTCCAGTGTGCTTGGGCAGGCAGTGGAGTGACCCTCCTAGAACAGGCTGTAGATTTATACATCCCAGAGGTAAAAGACGTGGTGTCGAGTGTTGTACGCTGCCCCAGAAAACTACACATACTTTTTCTTTTGTTTGTAGACAGACTTGGAGGAAGAAAGACTGAAGCGAAAAATAGCTGACAGGACAACGAAAGAAAAGCTACGCATCTACTCTCTGAGAATATTTATAAATATAATTGTCATTGCAGTTTTATCAGGATGTTTTTACTCTATTTATAGAGCAACTGTCTTCTCTCAAGAAAACTCTAATGTAAGTATCAGACATGATGTTAGGAGAGATTCAATCAGGGCTGGTGATTACAGCAAGAGGAACTATTGTGAAAGAGTTGAGTATCTTAATATAGCACCTCTCATGCAAGGGATCTGAAAATGCTTTGTACAAACTTAGAATTTTTTTCAGTAGGAGAGAGTGAGAAAGATCGAGAACCATGTGCAAAAAAACTTGCAGTGATGTCTCCCTTTGATACAAAGGCTCCAGTGTCATCTCTCTGCCTTGGAGCTAATACAGCTGACAAGAAAAGCAGCCCTCACTTGCCTTCCCCAGTAATTGTTCTCACCTCGCTGTGATCTGCTAGTATGAGCGCTTTCGTATCTGGGCAGTGAATTGGCTCAGGGAACTGATCTGGTTGACACAAACTTCAATGTGATCGGTTTCTTGATCTGGTTTGCTGCTGAACTGCAAAAATGAACAGCAAGGGAAGGGGAAAGTAAAGATTATGATCTGTATTGTGAGTTACAGCGGTGTGAGGAAACAGGAAGGCTTTGAACACGGAGCCCTTTGCAGAAGAAAAGGTTCTTGCATCAGCAGTGCAAAGAATCAGGTTGGATGGGATTGTTCACCCCTGTCAGATCAGGCAGGAGGGAAGAGCGGTTCAGAAGCAGAACAAGAGCAGATAACAGTTTCAACAATTTTGCAACAGTAATTGACTTCTCTTTAGGACCCCAGGGTTGAGTTAGCCAGATAGGAACAGGGACTGCACTTTTTCTCTCCCCTCTGTTCATTGGTGATATGACGGGCACTAGCTGGTTATGGGGAAAGTTGTGCTTGTGGTAGACCTAACTCTTAACTTCTGTAAACTGCCAGGATTGCAGAAAGAAGCAGGAAATGGGGACCAAAAAAGTGTTTGTGTCAGAGGTATTGTTTGAGGGCAGAGAAGGAGGATAGCACAACACTGAACAACTTGAAAAACAGCTTCACTTGCTGTTGGCTTTATGTGTAAGGGTTGATACCTTGACCTTGCCTCAACGAGTAGGTAGAGGAGCTTGTTAAGATGGCAGGAAAGTCAGGGGAGCTGCTTGGCACCAGTGAGAATGACTTGAAAAGTGTCTGCACTTCAGCATAGGCATGGAAACTGGTAGCCTTAGTGCTGGGTTAGACAACATAGTCAGACACAAGCCTTGGTGAGATGAGTCTCTTCAAACAGAAGCTTTTGGGAAGTGCTAAAATATTAATTCCTGAAGGTGAGGGGAGTTGCTGATGAAGGGGGCAGGAGAAAGCAAGAATGTGTAGTAGCAAACTGCAGAGATAAATAGCAGTGGTCAGGCTTGTAATTCCAAATGTAGGTGGAGGATGAAGACAGAGTAAAAGGTGCTACCTAAATCCTGGACAAGAGAGGCTGGTGGGTAGCTGGAGAAACCACAATGTCAGGAAGCTGTGTTTCTCTGAGTACTGTATTTCTCTCGTCTCTTCTTGTACAGGACGTCAGCAACATGAACTTCCAGGCTAATCTCTTAGTGCAGTATTTGCCTTCCATGGTAATCACATTGGCCAACTTCATTGCTCCTCAGATCTTCTCATTTCTGATCAGATTTGAAGATTATTCACCAGCCTTTGAGATCAGGCTGACGTTGATGAGGTAAAGAAATTTTTATTGTAGCCTTGAATGTTTCAATATCTTGTTCCTAGTAGAAGTATTGCAAGCATTCAAATATGAAAAAGCAGGGAGGTTGGACTCTGCACTGGAGGGCCTGAGCATTGGAAGCCAAGGAGGCATTGTTTGACTTACGTTTAGTTGGAAACTAATTTTAAATCTGGAAACAATCTCCTATTTTGATGACAGTACAGTGCTGTCCAAGTTTCCCTCTCAAGTCTCATTTAGCTGTGTGATCTGGACATCTTCAACAACCTGAATAAATAGTCAGTAGAGAAGTTGTGGCTGCAGAGCCGTGCATTCACACTGCTTTGCATGCAGCAGTTCCTTGAATGAGCAAATGTGTGTGTACAGCAGTGACTGAAGCAAGGCGCTGCTCAAGGCAGCAATTAAAAGTTTTGGGATAAAGGATACTTCAGTGTGAGAGCATGAAGAGCTAGCGTTTGGCAGCTTAAGGCAGTAAGATCTGGGTTGAAGCATCTGAACCTCTGTCAAGCCCTGTGCTTTCTATTTCTGATTTGGCTGTATCTCTGAAGGCCTGAAGCCACATGAGAGGGAAATGCTGCACACAGAGTTGTCACCCGGCCTCTCAAACTGTACTTGAGAGAATTGCAGCCCGTTGTGGGGTCAAGATCTGCAACTGAAGTGACTGACCTAGGAACAATACTACGAAAAGAAGCAGGGGGCTGTAGCCTAAAGCAGGGAAGGTGAAAAGCAATTTAACATAATACCAATAAAATACATGTGTTTATTATGTAGCTGGTTGTTCCATTAAGGCTCTGTACAGCCCTTTTGTGTTTTGAGCCTTCCTTGGACTCCTGTGCAAATTGAGCCAGGTGTTAGAATGGCACTTTTTTTGGCAGGTTTGGAATTGGGTTTTGCCTTTCTTCCAGGTGTGTCTTTGTGCGGTTGGCCAATATCGGTGTTCTCTTGTTCTCGCTGTGGAGTCAGATCTCCTACTGTGCCACCGACAAGTGTAACGCCTGTGGATACAATTACGAACTCTATCCTGTAAGCAGATTTATCTTGGTCTTTAATCGTCTGAACTTATGAATAGAGATTCGTTTTGCATGAGACATGCTTGTCTAGAGGTATTCAGAATCAGACCTGGGCTTGCCATTCATGTTATACCTGGTGCTGATTCTTACGGCTCAGTGCAGACCAGTACAGTTCTTGCACAGATCTTTTGTTTTCTCTAAAACTCTCATTACAGTTAGTCCAGTGGCAGATTATTGTTTAGCGTAGACTTTCTGACTACCATGAGGATTGTTTGAGGAAGCTCTATTTTGGAGACAATTGTGTCACTGCCTATTGCTCCAAAAAGACAAAGGGTCTTTCCTCAAAAAAAAACCCCAAACAACAAACAAAACCCAACAAAACAAAACAAACAGCTTGACATGGAAGCTCTGAAACACTTATTATATTACAAATGAGAGTTGATACAATTTGAATTTTATGATGTTAACCGAGACATTTGTTGCTTTAGTGATTGACAGATTTATTTTTCACTTGTTATTTAGACTCCTAATCTTGGTTTTCCTGACTTGTTTTTATAGTGCTGGGAATCTGAAGTTGGGCAAGAAATGTATAAGCTGATGATATTTGATTTTATTATAATTCTTGCTGTGATCCTGTTTGTGGACTTTCCTAGAATGTAAGTATCTCTGCCTTTTGAGCATGCTTTTGCAAATGACGTATGAAACACATTTTCTTTTTTCTAACCAGATTACCAGTTTTAAAATAAAACACAAACATATTTCTGGTGGCTTGAGCACTTTTTTTGCTATTCCGATGGCTGCTTAATTTTTGATATTTGAGTCTTTTTTTTTCTTCAGACATTTTTCTGTTCTGTTGTCTAATGCTTAAATGCTAAATGTCTACGTGTTCCAAATGTGTTGGAGTTCAGCTAAGGTCTATAACTTCAATTTAGAACTAATGATATTTTTTGATTTTAGGTTATTAGTTACTCATTGCTCTTGCAAGCCAGTTCAGTGGTGTGGATTGCAGGAATTTGGAATTTCTGACAATGTCCTGGAAATCATTTATGGGCAGACTATCTGCTGGATTGGAACCTTCTTTTCACCACTTCTTCCTGCAATAGCGACTATAAAATACTTCATCATCTTTTATATTAAAAAGGTAATGAAGGTGTGTCATAAACAAACAAAATTGAGCACGTCTCTGGTTTTTGTAATATAGATATTTTGTAATAAAACAAACGAAAAACCCTAAAAACAACCAAGGATGCAGTGTAGTGAAAATGACTTAATGGTATTCCATTTTCTGTAGGTTTTTTGCCTTTAAGAGAAGGTGGAATTTTGCTTGAAATCAAGCAAACCAACATTTTAATAACTACCTCCTCAGTTACTTGTGTGGGGTTTTTTTTAATAAAATATTTTTATGTAATAAAGCTGTTTTATAGCACTTTTCTGCAATAATCTATTTACTTGCATCACAGCTTAGAACTTGGACAAAATTTTGCCAAGCTGATAAAAATTTGGAAGCAAAATGGAAAATCCAAGCTGGATTGGATGTTCAAGATGCGATTCCTGCATATCAGACCAGACAGCTCCTTCTCTGCATCAGATTCTTACTGATATTTTAGCTCTTGGGGGAGGGGATGTATCCAGTGAAGGTGTAGCAGAACAAAGCTGAAGGCTGTGCCATGGATCATACACCAAATGACTGACAGTTGACTCTGTGCAAGTGAATGAGGCCCTCTGGATCAAATTCTTACTCAGAATAGGAGACATTGACTTACAGCTGGATGTAAAGCGTTCTTGTCTTAGCCCTTTTCAGTCCATGTACATCAGAGGAGGGATGGTTATGTGGTAGCTGGTAGCATATTTGAGGATGAAAAATTCCATTGGTGGGGAAAGTATACTTGGATGTATGTATATAGATGTGCTGGTAACAGTCTTGCTCACTTTCCGTCTTCAGATCAGTTTGATACACACACGTAAACCTGCAGCTCGGCCTATCAGAGCATCAAGTTCCAATTTTTTCTTCTTGGTGGTGCTGTTGATTGGGCTCCTCTTGGCTTTTATTCCTTTGGGAATTAGCATAGCACAGTAAGTGACAATTTAACTTCTATGAAGTTGACATTTGTTCTGAGGTTTTCAATTCCCTGAAAGCAGTCACACAACTTTGGAATGGTAAATTCGAATACAATATATAGTATATAATAAATCAAATTACAACTTAGTTCATATAAATAAAAAATAAAAATTACAGTTTTAAATACAAAGGACACTTTTACCTCATCAGCAAAATGTGCTGGGCTTGTGTTGGATTGTTTTATCTTTACATTTTGGTGTAGCGTATCCTTTTTGTTCTGCTTCTTTGACAGTATCCCCTCCTCCAAGGCATGTGGGCCATTCAGGAATTTTAACACTTCATGGGCAGTTGTTCCACATACCATAGATGGGTTTCCAACAGGTCTGCGGCAGGTGCTTTATGGCATAGCATCAGAAGCCTTTGCAGTGCCTTTTTTTATGGTCATTTGGTGAGTACTGTGGAGACCTGATTCAGCCATGCAGCTGCATGGTTCATTTCTTTCCTTAGTGAACTGATACCAAACAACTATTAGACCAGATTTTCCAACTGCAGTCAAAAGCATCAAAGCCCATATGAATCCTCAGCTCTTGTCTTTGCCCATGTGTTGAAACTCATGAAACTCATTCCATTTCCTCTTGCACGTCTCATGTCCCACACTTGTCTTTCTCTAGCGTTAACTGTGAATCATTCTGCAAATTGTTATTGTAAGCTCTGTGATCACAAATCCTATCCACAAACCTTGGTTTAAAAAAAAAAAAACCAAAACACCCCAACAACAAACAAAACTGTAATTCTGTAAGATAAAATTCAGTATAGAATCCTAGAATTCTTAAGGTTGGAGGTCACCAGTGGAGGTCAGCTAATCCAGCCCTCTTATGTAAAACAGGGTCAAGTAGAGCAGATGTTCAGGAACCATGTCCAGTTAGGTTTTGAATATCTCCAAAGATGGGGGACTCCACAACCTCTCTGGGAAACCTGTTCCAGTGTTCGGTCACTCTTGCAGTAAAAAGGCTTTTTTTAATCTTACTTTTAAACGGAATTTTTTGCATTTCAGTTTAACCTGATTGTTTTGAGATCTTTGAGCCTGAATACCTGGTATTTTCTACAACTTCTACACTTGAGAAACCGTGCAGTTTGTTTCATACTCGACCCAGCCCTTTCTTCGTGACACATGTTTATGTGTTCTCCTGAACTGAACCTGTTATTGCGTTTACAGGAACTATCAAGTCCTCTTTTTCAGTTTGGCTTTTTTTTTTTCTTTTTTTACTTTATCATAAAGCCTATGTAAGAGGTGGAGGATGACTTGCACTGCTGCCCTACTAATTATTACTTGGAAAAGAAAATACATGATTTATATAGACATTTGTGCCATTCTAGTTCTTGCTACTGCTCTTCATCATGTAATGCAGTATGGATAATGTGGGTCACAGATTACATCTGGAATATGTGCTATAAGGAGTGGCTGCCATGCTGGTCTGTGGCTGCTTATCGCAGTTATAAACCCCAATGGGAGCAAAGAGTTACTCCAGTGAAACCTCATTAAACTTAATTTCTGAGGAGCGAAGCCCCCATACATACACTTAGAGCAGGGCAGGAACTGACAGTCTAGAGAGAGCTGTCAGAGCACAATCTGTAACATCTGAAAGTGGCCGTGCCTCTACGTCCCCTAGCACTCTGTCCCTGCCTGCAGGCGGCACAAATACATCAGCAGATGCTTTTTGAGCAACCTACCCCAGCTGTATATGGATTTTTAAAGTCTTTTTTTTTTTCTTCCCCAGCAGCTTCTCATCTGAAGCAAATGCACAAACCGGCAATTTCTCTAGCCCTTAACAGTCTTTTTCTGACTAATTCTGTTTTGCATGATGCTAACATATAATGTTGGTTTGTTGTTTGCAGCCTCATTATGTTCTATTTTATTGCCTTGGCTGGAGCACACAAACGAGTGGTTGAGCAGCTGAGGGAGCAACTGGTTATGGTAAGATTTGACCCACTTTTCTGTTCCCCTAAAGTTTTCTTTGTGTCAGTCCTCAGTTATGTAGGGTAACTACAGTTTTCATAGTCTTCTGGCTTCTTGGTCTTTGCATAGGCAGTGGAGAATGTTTTACAAATTACACAGGAAGAATAACCAAAGCGCAGTAGTATTTCTGTGTCTAGCTGGCTTTCTTGGGTATCGGCTGCATCTGCAGCAAGGTGTGGTTATATTGGGCAACACACATGCTTGAGATATGCTTCTGAGAAGTCATGTCCCATCTGTTGTCTTGATTAAATACAACCATCTGCGTGGGTTTTTTTCTGCCAAACAAGAACCTGAACCGTGTGCTTTCTTTCCCCTCCACCATCTGACACAACCCCCACCACTGTTTTCTTCTCCGGTCTCGCAAACAGGCACCCATCTCCCTGCCCTTCCCTCCAGGCCTGTGTTTTTACTGCATCGTGTTTGGACCTGTTCCTGTAAGCAGGTCCCGGCTCCGCTCGCAGCAGGTGCTCAAGGTGGAGTGAGTCGCCACTAACTAGTCCTTTGGGGAGCGGTGCCAGTGCAGACAGGCTTCTTTGTGGCCACCAAAAGCTGTTGGCGTGTTTGACGGTGTTTGTATACTGTGGTCTGTCAAGCTCTGCTTTAGCAGAACCTGGCCTCACTAGTAAGGCTTCTCACTTTCTTAGGAAATAGCCCATTTCTTGGTATGTGCTTCTTTTAGATATGGCATTTAACAGCCCGTCCTTAGAAGAACACTGTGCTGGGGTCAGATTCTTGAAGACTAAGGAATTTAGGAGCAAAAGCTTTATCGTTTTTTCAGGGGTTCCCAAATCAGTGAGGAACTCTGAAAATCCTGGTGCACTTTTTATTTTTGTCCACCGTTGTTAGGCTTCTTGGAAGTGCGGTTTTAAGTTTTTAGGTGTGTGAGATGTTTTTACTAGGCTCAACGCAGAACTGTTAATATGTGACCTAATAGGAAATAAGTGAAGTCAAGGCTATTGTAAACTTAAAATTGTTCAGGCAGTTGAGAGTGTAACTCACTAATTAGAGTACAATGTGGTAAGTGCAGCTGTTTATTTCTAATAAAGAAATGAGCTGTTCATAGATAACTTGTACTGCTTTTGTTCACCAAGAGCGTACTTTTTATTCTGCCTTTCCAGGAGAGTCGTGACAAGCTGTTCCTCATCAGAAAGATAACAGAGGCTCAGAGGCATCCTTGAAAACCACAAAAAGCCAGAAGAATTTGACTTCCTGAAACTCCCAGAACCACTAGATAAGAGTAAAACCATCTGCAGCACCTAAAAACTGTGCAGCTGACTGGCACCCTGGCACTGCCCTCTGTGTAATGGACGCTTATGGTCTTTTTCTCGATTATGCTTGTGAGCCTCACAGTTTCCAAGACCAGAGATGGAGCTCATTTATATTGTTAGACCTGTGCAAAAAAAATTGTGCAGTAGGACACTTTATTGCTGCTACAATTTAAGGGCTGTTGGGGTTTAAGTCCCTATTTTTTCAGGGGGGTTGGGTAAGATGTGATCAGAACTGAAATTTGTTTTCAGTTAAACTTCTGTTTAAGAACTTTCATGCTCTTTTTACAAATTAACGCTTTAAGAATCGTGAGGGAGGGGGAAAGTGTGGTTTCCCATGTTCCCAATTCCTTTCTCTTAAAACCAAAGCAAGAGGGAGACGTATGTCAGTATTTTGAAATGGTGCATAGGAGAAGGAAATGTCGCGTGGGTTTGAGGTCCGTTTGCTAAGTATTTTTGGAGAAGAGACTGATATTTATTTTGCCCTGAGCCAGCGAGCGCAGGTGAGCAGCGGGTGGCTCCGCGGAAAGGCTCAGTGGAAGGACGGTGACACAGGAGCTGTGGGTGAGCTCTGGGCAGCACCTGGGGCCTGCCTTTTGTTTTAAGTGGGTTAAGGCATTATTACTTGTGTTTTGTTCTCGTACAAACGTCTTGACTACTGTTCTCTTTGTTCTAAAATGTGAATATTTGAGAGTTAAGTTATAGTTTGGAAATGGAACGTTCAGAAACTTGCGTGTCCGTAACCTTTAAATTCCTGTTTCTTGTTGCTTAAATGAGCTGCTGGAGCTGTGTGGCTCGGAGGGGGCGGTGTTTCTGAGTAGATCACGGACCGTTTCCTTCATTCAGAGGTTGTGCATTGGGGTTTTCTGTACAGAACTGTGTTTATTACTTGAAATTTGCCAGTGGCACACTGACAGTATGTGATAGTGTGTGATAGATAGTATGCTCTTTTTGTGTAATATTTCGGGATGTCTCCTGACGTCATTTTAAAGAAATTAACATTCAATAAATGATTATTTTTTAAATACAAACCCAGACGTTTAACGGTTCGTTTGCCGTGACTCGCAGCGGGCGGATCCCGGCGCCTCTCGGCTCGCCCCGCCCCCCGTTCCCATGGCAACCAGGGGACGCCGGCTTTGACTGACAGCTCGGCTCTCCAATCTCTTCCGACCGGGGAGCCAATCGGAATCGTGACAGGGCGGGATGGGGGCGGTGCGGAGGCGGCCCGCGGTGATGACGTTCCGGCGGCGCGACGCACCGGAGGAGGCGTCGGGGTCAGCGGGATGGAGGTGGCCGCCGCGGCCGTGCGGCGTTCGCTGGGGCAAGGCCGGCCCCTCCGCTGTGGGCCGGGTAGGGGCCGGGGCCGGGGCCCGCGCCCGCCCCCCACCCCTCGCCTGTCGGGGCGCCGCCCGGAGCGGTGGAGGCGGGCCTTGCCTCGCCTGGGGCCGCATCAGGCCGCCCGCCTCACCTTTGTCTCTCCGGCAGGTCTCCGGGGGAGGTGGCCTGTGCCCGCCGAGAGGGTGTCCCTCAGGTGCTGCAGCACGCGGGTGAGCCTGGAGGACGTCAACAGGCCCGTCATCGACCGCATCATCCGGGTGGACCACGCCGGGGAGTACGGGGCCAACCGCATCTATGCGGGGCAAATGGCCGTCCTGGGGAGGTCGAGCGTGGGCCCCGTTATCCAGGTGAGCGGGCCTGAAAGCGGTCCCCGTGCCTCTGGTTCATTTGCATTTGATTAACAACGGTGGAATGAAGTTGGTGGCTGTGCATCTTTTTCTAAACACGTTGGGGGCTTTGTGAAGAGTGGTGGGATGACTTGGTAAGGGAGTTACCAATACTGCAACTGCTGCAGCATTGTCACAAAGACTCTTATTTTGCAAATGTGTTTATGTTTCCTGTTTATAACTATCCTCGTCTGCCCTTCTTTAACATTTCCTCTTTGAGATGTAAATAGTGTAACCTCTGCAGTCAAAGTGTGAGTGGCCTGAGCTGGCTTTGTGTTTGTTAAGTTTTTTTGGAAACGTTTAATTTTTCTGATTTCATACTTTACTGTGATCGGGTTCCTTTGCAGCAAATGTGGAATCAAGAAAAAGACCACCTGAAAAAGTTCAATGAACTAATGGTTGCGTACAGAGTTCGACCTACTGTTTTATTACCTTTTTGGAATGTAGCAGGTTTTGTTTTAGGTGAGTTTGAATTATTACTACTCTTGTTGTTTTCGTGAAGTCTTCAAATGTGCAAGTTGTTTGTATTGCTTCAGGTTTCACTGTTTGTATATGTGTGGTACCACAATCGTAGGGGCTGGAAGTGCTTTACTTGGAAAGAAAGGTGCAATGGCCTGCACAGTGGCAGTGGAAGAGAGTATATCTGATCACTACAATAGCCAGATCCGAACTCTTATGGAAGAGGATCCAGAAAAGTACAAAGAACTGTTGCAGGTATTTAACTGTGACTTAAAAAGACTTTAACATACTCATTGAATGACCTAATGTGACTTTAGTCTTTTAAAACTGTATGTTCTTAGAATTTACAGTAGATCTTTTGTTCTATTGCTTAGAACGCTGAAATCAACATAAACTTGAAGTTAAAAGGATGTTTTTTTCCTTCACAGCACTAAATTGATCAAGCACCAAAATTAAAATGTATGTTGGATTATCTTCAGCCTGTTTTCAGTAATTCAGCATTTCCCTTTTGACTGGGAGAACTATGCTTTAATTTTGATTAGTTTTAATTCAAAGGAAGGGTTTAGAGGGGAAACAAAAGGAGGAAATATGATTGTGTAGTGACATTTTTCTTATACTGGATATGATTATATAGTTCTAGTCTTGAGTACTGTTCAGAGCACGTAAGGAGCTAATGTTTGTTAGCTCTGCAAGAAAATAATTTCCCAAGTATTTTGGGCATCAAATCGGGACACGTTCCTTCAGGGTGCTTATCAGAGACTGCCCTGTTTCCATGTGCAGCACGAGCTCGTTTGTGCTCTCTTTGGTGGGAGCTTGCTTTAGGGTCTGTGTGTTCATTTCCATTTTTGCTATCAGGTTGTTCAGTTGTGCTTAGTTTAACATATAGCCAAGTCTGGTTTACTCCCAATGTGTCGTCTTGTTACAGAAATAATATCTGAAGTAACCCAGACTTTGCTGACGTGCACAAGGGAAATACTACCCCCGAAAATAACGACTATAAACTGAGAGGGCATAAAATAAAGAGAAAAAGATAAGCAGCAAGGTTATTCACAGTGTCAATATGAGGAGGACTAGTGATGAAGCCAAATTATGTAAACCTGTTGGGTAGGGACAGTGCTTGGGTGTCTGTAAGCTCTGGGCACTTTAAGCAATCCTAGTTACCTGCAGGCATCTCAAGAGAAAATTCTTAAAACTTTTTTGTCCCAGTTTAAAGAACACTATTTTGTCTTATAATTTTTTGAGTTTTCTAGAATGGACAAAAGCCTGTTGTTTTACAGGGAAAGACCCTTACTGATTATCTGGCAAGGCAGGGACCTTAATTTCCTTATTTAAATTGTGAGAATAATTTGTATTTGGGGAACTAATTAGTGTTATGAGTTACTATGACTATAGGTTATAGGTTTTCTTCAAACAGTGAAAAAGTGATATATTAAACAGCAGCTTAGTTTTTTTAAAGACTTTTTTTTGAGAATATTAAAAGAATTTTAAATTTGGGAAATGCTGTAAATAATTCCCTTTTTGCTGAATTGGAGGTTCAGGTCGCTGAGAAATTTTTGAGACCTCGGCCTCAGATGCCTTGTCCTGGTGCATGCAATGGTCAATAGCATAGAGTTTTGTATACAGCTGCCTTGATTTCTCTGCCAAGTAGACTTGCTAATTAACTGCTACTTTTAAAGGTAATAAAGCAATTTCGGGATGATGAGCGGGAGCACCATGACATCGGGCTTGAGCATGATGCAGAAGCAGTAAGTACAACGTTAACTAATTGGCACATCTGTGAGGATGTAGATGTGATGTTCTTATCTTCCTTATCCAGTGACTGTGATGTAGTTCTTTGTTTGAGAAACAGAAAATAAGGCACTTGGTATTCTTTCCCAAAGATAAATATAAGAATACACTGCATATTATAGGTGTCATTTTTCTGTAACAGAATTGAATCTGTTGGAACTCATGTCAAGCGTTAAAGTGATTGTGTTTTCCTGAGAGGTGTCTTCTGCAGTTTTTAACTTTATTTTAAGTTTAGATTAAATATTTTTGAAGAGAAGGCTAGTAAGTGCTATCCATACATCTGGGAACGTCAGGCATCATCTTGGTAGACGAACACAACCATGTTAAGAAATGTGGAATACTGAGGGCTGTGTGACTTCTCCCCTTTCTCTCTTGGCTTACATTTGTTGAGAAATGGAAACATTCTGTGAAATTGATTGGTTTTTAATTTGGTTTTCTGTAGGGTAGATAAGACTACAAATACAGGCCTTTTTGGTGGTGTTTTTTGTTTGCTTGTGGTTTTGCTGTGTTTATGTTTTTTTAGATAATGCTTACTATTTCTTACCACAGTCTGTTTCAAACAAAACACTTCATTAGATGCATTTAATCTTTTATTCTTTGTTTTACAGGCACCAGCTTATTCAGTTTTGAAGACAGCTATACAACTTGGATGCAAAGCTGCAATATTTTTATCAGAAAGAATTTAGTGATATTTTCCATAATGTTTGTGGCAATAACCTGTGACACAAAACTGTATGGAAACTGCGGAAGACTAATAGTTATTTTAAAATTTTCTTCACTAAGCACCTGATTCAGCCATCCTTTGTCATATTGAGTTCAAAAACCATCTATATTAAAGTCAGCTGAGCTAAACATGAATAAAGATGGCAGAATTGGGTCTGTATGAACTAAACCTCCTTATTCAGAGACTGTTCACAAGGTGGCAGCAAAATATGTATGTATGTACATGATTTATGTATATAATGTGTGTGTATGTATATACACACACGGTAAATACATTCTCTGTTGCCTTCACATTTATATGTACTTGAAATAAGCTGGAGCTCATCAGCTCATTTTAAAATGATTAATACTGATTTAGTAGGATATTTTTGAGTTCTGTTTTCAGGGTAAGTAAGTGAAGTACTACTAAGTATTTCTTTTCAGTCTGTCTTGAATAAAGATTGGTATTATGAGACTTTCATTTGAAGACTCGTTTGTACTTTTGTTGGTGTGGTTTTTTTCCACGCTCAATCCTGAATTCTTTATTTAAGTAGAAATTTTCTTCCGTTGGGTTTTGTTGTTGTGGGGATTTTTTTGTTGGTGGTTTGGTTTTTTGTCTTGAATGTGTGTGTAAAGAATTGATCCCTGGTATAAAGCAGGTGGAGAGAGCAACTTGAAGCACCTGTGGAATTCCACTTCGTATTCTGTTAGAGCTTTCCAATTTATCTTACTTTGCTTCTAGTCGTCAGTGGCTCTTGGATAGAGACGCTCTTGCTTTCTCCATGTTCAGACAAATTCCCCACACTTCCTGCTGGCATCCTGGCATGGAGCAATAGAAACAAAAAAAGACACGTGCGTGTCTGTTCTGTTAAATGCTAATTGGAGATGATAAAAGTACAGCAATGGAATTAGTGTGTCTTAAACTGGTGAAAGGTGGACGAGAGGGACTTTGTGCAAGATTGCATCTCTTAGTGCATCTCTTGGTCTGTCTTTATGTCTTAGAACTTCCTGACCATTGTTTTCCCATTGCATCATTGATGAAATTGGATAACTTCTCAAATGCCTATGGATAATATAGAAGATGCTGATATTTTGATGCAAACATTTAAAGTCCCTGTGAGAGACTTCTATTTGTATAGCTGAGAAGCATCATCTTTTGACTATATGTGGTCAGGGAGGGAAATGCTATGAATGAAACTGTGGGTCACATAGAAAGCACATCTCCGTGCTTTTCCCCTTATATCCACACTTCTAAAACTTTGGGGAGATGCAGCTTGTTGAACTGCCGTAAGCTAATGTGGTTTTTTTTTTCCCAGTTTTACAGGTTTTCCAGTTTCTACAGCTTTGTGAGTTTGGTTTTGTTTGGTTGTTTGGTTTTTTTTTTTAATAAAAATAGCTGAGCTTGGCAGATTAGGGAGCAGAATTTCTTGCATCTTGTTTTCTGGTTAAAAGCTAGGACATATTAGAAGTCAGTATTTCTTAGCCCAAGCAATGGGGTATAACTTATTGAACAGGTCAGCTGTGGTTGTGGGATGTAATGAGTATAAACCTAGTTGAAAAGGAAAGAATTGGAAACCAAGAAATAAAACAGTAGCAAGTGTTGCCTGTTACTGTCGTGAGGAATGGGGCCGGCATTGCCAGTCTTGACTCTTACCTTATGTGGCAAAACTACGCAGTTACATTCAGGCCGGTTAAGTAATTTGACGAAGTTTTGCTGTGGGCTGGTTCCAGTTCTGTTGTGCTGGCCAAATGCTGTGTACTGACTTTGTAGCTGCTTTGAGAGCCGAGGAGGATAAGAAGTGCGGAGTTGCTGCTGGGAATCCAAGACTCATGGATTTCTTAAATCCATGCGTCTCAAATCCAAGCATCTGGGACCTTGGTGAGGCTTCAGACAGCTTTTAATCCAGGCACAGCCGAGTCTACCTTTTTTGAGTAGCTCTGTTGGTGTTTGTAGGTACTGATAGGTGTGTAATTTGACACGAAAGACCTCTTAAAGAGGATTGTTTTCCTTTATTTTGTGAAGGAGCTTAGACTGAAAGCTACATCTTAACATAGAAACTCCTGTATGATTTATTGTGACTGACACTTTGTACATTCTTTAGGAATAATTTCTATCAATTACACCATTGCAAGTATGGTTGTACTCAAGCTACTGATGTTATTTACATTGTCCAAACGAAGCAGGGTTTGGTTCTTTATCTATGACTGGCTTGCACACCTACTGGAACAACTTGACTCGAGGAACTCAAAGTGAAATCACAGATTTCTCAGGGACTGTGTAATAAGAAGGTACCTCTAAGGGATTCTCACTTTCCTTGCCTCAGCCCCAGCCAGTTGTGAGCAGCGTACCTGTAAACTTGAGTTTGCTAAAGGTATGTCATATTAGGCTAACACAATATGTTCCCTAGCTTGATCAATTCTCTGAACAAAAGTTACATCTAGCAGATTTCTTGCTTTAATTTCTCTAAAGCATTCGATATGCTGGCATGTGGAGAATTCCTAGGTAATTTGGAGAAGAGAGGTATCAGCACAAAAGAATGGTTAATTAAAGTGGCTAAAAGGGTAACAAGCAGTGTTGAAAGAACATGCAGTGTAGTCGTGTGAGTCACAGACGCTAATAATTGAGTAAAAAGAGGAAAAAAGATTGCTGGATGAATAGTCCATTGTAAAATCTTTAAGAACGGGGCAGCGTGGGACGGCATCTTTTGTGAGTCCGTTATTGGAACCGGGGAGGGAGGGGCCCAGTGTGCTTTGACTCAGAGCTGGAAGTTGCACGCCCGTGCATACAATGGTCCTGTGACACAAACTGGAAACCAAGCCAGACAGTTTCCTGGTCTCTATGCCATTACGTCAGGGTTGAACACTGGACAAGGCATCCGTGGGGCTTTCCTAGACAGATGGTGCTCAGCTGGAGCCTGGTACTCTCCGAGGCAGTGGTTACAGAGGGAGTCTCTGAAGATGTCTGCGGTGGTGGTCAATAGCTGTGGGATTTGCTGCTGACATAGACAAGCGTTCGTGTGATCCTTTGTCCAAGATGTGGGTGGCCTCCGAGACCATCACACACTGCTCACTTGGGGCAGGAACATTTGAGAGACAAATCTCACTTTCAATGCGTTTAGTTCAGCCAAAGGCTGAGAACATCAAATACCAGGCAATCATCGCGTGAGGTCAGTGTGTTTGGCCATATCTGTGGTAACTGTGAAAGCGCTCGCAGCAAGTTCTTTGTCCTCAGCAGCTGAAAACATCCTGCGCGTTTGAGTGGGCCGTCAGACAGTCACACTGTCACTAGCTGCAGCATAAAAGGTCAATCGGGAGAACAACTCCGCTCTATGCTCCTGATCAGGATTTGGTTCTTCTTGTCACTGCAGCAGCATATTTGCACCCCTCCACTGAAGTGTGGGTGAGTTGTTTTTGTGGCACTTCCAATGGCTATGCGTTTCCCTGCTCGCTGGCAGTTGCTCTTTATTTTTGTTGTTTTACATAGAAAATGGAATTGCTTTTCATTTTCCTCATGCAAAACAGACGGGTTTTTTGTTTAAAAACCTGTTTCAGATATTGAAAGGTTACAAAAGGGCTAGAGATGCTCAAGTGCTGTATGGCACTTCTGTTGTCCAGCTGCTGCAAGGCTGTAGTTTCTTTTTATGTGTAATTTTCAGGCAGAACTAAAGCTGACTAATGTCCGCCACCCCAGCAGGGGTTAATGGCAGGCAGAGGCCAAAGTAGATAGCTTATACAAGTCTGTTATCGTAGCGATTCTGGATGAACTCTGGTCGTGTTGACAGAGGAAAAGGAACTGGGATCAGACAGGGAGGCTGTGAAATGCTGTATTTTCAGAACAGGGAGCGGGGAAGATGTAGGGTCTTCGCTGTGCCGTGGCGTTTTGGGGCTCTCTTCTGAACCTGAAGATAAGCAGGATCTTGTAATGTGCAGTGGGATGAAATCCTTCCCCTCAAAGTAATGATGGTTTGTCTAGCTCCTGTGATAACCCAAGGGCTTGATCCTGATTCTTCTCCTCCAGAAGGAGAGAGAGTGTCATTTTTTTGGTGAGGAGAAGTAGAGGGTATCCATCCTGTGCGTCTAGAGGGCGTAGGGCTGTTCCCTGCTCCTTGATCCGTGTCTCGCTGTTTTCTCCTGTGGTCAGTGCTGGGGAGGATCTGGCCCCTGTTCTCTGAAGCTGCTCTGGTAATGATGGTGCTTGAAGGCCAGGTGACGTGGCCAGATGGTGCGGTCTGTGTGCTGAGATTTCAGGGTATTTTCTGATGCTCTGACAGCTCTGAAGCAGGATCTCTGCGCTTGCGGGCACCGCTGCTGGCTCAGGAGGAGGAAAACCCAGCGAAGGAAAGCAAACGGGCAATGGCAGCTCTGTCTCACGAAGCGAGAAGGATGGTTCTGAAAATTCAAAGCAGTCTCTGAAGACCTGTGGCCCATCAGTAACAACTCTGGAAAGCTACCAGGGTGGCAAGGCGCACGTGATGCCGCAGCAGCGTAGCTCTGGCTGTGCCAGTACGTGTTTCAGCCTCTTGCTGCCACAGCTAGACCAGGCAAAAATCAAATCCCCATGGCTGTGATTAATGTGGTGATGCTGACATCAGCAGAATGGACTTATGCCACAAATTATGTAAAACAGAACTCATAAGATTGTTTGGCAGAGAGCTAAATCATGGTCTGAGATGATAAATATTACAGATAGGAGAAATTCCGGATCTAATGGGCTTGATCTTTGTCTGGAGTAAATCCATGTGGCTCACTTGAGCATAATAAAGCTAGGCTTGCTACAGATTGACTGAGGATACGCTATACAGTTCCTATGCTGGGGATGATGTTGATTGCACCTCCATGTTTTCTCTTAGCATTTAAGGGGTTACTTAATCTGTACAGTCCCTCGTGTCTGTCCGGCTGCTTGACCTTAGGGAAGATATCACTTCAAATGGGTCCCATCATTTTTTGTCACTAGCTTCAAAGTTGTGGCGTGTCACTTGCATTGAATTCCACACGTATTTTCAGCTTGGGGAGCTTAAAAGGATAAGTAAAAAAAATATTGGCCAGTTTAAAGGATTAATGTGTGCGGTAAGGGAGGCAATTGTGTAAAGGTACCGCTTTTCTATTTGCTGATTCAGTTTACCCAGAGTGGCTGAGATGACAAATCTGAATGACAGCAGCCTTGCAGAAGTACTCCCAGTTAGAGTAGCAGAACTTAACTTGCGTTGAAGAAACCTTGTTGATATTTATATTTAGAGTTGGGGGCTGACCTAGTGCCGAGTAAGTGAATTAACAGTTAATTGGAACAGGTTCAGTGGGTAACAGTTCTCTGAAGCAACTTGGCTGCGCTAGAAGGGAAATTCAGTTCATTTTAGTTAGGTGCTTTCAATAAATGCGGCCTCCTGTTGACTTGAGGGTGTTTTCGAGAAGTACCACCTTACGTTAGCGTGTTACAGAGCAGAACCCAAACCTAAGCAGGCCAGGGAATGGTACCTCTTTGTGTGCAGTAATACAGCTTATGGCAGCAGCATCATGTCATCCCGTTAAGATGCAGATTAATATGCCTATGCTAATATTAAAAAAGGTTATTTTTTGGGTGCTAAATATCTTTGTTTCAAAATTTAAGGACATGGCCCTGCCTTTACCTGTGCTGCTTTTTAACTGGAAGTAGATGATGTTCTGATGGAAGCCCGGGAATCACGCAGTGTTTGGAAGGGAGCTGTGGAGGTCATCTCCTCCAGCCTCCCGCCGGGGCAGGACTGCGGCCAGCACTAAAGCAGGTCAGCCGTGATTTTGCCTAGCCAGGTGATGAAAACCTCCAAGGACAGAAATTCCACAGTCTCCATGGGTGGCCTGTTCCGGCGCTGCATTACCCTACCAGTGATGCCTTTTTTTTTTTTTTTTTTTCCTTCTCCCCCCCCAATGTCCATTCTAAACCTTGCGAGAACGTGACTGCTGCTGCTCGTTATGTCATGTGGTGCCATGGAGAAGCGTTTGGCTCCGCTGTGTTGGTAAATATTCTTTGAGTAGTTCTAGGCAACTAAGACCACCCTGTTCCTATCTCCCCAGTGTACGTGTCCTTCACTGAGCCCCACGCTGGGAGGCGCCTGGGAGGCGGTGGGAAACAGGGTGCGGATTGGGGTGCACATGTCTCCTCCTTCCTGCTGCGTTTCCACTGCAAAAGGTACCTGCGGGTGGGAGTGTGTCCCCAGGGAGGAGGGTGCCGAGCTGTAGCTCTCCTTGCAACACCTGGTTCCTGAACTGGCACGGGGGAAAGCAAGAGATGCATCTAGCGACCACCTTGACAGTCTCATTACTTGTTTCAGGCTCCAGCCTTTATGTGAATGCCTGAAGCTGTCTTCTGTCCCTGCAGGTATTTTCTACCCAACTGTTTGCATGTCAGTGATTTGTTTTTTAATGTTACCCGTGCCCAGGACAGATTGATTTCATGGTACAGATGGACAGGTGTAGACTAAGGTATTAATGAAAGCAAGTCATACACACACGGTGGGTGTTTTTCCTATTTAAAATATATTTTCTGGAGTGCAGAATCAAAAGATTATTTCTGGCACTAAGAAGTGCTTTTCTGTTTCCTTTGCGGCCGCTGGCCAGCCACCTGCCAGGGACTGCTCGGGTCAGAGCAGAGGCAGCAGCGGGTGGGGGGGATTTGAATTTTTTTTTTTTTGTGGTACATTTTGAAGGCAAGCTCTGCCAGCCGCATTTTAGCAAGCTGTCATGAATTTCTCCCAAGTCTGTGGTTTGAGGGCAGCTGTATAGTCAGAGGCTAACTGTGTATGCAAATGGCTAAAACATTTAGTGGAGTGAAAAGCATTTGCTTCTAGAAGACAGCCATGCGGTGCCAAGGCAGATGACTTGATCCTGTTGATCTTTGTTGCTGTCTCTGGATTAAAGTAAATTTCCTCTTCAAACAGCAGCCTATGTCTAATTTAAAGCCGTCTCTCGTCTTGTTGATAGATCGTTTCCTCCCTCCTTGGGGGCAGAGATGTACTCCAGAGCTGGCACCCAGCCTCCCAGGCGGGAAAACACCCAGGAGCGGCTTTCCCAGGACCAGTGCCCCAGTGCCAAGGCACAGCGGGGCCTCTGCTCTCCGGGTGTATCATCCCAAGTCTCTCCCAGTGCCGACAGCTGTAGATCCCAAGCAGGCGCAGCAGAGTCCCACTCTCCTCTCGGGAGTGACCCTGCTGTGTTTAACAAATGTCTCCTCTCTGCCAGCCCGCAGCATTCCCATTGCTTTAGGGCTGGATTAAGAGGAGGCCAGCGGGTGCAAATCTGCTAGAGATGGAAGTTTGTGCTTAGCTCTAAGCCCAAGAGCAACGGGAATAATTGGATGCTCCAGGCTAAACGTGTTCTGAGACTTTAGCAACTTGCCTGTGGCCACCTAGCAAGTCTGTGGCAGAAATACACAAAATAAATATAATTTGAGAGGAGCTGAATCTCCCAGGTGTCTGTACTAACTGTACAGCACTCCTGGTATCTGGTGAAAATGTGCAGACTTCACTGCTTTTAAGTGGTTTTATCCGGCAAAAGAACAGCAGCAGGACTTAAAATCACTGGTGAGATTGTTCTGCAATAGCTTAGTGGCTCAGTTCCAGCTCTGACCTGGAAAGCTGGCTGCTGGTGACGGATGAGGAATTGTCTTCCACATCTCATCTTGTCAGCCCTCGGTGTTCTGACTTTGGCAGGAAAAAATGCAGTTCAGTTGAAGACTTCGAAGGTGGCTGAAATGTTGTGACTTTTAAAAAAAAAATATAGCAACCGTCCGCTTTGCAATACCTCCCACCCAAATATTGCAGCAATACTTGCTAATGAGAAATAATTATATCTCAATTTTAAGTGGCACGAGTGCTATTGTTTACACAAAATGTGAGAATCTAGTAAGACATCAGGCATATGTTTGGAAGGATAATGCATGAGGAATCGGTTCTCTCTTCTCGGGGAGCTGTGCCTTGCAAAGGAAGATGACAGATACATGTGTTTATAGACAGACTCCAGAGCTGGTTGTATTTGCTTATCATTTGTCATAAATGCGGAGACTTGTGGCACAAAGTACGAGTAGAGCATAAGCTGGAACGTGTGCCGCTCTGCGACAGATGCGGCACCACTCCTAATGCTCGCTGCGTGTTTGGGGTTGGTGACCAGCAAGAGGCTTTATCCTGGTAAGTAGGTCTGACTAACCTTGAGGCTTCCCATGGGTTGTCGCCTAATCCATGGGAAAAATCCCAAATGGAGCAGGCCACGTACGGCCTGGTTTTCCGCTGCAATTCATAACTGCTGAAACAGCCATCTGGGCCCGCCTGGTACGTTGCTTGACGTGATGCAAAAGCCTTGGGATAAAAACGCTTACTTGGAGCTATTGCTTTAAAGTGACCTGATAGTTCAATACTCCTTTTCAATTCTCACCGTTCTCCATAGACCTGGCATTCAAACAGAAATAACTCTCGCCACTCACAGTGGTGAAAGCCCTCTGTCTTGTTTTCAGTGATTTTCCTATTAAGAAAACCCATGGTTATATGTTTCGCCTCTTTTTATCTTCCCTGCACTTACCAAAATACATGTCATACTGATACAGCCTTTGTTTTTCGAAGGTGTGTTATAATACACCCTCCGTGTGTCGTCTCGTACTGAGCACTTACTCCAGGCTGAAGTGTAGCGAGTTAAGAATAATCAGCAAAACTCTAATACGCTTGTCTTTCTCACTTACTGAAAAAAAAAAAAACAACCCACCCCAATGACCCCAAACTTTTCACTTATGAACTCTTGTTGTCACAGCCACAAGAAACTAATAGAACAAATTATGTACGTGTGCTGTGTGTGTTAGGGATGAAAACGTAGCGTAAAGCCTGGAGGAGAAGTTTATAGAGGAGATTTCCTAGAGAATATTCATCTATGTTGTAAAACCAATGATAAATTTTGCTGCATCTGGCAATTATTTTGCCACGCTCTGCTCTTACTCAGTGTTCACCCTGTTCCTCTTAGGCAACACTTACTCATTTCTGAGTTCTCCCACATACCAAGATATTAATCGGCTTCTCCTGTAAACAGTCAGCAACCTGAAATTGCTACAACACGCCGTCAAGGGCTTGATTCAGTAGCCGGTTTTGTTTGCTTTCTTTTGTTTGTTGATAAGGATAAAGAATCCAAAGTGGATCAAAGTCTGTTCAGTGTCTGGAGCTGGACTTGTGGCCCTGCTTCTCACCCCTTTGTTTAGACCTACATGCTATGAAGTTTCAGGAGTCGTAGCTGCCACACATCCGTATTTGCCTTAAATCAAGTAACTTCTTAAATGGATTTTAGGCATTTCATTTTTCTTTGTTTTGCTGGGCATAAGCAGAGTCTGATTTTTTTTCTGTGGGCTTTGCTTTCCTTGGCTTCTAAAATCGTTTTATAAGGTGTTGCCCATTGGGATCATTAGGCCGTGGGGCGAGTCCAGCTGCGCCCCTGGGCCAGCAGCGGGGCTCCAGGGGGTTACGGAAAGAAGCAACCTCTTGTGCTGGAGGTAACAAATTACAAGCGCGAGTATTAGGGTGAAAATTGCTGCTGATTCCTGGTGAGTGATAGTATCTATGCTCATGCACATCAGTGCGTGCCTCTATTAATACTGTACATGTCTGAGGGGAGGAATGGGCAAAGCGCCTGTTGTTCAGAGAGAGCGTTCACAGCGGTAAGAGCTGTCTCGGCCCCGCTTGCCACCGCCAGCCATGAGCTGCGTGCGCTCAGGCATGGACTCAACTGCGCCTGGGCAGGGGACAAGTGGACAGGCGGTGGCTGGAACGTGGCTGTAGGTGGAGCCATTTACATTTAGGAGAGCTGGCAGGACCATTTTGCGTCTTCAGGTCTGCTGGGTGCTCTCTCCTGGCTCTCCTGGAATGCCGAGAGCGCGCGGGCATATTTATGCCTTTCCTAGACTGGAAGCCTTCCAGCCCTTCTTGGAAAGCTGGTGACAAACGGTGTTTCCACAGCGCTGAGCAGGAGCTGGGTTTCCCTGAAGCAGAGGAGCGGAGGTTTGATGCTGTTATGATGATGTGGCTGGAGGCCAGGAGAAGACAATGTGGCTGCCATTGAGCTTCTACATACTGGGCCACTGTGCGCTGTTCAGGTATATTTTGACCTGGATGGCTTGCCTTTTGCTGACGGATGAAGGTGGCCACTAAAACTAAGTTATGTTTGTTTCTACCTTTCTCTTTTTTCCCTCTTTTTTAATTTCTCCCCCTTCTTTGATCAACTGACAGGGTGTAAATGGACTTGTTGGCTGGCTGTTTGGGGGATGCCTACTCTTTGTACAAATACCTGCCTTCAATTAATCTTATCTTATTATTTACTCAGTTGTCTAATCAGTGAGCTGAATCAGTGCGGTAGCACATATGCAGCTGTACGCACAGCACAACCTAAAAATGACAGAAGATATTGGAGGCAAATGGTATCCAAGAAACCTGCTGGTTCAAAATTGCTCATTCAAAGTATTTGGTGAAGAACTTCAAGTAAGATAAATGTCCAAAAGTCCATGAATCATTCATTAAAACAAGGGAAATAAATCCAATGAAGCATTCAATCATCATGAATAATTCATTGTACTCTAATATGGTTAGGAATGATATTTAAAATATATTTCCTAGGCTTATAATTCATAAACCTGACAAAAAAAACTGGTCTAGAAAGAGGGCACGTTATTTATTCCAGAGCCCAAGGCTGGTGCTGAAATTGTGTGAACTGAAATCTCTTAGTGAGTTCAGATGTGACCCTCGGTATTTCATACTTTTTAAACGACTAAAAATCTTCCCCCAGAGAGGAGTTGTTAAAGCTCCCGTCAGATCAGATCCCAGAAAAACTGTAACCACAGCAGAGCAAAAGGTATAGAAATTTCAAGTGTGTAACTTTCAATATCAAAGTGCTCTCAGAGAGAGCTTGAAATTTGTTCAGCCTGAGGCATCTCTCCCGGAGCCTCAGTCATCTGTCACGCCGTGGCAGCAGAGAGAAGGGAGGGGGCTAACACGCTCACACGGGGACGATGTCGTGCCATTTAAGAGCTGCGATCTGAGCAGGAGTCTTGTTTATGGGCGGGTAACCATTCCTATTTAATTTTCAATTCAGGTTCTTCATTCTTTGTCCACCGTGGAGGTCCCCTTTTTCCTGCTACCGTGAGGATCAGCAAATTGTTGCGAGGGTGGCTGGTGACGTCTCTGCTCTGCAGTGCCACGTCCGCGGTCGCTAACGTGTGATGCTGCAAAGGTGTCTGAGTCTGTTTCACTTTAACATTTTCTATGCTGTCTTTCACTGCTCTATGCTTCTCCAACATTTATGTCCTCCTTTAATTATGAGCATGTTCTTTTCCATTCAGAGAGGACCCAGACATAAAGATAGCAGAGGCACTGGTGACCCTGCTGCTCGGGAAGGGGTGGGTTTGGGCTCTGCACCATGAGCCCGATGCTGGTGAGAAGCCATCTGCAGGGAGCCAAAGGGGCCTCATGTCACTGGAGATCAGGTACCGGTGGCCGCTGAAGAGGACATCTCAGCATCCTCCATGCCTCTCGGGAAGGCGCCCTGCTGTCCCACCTGCAGAACCTCCTGCTAGTGTCTCTGAACACTGTAATAAGAGCCCCCAGAGGGGGATCCACTCCCTTGCAAGAGCAGGACCTCAGCCAGGTCATGGATGTGTCGAGGTAAGGGAAAAACAACCTCTTGCATTCACTGTTCTCCTTCCCCATTTGCAGGTGCTGCCTCAGAGATGGCAAGTGGAGCAGGAGGCAGAACATGTTCCTGGAGGTAAAGTAAGAAATGAAATGCAGCCCTGAACCAGCTTGTTGTAAAGGCAGCTTGGGCTTGGTTCCAGCCCCCCTTAGGTGAGCCTGTGCGGTTCCTCTGGTTTCAGTGGGGTTGTGTTGCATTTGCACCCATGTGAGATGAGAAGGTCAACTCGTATTTTACAGTTCCAGGGAGCGAACGTGATGCCTTCTGTATGGTAAATCAAAAAAATAGATTTAAATTGAATTAGGTAGAACATGACAGATGATCATACCTCTGTTCAAGGGGTCGGCACTGTAATAATAAGGAAACCTATGACACCAGATGTAAAAATCGCTGTCATTTAATGAGCTTATCTGGCCTTAAACAGAGACAGGTATATTCCGCACTTGCCGTCTTGCTAATGAAGTAATTGTGTGGCTTTGCATCAATCTGTGGAATCTTTAATCTTAGTTAAAGGAGCACAGCCTGACAAGTTGGCGCGGAGGGGTGCTGGGAGGAGACGGGGTTTAGCCTTCCTGGCGGGATTTCAGGCTCCAGCGCTGTAACGCTGGTCCCCCACAGGGCAGCTGAGCAGGAAAAGAATTCCCCTTGGAGCAGGAAGATTGCGTGAGTGAGGCTGGGGTTTTAGGCATGATTTAAACAACTGCATGTGCAGACATCTATACCAGGCACTGTGCTGCAAGGTTTTCATTTCAGCTGATGATGAGCAGTGCCTGCAGCATCCCCACAGCATCTTTCCACCCCAATCAGGTGGGCCAGGAGCAGTGCAGAGGATACAGCCTTGTGTGGGCTGGTGTCACCGGGGTGGCACGTCCCGATGGAGATGCTGCCAGGCACAGGTGGGGTGGACACCTTCCTGAGCCCAGGACCTCTGCTACAGTCCCTCTGAGAACACAGAGGTGAGAAAGTGCTACCTCAGGCCCTTTTATCAGTTTTGGGTTGCTTTTGCTTCTGTACAAGCCACTTTCCTTTTAAGCCATTAGCTTTTTCCCTCTCCATCCTTGACAGGATGAGGTAAGGGCCTAGGATAAGGCTTCCGAGAGCTACCTCTGCCCTCCAGCCCTGCAGAACAGGTGCTGTGAGACACAGCACCACCTTTTCCCACCTTAATTGCCGAGCGCTGATAAGCTGGTTTCCCTGGGCTGATCCTCCCTCACTCAGGTTTTCTCCCATGCTGTTTTTTCCTTCCTTTTCCCTGGGTGGGTGATCCAGCCCAGGCTCATCAGGAGGAGTGTCAGTTGAGCCAGGATCATCTCATTATTTGAGGCTGTAAGCTGGTAACAGCTTGTTCCCTGTTGTGCGCTCGCCTTTGATTTTCCGGGCTGTATTTCATCGCACTGTGCCGAAGCTTCGTCTTTGCAGCTGGGTGCTGCAGGTTATTTGTCAGGCACAAAGCCCTTTCTCCAGTCTCGTGGCAAGCTTAGGGGTACAAAAGCCGAAAGCAGAAAGACACAGAGGCCGGGGAGGTGGCTGCTGCTCTTTAAAAGCCATCAGTGACACAGACACAGCGCTGCTGAAACCAGCAGAAAGCTGTGGGATGGGCCCGAAGTCTCTTCTCTAACTCCCTTGCGCTAGTTTATGAAAAACAGAAGCTTTTTTTTATTTTGGTGTTGTGGTTAAGGCAATATATATCGTCAAGGAGCTGTTTTCACGGTGTGACTTGAGATTCTCTGCCAGGATAAATTTACAAATTCTGATAGATGGAATTTATACGTGTGGTGGTGGAAGTGAGGGAAGTTTTACCCTACTTTACGAAAACTTATATTAAAAAATAAGGTAAAAAAGAACAGGTGATTCTCTGAGCAGCCAATGAGGTTTGGGCTTTATTGCTCGCAAGTGGAGTGAAATGGGGCGGCAGGGCTGACATCCTGCTGCAGCCTGAGGACCTCAACAGGACCTTTCTCACATAAATTTGCATACATTAATGCTTCGGACTTCTGCTCTCTTTCCCAACAGCCAATTTCAACCAAATTGATTGATTGCAAAGTTCTTTTGAGAGGGACAGCTGGACAAGCAGCAAAGTTTCCTTGGGAAGGAACGTGAAAAGTGTGTTCCACCAATGTGAGCAATGACAAGCAAGTTGAAACCTGTGTTAAATTCTCTTTCCTAAGTCCTCTCTTTGCAAACAGGCATTAAAGATCCAGACCTATTTAAAATGGTCCAATCTTGCTAAACTGATTTTAAAATCAATCAAATAACACAATAAGCCCTAACTGGCATAACGAAACTGTTACAATCCTCATTTAAATTACTCTGCTCGAATCGGCAAATTAGGGCTCAGCTATGCGATCAGTTTTTATTAGTTTAGCAAGTTATGGTGCAAATACATGTTTAAGTGACTTACCATTAATTAAGCTAAGCCATTTCAGTCGCTGATTAAATTTACATTTGAACACACACACACGCACATCCAGGTTTAATTAGATTGGTATTAAACCGTTTTTTGTTAAACTAGTTTAACACAAGCACACGATGCAAGATTTGGCTCTACCTGAGCCAAACCTGGGGGCTACCTGGCTCCATATGGGTGGTCCTTGGACCCATGAGCTCTGCTGAGCCCTGGGGGTGGTGGGGAAAGGGGAGGGGGCTGCACAGGCTCCTGCACCCCACAGCCTGCCCTGCACAGGGAGGGGGACACGTTGGGGCCTCATCTGGCCACCCAAGGTCTCGGGTAAGAGCCTGAAATGCAGTAGGGCAGGTCAATGGGGTTGATTTTTGGCAGCACGCTCCAGCAGGGAGCTGGGAGGACCAGCAGAGCGTGTTAACCTCCTCTGCTGCCCTAGGAGAGCTAGCGGGGCTTGTTGGCTCCAGCACTGGGAGCTATACACCAGTGTGACTGCTGTCGCTCGTACGCGCAGCACTTCAAACGCTGAACTTAAAGAGCAAGTGCAAGACTTACGATCTTGAGCTGGAGAGTTTTCATGTTTCCATTTTCAATGTAAGAAACATCTCTGATGGAAATACCTAAGGGTATTTCCACTCACAGTTACTGCTGGTTCCCTTTCCATATGGCAGTTTTATGCTTGCGCTCCCTGTGCTGAAAGATGTTTCCTTTCCATGATGCTGTAGTTGGCTTTCTTCACAATACCGGCAGCTTCAGCCCTCTGGAGGACAGGTGACAGTGGTCTCCCATGCTCACACGCGTCAGGCAGAGCTCAGCATGCCAACTGACACCAATGCAGACAGGCTGGGGGGGTTTGTGCCTGTTTCAATAGCTGGAAACATACAGGTATGGCTTCCTGAATGGCAGCGTAATGGGTAAGTATAAACGTCCTGCTCGCGCAAGTTTCTATGCAAAATAAGTCCTTGAGGGTTTTCAAACAATACGGGACAAGCTGGAGATGAGGCAGCTGATGCTGGTACTGTTCACAGTGTAGAGCTAGGGTATTTCTGGCTGTAGTAAGGACAGGATCGGGCAAGAAATTGCTGTATGATTTACTCAGGAAGCTGTCCTTCTACAGCAAGGAAATCCTGTATTGGGCTATATGTCATTTGTAGCAGCCAGGTCTGCTTGCAGGCTTTCTGATTAAGAAGTGCTACACCCTGCTGATAGCCAGGGAGCAAACAGAGTGGCAAAGGTGGCAAGAACATCCCACTTATTAAATAGAAAATATTTTAAGAGAGAATGTGTAGTCACACCCTTACCCCCAAACTCCTCCGTGTCCACACAGGAGCTCTGGGAGTTTGGCTCTGCTCAGTCCTGGGTTGCTGAGGCTCCTCAGCTGTCTGTGGTAGCAAGACACCCTCTCCAGTTTTCCCACCCCTGAACGGGGACTCGGCTACCCTGCTGCTGTGGCTGGCCAAGATTCATTAGTCCACAACACAAAATGGATTCATGTCTGCCTGATCGTGTTGGTTTTGCTGTAACAAATAGCACCCCATAAAACCTGGTAGTCAGAGGAATGGCAGGTGAAGGATGTTTATTTTGATGATGGCATCTCCTTCGCAGGACCACCCAGTGGGTTGGGGGAGGAGATGTGCTAGCAGCTTTGTTTCAGAGGAAATACTTAAAAGAGTAACGATTGGGGCATGAAGTCAAGTCTTTCAAACTTTGGGTTTTTTTGCAATTGATTATTGTACTTTTCTGCTGTAGACAGTTTAACAGTGCGTGTTACGGTGTTGGAGGTGTGACCCGCTGGCTGTGGAAGAGCAGCTGTACATCACTGGTGCAGGAAGGGATCCCCGTATAATTCCTCCTGCACCTGCAATGGGCTACATGCGGCTCTGGTTCCCTGGAGCAGGTACTGACCTGGTGGGAAGTCTAAGGCTTGTGCCTCAGGTATGTCGTGAAAGCACGAGACAAACGTTGTCACCTTGTCTGTGCCTTCTGTCTTTCTGCCACTTTCTTCTACCTGCTCAGGTGGTGAGCTCACTGGTGCAGAGCGCGCCTCCTGCGTCTCAGGCTGTGTCTGGCATATGGTCGCATTGACCGGTCAGTTACGCAGAGGTATGAAACACTGCGAACTGTGGGGAAACTTTAATTTGGGTCCTGCACTTGGGTCGCAACAACCCCATGCAGCGTTACAAGTCTGGGGAGGAGTGGCTGGCAGAAAAGGACCTGGGGGTGTTGGTCGACGGCCGATTGAATGTGAGCCAGCAGCGTGCCCAGGTGGCCAAGGAGGCCAACAGCATCCTGGCCTGTATCAGGAACAGTGTGGTGAGTAGGACTAGGGAAACGATTGTCCCCCTGTACTCGGCACTGGTGAGGCCCCACCTTGAGTGCTGTGTCCACTTTTGGTCCCCTTACCATAAGAAAAGACATTGAGGTTCTGGAGCGGGTCCAGAGAAGGGCAACGGAGCTGGTGAGGGGTCTGGAGCACAAGTCTTGTGAGGAGCGGCTGAGGGAGCTGGGGGTGTTCAGCCTGGAGAAAAGGAGGCTGAGGGGAGACCTTCTCGCTCTCTACAACTCCCTGAAAGGAGGGGGTAGAGAGGTGGGGGTCAGTTCTTCTCCCAAGTAACAGGCAATGGGACAAGAGGAAATGACCTCAAGTTGTGCCAGGGGAGGTTTAAACTGGATATTAGGAAAAAATTTTATACTGAAAGGGTTATTAAGCACTGGAACAGGCTGCCCAGGGAAGTGGTTGAGGCACCATCCCTGGAGGTATTTAAAAGACCGGGTAGACATAGTGCTCAGAGAGATGGTTTAGTGATGGCTTTTGTCAGAGTTAGGGTGATGGTTGGACTCGATGATCTGAAAGGTCCCTTCCAACCTAGGCGATTCTATGGATGCTATATACCCAACACTTCCTTCGGCCTCTGCGAATCTCCTCATGCAGATTGTATACACTGGGATATCTATTTTTAGCTCAGACTTGCATGTGAATAAGTATAATGTTATTCCTTATTTAGTGAACAGGATATCCTGGACATGGGGCATTCCGAAGCAAATGTTTAGATAACATCTATTTAAACAATGGATGATTTAAACAATGGTAGTAAAATCGGTGTTGTCAATTCTCTCTGGTCCTGATTTTGAGGTCATGGTCATTAGTGTACAACGTATTATTTTTCTGGAGTACGCAATTGCTATTAAAAACCTCATAAACTTTTTTTTTTTAGTTTTATACAGAAACAAGACGACTACTGCTTAAAACGAGGAGCCATCAGCATTACAACTTGCCAGCAGTGGATTTTATAGATATTTTAATCCAAACACGTAAACTGCTACTTCTTTGGGAGACAAAGAAAGATGAAAACAAATCTGATAGCCACCACAGAAGTAAATGTATTGCATGTGGTCCGGTTCCCTGGAACGTGGTGTAAGACCATGCAGGAGAGGTGAGTCACATATCACTGCCATTTGTTCTCAAGTTCAACGCGTTCTTGTTACTAGAAGTGACAAGAGGAGCAAAGTACTCCAGATGTGATAAAATGGTTTATGTCTCTTCCTCTGTGATGGGTTGTAAAATGCAAACTATAAATAAGCCGCGATAATGGGGAGGAACTGCACCCATTGCAAAGTAAATACAGCCCCTGCAGAATAATTTCAGCAGGACAGGAGCGAGGGGTAACGAGGAATGGTGCTTGTTGCTATTTGCTAAAAAGCAGTTTTGTGTTTATGACCACTTCAATTCTGGTACAGCAGCCACCAAATGCCCTTAGGTCCTGCGAGCAGACGGATGGAGTCGCTCTTAAATTGGCTCTTTCCAAGTAAGGTCTGGATGGTAAAGCTGCGCAATCGCTCACCTCTGCGCAGTCTCCCACCTCTGATGTATTCAGGATTTTGCCCAGAGACCCAGCCTGTGCTCAGGGAGTCGTGAAGCAGCCAAGGGCCCAAGAAACAGGTTGTTTGCCATCTTTTATCAGCCGTAGGCTCTACAGCTCTTGCCTTGCCGCTGGCTGAGGAGATGAGAAAGGACTAGCTGCTCATTTAACCAGCAGAAGTAAAAATCAATGTTGTGGATTTGCTCTGGTCCTGGATTTTGAGGTCATGGTTATTAGCATACAACCTGTTATTCTGCAGCTTGAGCGAGGCTGCACCGGCACCGTCTGGTGCCTGTACGAGCACATGCTGGGCCGGTGTTTGCACTGGTGGGTCTGGTGTGGCTTGTCCAACGCTTTCTGCCAGCTGGCCCCTGGGCTTGTCCCGCTGGCCGGGCTGACATCTGGATTTTCTCCAGCTCGCGGGGCCCACAGCTGGTGGGGAAGCGGTCACCGTCCCCCTGTTCTAAGGTCCCACAGTGACAGTGGCCATGCTGCTGAGCTGTAGGTCACCCCATGGGCAGCAGCTGCCTGACAGGCACAAAGGGCCATGCCAGCTCCTGCAGATGTAGCTGTCTGTCTCCAGAGCGTGGATGTGCAGCTAATCCAATCAACCTTGCGTGAAAAGACAGCGCAGGCTGTCTTGAAAAATCAGTATGCCTGTAGCAAGACCCGAAAGCATGTGAAACATGCCGGGCTTGAGGGCGTAAAAAAGCACAGGCTAGTAAATACCGAACGCATGGACCAATGGGTTCATAGAGTTCAAAGGTATTTTTCAATAAAACATCTTGAAGGATCAGTTTTGTACCAGCACAGCTGTGCTTTTTAAACATTTTTGGGTTTTGGGGGTGCAGAACAAAATGTTTGAAGTGATGTGTCACAGCCAGTAAGCAGCATGATGAATGTTTTTGTCCTCTTAGCTGGCTTTGTGAAGAAATACAGGAAAACATGACACAGGGAGTGGGGAAGAAAGATGCTTTTTGCTTCCTGGCCGTTTTCAAAGATACGGCTGCTGTGGAATGACATTTCTGAGTAGCAAGGTTGTGGCTTCAGCTGTCAGAAAACATGGGGCATGGAATATTGCGCTGGTTGAGAAGTTACAAAATTGCCTATGATTTCTTACTTTATATCTGCTTTATTTTTAATAATAAAAAAAAAACCAGAAAACAAAAAACAAAATCCGCAACCCTCCTGATTTTAACTCCAAGGGTGAGTGTTGGAGTGGTTAGGCCTTCTCTCTGGAGCTCTCAAGTGTACTCTTGACCCTCACTCTAGTTTGGTTGCCTGTGAATTAATTCCGGCTGACTGACCTTGATTACCTAGTTTGCCTTTGAGTGCACCATCTTGGCTATAAAACATGAGATTCTTTCTGCAAAGTATGATTTTTATGTACTTGAAGTCATGTTTTGTTTCATATAAAGACAAATAACATAAACATTTTTACAGCCTTTCTCTTGCACTTGGTTCTCTGATCTGCTCCTTGTTACAGCATTTTCAGCTTGCTGGGTTCCGTCTCCTGAATCCAAGCACTGCTCCCTCGCCTTCATGGGGCCACCCATGACACTGTGCAGAGGCACCAAGGTGCAGTAATAACTTGATCACCTGAAATAAAAAATAAAACAATAGAATGCTTACAGAGATGATCCTTAAACTTCAGCAAACAGCTTCAAAACTCAGTAAACATTTATTAAACAAATAGAAGCCAAGGATGATGATCCTGTCCCCATCAACACCTGAGACAGGGCTAACATGCTCCCAGGATCTCGAGTATCTGTGCAGAAAGCAGAGGGGATGAATTCTAGAAAGAAAACAAGAGCTATACATAGTCCAGCCCTATGGTCAAGAACTACAGTGATGGATAAATGCTACATAAAGAAGTCTTGTCCCAAGCAGGAAAAATCTCAGACCACCTTGATGACTGGATCTATGTGGTACTATGTGGCACAGTTTTCCTCTTCTCTAAATTTGAAATGCTGCCTTTACAACTTCAGGTAATGGGAACCTCCAAAGACTTGCAGCAGCAGGAGCTCGATATGCTTATTTCTCAGGTTTAATCATCATCACCGTGGTAGAGGACTCTTCAAGCTAAAGCTATTGGGACACAAAGACACATCCAGAAATACAGATCATCTGCAGTGCGGATGGTGCAACCCATGAGGGACACATCATATGAGACATGAGGAAATGCAGGTCCTAAAGATCTCTTCAGATCTGCACTACCCTGAAGAAGTAGTTTGGGTCAAGAAGTCTTAGTGACAGACAACTCCCAGTGGTTTCTATGGGGTTTAACATGTCTGCTCAGCTCTCCAGCAGTGCCTGGAGGCTTGGCATGTGTAGTGACGTTTTTGTGCCTGTTGTCTGACCTGAATGCTTGGCTCTGCTGTTTGTGGGCTCGGGATGAGGTAGCCCTGTGTGTGTATTTCTGACGGATCTACAGTTCTTCCATTTGGTTCATGCAGAGGGTGATGCTGTGGGCAGACGTGTCACAGCAGTTGCAGTTAACAGCAGTGGGCCTGGTATCATAGCGGCTGCCATACAACACACTAGACCTAAAGTCCCTGTGCAACAAATTAGAAACTTGGCCCAGGATTATTTCTTCCCTTTTAGTTTTTTCATGTCTGAATAATTTGGGCATAAGGTAAAAAAAAACCTCAGGCTTTTGAGTGATTTGACGGCAAGCAGCTGTTAGTACTATACACAGCCTGGTGAGTTAATGGTGATGCTTTGCTGTCCCTTTGGCACTGAGACAGCTTTGGCAGAGCTGCTGAGAGCCCCGGCAGCAGGACAGACCTTTAACACCTTTATTTGAGGAAAAACGTGCAACATGGAGCTTATGACACGGCACCACTGCCCTGTAGCAGCGCTCCCCCATGACACGGCCCTCACCCTGATGTGGGCATACACAAACACCCTGTTTTACACTAAAAACAGCCCTGCTGCGCCCTGTCGCAGTGAGGGGGACACAGAAACGTGTGTTTGGTGCCCGCAGAGCGGCTCGGGCTCGGCTGCCGGGGCCAGCGCAGGCCCCTGTGGGAGCCGAGCGGTGAGGGGCTCTGCCCCGGGGCACGGAGCCGCCAGGGACGGGGGGGGCCGGGTCTCCCCCGCGGCGGGGCCCGGGGCTTCGCGGCTCGGGCCCGCGGCTCCCTCAGGGCGGCGACGGCGGCGGGAAGGAGCGGGCGGCGTCGCTCCCCGCCCCACGGGCGGCCCCGGGCCGTCGGTCCGGCCCCCGGGGGCGGACAACGCCCCCGGCCCTCACGCCGCGGCCGGGCCCGCCGCCCGTGGCATTTCCTCTGAGCTCACTCCGCCGGCTGACGCGGCGCCGCTTCCCTCGGAAGAGGAAGGCTCGCAGCGGAGCGGCGGCGGCGGCGGCAAGAGGCAGGGGGGGCGTGCGGCGACGGGGCGGGGGGTAGCGGCGCGGCCCGCGCTGGGGGCGGCCGGGGCGGAGGAGGGGGGCGGCGGCGGCGGGGGCGGGCGCTCCTCGCCCGCGGGGCCGGGCGGCGGCCACCCCCGTGGGCCGACCCCCCGCCGCGCCCTGCCCGTCTACACCCTCAACTTACGGCTCGTGTGGCCGCTGGTGACCGGCGTCTGCACCGCGCTCCTCTGCCTCTACCAGGCCCTGCGGGGCGGCGCGGCCGGGGAGGGCGCGGCGGAGGCGGGCTCCGTCCCGCTCCTCAAGGGCTCGGCGCTGCTGCTGCTGGGCTGCCTGCTGGCCCGCTGCTGCGGCGGCGGCGGCCCCAGGCCCGGCGGGGTCCGGGCGGCGGCGGCGGCGGGGTCGCGGCGCAGCGCCCTGGAGAGCTTCTACGGGCGGCAGCTGCGGCTCTCGCCCCATGTGCTGGGCCACAGCAAGGCGCACGTCGGGCGCGTCGTGGCCGAGCTGGTGCGCGCCGCCAAGGCGCAGGGGCTGCAGCCCGGCCCGCTGGCCCTCAGCCTGCGCGGGGACTTCGTCCGCATCGGCAGCGCCTACGAGCAGCACAAGGTGCGCAGCCCCGACTGCTTCGACATCCTGGTGCCCCTGCGGCTGCCGCCACACCTGGAGCCCCAGCCGCGCTCCGCCGAGGGGCTGGGGACACGCGGCGCCTTCGTCTGCGGCCTGCGGGCGAGGGCCAGCTGGCCGCGCCGCTACCGGCCCTTCGCCGAGGGCTTCTGCGTGGAGCTGCAGGGCCGCAGCCACCTCTCCTCGGGGCTGGTGCTGCGCTGGTTCCAGGGCCACCTGCAGCGGTGCCTGGGCGCTGTGCGGTACCGCCTGCAGGAGCGCTGCCGCATCAGCCTCTCGGCCTGCCCCGGGCACCCGCCTACGCTGCACATCCTGCCCTGCTCCGACTATGTCTGCTGCCACATCTCCATGGCCGTGCGCCTCATCCCCGCCATCCCTCTCGGCGACGCGCTCTACCTCACGGCCCTGCCGCCCGAGGGTCTGCAGGGCCCCCTGGCCCCCGAGGCCCTCTGGGGCCTCAACGCCTCGCGTCAGGAGCAGCGGCTGCTGAGCTGGCTGAAGGAGCAGGCCCCGGCCTCCTCCTGCCACCTCAAGTGCCTGCAGATCCTCAAGGGCCTGCGGGATCTCCGCGGACAGGGCCTGGAGGAGCCCTTCAGCTCCCAATGGGGCCGGGTGCTCTCCTCTTACGTGCTGAAGACGGCCCTCTTCTCCCTGCTGCTGCAGGGGCCCCTGGAGGCCTGGGATGAGCGGTTCCTGGTGGAGCGGCTGGAGGACCTGGTGCTGTACCTCAGGGACTGCCTGCGCAAGCAGGTGCTGATGCATTTCTTCCTGGGCAACGCCAGCCTCCCCGAAGCCGTGGCACTGCCCCGATTCCTCAAGGAAGCCACCCCCGTGAACTTGCTGGCAGCCTTCGACGGGGCCACGCTGGACCTGGCCGCCTTCCAGCTGATCAACACCTGGTTCCAGGCCCCGCACATCATCAGGATGTACAGCAGCCCCCGGTACCTGCGACCAGCGCCCACCCCGTGCCGACATGTTGCTGAGGCCAGGCAGGAGCCACTGGGAGAGTGAGTCATTGGCCGGGCGAGCTGGTGTCACCCACGGACACTGCCAGGGCAGCGGGTGCTCCCAGCCTGCCCGTCTGTTGAGAGCCCACGTCTGCCTGGGGAGGGTGGGACTGTTTAAATGTGGTTCTGTGGTTTTGTCCCTGACCTGAGAAAACTAGGAAACCAGAGGCCAAGACTTAAAGAAATTGTGATTCTTGTTTTTTAATCTCGTTGGTCATTCATGGGAAAATTGTGAAATTTCTGGGGAAATGGCTTAGACAAGAAGCCTTACATACGGTTGACTGTTTGCAAACATAACTTTAACAGCCTCAGACTGACATTTCTGGAAATCCATGTTAACTTGTTGTCTTAGTGGCAAAATTGACCTTTTTCTGAGATTTGCTTTTTATGATACAAAATCCATTTGGGATTTAAAAGTCCTATAAGTGCAAACACCCCCCCACACCCCACAATGTACCAAGGCGCTCTTAAAATGCGATGAGCACTAGAGCATGGGTGTTGATCACAGTTTGAAATGCTCGATGACATGCTTTAAATTTCCTGTGTAATTGAATACATCGTGCTCAATAGAAATACATTGCGCATGTTAACGTAAGATTGAGGGAAGATGCAAAACCTCTCCGATAAGAGCATGAAGAACCTAGTTGCGCGTTTCTGTGTTCAAGTGAAGGTTATACTGAAGGATTGAAATATAGATAAAAGGAAACAAATAGCACTTTATTTTCACAAAGGCCTTCTTTTTAGGATAATTGGCTGCACTAAATACTTGCTATGGAGGAGGCATTAGTATTTTGTTAAAGGGATGATTTTGAATCATCCTGAGGAAAACCTTTTAAGGAAATACTGAGGTTCATTTGTTTGTGGGTTCTTGTTGAGACTTTTTTTTTTCCTAGCTTTGAGTATTATTTTGTTAGAATTTGCTTTACCTCAAGGACCAACAACAAAACAAAGAAATTCTGGGGTTTGTTTTGTTTTGTTTTTTTCTTTGGAACAAACTTAAACCAGTCCAAATCTCAGTGCCGTAAGCTGACTGCTGCGCCCTCCGGCTCTCTGGTCGGAGTTTGGTGGGATGTTTGGATGACTGCCTGACCAGTTGTCTGATTGTGGCAGTGTTCTGACCAAATAACCTGATGGGATTTTCTCGTGCTGTGCTATAGCAAATTGTTGCCTTATTGTGGGGAGGATGAAGTGAAATATTTCAGGGTACTCCAAAATTATTTAGCTCTAATTCATGGTACAGTGGCAGTCTTAGGCTATGGATTCTGATGTTCTCTAAATATTCCACTTCTTGCATGGTGATATCCCAGTTACTGGAATAACTTGTCAAGTCGTAACACAGCCAGCTCTGCAAGTGACCATAGCTCCTGGTGCTGGTACCTGGGGTACAGGAACCTGATGTGTCCCAGGGTGTCAGCAAATTCAGAATTTCAAATTCTTGCTTTATTGGGTCACCTGCTCAAGTATTTTATATATTAAGACCCAAAATGTGTTACTGAGTTGCTGGCACTCAGGAAACTGAGCGTGTGCCTTGTTACCCACTGTACCGTGTCCTAGGTGAGTGGTCTGAAATGAATTACAAATGACTGCGTGTAACTTCTGGGAAGCTTTAGGATAACTTGAAGTTACTAATATACTTCTCTCCCTGATGTATGTAAAGATACCGGTGTGTTTTATTCACAGTTCTATGCACCAGAGCACAAAACAAACTTTTACAAAATCTATAGAGATCTATTTTTCTAAATAGAAACACTCCCTAGGCAGATGTTTGCCTACTTCTGTGTATTTTTTTAACTGCTCTTGCAGTCTTATTTTCAGGTAATTGTAGCCTAGGTCACACCCGCAAGTTGGGTTATTTTTATAAATGAAGCACTGTGCTTCTTTCTACAAATACAGATAGTGTATTTATAGGTAGTATTGATCAAATGTTCTTTGCACATGGTATTTAAGGCTAAGTGAGCTACCTTGGTGTTTTGATTTTTTTTCATGGTGGTAGACCATGACACATACTATTTTTGCAGACTTGCGTTTCTTGGTGTTTGAAATAAAATGGAATTCTGCAATCGATGCCATTGAATCTTTTGCCCAAAGAAGGACTAGATGACCGGCCCAGGGTATTGTGGCTGCCTGAACTCTTGACATAAAAACCCTTTAGCTGTTAATTCTGTCATCATAACCACTTCAGTCAGCTGTCGGTTTGTTTACATCACTGTGCATCCCTGTCTCTGAAAAGTGATCTTTTATCTGAAGAAGAGATGCATGTTTGGTGTGTATTTGGTATTGCTGCAATACATGGAAATCTAGTAGATTTGGTAAGGACTTTCTCACTAAAATGTAGTAATACCAGGAAAAGACCGTTGCATCAGGAAATGCATGACAAGGAGAGATGGTGGAGAATATAAATAGCTTAGAAGATGAAAGTTGGGCTGAGGGGTGAGTGAGAATGATGGTAAAATCTCAGTGAAGATGTGCTGCAAACAAGCCAAAGGACGTGGGGATAAAATTGGATGAGAATTATTGAAAGCAAGGCACGTTTGGAGTGTGGGGAGGAGAGATTTACGTGGGTTTTGCTTTTGCAGTATTTCCAAATATTTTCCAAAGTGGTTGAATCCATCAGGGCTGAACAGTGAGGCAAACCCTCAGTTTATTAGCCATGTAGGCAGATCTTCAGTGTGAGTTTTTGCTCAGCAAGGCAGTTTTGAGTTTGTGGTGGCCGGTGATGGGAGACAATGTATGTGTTTGCTTTAACATTAGGCTTGGGCAAGCCTTCTTGAGGAGGGGGCTTCCTGCCAGTAAGGCAGGGTGCGCGCAAGTGGTGGGAGGTCTGAGAAGATCTCTTAGACTAACTTGTGGCTTGCTTGCACAACTGAGATATTAAGTATATTTTCTTTATCTGCTATAAAGCATGCATTCATGAATACGATTGACAAAAGGAGCTGATAAAGTTGGGTTCTGTTATGGTATTCCTCTTACTCCACAACAAACGTGACAGCACCGGTACCCGCAGCGTCCCAGAGCTGTTATAGGGCCTTATCTACAAGGAGGTGTACAGACAGCTTGACCTGCATGAGTAATCCCGTGGGCCTTTTGCCTTCTCCCTCTTCTCCCAGCCCATGGATACTGTACACAGAACAAGGTTATGAATACCTATTTGTTTAACAGCATAACTGTTATAGTGTATCGTAGGTTCAGCATGGTTGCCTGTGTGCGTGTAAACTGAAACACAAACACAGAAGAAAGCGCGTGTTATTTAGCACTAATGTGGGTTCTCGGTTCTCTTTATCTGCAAGCTCATTTTCCAAAGACTCTGTGCAAATGAAGTTGTTTTTATTGAACATTGATTTGGAAGAGGAGTCAGACCTGCAAGAGAATAAGTTTATTTACAGTACCAAAATGCATATATGTGACTTCATTTTGTATTGAAAAATGTTATGTATTTCTCAAAGACATCATTATTTCTTATCTGACTAAATATCTCGAAAACATTCCTCTTGATTTTGAATCTCTGCTGAGTAATGTAAATTTTAAGTGTCTTTTTGCAATGGACATTCTTGGTACAACTATTTTTTGCTGGTTAATAATCAGACCAAAGATTAAACTAAAGTGTGCAGCTGCTATTGTTGTTTTTTTTTCTTTAAAAAAAAAATTAGAGGCTCAAAGTGTCAGCCCATTTTAATTAAACATTTATAAATTCATTTCCTATTTAATATCAAAATACATTTGCACTTTTACTGTTTCTATTAGAAGTTGGTGGTTTTGCTTTAATTTTTCACTGTAGTAATAAACAGCTGTTTTAAAGCATCTGTGCCTCAAGATTTAAATTCTTTGGTTTGTTTTTTTTTTCAGTAAAAGCTGCCTGCAGCCACAAAACTGTGATGGACAGGTTTATGTGCTCTGTAGGAGGAGAATACTAAAGTGGCAAAACCCTGGGAAAGCAGGAAGTCGACGCCTTGGGAGTTGTGCAGAGGGATACGGGAGGAGAGCCAGGAGAGAGGCTAGAGCGCGGCTGGCACCGTCTGTGGTGTTGCTGCCTTTTGAAATGGAGCACGTTGGGGTTTGTGGCTGTCTTGCTCAGGGGTTAACAAGGATTCAGTTCTGGTTTCCCTGGCTCCAGTTTCAGGTCGTTGCATAAAATCTGCTTTTTCTGGTGCTTGATGAAGAGCTAGGACTTCACCTTCGTTTCACAGTATCTGCGTGAGCTTTTCAGCATGGCATGTACAGATATGTCTCCGCTCCAAACCACGTCGGTCACAGCTTTATTAAATATGGAAAAAGTCCTGCTGGAGCCAGCGGGAGTTCTATGGTAGATGGGCCAGCAAGTTACCTGTCCTTTTATTAGTCTTTGGTAAGATGCCAGAACTGTACGCTCGTGGCTTGTGCCGATGTTCCCTATTAAAGAAAGAAATAAGAGCAAGACCCCTAGCATTTTAATCAAAGCTAGGCTGAAAATAACTATCTCCAGATCTTCGTGTGCCTGCCTCTTGCCTTGCAGACAGTAGCTTCTGTGAGCGGGGCAGCAGTCGTCGGTACAGCGCTGAGGCAGCCCAGCTGGCTAACGGTGAAAGACTGGAAAGAATGGCTGGCAAAGGCTGGAAGAATGTCATTCCTTTGGTGTCGGCATTCAGTCACTCAAGTCAACGCAGCGGAAGTGTATTTAGATCTTTACGTCTTTAATAACATTATCTTGTATTAATGGCTTCCTTTAAAAGCAATAACTATCCTCTGGTCTCCATTCATTCCTTGCTCTGAAATATTTCTCGCTTGGAAGCTGGAGTTTCTATTCAGCAGAAAATCATTAAAGAAACATAGGAGTTTCCTTTCGTGATAAATCTGTTAACAAAAAATTAACTGGCCTAAGGGCTTGCATGCTTGGTGTTTAAAGAAAAGCCTGTTTGCATCCAAGTCATTGGATAAATTGTTTAAAGTCTTTCCATCCCTGTGCAAATACCTCTCTTGTAATGCAGCCAAGGTCAGTAGTGAATTTGCTGATTAAGTACTGCTAATGCAAGTTAAAGCTGTCTGGAGGGGAAGGGACTCTTATTTGTGCATCTAATTTTCATAAGGCTCCAAAAGAGTTCAGACATGAGAAACTTGCATTTCTAGGCTGGTTTATTTCCTGTGTCACCTCTTCAAATGTCTGCCTGGTGAGTCTTCCCTGAGGTAAGTGACATTCTGACTGATGATAACTAATTTGAGCAGCTGGCAGAAAAGCAGCCAGCCCCACTTTTGTTGGGCCGATAGCACTGGGAAGCCGGCGGTCGACGTAGGGCATGGACCTGCACCCCTTTAAGCATGTGGATTCACCTTCAGTGCTTGCTGATGCTTCAGAGCACAGCGCTCTGCTTACTCGAGGGGTCTGAGTAGATCCCAACTCCGAAATAAGCAGGATATGGAGGGCTGACCATACATAGATCTGCCTGTACGTTATGTTACCGTCGTGGGTTTCTCAAACATATGGTATGCCTAATTAAGAAGCTACCTGTGCTCTGGTGTACGTGCCTGCACTGTCCTGTTTTAAATATGTAACCAAGAACTGGCATGTTTGCAACTCCTTTATGAGAGATTCAAAGCACCATAATAGAGCTATAGATAACGTATGTTCTGTATCTGTGCGACAGTCTGGTAGGATTCAAATAACAATTTACACCCAAAAATTTTAAAGGTTGTTACAAACACTTATGCATCAAATGCCATCATGTACCAGTCTTCTGTGTTAAGGAAGCCTTATTTTTTTTCCCCTTAAAGGATAGCAGTGCTGATTCAGAGACTCAGAAAATTTCCGTGTGCTCAAGTTACAGGCGTGCGTTTCTTGAAACCCCTGGGAAATTTTTTCCGCCTAAAACCAGGACCAAAGCCGCATATGGAATAATCAGTTCTTGGGGCTGGACTGGCTGTAATAAGGGTTTGCTAGTGTTTTCATGATACTTGTGAGCCTCTATAGGCTTCTGTTCCTGCCACAAAGAGTTCATGAATAATCTGGATGGGAAAATGGAAAAAGGGAGGTAAGGAATCAAGAAGACAGGAGTGATGGGGATTATGCTGTGAAGGTTACTAGCTATCAAATTAAGGATGAAAAATTAAGCTTGTGATGGATTTCTAGTGGAGAAAGTGGAAAAGTTACTTTGAAGAGTCTTGCTGTTCTGATAGAAACCTGCTGGCTGTAGGAACAGCGGAAGAACAGTAGCAAAATCCAACAAGAAAACCCACTTCTCCACTGCTGTTTCAGTCCCGTCCTTTCCAGTTTCAAGTAGGGGAGAAGAGAAACTTAGAGCTGAATTTACTGGCAAATTATCGTGCTTACTAGCCATGCTTCAGGGGAGGGCAAGGAGGAGAGCACCTCCCTGCTCACTCTTCCAATGTTTTATTCTGTGCAAAATTGAAAGGCTGAAATACAATACTCCCATCAAGGGAGGGAGTGCTTGGGAACCATTTGCGCATCTGTCTCCTCTGCTATGCCAGATGACAATCTGGGATCACTGGTTTTAAAGACAAGTCCTGGTCAAAATTCAGCTAGGTTTACGTATGCTGGAAACCGCTCCTGATTTTCCTAATTCCTGCTGGCATGGCGCAGGGAGCCGCTCCGCTGCCTGTGCAAGCGAAGCGCCGGAGCAGCAGCTACAGAGGAAATGACTCATTCCTCTATTTCTGTTGCAAAAGACTTCTCTGGTCTGTACGATGCATTTAGGAATATATTCATATGGCTCCTTGGAAATTCGCCTCCTAGGACCACGTTTAGGCATCAACAGGCACGTTATAGACTTTTACTTGATTTTAAATAGGTTGTGCAGGCTTGGTGTCTATGGGGAGGTGTTGCTCGGGGTCTTCCTCGAGCTGGTATTTCACGCCGCGCTTGGCTCTGGGTCTGCCCACTGGTGGAGGGGCTGCTGCCAAAGACATGGTTGTGTGAGGGTATTGGTGTATCTTCCGAGCATCTTCTTTTGTCATACACGCTTGGAGGCCTGTTTAAGTCTGTTTCAAAAAGAAGAAACTCACTAGTCATAAGGACTGTGAATCACGGGCACTTCTCCAAAAAGTATTTCTGTACGGAGACTGTAAGTGTTTTCCCAGAAGCTATTTGAGCAACGCAACTGTCCTGAGGCATTTACCCCTCGCATTTTACAGGTGCTCCTTAAAATGTTCCCACTTTCAGTATAAAGACATGGTGGGTGCCAGGGGGAGGGAGCCTGTCAGCAAAACATGCTGAATTGTGTGCTTTTCTCCTTGGAAATGCTAGTAGTGCTCAAAGAAACCATGCAAATCCAGAGCTTGTGTGAGCAGTGGTGTTTTAAATTTGCCTCTTGAAATCATTCTCATTACCCAAAACGTTTTTAGGGGCACATAATGAGCTTTCAACGCTCACATAATTCCTCAAGGAAGAATCGTTATGGTCTTGCAAAATGATCCCTGTGTTAAGTGGCAATTAAGAGCTAATTATAATGAGATGCTGCGGGATGAAATTAGTATCCAACTTAGAGTGACAACAGAAACGTCCGTGTAGATAAGCTAGCGGGGAGATGGTGGGAGAAAGGGGAAAGTAGGGAAGGAGGGGCAGGTGCACCCCCTTGGGGCAGATGGAGACTAACTGAACGGTCGTCAGAAGAGTCAGCCCTTAGTGGGCAAGGTGACAGCTTTCCTGAGGGCTAACTCCGGGATTTGCATGAACTTCTTTGGCCAAAGCTTTCAGGGCTTGTAGCTTTTCTGGAAGAAGACGTGGTTTGAGCACGGCTTTCTCCCTTCCGAAATGTCAGCTGGTGAAAGCGCTGCTCACCCATCTCCGGCAGCTGGAGGGGTACGACGTCTGCTACCTCAAAAAAGGCCTTTTTGGTGGTGAAATTCATCTCTATGGCTGATAAAGACCTTTATAATGAGACTTTCATATCAAAGGGCTCTGGGAGCACAAGAGTTGGAGTATCTGTTTGCCTGACTGCCATTGGAGTAGCTGCATGTGAAGTGCACAGGTATTTTATTTGAATAAAAATTCTTGCCCTTGGTGATTAGCAAACACAGCTGCTCCGGAAACCTGCGAGTTGCAGAGCAGAAGTTAATTTTGGGTGGATAATGTGCCATTCTGATTGAATACAGAAGCCTGCACATACCAGGGTACGCTGTCCTGGCTGCTCTGGCATGTCTTTGCCCCTCGAGAGCAGTTAGGGTTTGTTTTCAGTGGATTTTTCCCCTCCGTGACGGGTCTGGGCCTGCAGAGGAGGCAGGTCCTTGCAGCAAAGGGAGCGGACGGATAACTCCCTTCTCCCTCCTGCCCAGTATTTTCATAACCTTTTAATGGCATCCCAGTGGAATGGGGACAGGATGGCGACTGCGCACTGCCTGCAGACGCTCTGTTTCTTCCAGTGGGGGAGGAGGCCAGGATGAGATCAGATTTACTTTTTTTCCCTTTTCTGCTTGGAAACCTTTTTACGTTGCTAACGAGGTCCCCAGTTCAACGCCGTAAAAGGGATGCTGCAGGGAGGTGGACAAGTGACCTTCCTCCCTTGGGAAAGGGCTAACGCAGTCCTTGACTCGTATAAACTGCTTTTCTGAGGTCAGTGGGCATGCGGTTCACCACCCGTGATGGCAGGTGATGCTGGCTGAGCTACTGGCACAGTGCGATGGGGCAGCAGATGGGGCTGGACCCGCACCAGGACATTGCTCAGGAGCAGACACATCTTCCATGGCAGCACCACCTGATCAGCTGCAAGTTGGTGGGCGCAATATGGGAGGAGGAACGTAATGTGCTGCTCCCCATGTAATATTGGGAGCAAACCCGAGAGCAAACGTGTTACTGTCTCATCCATACGAACAGGTTTGTTCAGTTGGACACCCACGGGAACGCCCAGCAGCAAGGAGGGATTTTATCACCTGGATTTCTAGTGGCAGAGATTGTAGGTTGTTTGGTTGGACTCGATGATCTCAAAGGTCCTTTCCAACCATGAAGATTCTATGATTCTGTGATTCAGCAGACTTTTGCATACGAGGTTGGCTTGGTCTGTGATGGAGACGGGTTTACCTTGCAAGTACGGCTCTGAATTTGAAGGGCGGAAAGCACAGTGTGTTGCTCTGTGTAGTGATTTTTGGTTTCCGTTAGCGTCCAGAGAAGAGATTCCTTGTGAGAAGGAAATTTTAATTTGGAAAGGACTTGGCTCATTTGTATTGGTTGTATTTAGCTGGATTTACAGGCTCCGTCTTCAGCAGAGCTGCATCCCAGTAAAAAACACTGCAGGGTAAATGCATAGGAATGGGGAACAGGGAAAAAGAATCGAACAACAGAAACAGACGGGCAAAACCGAGGTCCCTCCGAGGCAGAAATACTCAGTAATTCCATATATTTCTCAGCTGAAGCATTGCAGTGCTTTTAGAATGCAAATTACCCCTTTAACCCACCCAGTTTAGCTCTGCTGCGTAATACAGTATTTTGCACATCTGCTTAATGAGATGAGAAAACCAGATGTAACGGTCTCTGCTGCTGTGAGGGAACGATTGGAAATGGAGCCTTTTGTAATAAAAATAGTCCTGCCCTTTTGAACCTGTTGAATGGTGAAGTCGACGTGGGCATGTTTGAGCAAACACTGATTTGGTATTTGCAGCTGAACGATCCTAAACTCATCCCCGTAGCTGTTCCTTCGCCGCTCAGAAGCGGTTTTATTGCTGTTGATGCTGTTTTTTCCAAAAGCTTTAAGCAATCTCTATTTTTCTGTTTTGGTCATTTGTTTTATAATTTAAAAGCTTTTCTCTTACCAGCCATATTTAAATAGTTTTGGATAACTTTTGCTATGTTTTACAGCTGCGCAGCCCCGGGGCTCAGTTAGCAAGCCTTGCTGATGCAGTTGAAGAAAGTCTGCTTGACCACATCTGTTCCTGTGTTAACTTACAACTTTAAGCCACTTCTGGAAAGGAGAAAACTGTAAATACCAATTCCTCCCCCTCCTCCTTCTAGGTCTGATATAGGTTTTAATGTTCATAAGAATAGGAAAGGAGTATTTAAAAATGTGACTTATTAAATCAGTGTGAATCAAATGGGAAGAGTTTTTCAAACAGCTTCCATGAGACTGTTCTTCTAACGAAAGTCATCTGTGAGTTTGCAATGCAACCAGAAGCCTCAGCATTTATCTTACAATTTTATCCCCGAGTCTCAGGGGGATGACCTTGAGCGAGCGTGAGACTGAGTTTGCCTTATTCTATAAGATCCCACACTCTGACCTTTTTAGAAGATACCTTCTTACCTTTTAAGATGGGCACTGGAAGTATCTTGAGTATCTTTATCTCTAAAGTTGTGTCACTCTGGAGACCTGGGCTCTGTGCCCCATTTGCTCAGTCCCCCTCGCTGGGGTCCTGCTGCATCCCCTGGGGCTTGGGAAGCTGTGTCCGATTCCCATCCATCTCCCAGTAGGAACCACTCTCCTGCTGGATTTTTCTTCTCGAGAAAGGGAGATGCTACATCTTGGCTTCAGAAAGGCTGATGTTGCTTGTTTCTCAGACTTTAGATTAGAACAAATACTAAGTTGAAATTTTCTATAAAAATAGAGCTCACTTCCTTAGGAATTTGCTTCAGTGGGGACTGGGAGATATTCTCTCTGTAATGATTTATATTACAAAAATAGCTCTGTCCTATGTCTGCAAACAGTTAGAAATGTGAGCCTGGAAAAGAAATCTAGCAGCTAACTCCTCAGCCCTACGGCTTGAATAAACCAGTCGAAAACAAAATGAATTACAAAAGCAACTGAAAAGCTGAACTTCCCTATAAATACAACATTCTCTCCTCGGAAGTCTGAAAATACTCCGGCTTTTTAGCATCACCCAAAGTGTACCGTATCCAAGTTTTTTTGGCCTAAAAGCAGGGAGCGAGTTCCAAAGCAGAAGAGCCCTGGCAGTGCCCTGTGGGACTCTCCCGCTGCTGGAATTGCACTGAGTCAGGGGGGACACTGCAAGTGAGTCCCAGGCCACGGAGGTCCCCTCTTTACTTCAAGATTAGGTCGTCAAAAGAACACGACCTCAAATTTGTATTTACACATGACCTAGCAGTCACCCTTTGCCTTCAACACTGCTGGTAACGCTTGGCTCGCACTAGTGACGCCGCGTAAAGCCACCGAGGGCTGTGCTGCGATGACCCTGCTGCTGAGACACTGGTGCGTTGGAACCCAGCACGACTTCGCCGGGCGGCGACGGCTCCCTCCGGGGACAGGTTTCCTTTGAGCAGGAACTTGGATTCAAGCGCTTGATACAATAATACGCGGTGCCTGCTTCCTCCGAGGCTGCGTGCCCTTTGGCTGTGGTTTTTATCTCTGTTTACTATAGAAATAGCTTTAACAGATTATGCTGCGTCACTCAGTTCCCTGCCAGAACGTATGTTAAAGACAAAATAGAAAGCGTGTGAGTGCAAGAGAGTAGCTGTAATTTTTATGGCATAAGCAAGGCCATTATAAATTATATGAGGCAATGAGGATCTGAGGATTTTAGATCAAATTTGGCCACTTTATCTGGAGACTTAAGAAAAGAGAAAGATGTGCTTTTACTGATATTGCCAATTAGGGAGCTGCCAGGTGGCCAGTTAATAATCCAGATGCGCCGCAGAAGATGCAGCATCAGCAGAGGCTGTTTCTGAAGAGAAGCAGAAGAGCGCTTTCCAGGGCACAGCGACAAGCCAGGGGAGCACCCACGCTTTCCTCCTGCCTCGGCCGGGAGTCGGGTACGGGAGATATGGCAAGAGGGAGATCCTGGGGTAGGTAATGCCAAACCAGAAAGGGATAAGAGCTGAGGAAAATTGCAGAGAAGGAGGATGTAATACAATACAGCAATGTAAGATAAAGAACAGTTGGCTACAGAAAACACAGAAGCCTGGGAAATAGTAACTTGGCTTTAAATCAGGGAGATTCACAGGTGTCTGTGGAGTTGACGGGCTAATTTAGAGATGGTGGGGACCAAAGGCTGGATGAGTCATGGAAATGGGTTGTAGCACCTTCCCCTTTTGTCACTAGCTGGAATCTGTGTCTGCCACACTGATGTCAGCCCGGTTCCTGCTGGAAACTGCATCATGGCTGGCACGAGCCCTGCTGCTCTGACCCTCGCCTGCCTCAAGGGGCCAGAGCCTGGGATGGGGGCACTGGGGGCCCAGGCTTCCTGCCGACCCCTGGAGCGTACCGGGAATGAGCTGGGAGAGGGGATAGCCTTTCCCTACTCCAAACAAAGCTGTCTGGGCACACTCCTGTGTGGGAATTGGGAGAAGGGAGTGAAGGGATCAGCACATGGGCCCGGGCGGGCAGCCGGAGGGCTTTAGCTTGTGCCTTTGCCATCAGAGGAAGCAGACCTCGGCTCAGGTCATTTCAGGCGTTTTCTGCACGTGTAACAAAGGACAACACAGAGCCTAAAACCAAGTCAGTCCTAGAGCGGGAATACATACAGGATCCTACAGCAGAGTCAAAGCTAATCCTTGCTGCCGGAAGACTGTGAGGTGTGGGGCCTGTGAGGCAGAGCTGTCCTGCCCGGAGCAAACCGTCCCTCTCGCCCGCGCGGCGTGTCAGGTCTCTGCTGGGACACAGCTGGGGGCAAAGGCAGGTGAGTAGAGTTTGCTGCTCTCTGCTTCGACAGCTGGGGTAGATCTGCTTCTCAGAGCTTGGCTGAGCTCCCAAATAGAGGTATTTACCCAGTTTTCTTTGTGTGCCGTTCCACTGCTCAGGGTCTCTGCATCAGTGCCCACTAGCTCTTCATCTCTCCCAGGTGCAGGCGACAGTCCTGCACCCAGTTGCCCAGAACTTCCTGAATAAAACCTCCTGGACTTGCCTCTTCACCGCACAAACTCAAGGCAGAACAAGGCCTGAAAAACCATAGTGGGAAACTGCATTTCCATGAAACCCACAAGGAGACAAACATGTTGCTAGAGATAGCTCTGGAAGAGTGAATCGAAGATGCCTTTGTTGTTGGGATGATGCTGTGGGGAAACGAAGCTAGTCCTTTAATGACAGAGTGGAGCCAGACCTTTATGGGCTGACAACAGCAGTGGGGAAGCACCGGGTACAATGGCTTGCCATTTATAAAAACATCTGGAGATAAGAAGCTTATTTTTAGGCAGAGTGGTAGCCGGCTATTCCAGCAGGCTCAAGTGATGATGATAAGGATTTGGCATATGAAGAGCAGAGTAAGACATCTCATCTTATCTTGCACTGCCACTGTTCTCCTCGCTTTTCCCCTTGCAGCAGAAAGCGCTGCCAATCGCTTTAGCAGGATTCAAATGAAAATCCTTTGAAATAGCCATCAGATTTTCTTTTTTCTTTCCTTTCTGTCTCTACTTTTCAGAGTGATGCCCTTCTCCCTTAACTTTATGGCAAGAGGCAGCTGAAAGCCTTTGACTAGGGTTTGGGACAGGGCATTTTGAATACTGGCCACACTGGTTCTGGTTTGTCTGAGAAGCTGCTGAACTGATTTGCTGTGCTGGAGCTAGAGTTCGCTCCCTGCTGGACTGGTTGCAATGATTCAAGCGCGTGCTCTGGATGTGGCTGATATTATTCCCAACGTGTACTAATATCAGTAAGAATCGAAATCTATCATAAAATCCTGTTCTGCAGAAGCAGTGTTAATTACCTTGTTTTCTGTGCAGAAATTCTGCATTTGCAAGCCTCGCCATCTGCATTGCAGCCATTACATGTGGGAAGCATGGAATGTGTCTTATCAGACACAGAGCGTGCACAGCAAAGGACATCCAAAGGTTATGTTGTCATCATGTCAAATGGGTCTGTTTATTCTGAGTGCTGTAGAAGCAGAGCTTAATCAGAGCATCAGCCATATGCAGATTTGAAATTAGATTTTACAATAACCACCTGTCTGCTGTTTCGAATCCATCATATTCTTCGGGTTAGAGCTGTGTTTGCTTAGCGAATATATTTGCTGAGAGACTGTAATCTAAAAGCCTTCAAGCAACAGTGTAAAAGGCACTTAAATGCATGTATATGTATGAGCGTGCAAGGGAAGCACATCTATCTTGCTACTAAAGCATGTGGGCGGAAAAAAGGGCATTTTTCCACGTAAAAAGCAATAGTATTAGTGAACCCCCCTATAAACTTCTTTAGCTCTTCTTTTTGGGTTCAATAATACTTATATGTGTCAGCCAAAAAAAAAAAGTGGGTGACAATTGATGCAGCATTGGATCTTCCTTTCTCTGTCCAAAACATTTTTGAAGGAGGAAGTACAAACGTGCACATAGCGTTTACATAGCGAGGCATGCCATAGCTTTTGTGACTCACAGCATTCTGCCTTTAAAGAGTCAAAAAAATCTGTCTGAAAAGTTTAAGCTGTTCTCTACTACGTTGTAACATGGAAAAAAAATATCCATGTGTTCACTTATGGCAAGCTGCATCAAGGCGGTGGTGAGTCAAGATGAAAAGAGCAACGATATTCAAAGTAAAGGCTGACATTTTAAACACTGGCACTTGGAAAGAAGTGGAATTAAAAAGAATTGCAGAGCAAAAATTGACAAACAACTTGTACCACAGTTTAATCATATGCTCGAAACTGCCTGAAACAACTAAGTACTACAGGTTTTCTTCTTGCTTATCTCCAGTGGGGTAATTATTTTTCTAAAGCAGTAGCTGCTCTCCCTGGGGAAAAAGAGAATTTATTTTTTTAACTCGGAGTATGGCCCTTCCCACGGAAGTCAACGGGAGTTTTTCATTGAATTCAATGAGAACTTAAACGGGCTGTTAAATGAGATCAGTAATGCCAGAGCTTCCCAAAGCCATCCAGCCCCAGAGGCTCCCTCCTCACTACAAGGAGCTACTACCCATGGTTTTAGTTTGGCCAACACCTGCAGCTGTACGTACCCCCTTCTCCAGAGCAGGAGATGTTTTTGCCATGCCCCAGAATAAACTCAAATGTAACGGGTTGGTGTGAGCCAGAGAAGTGCCATGTAGCACACAACTGCTGACCCCCTGGCTGGGCTGAGCTGTAAAACGCGGCCTCTCTGCCTCCATCCAGGGTTTTGTGTAAATCCACATGCCGGGAAGGTGCCAGAAGTACAGCCGGAGAGTTTCCTACAAAGCCAAGGGCAGGAGCCTTCATTTATAGCAGCATATAGGGAAGCCTGTAATTTGTGTGGTACTGAGGTGGTGCTCAAGAGGAACAGCCCCAAACCTCCACCTTTCCTGTGCTTTCCCTTTCCAAGACTTTGACCTCAAAAGAGACCACTTTCCTACCAGAGTTCCCCAGGTCCAACCACCAACCCAGGTGGGATTTGCCCGAGAGGGTCCCATCACTGGGCCACATCTCCTCCGGCTAGGACCTGAGAGGTCAGCACAAGGACATGAATTCACGTGCAAGCATGAAGCGAGGTGATGCTCGGTCCAGTCTGTGGATTAAAAGCTCTCTTCTTACTTCAGCTCCTCATCTTTGCTTGGGAAGACGCGAGTGTATATGTTTCAACTTTGTTCATGAGCCCATAAACCAGCCGCATCGCTGTTGAAACTCTGCTGTGCTTGTAGCATCTTCTCTCACAGTGAGCTCTTTGCAGGAAAACCCCGCTATAAAAACTGCTTTATCAGACCAGGCCACCGCTCCCGGACCCGCCGCCCCGCACGGACGAGCCGCTGCTCCCCCCGACACCTTCCGCGCTGCCGGCGGCTCCCCGCGGGTCGTGCCGTGCCGTGCCGTGCCGTGCCGCCCCCAGCCGTGTCCCCGAGGGGGGGTTCCGAGCCCTGAATTTCCGCGCCGGGCCCTCTGGAGGTCAGTGTTTGCCCGCGCTGCAGCGGACCTGTTGCACCCGCGGCTCACGCCGCGCCGCGCAGCCCCGCGGAAGCTCCGCGGGCAGGGCAGGGCCGTGCCGTGCCGGGCAGCAGCCAGCCAGCCCGCCCGCAGCCTCCGCCGGTCTCCCCCGGCTCCGCGAACCCCACGCGTGTTTTACCCACCCGAGCCGCCGGGGCGGGGGGCGGCGGGGCGCGGCGGGTCCCCCCGCCCTGACGGCGCCCCCGGCCCCCGCGGTGCCTGCGCGGCCGCGGAGCCGCTCCTCGCTCGCGGGGCGCCGCAGCCGCGTCCCCCCCCATCCCCACTCCCCCCGCCCGGGGCGGTGCCGCACCGCGGGGCGTACCGCGGCGCGGGTGGAGCGGAGCGGAGCGGAGCAGCGCGGCGGGAGGCGCCCTGCGCGCCCCGCGGAAGATGGCGTACATCCAGGTGGGTGCGGAGCGGCGGGATGATCCGCGTCCGCGGGGTGCGGGGGGTGGCGTCGTCTGGGGCGGGTGCGGGGGGACCTCCCGCTCCGTCTGCGGGACGGTGCCGGTGCCGCCGCGGGGCCCCCCCGCGCTCCGTGCCCGGCGCGGGTGCGCAACTTCGGGTTAACTTCTGGGGAGGAGTTGCCGGCGGCGGCAGCGGCCCCCGGCGGGGGGGGGGGGGGGCAGGCGGGGCCGGGGCAGGAGCGGGGCTTGCAGCCCGCTGTCCCCGGGAGGCGCCGGGGTGGGCGCGGATCCCCGCGCGGGGCGGCGGGCGGCCCTCAGCCCTCTCTGCGCGGGGGAGCGGGGCGGCCCCCGGTGCGAGCGAGCCCCCACAAGGACTCCGTGGGGGGGAGGAGGACGCTGAACCCCGCGGGCAGACCGAGGTGCGCCGGGGGCTTCATGGGCCCCTCCAGCCCGGACACAGCCCGGCGGGGTGGGGGGGGCACAGGCGAGCCCCAGGCGATGGATGGCCCCCCCCCCCCCCAGCAGTGCGGGGCTGAATTACATTTTGGGGCTGGTTTAAACCCTGAGCGATTGTTCCCCCCCGGCCCTGCGGTTCCCAGCTGCGTGTTTTCCATCTGTCACTCCAGAGGCTGCCGCCCAGTTTGAAGATCAACCCAGCGGGGCGCTGGGGCGTTGATGGGGACGCCCGCTGTCGACGCCACCCATGACCCCTCTATCCCGCGGGGCCGCCTCCACCTCCAGCCACCCCGCTGTGCCCCCACGGCGCCCTCCCACCCGGGGCAGAGCCTCCGGGGCACCCGGGGGTGAGCCCCATACGGCCGGGTGGCTGCGGGGCTAGCGGGGTCCCTGGCTCAGTGGGGACCCCAAGTGGGACTGGACGGGCCCTCCGGCAGTGCCACCATCAGGGCCCCCGTGTGTGAGGTGCGGACACCATGGTGGGGACAAGGGCAGTGGGGACACACAGTTGTCCCCACACTGTGGTGTTGGTCATGCTAGGGGTGGTGGGAGGCCACCCATGGGTGTGTGGCTGGGGGGACACTGCCGTCCCTAGGCTGTGGTGTCTGCTGTGGTGCGGCTCATGAGCCTTCCCTGGGGGTGTAACTGCGGGGGCACAATGTGGTCTGTCACCAGTGGGGACCTCACCCTGCTGCAGCATCCCTGGGGACGTGGCCATGGTGAGATGTTGTAGCTGGTCCCTTGACCTGTTCGTGACCGATGGCTGTGTGGTTTTGGAGCAGGCAACCCTCCCCATGGGCCTGGGCAGGCCAGGGGAACCAGGCCCCCACCCCAGCAACCTGTGAAATGGAGATGCAGCCCTGCCTTGCACCCAACTCTGGGCGAGGGGATGCACCCAGGACAGCCGTGATCGGCCCGTGACGAGGGTTCACTTGTGGCTGGAGGCTCCCAGCTGTGTTGTCTTCTGCTCAGTCGGGTTGGGATGACACGGCAGGGCTTGACAGTGTCCCCCCAGCCCCAGGGGCTGAGCCCTTCTGGGCATGCTGAGCGCTTTGCAGCAGCTCTGCTCCCCGGGATCCCCCCGTGCCTGCTCCATCCTTCCCTAAACCTCTGCCCTCCCCCAGTCCCGGCCCTCCTGCCCGGTGTGAGCCGGGTGGATGCACACAGCTGGCCGTGTTTGCCTTCCTTTCATCCTTTTAAGCCCTGTATGGCCTTGGTTACTTGTTACCTCTTCTGCACTGTAATAGTTCCGATTTCTGTCCTCCTGTTTCCTGGCGGAGATTTGTGGGTGGTCACAGAGGCGCTTCGTTACGGTGCCTGTGGGACCGCTGCCTGTGCGCTTGGGGCTGGTGGCACACCGGGGTGGTTCCTTGTCACCGGTGGCCGATCGTAACCAGCCGGGCTCTTCGGAAATGTCACTTCCTTTGCCCAGCACGTGCTGTGGCGTTCGATCGCGTGGCACGGAGCCAGCCGCTTCATTTTAGAGCAATTTAAATATTCTCGTTGCAGCTTTGCTAAACCACTGTAGCTTTGGCTGCCGTGCTTTGGCTGCAACTTTGCATTAATAAGGAATGTTAAAGCCCTTTAAGCCATCTAGGATTTTCTTAAACAGTTGGTCCATGGGTATCTGGTAATCACTGTCTTGTCACATTGCGCTGCAGCATTTCCAGTCTCTTAAATCGCATTTCTAACAAGTGGTGGCCTTTTCACCAAGCCCTGGTTTCCGAGAAGTTTGAAAGGGAGGCTTGCTCTGGAACGTGGTCCATGGGAGCGTTCTTGGAACTAAAGGCAACTTCTGCATCCCAGCTTCTTTATAAAAGGCTGCTCTTGTCCCTGTCATGAGCATAAAGCTAAAACCAATTTCTACATGTGGAAGAGTAGAGAAGAGTGGGGGTTTTTGTGTGGTTTGTTTTGTTTGTTTGGTGTTTTTTTTTAGGGATTCCCTCTACAAATAGATGTCCGGGACAATTAGCAAACTCCTAGGCATTAGACAGACAGTGGTAGGAGAGACATTTCAGCGGGCAACTGAAATGCTACTGGATCTCCAGTTATCAACGAACTGGATCAAGTAGAATATTCCAGGAGTGGCTTTGTGAATAAAACGCTGGCTTGCGATGATTTCTTCCTTTCCTTTAGATTTTCTCTGTGACCTGGGGGAAGTGGCTGCAGTACAGTTTTTCTAGTTGGAGTGCATGACTCAAGTTTTCAGCACTTAATTTCTAATTTTTGTGTTCTTCAAGTCGCATCTGAGGATGATACTGAAGATGCCCAGCTACCTCAAGCGACGTGTACATAGCGGAGAGTATTCTGAGCCTGTGCCCCTTCCTACAAACGTTGCTTTTAATGAGTTGGCACTGAAGCTGTATTTCTATGGGCTGAATCTGGAGGAAAGCCTTTTGTTCCTCTCTGGTATCTAACTGGAAAATTTGGATATGGTTTGCTGTCAGCAGCGAGTAGTTGCTGCAATTAGAGGCAGGTTATTAAAGAAAAGACAGTAAGTGGTTGCATGCGATACCCCATATGCAAGGGGCAATGAGCAGTGGGTTTTCATGCTCCAAGAAGGGTTTGGGAATTTTCACTCCTGGGGAAGGAGGAGCAGCGGGAGCTTGGTGGGGAAGGACTGGGAACAGCAGAAGCTGATGCCAGGTCAGGAGACCTCTCCTTCCTCTAACATCTACAAGTTACTCTCTTGCCAGAAATCCAAGCTCATCCCAGGCCGGGGCATGTCATGGCAGAAAATTTAAAGTTATTTGAGCATTGGTAACCTGTTTTTGTCTTTTTCATTTTGTTCCCCTTTGCTTCATCCTGGATGTCTAAAAGGACAGTTGGAACCAATAAATGAGGTGAGTTAATCTGATGATTCACTCTCCGCTCTGTCTCCTCGCTCCATCCTGAGGGGATTGTCTCGTATTTTCTGACTTGTTACTGATGTCCTAGATATAAGTAATGCACCGCGTTTTGGGCTGGTAATTTTTTTTTTTTTTTTGCAATGTTCAGATTTTGTTTACGGAAAAAACTGTATGTTTTACTGGCGCAGAAAGGAATGTTCCTGTGGAGTCTTCTCTGCAGGTCTGCGTTCCTCGGAGCAGACCCCTTTGTGTGGTGTGATAGTGCCCTGTATCTGCCCACCTGTGAATACTGCAAACGTCCCAAGTATTTTGGGGGGGATATCTCCGGAGAAAATCTCACACGCTTTATTTCTTCAGCTTCTTAGGAACATTTCAAGGTCACATACAACCGTAAAGCGATTCGACCCTGGATGTGCACGTGCTGTGCTCTTGCAGTTGCGTGTCTCCCCGATCCCCCGTGACTACGCAGCGATGCCCTTTATTAGCAGCGCCCTTGTGCTGCTTAATGAGCCTTTGTACAAACCGCAGAAGTTGGAGCTGACGTGGGTGGGAAATGGGCTAAGGTTTGGCTTTCTGCTCCTCTGGAAGCAAGCAGAGCTTTGAAGCGGGGGGGAGGCGGTGGGGATGGCGTGGAAACGGGGCAGCCGCCTGTTGTCCCTCCGGTGGGGTGCCCGCACCCTGTGGCTGTGACAGCAGAGGAGCACCGTCACTGGTGATGCTGCCAGTGCCACCATGGAGACCTAAGAAATTAAATACTTTTCTGGGTCAAGAAACTTCTTTTTTAACAAAAAAAGTCATTGAAGGTTCTTCATTAAATTAATCGTCATAGCGGAGGGGAGGCGTGTGGATAGTGCTTTTGCTAATCCATTTTAGCGGCAGGTTTGTTGGGCTGTAATGCCGTATGTGTATGGGTCCTACGAGTACTACATACCGATATATCTACAGGGACAAAATGTGTTCACATTGCTGTGTTAATTAAGCAGACCCTTGCCGGATTAAATCAGAGCTTTCACTTACCTTCTGTTTTTAATTCCTTTTGTTGTACATTTGCCGATCTATTAGTTTGTTGATGTGCGTGAAAGAATAAGCGTGTTCCCACGCCAGCATATTGCTACGCCATAGTGTTTTGCAAATCACCCTCTTGCCAACCTACATAATAATACATCGCTACTAGAGGGAAAATACCTGCGGTGAATGCTTATTTTCCTGCCTTGTTATGGCATCAGCGAAGTTGGGCTGGTGACTGCATAGCACTTGTCTGTTGATATAGATGGAAATATAAATATAGTTCTTAATGTTCTGTTGCAGAAACACAAACATAAATACAGCTGAATGTTATTTCTCAACAGCTATTGATGGGTTGTAATCTTGTACTTTGGTTTCCAATGGCTTCAGGGTCTGCTCGCTAGGATCTCGGATCTCTTGCTGTGCCGGTGGACTTGTAGGAATTGTTGTCAGAAGTGTTTCGACTGTAGCTGTTGTCAAACAAATGAAGATGAAGTTGAAATCCTGGGACCTTTTCCTGCTCAAACTCCAGCCTGGCTGTAAGTTTAGATGCACAATTTCCTAGCTTTAACTGAGGAGCAGGGCTGCTCAGCCGTGGTGAGGGTATTGGTACAAAATGGGGACAGGACATTCAGAGGATGCCACGAAGAAAGGAGGAACCTCTTGCTGAGGGTGGGAACGTAGGCTGCTCGACGGCCAGGTGAAAAAGGGGCAGCCTCGTTAGCTCAAGTAGTGAGGTTAGTCTTTGCAAAACACTTTTCTGATGGGTCAGACAGAAGTTATTTTGTAAGCTAGCATGGCAAGCTGATAGCTGGTTTAGCTGTGCACCCTTTTCTAAAGACGCTTTTCATCTTCAGTCCTATTTCCTCTTCAGACGGACCAGCCCTTTGGAGCACTTCAACTTAGCTGAAACGCTGATGAGGTTGTTTTGAAATGTTTTCTTATCCTAGCGTGAAGGTGGTTACCATATAGGCAGATGAAAGGCATAACCTCCTATGTGCTCTAAAGGGGAAATTCATTTAAAGTTTCATTTAGCAAGGCTTGATCTCCTGCGTCATCTTAGTACTCTTCAAGATTCCCTCATTAAAGAACAACAGCGGCAGCGCCAGGTTTTATCTGGGGCTTTGATTAGTGTATTTGAAAATCTATTATAAAGTCGGTGAAGTCTTTCCTGTTTTACTCCCTCTCGTTTGGCAATCTGCGGCACAGAGGTGACCCAGTGGAGGCATTAGTGAAACCAAGACGGGAGCAGAGGTCTCCTGTCTTTTACTGTCTGCTCTGGTGGCTGGGCTGTCTTCTGTGAGAGCAGATCGTGTGATGGACATGGATTCAGCGTGTCCAGAAGCTGTGGCACAGGAGATGCTAATTTAGTGCATCATAGGCTGCTCAGAATTTGGTACCTAGGCACTGAGACGCTCTGTTAATTTTATCTACTCCTGTGCGTACGTGCTGTTGTTCTGTGCCAGGTCTGGAAGGTCCATCTCTTGGTGCTGCGTGAAATAAATTCTCATGTTTAAATTGCAGTCTTGTCTATGTACTCTTTTGAATCCAGGTAGAATAGGATGGTAATTAATACAGAAGCAATAAAAATAGAGATGTTCAAGATGTGTTAGAGTGGTTTTTAATGTGGAGCAGCATATTTAAGAGTCTGATATATGCCCAGAAATGGATTCACCTGCAATTAATGGGAAATGGAAACAAAATCAATGCTAAATAGGAAAGCATTGCACGCAGGAGAACACGGTGATGCGGTTGCAGTATTGGACGAAGAAAGATTGCAGCAGGAGCAATTGCATACCTGGGAACAAGTAGCTAGGCTTGTTGTGAGAGGGTGCTTCAGAGTTTCTCTGGTGTGCTGGGGAGCAGAAGGGATGTCACGTGTGTTTGGGGCTGTGGGGTGATGCTCCCAGGGTGCCGTTTTTGACTGTTGGATCTTGTCTGACTGAAGTAGCATTGTAGGCATTGCAGCTCTTTTCTTCTTTTGATCTCAAAACTCGGATGTATGGTGAATTTGCAGATGAGCTGGACTTTGCCACAGGCAGAGAACATGGAGACCTTTGGACTCATCAAATGCTGTCTCCAGCCTGTGTTGTTTTCCCCCAGTCCTGCTCCATCTGAAAGCCTCTACAATTAACTTACTGGAATGGCCATAAGCAAAAGACAATGCACTCTGAAAAAAAAAAAGACCAGTTCTTCAAGTATGTTGTGCTTTATGCTGCACCTGCTCATGCTGTCAGCCCTGGGTGGGGTCCCTGGGACCCCAGCCTAGGTCACGTATCCATCTTTCCTTCCAGCTTCAGGTGATCTGGTGCAGTTGAGGTCTCCCCGTTCTGCTCTGGTGCTGAGAGAGGGCGAGTTCCCAGAGGTGATGCCTGAGAGGGGCAGCAGGAACCAGAGAAGAGGACACGGGAGAGAAGTAGCTTTGCTTTGTGAGGAGGCATGGATGCTGCCATGCCTTAGGATCACTGAACGCCATCTCCTCTTGCTCCTCTGCAAATCTTGTGACCTATAAGGACACCATCGATGTGGAAGCTGGGGATCAGGCTCTGCTTGCTTGCAAAGGCCGTTGGTTCCTCCTCTTGAGCTGAGATGGACCCAGGGTGATGCCAGGCAAGGTGGTGATGCTTTAAGCTTCCAGGGTGACTTTGTTGGAAAATGGTGAGGGAACCCAGAAATGAGTGAAGTGAGGAGGGCAAAGACAGCAGAGGAAATACGGAGCGGGAAAGGAGCCGAGGGGATGTGATTGAGAGGAAAGGGGGAGAAAAATGAGCTTGTAGAGCAACAAGAGCGTGGAAGACGAAGAGGAAAGGAGAGTAAAAGGCAGGAGACAGAAATGATGTATTTTGTCTGCTCATCAGTGGGAGGGTCACACTTATTGTGTGTGCGGGTTTAAAATGGAAAGGATCCCATGCGGCATCTGCTGGCTCAGAATTCAGAAGCCGAAGAAGATTTCCACTCTGAAATCTCTGTATGCGTTTTTGGAGGTAGGAAACAACGTCTGGAGTTAGATGTGTGAGCAGAGTAAGAGTTTGGAATCGATCTCAGAATAAGGTGTTTAATGGTATGTTTTTAAGTTGTCAGAGAATTGTGTATGCTGATTGGCCCCTTGTCCTTTTTTTTTTTTCTTTTATTTTTGAAAAGGGGGCTTGTGGATTCAGTGGAAACCCTTAAAATGGAAGATGGGTTTGATGCCACCATATTCTGCATTTAGATGCATGCATTGAATTTGGGAACAAATCAATTTATTGTATTCCCTGCTCACAGCCTGAAAGTGTTTTAAAAATAGATCTAGGTTTTCAGCTGAGATCTTTCCATCTTGCCGCTTCTTCATGGGCCCAGGACACTGCTGTCATGCAGGGTGCAATCTGCCCCTTCCTTACCTCCCCACCCAGTCCCCAGGGGAAAACTGCTTTTATCATCTTCATTGCCCGTGCTTAATAATCTATCCTTTACTTTTTGCCTGTATGTTTTCCATTTGGCAGCTCTGAGACACCTCCTTGTCCTGGAAATTCAGGAGGGGCCGTTAGAGCTGCAAGTTTAAGCCCTTCCTCTTGGGAGACTGTTGATTTTTTTTTTTTTTTTTTTTCTCACTTTCTGAATTTTTTACAGTGGTAACTTAGGAAAAAAAATTCTGACTGAAGTGAGTGTAATTGTATTGACCTGAATGCATGGTGGCTTCCTGTTATTTCATGAGGAGCGCTTGCATCCCCGTCTTTGCAGAAGTGGGCTGGGAGCGAGGGCGTGTGTCGGCGCTGCCTGTTACTGAATATTCTACATAAACCCCAAAGATAAACGGTGCTCGGCCTGTGAGGCTGAATTGAAATCAGGACGCGACTCCTCTTCCCAAAGGTTTGGATTAAGCAGAAACAGAGCTGCTTTAACCAGAGCCAAGGTTTATTTGAGGAAAAAATATTGTGGCTCAGTAGCAATTTCCTTACTAAAGGTCATCTGTATGTTATTAACTCACTATTACGTTTACCCGTTGTAGAACATCCTTAATGCCTCTCTTCCTGATTCCCTTTTCACCCTGCCTTCTCCTCGTTCTGTGCGTTTGCTTCTCAAACACAAGTATATCCAAACGCTACCTTTGATTGTGTAGACCCGCATTTAGGCATGAAAAAGCCATTTGTGTTCCAAGTACTGATTATACGTCAAACCGCATGATCTGGACTACCTTTAATGGGCTGCGGAGTTGTGCAAATATTGCATGCCCCTTTTAGCATAGGGTTTGGTTTTCATTGTTAACAGTCTTTTTTTTTTATTTTAATGTGGATGAGTTGTGTGGCTCTGCATTGGTGAGATTTGCATGGATCCTGCTGTGAACCTTGTGGGTTTGGATTAAGAATTTCCAGTTTAAATCTGTTTTATATTTGGGGGGCCTTTTCTGTGAGCTTACTGCTTCTTGCAGAATATATTTATTGCTCTACTCCAGTCATTGGTTACTAAAGCAAGTGATTCAACATATTTCGTTTATACCCAACCGAGCCATGCACGTAGAAAGGGTGAATCAGGAGCAAAACTCACACAGTATTCCCCTTTCCTTTGCTCATTTCACGCTGACGCTTTTCCTTGTGCTCTGCTGCTGGTTTTGGGAGTACTCCGTCTCATGGATTAACCAAAAAGCTTATTTTACGCGATGCGCTACACGTCACGTGCCGTTGTGTGATTCCATTTCCATTGGCAGCCGCTCCCCTCCGAACGTGCAGTTGGAGACTTTATCTCCTGTAGTTGTTACTGTCTGCTCTTGCTCTTCTTTTGGTCAAGGCTGGGAGCTCCCGACTGCTTTCGTGACCCACTGCGGCTGGGACACATTGACTTTTCGAAACAGAATGTTGTTTTATATGAAAACAACATATACAGATATAGACATAAAACAATCTGAAACGGTAATTACATGTGGACTTCTTTATGATGCCAGTCTTCTATTGAGTCTTCTCAAAGATGCTACAGCTCTCATCGAAACTTCCGTTGTTATTTAGATCCTGCGACTCCCCTGCTCCCACCGAGACCCTGGGCAGTAAAATTACTATCTTGTGAGAATCACCTCTGGTTTGCAGAAGTGGATAAAAAGCAGCCAGTTATGAATTGTATTTTCTAAGACTGAGTTTTGAAACCTTAGTGGCGTACCTGCAAAGCAATATTTTACTGAGAGGGGTGTGTGGTAGGTTTGAGATGTCGGAGCGTGGTGGTTTCTCGTGCTGGTTTGTTGCTAGTGAAGGCCATGCTTCCGAAGTGCAGCTGTGAATTTACAGCAATAAGATACTGTTTGGGGGTTGTGGGTTTTTTGCTATTTCTTTTTTTTTTTTTTTTCTTAAAGATAAACATAATACTTCTGATCAAGATCTGAGTCACACGTGCCCGTGTGGCCTGTGTCGTGCTCTAATACTGATAGAACTCTGTTCAAAAGACAGGCAGAAAGATAAAGAATTGGGTTTTTACATAGGTCTGAAGTCAGTTGCTCAGCTTTTTGCTTGCCAAATAGATCAGGAGATACCCTGCAGCGTCCAGGGGTGTGCACCCAAGATTAGACCCAGAATATCAGAAGGCATTTTCATTTTGTATATACTCCTTTTACTGGGTTCAATCACCCAAAGGTCTCTCATTGTAACAGGATAAGCAGCCAAAATGAGGACAAAGATGGAGACTCTGATAATACAATCAGTGAGCTGCCTCCCACTCTTCAGGATGTTTCCCCTGACAGAAGGCGATCGTCCTCAGATGCATCACGGTCCACTTACAGCCTCACCAGGCGGATTTCAAGTAAGGTCGTCCTTCCAACATTAATGTAATTCTTGTGGGGAAGAAAATCAAACTGTAGTTCTTGCTCTTTCATCTTTTAGACAGGGAATCAAGTCAAGCTGAAGGTACATTGATTAAAATCTCATCCTGTTCTGCAGGAACACAGTGGAAGGGGCCAGCCCTGTTTTTCTTGCTGAAGCATGTGCATGGTAATCGCATGTGAAAAGGGACAGGGGGGGAAAAGTGTAGCTGAGCTTGCGCTTCAGCGTAACTAAGGGTGCTATTAATTATTGGCAATGTAATGGTGAAAAGTCCCACTGGGGAGCCTGCTGTGCTGGGCATTGCACAGGCACGGAATAGCTGTGCCCAAAGAAGCACAAGTTGATTTGCACCTGCACTGGCTTCGGTTGAGTTTCTAACGATCGTGTTTGTGCATTTCTCTCGTTTAGGTTTAGAATCGAGGAGGCCAAGTTCTCCACTAATTGACATTAAACCTATCGAGTTTGGAATAATAGGAGCTAAGAAAGAAATAGTTCAGCCAACTATCCTGCGGAAAACCTACACCCCAGATGACTATTTTAGGAAATTTGAACCGAGACTGTACTCTCTTGACTCGAATAGCGATGATATGGACTCCTTGACAGATGAGGAGATCTTATCGAAGTATCAGCTGGGCATGCTGCATTTTAGCACGCAGTACGATCTGTTGCATAATTATCTAATAGTGCGAGTCATTGAGGCTAAAGATCTGCCACCTCCAATTTCTTATGACGGTTCGAGGCAAGACATGGCTCACTCCAACCCCTACGTGAAGATCTGCCTTCTTCCCGATCAGAAGAACTCCAAGCAGACCGGAGTGAAACGCAAAACGCAGAACCCGGTGTTTGAAGAGAGGTACACATTTGAAATCCCCTTTTTAGAAGCCCAGAGAAGAACTCTGCTTTTAACCGTAGTGGATTTTGACAAATTCTCACGCCATTGTGTTATTGGCAAAGTGTCAATGCCCTTGAGCGATGTAGACCTTGTGAAAGGCGGACACTGGTGGAAAGCCCTTGTGCCTAGTTCGCAGGTAACAGAATTTATCAGATTATTGACACATTTTTCCTCTCTGTTTTTGTGTGGTTCCTTTGCTTGTTGGCACGTTATGTGGTTTCTAATTAGTCATTGTCATCTTGTTAATATAGCATCTGCTGTGTTGAAAGAATGTGGGCCTAGAACTGGTCTTATAACTAATACTGTGAGGTAGAGGAGCTGTCTTTCCTCTTCAAAGGAGGTGGCATGACGAAAGATCCTATGTCAGCTTTAATGAGAACAACTCCAGACTGCCTTGGAAGCCTTTTGGAAGATCTTTCTTGTCACTGCCGTGACCTGCATCCCTTCCCAGACATTGCAGTGACACTGTCCTTTCTGGGTCACTCCGGTGGTTGTTAACGTGACTGTGCTTTGGGGACATGAGGGGAGCCACAGGTGCCAATTCAGTAATGATTTGATTCAATGAAGTGCACAGAAGACAAAATCTCTACAGACCTCTACAGGCATAATGCATGAGGAAAAAATACCAAGGTAGCGATAGATTTATTTTCATAGTGTCCCTGATGGAAATAAACTTGCCAGGGGTTTTCTCCGATGTGGGTGGCACGTTGCATGCAAGCAAGTTTGAGCATGCGTCTTGGACTAGATTCAACTGTCCCAAGTGATGGGAGGAGAAGATGCAGAGGGTCTGTGTGGTTCCATGTCTGCTCTCCCGGTCATGCCACCTCCTTGCCAGCCAGGGAAAGAGCTGATCAATGGGAAGGTCTGAGCCTTGGAACCAGGAATGGCAGTTGGCTGCCAGATTTGCTACTGGCAGTATCACCCACATAGCTAGAGGCACAGGACCCTGTAAAAAGCCAAGCTAAGAGCGGAGCATGAACAGCATCTCAAACATTTGTGTAAGAACAGGAGTAACACTCAAGGTTGGTGTAACAGGGTTGCTTCTCCCAGTTCCTTCCCAGCACTGGGACTGCAAATTCTAAGTTTTAGCTGAATAAAGCTGTGTGAAGTTGGATGGTTCACATTTTCTTTGATTTTTATGTGTTCACAAAAGGGTGGTATAGCCAGAGGCTATTAGATGAGATGAACAGTAAATCATTGACCTCACTGCTGATTTGCGATGTGGGTCCGAGAGTCTGATTGGGAATGGAAACTTGTGATCAGACACGTGTGGAAGTAAAATCATAGAATCATAAAACCATAGGGTTGGAAGGGACCTCTGGAGATCATGTAGTCCAACCCCCTGCCAGAGCAGGGTCACCCAGAGCAGGTGGCACAGGAACGCGTCCAGGCGGGTTTGGAATGTCTCCAGAGACGGAGACTCCACCACCTCCCTGGGCAGCCTGTGCCAGGGCTCTGCCACCCTCACAGGAAAGAAGTTCCTCCTCGTGTTTAGGTGGAACTTCCTATGCTCAAGTTTGTGCCCATTACCCCTTGTCCTGTCCCCGGGCACGACTGAAAAGAGCCTGGTCCCATCAAATCCACCCAGCAGCGTTTTATGTGAGGTCAGCTGGGTCTCTGACTCTGCTCTGCCCCACCTCTGTGTGCAGAGGGGCTGAGAGCGCTTTTACCTCTTGCTCAGACCTTCTGTGGTGCATGAGGGAGAAGATCAAGGCCCCTGGTAACTGCCAGAGAGCTTACTAGATTTGCTGTAATACAAGTAGGGGTGTTGTTCATGCGAGAAGGAAGGTATTGAAAGTTGGGCACAAGTCAAAATCCTGGGGTCCCTGAGCGTGTCTTTCTGTAGGACGTGTCTTCATGTAGGACGTGTCCATGTCAGTGGGACCTGCTCTGCTCGGCAGAGTGGCGGTGGGGGGTGAGGGGACAACTGTGTTATGAAGCGTTTCACAAGGAAAATGAAAAAGGACAGATATTCCTGGGCTGCCTTTGCTGCTTGGGCCTGTTCCCCAAATGTTTTACAAATGCCTGCAACAATTTATTTTTTTTCTTTTTGGCATTGGTGGTTCATTGCGGGCTCTGGGTTGTCTGTCTGAGGACACAGCTCTCCTCTTTGCATCCCGTTGTCCTTCCATGCTTCACACCATGCAGCCTTGCTTCTTCCCCGCCGCCCCCCCCCCCCGGCTTTTGCATGATAAATCCTTCTCTGTATTATGTATCTCTTTATTAGTAACACGGATTCGTTCCACAGCTAATACAGACCTTGATTAGACAAGATCATCTCTGCCTCCATGTGCCAAGCTCGGAGCCAGCCCTTCCTCCCTCCCTCCCCAAAGTTCCATTGAAAGCTGCTGCTGTTCTCGGCAGCGTGTCTGCTCCACCAGGATTCAAGATAAATTATTTATGCAGAAATTGGCATTTCTGATATTTATAAAAGGAAGGCGGGGGCGGCGGGAAGAGAAAACTCCCTTTGAATGGGCACGCCTAACCTTGCCAGCCTTGCTATCGTATGGAAAAACTTCGTTTAAGCAAAATGTCCTTCGCATGTCGATTACTTAAGTGCCTTGTTTTGGTCTTTTCATACTTCCATGTTCTTCTTGGCTGGGTCTTAGCTGTCAGGGTGCACCTGCAAAGAGAACAACGGTACCTGTACTAGGATATCCAGGAAGGATGTTTGGTATCACCTTCCCACGTTTTCACAGTGATAAGATTTTCAAAGTTCATTGAATAAGGTGTATTTTTTTCTTAGTAGTGATTAAAGTTGATCAAAGGGTTGAAATAAATCCCGGAAGAGGTAAAACAATAAAGCTTACTACTTTGAAAAAATGTCTTAATGTCTTTCAGTAACAGTGCTGCTTGTGCTGGAAATTTCTGCGTTTTTTTTTTTTTTGATTGCTAGTTGGAAGAGTCTGTCTGTGGAACGATAGATTTGACATATTGACAATGTTTTTTTTATACCTCTCGCATTTTTGCTTGATTTAGTTGAGGGACAGACAGCTTTTATGAGTTTCTTGTCGGATTGAACCTGAGTCAGTTCTGATCATGAGTCGATGAGAATTTTCCGGGCTGGGTCGGCTGCCCCGGGGCTCCGGCAGCAGCTGGCAGCACCCCTCCGGTGATAAAGATCGTGGTGGAGAAAATGCTGAAGCAGGTGCTCGGAAAACCCATAACAGGCAGGAGAGAAAAACAGACAGGCATAGACGTGGTATGTAAAGATGAAAGACACAAAATATGTGATTTTTAATTTTATTTTTTTTTTAAACTGGCATTTATAGACAGAAACACGATGAGCTGGAGAGGTGGAGGAAAGTGAATCCAGATGGCAGGAGCTGTGGAGAAGGTTTTTCTCTTCATAGCAGTGGAAGTGGGATGGGGCAAGGTTTGTGGAAGAGCAGAGAAAGTGGCCTACGTGGTATTGGCTGAGATGAACATCTGTTCTGCACTTTCTGTACCCACCTGGAAGCAACTGCCGTGGAGTGTGCTGATAAAGACAGGTGCTGAGTCCTTGTCCCGCCATCGCGCTGCGCCCCATCGAGCCCAGAGCTGGGACACTGCCTCAGTACAGGACTGTGCCGGCACGAGTGAGCCCTGCTAAAAAAGATGGGGCACGCCAGCAATCTTCTGGTCTGTGTGGTGTTCGCAGGGACGGGTGGGTTTCTCCCAGGCTGAGGAGTGGTCCAGCTTCTGCAGCCAATGACGCCGTTGACTCCACTACGAGCTGGACCAGGATAAGCTCCTTAGGCCTGTGGATGGGACATACAGCTCCTCGGTGGGTGAAAGACCATTGTCCTTAATAGCAGAATATCTTCATTACTACCTCATGGAGTTGCTTCTTAACTAACAGCCTGAGAACTTACCGTGGGTGTAAGGAGGTGGGCTGTGCAACATTGCCGTGCTCGTTATGTCGGGAATGGGTCATCAGAGGACCCAGATATGGGTGGGCAGCATGCTGTCCTCTCAGCCTTGAGGAATTGGAGCGATAAACCACTTGATGCTGAGCTTCGGGCAAAACACCGTACCTGTGCATAAGTGCTTTTTTGGATCATGCATTGAGCACTAAGGGAGGCTGAGTCCAAAGCGGAGGCACAGGCGAGCTGCCGTCCAACGTGTCATCAGAGCCAGCAACTAAGCAGAAGGACTTATTCCTTGTAGAAAATGTCAGTGCAGGTATTGCCAAATTCTTTAATCCTGGTAGCTCTGGGAGGCTTTTTCTTGCAGGGTAGTTAATGTGTTTCTGAAGTGCAGTAGCTGCTCGTGGAATAGCTCTTGAGTCCAGTCCCCATAGGAACACTCTGCGCTCCTTAAATATCCCCTTAAATGTGTGTGGCTTTGCTTAATTACCATGAATGAAGTTGGCAGGCCTCGCTGGAGCTGGGCTCACATTCGCACATTTCGCCGTTAAGATTAATTCTGAAACACATGTTCAGGACCCCAAGTTTTATTGACATATGATTCATTTCTCTTTTGGCAGATTTGAGTGGGCAGGAATAAATGTTTTAGACCAGCAGTAATGAGAGCTTGGAGATCATTCCACAAGAGAAAAAAAATTGTCTGGTCGTGGTGAGAAAATAGCATAAAAATTCCTTCTCCCCTCAAATTAAGCCATTTTTATAGTAGAGGGAGCATGTATTGGGCTTGCTTTTTTAACTTTGCAGGGTGAGTGCAGTGGAATGACAGTCATTTAAGGAGCTGTCATCTTTTTAAGTTGAAAATGGTGTGCGCTCCACAAGTGGAGAGGCTTTGCCATGGCGGCTCTCTGCGATTTTTGATTCCTGTTTCGGCCGTAAGCCTACAGTAGGTAGTGCACCGCTGCTCTTACCGTGCCCTGGCTGGGAAGGAAAAGGGAGAAGGGAATTTGAAGTTCAGGTAATGACTCATTTTGGAGCATTCCTCTTGGGCGCTGCCTTGCGTCCCGCCGTGCAGCCAGCGGGTTGTGGCGTGCGGTTTGGGGGCAGAATCACTGATGATAAGCGCGGATTGGTTACGTGGGGCTATGCTCGCTCATTAACAGGATGTTAAAATCAATCCGGCAGTTTTCCCATGTCCGGCGGGAGAGATGGCCTGGCTGGAGGCGGGATGCCACCACCTGCAGGTCACTGGAGTTGAGGGAACTGGGACAGGATGCCGCCATGGATGTTTGTCTATCACGATGACAACATTTTTGTCTCTTAGCCTGTGGTTTGTTGTCATATTTTGGCTTATGACATTCTGTCATCTTTCTTTCACTTTGTATCTTTATTTTTTCCCCAGATGGGTTTCGGTGTTTTTTTTCCTCCTTCCCTTTTCCAGCCTTAAAAGCTCCAGCACTGAGAAATTTTTCTTCTTGATGATTTTTCTCTCATCCTTATCTGTCTCTTCTGCTTCCAGCTGTCGCCTTCGTCACCTCATCCCTTCCCCTCTGTGCTGCTCGCTCCCTGCCCTTTCTGCGCAGGACCAGGGTGCTGTGGGGTGCATTTGGCTGAGGAGAGCCCAGAGGAGGGGGTGGTGGGGGTCGTGGGCAGGACCTCTCCATAGGACGTCTTCTTCCCAAAGGTCTTTGCACAGGAGAGGCTTTCTCATGGCCATCCAAACTGATGCAAAGCCAGTTAGACTTTAGAAGGGATTTTGTGACCTTTTTTCATCATGCATCTACTTGGCGTCTGTTACGTAGGTAACACTGTTCTTATCCATTGGTTAGTATATTTATTTTTTTTCAGGTTCTGGTCCTTAGTAGCTCAGCCTTCCCAAAAGGATTGCTGTGTGTCACAGGATGCTGTAGAAAGCCTGTTAGAGCAAACTGTTCTAAACCATCAGTTTTCTAATGTGCCTGGAGGTACCATCACAGATAACCTTGAGGAGGAAAATCAATCTGAAACTTCATTAGGAGCGTTGCATAGATGTCTGTGCTGATGTAATGTGCTCTGGTTCCCGTCGGGAACCGGGGAGGGTTTCAGCTGCAGAACCGTGCTGGTGGTGTAGCAATGCACAGCCAGCGGTCTGGGGGGGCTGGGAGGAAAGAATTGCCCTGATGCAAACAAGATGTGCAAATGGCATTAATTAAGAACTCCTCCTCCCTTAAGGTAGCCTCTTTGTGTTTCAGAAAAGGAAAAAAAACACACCAAACTTCTTATATGTGTCTGGTTCAACCCAAACAGCGACTGCAGAAGGTTCTGGATGACAGGCGAGCCCAAGGCTGCAAATCCAAAGGGCTGGCTGTGTAATACGGCTGCGGAGGGGAACCGCCAGGAGCGAAATGTTAATCGGAGCTTCAGGAGAGTCTCAGACATCCCAGACTTGGTGTCACTCCGGCACCTCATCAAACAGGAAATTGCTTTTCCAGGGTCATCTGGGATCTCGGCACAAATCAGCGCGTCATCAGCATAATAATGGCAACTAAAATGATGCCTTTGCACAGCGGTGCTGGGGGGGGGCACCTCTGCACACTGCGGTCCATGAACAAAATATTCAAGGCGAAACCAACAGCGTTTGACTTTCCTGATGAAAAGACCTAGGAAAAGTAAAATTGAGGCACTTCCTTTCGCTACCGGGAACGATGTGGCGATGACACCTCTTGTGCCTAAGAGTCTGAGGTTTGGGGAGGCTCCGGTGTGAGACAAAAGCCGTGCTTCTGTGCCTGCAGTCCCCCAGCGAGACCTGCCTTAATGCCGTTGCTGATAAAGATGCCTATAAAGAAGGCGATGGGCATGGCGGCCAATGGTTATGGCAGCACAGTGTTTCCAAGGTGTGGGTGAGCTCAGTGGGTCCGTGGGCTGGAGGAGGAGCCTGGGCAGCTCCTGTGGCCCCGCGAGCCACCTCAGACCTCTGTGGCCACGCAACCCTCCCTGAGCTGAGTCTCCTGCCTGACCCCTAAAATGAAGGGTCCGGTGTCTCCATCTTGCACTGGACCCCGCTGTGCTCCCCGGTTATCTCCGTTTTGCCGGCCGAGACAGCGAATCCGTTAAGCCGCAGCTCTGTCTGCTTCCTCATCTTCATCTCTGGCACAAACTGTGCCACCAGCCTGTCTTATTAGCAAGACTGTCACATCAGCAAAGGTGGTGTAAGCTTGCTGGGGAAAGCACGGGGAGCTAAAAACCTGAGGAGATTTGCCTTGCACCTCGGACTTCTTGGAGCAATTCCTTGCTTGTTTGCTAATGATGACAGGTGACCAAAGAACAGGAGAAAGCTAGTGAGCGTGGTGCAGTGTGGCATGGTGGAGGCAGTGCCAGTCTGATGTGCCGGGCAGGAACGCGTGGTGGCTGCTGGCCACTTTTTCTTGAGTTCTTGGCACCCCCGCAGGCACCGTGGCAGGATTTGAAGCGTGTTTCCTAGATCCTCGCGGCTAAGCTAGAAATAACGCATTTATAAGATCAGAGGCAGTTCACTGCTCGAGTTAAGTGCTTTGAAAAGGCTGAGTCACTTGTACGGGGAGGTGAGCTATCCGGGGACCTGGGTTTCCTTCTGAAAACACCTTTTGTTGTCTCTGCAAACGCTGCTGGTGCTCGGCCCACAACGGAGGTGCTGCTTTTTTGATGGCTTGGAGCACCCCCGTTCTGCCACGGCCTCTGTGGGTTGGATTGTATGTTCCTTCCCTTCAAATAATTAACAGAAATCTGGGCACGCTTGAAAAGCATTAAGGGGCAGAAGGTGCTCTTGAGGTTTGGGAAATTAGCCCTGATCTGAGGCTCATTAAAGCTTCTGGTAGTCTGTCTTCTGACTTCAGTGGGTCACACTTAGAGAGGATAGCATTTTATATCTCACCTTACTCAAATTTCAGCCCATATAGTCAAAGATATTTTTCTAGAGGTGCCAATATCCCTGTTAGGTTAGGTACTATGGAAGATCAGGGATTTGGCATTGCCTATACCTATGGAAGGCTCATGGGTTAGGCAGCAGTGTGGTGGTTACCTTGTAGTGGCTCCTTTGGTAACCTCTGCAGGGGTTGCGGGACACGGTGCTGGGCAGGGTTCAGGCCAGGGTAGGTGCCCGGTTCTTCTGCCTGTGCCTCGGTGGGTGTTTCATACCCGTCTGATTTGTCAGCGCACAATGCGGGGGCAATTCTTGTAAAAAGGAGCATAAACGTAAATGTGTCGGAAGCGTGGAGATCTACCTTCCCACGCTGAGCTTTGTCGCTCATCCCTGACCCAGGGAAGCCCCTTTGTTCATGCAGGTCTTGGATAAGGTCAACAGGTTCCACCGATGGACAAATCCAGAAGTAATTACCCCAAATCTTAAGCTTGAGGTGACTTGAAAGGCCCTACGTCCCTGCCCAGGGCCAGCCCGCCTCCTGGTTGTGTCAGAACTTTGGTATTTGCAGACAGAGCTGTTTGATTGTCTCTTCTCAGCAGGTAATAACATCACTAATTGGTTTCCTAATTTGTGCTGTCCAAATGTACCTGAGTTTCTAGGAATTAAAGCCTGCATGGAACCCGATGCGGCAGTGAATGCGAGTGGAAGTAGGACTGGATATGTTAAAAATGTTGTTGATGTGTTATAAAAAATGAGCTGGGGTCGAGGGGTACCTCAGGGGGATCCCGTTGTGAGTGGCATTGTGGGTGCTGCGATGCTTCGTTACTGTCCTGGTAATAGATTCAGAAATTACCGACTATTCTTGATGATAAATGTGTCTTCAAGCTGTTCCAGCCACAGACTCAGGAGGAGTGGTTTTGGGGAAAATCAAACCAGAGATGAATGTTTAAATTGGGTAGACGATGTTTAAATCACCTTGGATGCGAGACTCTCTTAAATCCTTACGTTGCGCAACCATTGGACACACCGGTGTATGTAGGTATGGCTCCACCTCTCAAAAGTTGTGAGTGTCGTGGCATATCGGGTCAGATTTGTCTTGGGGAATGGCTTTCTGATGGAAGGAACTTAAAATATCATATATTGAACAGAACTGCGGTATGGGAGTTGGCAAAGGTTGACAGAAGAGGGGTGCCTTCTCAGTGATGCAAAAATACTGTGGCAACGGAAGAAAATGGGCGTGATGTCTGTGAGTGTGTGTGCTGAGTAGTCACACGCTGCCACATAATGTGGCCTGAGAGACGCTGTGACAAAAGGAGTCTGGGGTAAGAAATTGGATGCTTTTTCTCGTGGGGGAGAGGGGCTGTGGGGAAGATCAGGCAGAAGATGGGCCAGCTCGGGATGGATGCCGTCAGCTTGGCTCTGGAGCTGGCTGCTGGGGCAGCGGAGTGTGTGAGGAGGGCACGTGGGTTTGCTTTAGGAGCTGTGATGTGGATCCACGCTTTTTGCCCAGGGGCTGAGTCGGGGTGCTGCTGCGCTGGAGCCTTCGCCCCGCTCGGCGCTTCCCTTGTCCTTCGCTCGTTAAACGTGCGGGGTTAAACACAGAGGGGCTGCTCTGCCGGCTCCTGAAACACAGAGACCTTTGATGTGAAATCAGTAGCCTGTTTTCCACGGAAAAAAAAACAAACAAATTTTCCGTGGAAAGCCAAAAAAAGTGTATTGAATTAAATGGAATTGTATTTTTTCCGTGGAAAGCCAAAAAAAGGGTATTGAATTAAATGGAATTGTATTATGTAGTGTGGGAGGTGCAGGACTTCCTCAGCCCGCCACCTGCTCCTGCATGCCACGCACGTCCCGCTGCCTTCCAACAGGAACAGGAAAGGAGAGAAAGTGCCTCGGGGAAAACTTTTAATGCCATTACCTGACGTCAGCTTTAGCGCTTGGCTCGTTGGGTGAGGAGCCGCGTGGCCGGCCCTTAGCGGGAGCCGTTCTGTGCTGCCAGGCAGAAGGTGATGTGCTGCTCCTGGCGGAGGGACGGGGCTTTTCCCCCACTGCCTCCTTGGGTTCGGTCCGACCCCTCCGGTTCATCTGCACTCAGTGGAAATTGTGCTTTTCCATTTGCAGCTGAATAGCCGTGAACTGGTTGGGTTTCCCTGAGCCTCAGTTTCCCCAGAGCCGTTGGTAGCTTTGCCAGGGGTGGGTACCTCAGGTGCTGGCCCGTCTGCTGATGAACCTGGTTCTTTGGGTCAGTTCAGGCTGTGACTGTGTCTCCGAGCTTTTTTATTGCCTACCCAGTCCTTTAGTCTCTGATTTCTGTAATCTAATATTTGGGGCATCAGTGAAGATATTTAAGCCTTTTGTTATGATTGCAATACTGCTGCAGCTCCTTTTCCTTTTGGGAATGGGCTGTGACCATCCGATCTAGGCTTGGCTTTGAGCTGTTTGGTTATTTGGGATGAAGAACTGTCTCTGCACTCCTGCATGGACCCGAGACGAGCCAGATGGATCGATGCCCTGCCCGGGCTGGCTGGCGTGTTTTCAGTCTCCGGAGTTGTTTCATTGCATGTGTTTTGCATCTGGGAATAACAGCATCTCGGAGCCAGGTTGTGCTCAGGGGGAGAGGTTGTTTTAAGCTGTCACGTCTGAGGAGCAGTGATGTCAGCTTTTTTTTGCATTACTAGTTTTAAGCATCATTAAGTTAAAGGAGAAGAAATAATGGCTGGAGAGCTATGTGGATGTGAAGCTATGGCCGTGGTACAGCCTGATGAACAGCAAGGGCAGAGCTGAGCTGTGCCGTGGTCTCTGGGTAGAATGGGCTGGATGCCAAGGGGTTGTCCCCTGAATTGCCTTCCTGTGACCCAGGGATGCATTAACTATCTCCTGCCTGAACTTCCCAAGTGGCTGGTGTGGCCCCTGGGGGCTGGGAAGGAAAGAGGATGTCTTCTCCAATGGGTCTGTGTTTTGTGCGTTAATGAGGACGTGAGGTTGGTGAGCTCAGAACCCCCTGGAACTGTTCAAAATGGAGCAGGTAGAAACTACTGAGCTTGTCTTCATTTCTCCTTGTAGGTCCTCTTTGCATGGCTGCTGAAAAGCTGGTGAAGGATCGGCAATTAAAGAACGATCTTCACCTGGAGATAGTATTCTTTCTTGTTTCTGCTCAGCATGAGGTACCACCAGATGGTTCTTGGTTGCTGTTTAGAGCGTGACTAAAATTTATTTTCCAGGCACTTAGACAAATGGGATTTATTTAATTTCTCTTCCTGCTCTTCCCTTCCCCTCCAAGCTCAGTTCTGAATTTCCACGTTCCCTTTTCCCTGCAGAATGAAGTGGAGCTGGGAGAGCTGCTGTTGTCACTGAACTACCTACCCAGCGCGGGAAGACTGAACGTGGACATCATTAGAGCAAAACAGCTTCTTCAGACAGACATGAGCCAAGGTTCAGGTAAAGGGCAGTGCATTTCTCACATTACTCATGCACAGATTATATGTGCTTTTAAAGCGGATCAGTGGCGAGGCTGCAATTTGTGGCAGACCCAGGGGGATTTGGATGCTCAGTTCCTATTAATACAAGGCTCTGGGTATTCATTTAATAAATATATATCCAGCAATAACAAAAGTATTTGCAACACTTATCCTGAGATAAAATGGAGGGTGTGACTACCTTTGCTGTATTTAAAGTAAAAATCTCTGAAGCAGCGTGAGGTGAGGAACCGGGAGCTCCGAGTCCCCCCGCGTTGTGTTGTGTAGGGCAGCCCGTTCGGGGCTGCGCCGTGTTTTGCCGCTGCTGCGTGCTGCCGGAGTGCTAACGTTGCAGTGCTTTCCCTTAGGATATCTGGCTGCTCTCTCGATGGTGTGAGGATTTTCCAGTGTCCGTGCGTTGCTCCCTGCTGTTTCTGAGCCTGCTGGTAATTGCTTCATGCATCTGTCCTCAGGTGTTTTTCCCATGTTCCCTGCCTCAGCCACTGCTGCTGCCAGAATATTGGCATTTTCCAAAAAGAACAGGATGCTTGGCCTCCATCAGGGCTGTCATTAATTGTGGTTTTGGCAGGGAGTGTTTTTAATCCAGCTGCCTGACTTTTGTCTCCACTGCAAATCCCTGGGAGCGGCGTGGTGGAACAAGTCATAGTCATTTCTGAATGCCGTTTTCCAGCACGGTCCATCCCTGCAGTGCCCAACCTTCACGAACCAGGGTACCGACTCCCGACGTCCGTAACGCAGAGCCTGTGTTTTGTGCTTTTTGTCAGATCCCTTTGTGAAAATTCAGCTTGTTCATGGATTAAAATTAACAAAAACCAAGAAGACCTCCTGCATGCGGGGGACAATAGATCCCTTCTACAATGAGTCCTTCAGCTTCAAGGTTCCCCAGGAAGAACTGGAGAACGCCAGCCTAGTGTTCACAGGTAAATGTGGTGGCGTTACTGACTTGGCGTGGTTGCGGTTGCCTCCGAGGTGAGGAAAGAAGCAGTTGTGGGTGTGCAGATGAGCCTGTGCAGGACGGTGGCTGTCCCAGTAGCCACTCTGCAAGGGGTGACCATCGCCAGGATCTCCAGGGAAGATTAATTAGCACTCTGTCCTCTGCCGAAGCTGTTCCCAGCATTGCCACCTGATGGCTGGAGCCGGCTGGGAGCGCACCTCGTCTGTCCTGTGCTTAATTGGTGCCATTGGGAATGCTTTTGTGCAGAGGGGGAGGAGGCATGAATTACACTTCTCAGCGGCAACCAACTTGGGCATGAAGTCAAAAATCAGAAGAACGAGAGGGAAGTATTGAAGGATCCCAGAGACCAAACGCTGGCAAAGATAACTTGTGGTACTTGACGTGATTTGCCGGTGAGATGATGCAGCTAGAGGTGTTTGACGCTGACATTGCCTGTTCTGTAAGCACATTCGTTCATGCCTTTATTTTTAAGGGCTGGGACCCAGTGGCAAGCCCTGTGTGGCACGGCTGAGGTGGACCAGGCAGGCTGTGGGCCAGGAGGACTCCCAGCACTAACCTCACTCGAGGGCCATGTCAGCGCTGGAGGTGTTTGGCTGGGATGGATAGGAATTCTTCTCTTCAAACAGTTCCTGAATCTCCTATTTTTGTTGTCTGGGCATGAAAACAGTCAGTAGAAATTGGCAATTGGACGTGCTGCTCGGGGCGGGAGCAGCAGAGCACAGGGATGAGATCCCCCTCAGCTGCGCTCTCGCCCGCGGGCTGGGCAGCAGCCGTGGGGCTGAACTGAGGCCATGGACCCGTCGTGGCTGGTGGCCTTTTCTGCCGTTCCGCAGCATGGAGGTCTTGGGCAGGGCTGCAGGGACCCCTAGGAAGCCGTGGGTTTTCCTCCTGTGCCATGACTTCGCCCAGCCAGGGTGTACCATGGGGCTCGGGCACCGTCAGGAGCAGGGTCAGACCTCCTTGTCCTGTGGAGGGGCTGGCTGGTGGGACCCACACTTTTCTGCCACACTGGGCTCCCATGATTCACAAACACGATTTTTGGCAACTTTCCACCCATTACTCACCATCTTTTGATGAAGAGAAAGGGATCCGCATCTGAAAGAATGTATTTTGAAGTATTTTTAAATTTTATTTCTTACATGGCAGATACAGGTGTCAAAGCTGGTGCAAGGAGCCTAATTCCAACCCATTAGTTTGTTTCCAAACATGTTACCACAAAAGTGATGCTGATCAGCAATTTAAATTTTGCCCTTCATGCTCAGAAATTTCCTCAGCAAAAAGTCTATAATTAATCACTGCTTTGCATGCACGTCACCCTGACTGTACCTTGCATGTGCAATGATGAATTTGTTCTTGGAAGCTTCCATGAGGTGATCTTGTGACAGGCGTGAAATACTCTTTTCTTTGTTTTCCCCTTTCCCTAATCGAAGAAGCAAAGGCAAACAGAGCAGCAGCTCTGTGCAGCCAGAAGGGTGAGGGGAATGCGCTGCTCCTCGCCACGGCTGATGAAGTTAGCATTAATGAGTGGATGTCTGATTATTTTTTCTGTGCAAATGGATGTGTTCTCAAACAAGTCAATGGGAAGTTAGCTGATTTATAATCGTATGTAATGCACTCGCATTTCAGTGGCGTGCCTTTTAAGTGGTGCTTCGCTTTCCAAGTGACGTGTTGCTTGCTTTGAACATTGCAATAAATAATCCCAGGCCAGAAATGTCACCGGCAGCTCCCAAGCTGGGAAGGAGCGTGCAGAGCGTTTCGGAGGAGCAGAGGGGCCAGGTTCTCGTGGCCGCTCAGGGACTGAAGGGTGACACGTGGCCTGGGCACGGCTCTGCTGCCAGCATCGTTGGGCTTGCTGCTTCTGCTGTGGTGGGGACGCTGTTGTTTGAGAGATGTGGTTTGTGAACCCAATATATAGGGGGAGCCAGAGGTGTTGGCCACGTTGTTGTGTGTACAGTCTTCTGCTGGTTCGGTGCTTGCTCTGCCTCCCCTTCTTAGAGGAGCCAAGACCGTTAGAGGAGCCAAGAGCCCGTCTTGCTGCGAGGACCTTTCAATCAGGCCTCCTGCGCAGGCAGCTGCGGTGTCACGGGGGCGAGGTGCTTCAGGGGACGTAGAGGTGGTGAAGACGCTGAGCCACGTTCGGTGTTCACCTACGTGATGGAGATGCTCCGGATGTTGGTGAAAGCGTGTCCCCAACAGGGAGTGCAGCACCCGTTTCTTTTTGTGTCCGTTTACGAAGTTTTAATAAGATGAGTATCCGCGGGCGGCTTGGCCGAAGTTCTGGGGTGAGGATGGTGGTATTCCCGCTATAGCTGCCTTCTCGGCATGTTAGGGTACTGTGCAGCCTAAAAGCTTGTAAAGGGCTTTGGGGTCTTCTGTTAAAAGACAATAAAGAGCAAATGGTTGCCAGGATGGAGAAACCGTGCCTTGCGATGTGAAGGTCTTGTTTGTATTTTGCAAAGCATAAGCCACAATTTTTTTCTCTAGTTTTTTTGTTTTTACTTGGGGTTGGTTTTGGCTGCAGTGGTAGGTCTTTCTGTTGTGTGTTTTATCGGAGTTGTTTTTTATTTATTTATTATTTTTTTTTTCAATCCACAGCTCTAGTCCATTAGGTCAGTTAATTAAATTTGCTGTTGAGTCAAAGTCCAATTGAAAAGGAAAATAACCCTGCTTGAAGGGTGGGTGACGATGCTTTGAATGGAGAGAGCGCTGTAAAAGCAGCCATGGGAGCCAGAAGTGAGTATATCTTCAATAATTTAAAGGAACCTTTTTGAAGCTTCATATTTTGGACCTGGTCTGCAGCTGTCTTTACGTTGGCTTGGCTTCACTGGGAAGCAGTGGAGCCGTGCCAGTCCCTATCAGCTGGGGCTCCTGGCTCCCTCTGTGCGGCTGGTACCACACTGCAAAGCGAGGCACTATCTAGACAAAGTAAGATTAATTTTTATTTTTTTTTTTCCCCCCTGTGTGTTTTTCTCCTGTGCATCTTGAATCAAACTGTCTGGGTTTAGCGCACTGTAGGAAGAATTTATGCCCTGTTTTGCTGCGTCATTAGCGAGGACTGTGCGCGCAAACGCTGCGGATGGATGGTTTTCTGTAAAGCACTGTTCTGCTCCCTGCTTCCCCGGGGGTGCTCTGCAGATACGGACGTTGGATTTAACGCAGGGTTGAAGTGCAGCTGGATGAGGAGACGAGGAGTGGGTGCCTGCAAGTTGGGGTGCACAGGGGTGCCCTGTGTTAGCCAAGATTTGGGGGAGTTTGGGCTGGTTCTTAGATCTTTCCTCCTCCTTAGGCATACTAGGATTCAACACTCTAAATTATTGGCATTTACAGACCAAAATGCTTCTCCTTCCGCATTGGTGAAGGACACTTGGTACAAGCTGTCTTTCTGCCTTCCCCTCTGTTCTTACTTCAGATGCTTACTGGAGCTGTCACTAACCCGCACGTCCCAGTTTAGTGCCTAAAATGAGGTGGGAAGAGCCCAAGTGGAGATGTCTTCTCCAGGAGGAGGCATCCAGGGTCAGGATCGCTGCTGCAAGTATCATCTGTTCACAGCTTCTCACCAAAAGAGGCTAAAACCAGGAAAACGACTGATACTCATAACAAGTCTAATGTCCTGACAGGAAAAAAGATGAGTGAAGCAACAGCTAGTGGAGATGATGTTTGATTTTCATTTACTCCATCAAACATGCCGTCTAGGTAGTGAGCATCCTTATACACACTGTAGCAAAAATGCACTTTTTTTTTTGGTGGTTCTTTTTCCCACTTTTTGTTTTTTGGCAACTTGATGCACATCCCCCGTGTGCCGTCTTCCGCTTGAGTGCGAGCAAGTCGTGGGCTCACCTCTTGCAGAGAAACGGGGCAGGCTTTAAAAGAGAGTAAGTTCTCCTAACCAGGTATACCTGTGAACAAAGGCGTTAATTACTCTTTGTCCCATGGTAAGGGGAAGGTGGAGTTTGGCCCCTGGCAGCAGGGCTGTCAGCTGCTGCCCGAGGTCATTTCCAAGCAGAAAAAAGGGTATTTGAGGTGTGACTGCAGCCTCTGCGCGCAGGAGGGCTGGATGCTGGGCGCCGAGAGACACGGTCCTCTCCCCACGGGTGGATTTCGGGCAGGCTGTCCTCCAAATCCCAGCCTGGGCTGCGCAGCAGGAGGTGAGACAGCACCTGAAATCTGAGCACTGTGGTATTTTGTTAATGATTATAATGTTGTTAGTAACAATCATCGGTAATGCTGTTTGCGTTGCAGTAAAGCCCAGATGGCCCAATAAAAAACACCAGCGCTCCAGGGCAAACCACATCTTGGTGACTTGTTAACATCTTTTGATCGCTTACCATAAAAAATACAACCTGCAGCGCTCACGGTTAGGGGATATATATCCCCCCGAGGTCCTGTGCTGACTGTGCCTGTCTTTCTCCACCTAAATAAGCTCTTGTACATGTTTACATGACAGGAACTTTAAGGCTTGTGAAGCAAATCAGTTCCCCAAAGAGGGAAAAAAATCATTTTCATGCTCTGGGTACCGTCTGTGCAAACGCAGAGGAGAAGCCTGCTTTGCCGTCTGACCCGGCCGAGAGCGTAGCGGGAGCTGGGACAAGCGTTGGGGCTGGTGGTGTCTGATGGAGAGCGGTGGTGGGGCTCGTCCCGCTGCACCCTCCCCGTCTGAAAGGTGGCCGTGGCTGCAGCAGGACAGGATGCTCGGCCCAGAGGAGGGAAGAGGGTTGGGGCAGGGTTTGCTTGTTGATGGAGGGATCGGCCTCGATACGCGTGTGATGGCTGGTGAGATCTTCATCGTAGGTACTGCCTGAGGAGGCAGCTCACGGGGACTCTCTCTTTTAAACCATTTGTAGGATTTTTTTATATGATTCTCTTCACTCTTCAGTATGTTTTTAAAATGGACCATATCTATATTTTCTATAATGATTTTGGACTTTTTTTTTTTAAAACTTATTTTTATAAATATTTGCGTTCCCGAGGGGGCGTTGTTGAACAGTGAGACCTTGCACACCTACAGCCGTGGTTTCGGTGGCTGCTGCAGGGGGACTGGCAATACCATCAAGTGTCTCCGTGCACCACGGGCTGTAACAATGCGTGTCTTCTCACCCCCACATCACTTTGATGCTTTATCCCAAGGCTCTAATCAACTTCCAGTTAATAGGCAGTACTTGATTAAAATAATAGATTGCTGTTTAATCCAACATACCTGGTTCCTCTGTTGGCTCCTTTTCCCTTTCCCTTGGCCTTTGAGAACATTTAAGGACCATTTAATGAAGTTTGAAATTTTAGAGGGGAAAAAAATCATTGTTGGTGTGTATTGCCAATGGTGCAGTTCTGGATAGTTTAGTTTGCTTTGCTTTCACTGAAATATTTTCTTTTTGAAGAAATACTGCCTGTTTGAGTCTATCCATTCCTTATGTGGCATTACAGCTTGAGATGAGAGGAACTGGGTCTTCCTTGAAATCCTGACTTCTCATCAGAGGTGGATGTTTTGGGATGTTTCTGTATCTGGAATAAATGGTCACTAATGGCACAGGTGGCCCCTGCTGCGCACAGCACAGCTCTGGCCTGCTGTCACCCTTTGCTCCCAGGGATGTTGGAGATGTTCTTGGTACAGACCAGTTTGGTTTTGTATGTTGTCTAACGAGCATTTTTTGGATGTTCGAGAAAATGTTTTGGGATGCTCTTGATCCCCGTGACAGGGTTTCTGGGGCAGTCGGTGGTGGTGGAGACTAGGGGGAGAAGAGCAGCCGTGACCTGGCAGAAAAGGCTCTATGGAGATGGGCCAAAGCTGAAGGTGGTCATCAGCTCCAGACTTCACCGTCCAGGTGAGACCAGGTTAGGCGGAGTGTCAAACTGCTGTGCCAAAGGCTTACAGCTCAAGCACCCACACTTGCTCATCGTAGCTGGAAATAAGACTAACTAGGATTCATTCTGTGTGCGTCCTAAAGGCAGCTTGACTCCTGGTTGAGGAGAAGACAGCTGAAGCTCCCCAGACCTTAAAACGATTTGGTTTTTCCCCGTCACCTCTGTTGGTCAGACTTGTATAGGTGTTGGAGACAAGGTGATGCTTTTGGTGTTTGCCTGCCCTGCACGAGATTTATAAAAGTCCCATGAATGGGATGCAGATATAGCAAGGCTTTTCAACAGTATTTTTTTAATTAACAGGCTGATTTCCAAATGCCCCAATTAGCTGAGCAGGTTGAAGGCTGTTAACGGTTTTGTCCTCCGGCTTCTCCAGAAATACACTCAAATTTTGATTTGTCTGGCTGTGTGTGTCGTGGTTTTGGCCAAATTGGCTAATGGCCGGCAACAGATGCTCCCCCCCAGACTCTCGTGTACGGAGAGGAGGAGGAGAGATAAAGAGATTTACGAGTTTAGAAGAAACTAAACTACTTTAATGAAATATTAACAATAAAATGAAAAGGAAAATAATGAAATAGATCCAGTAGGTACAAAACCATATTAAGCTCCCAGAGTGACGTCACCGGCAGGTACTGGGGAAGTCCCAGGCTGGACTCAGCAACGGGTAGGAACCGGGTTCCAGAGCTGGAGTCAGGAGCCCATGGATCGGGATCAAAGGCAGATGAACAGGCAGGGTCCTCTTCAGACGTCAGACATTGAAGGAAGAGAGTTGACCCTTTGACCCCTCAGCTTTTATACTGAGCATGGGGCAGATGGGATGGAATACCCTGTTGGTCAATTTTGGGTCCCCTGTCCTGTCCGCTCCTCCCCGCAGGTGGGACCCCTCTACGCTTTTCCATTTCTGACCCTCCAATGGGGCAAATAACAAAAATTAGCTGACCTTGGTTGTTATAGCAATAAGTACAATCAAGAGCCTCTCTGTGTACCATCCCTTGGCACAAACTCTCTTATCACTGAGAACGAGCTGTTTCAGACACAATATGCTGTTAATTTCAGAGGGTTAGAAGAGGCCTAACTAAGAAATAAAATTACTAAACAAAGTTGGTTCTGTTTTACCTCAAACCGGGACAGTGTGAAAGCGTGACCTTCAGATGCCAGCGTCCTCTTTAGGTGCTTGTTTGCAGGGATGGAAACCGCAATGTGTTTGGCGTCATTACACATCTACATTTTGACTTGCTGCTTTGGATCTTCATCTCTCCTTTCTCCTATCGCTTTTTCTTCCCCACAAAAAAATATTAAGGCACTTTGTCTTTTGCACACATATATGTGGAAAAAAAATAATCACTAATGTATGAGGCAACCGAAAGTGCTTTTTTCCCATGCTGGAACGCAGAAGGAAGAAGAGGTTTCTGTTTTGAAATGCTATCGTGTTGGGCACCATAACAGCTCTTAGATGGATAGATAATTGGGCAAGTTGCTACTAGAAAATTGTTTCTTGTTGTCTATTAGACACGTGTTTCTGAAGTATTGGACAGTCTGTATAGTCCATATACCTGGAGCTCAGAAGTAGAATCTAATCTGTGGTTAAACCTGTGTAATCCTATCTAGCCAAAGGGAAAAAAAGAAAAAAACATTGATGTCAGCACTGGATTTTCTAGGGATTTATACCTGTTTAATTTGGATCAGAATTTGGCCTTTTGTGTCTGGTGTTATAAAATACTTCATGTGTTTATGCACCGGACACCATATGGTCCGTGCTGGGGTCTGGGGAGAGCGGAGCGCTCCCGGCCGGCGCCTCTCACGGTCCTGGCTGCTTTGCCCCGGGTCTTGTGGCCACACGAGGTGACCCAGCAGGTCTTGTGTGGACACCTCCTGCTCTTGGGGCGGTGGGAGAGGGGCACAGGGACACGCGCTGGCAGTGGGAGACCTTGGCCTCCTGGAGACCACCCTGCCCAGCTGAGCCTCTCCGCAGCAGCGCTTCAAAAGCCCTTCTGGGAGGAGGAAGGTCCCCATTGCTCGCCGTCCTCCAGACCCCCATCAGTGGCTTCCCGGTCTCCGCAATCGGCGCTGTTTGTCGGCCTGGAGCAGGGGACAGCGAGGGTCGGTCGGAGATGCTGAGTGGGGTCCTGCAGCCCCGGTCCTGGGTTGGGGTCACTCAGGGAGGATGCTGCAGGGATGGATTTGGCTTTCTGCAGCAGACTCGCTGCTTTAACGAGGAGGAGTGAAACACTATTAATCCTGGTGAGAGCAAGAAGATGCTGATGCTTCCTGAGCCAATCTGTTGCTTGCTTAGAAGGCAAAATTAGATTCTTCAAGTGGACTGATGTAGTTAATAATGGTACCTCATTGCAGACATAGCAGAAACCGCTTGTCCTGGAGCTCTCTAGAATTTTTCAGGAATCTTTTTCTCCTAAAGAAACAAGCAAACCCTCCTCTCTGCAGGCTGATGATGAGCGCTTGCTCATTGTGCCAAGCCCATTAATTTAAGCAGCGTCGTACCTCTCTCGACCTCGGCGTTTTCATCTTGTTTGGCTTATGCCGTGGCAAAACAAATTGTTCCAACGTCTCACAGGGCCATAATCTTTCTGTGTATCAAATGAGGAAAAATCTCGATGGCAGTAGCTGTTCTGGGCGCTAGAGCGGTGGCTGGAGATGAAATGCCTGTGCCTGTGGCCGTCGGAGGAGGGACATGAAGGTGCTGGCAGAGGCTGCCTCCCCCGCGCGGCCATCCGTGCCTTCCTGTACACGTGCTGTGCAGCGTTGGTGTTGGAGCCCGTTCGTGTGAGGTGTATAAATATGCAGGAAGGCATTCATGGGCTTTGTTGGATCTGGGGCTCGTAGTGCAGAGAATTAAGATGCAATTTAAAAAAAAAAGAGGAATTGGAGGTGGAAAAAGCCATCTGTAGATGCTCCTTTTCGATACCTTTTAGCTGTTGCACTAGATGCATCCAGTCCCTTATTGCAGTTTCTCCTGATGAGATAGTTTCGTGAGGTGTCACCCCTGTGTGTCCTTGAGATCTCTGCGAGACACGCCTGTGCGTTGGCCTTTCCCCTGCTCCTTGGGTCTCCGCTTTCTGCTACGGGACTTTCCTCTCCCTCTCTGAGGCCAGACCCCGATTAGCCAAATGCCCGGCTCGGGGTGCAGCGCTGGGCGCATCCCCAGGGTCCCCTTCTCAGGGTCCTCTTCCCAGGCTGCCCCAGCCAGAGCGCAGGGGCTGCCCTCGCAGCAGGGCGAGGAGGGAAATGGTTTTCCAGAGAGAGTTTCCTTGGCGCGGTGGTGTTCTCCCACGTGGAGCAGCAGCTGGATGCTGGAGCCTCGGTGGCTCTGTGGGTGGCTGGGATCCGGCCGCACGCTCAAGCGGTTCCAGTTCCCTCTGGAGCTGGGCAGGCGCAGACGCGTCAGGGAGCAGCCTCACGGAGGAGATGCTGGGAAGCGAGTTTTACGTGCGCATTGGAGCCTGATGGAGATTAAATTGATAAATGTGAAACCACTGCGTTTTCTCCTGTGCTTTTCTCTCTTCTCTGCTAAATATTACAGGCCACGTTCAAGGAGCAAGGGGCAGAATTTGGTCCATACCCGTGACCTTAGCGGTGTGCATTATTAGCCCTGCTGCTGCTCGCTCCTAGCAGCACCCTCTTTGTGCTAAACAGCTTTTTAATATTGATGTCAAGCAGTTCAGAAGTAGTTTTCAGACCTGCTTAACCTGGCAGCTCAGACCCACTTGCTGGTGGCAGAGCATAGAAAATGCTGGGCACTGGATTCTGCCTGCAGAGGACGGGGGACGAACCGTGGAAGCATGTGAAATAGGGCACTTTGTGAGACCCTGCCGAGCCCTGAGGCTGAAATGGGGAAGTGCAGGGAGTGTTGATGGGTCAGTGCCAACGGGATTGTGGTTCCTGCCAGAGAGACCCCATGGTCTCGTGAGACCTGTGTCCTCAGGGAGACTCTGCCGCTCAGTTGCCTGTGTGCAGCCTCGGGCTTATTTTCCCCTTTTCCCCTGGTTTGGCTGTAATCCGAGGATGCATCCGGGCACATTGTGCTGTGTGGTTGAAGGTTTCTGCGTGGGGGTTTTGGAGCTCGCAGCACGCCCCGGCGGGGTTGGGAGTGCCCCTGCTGCAAAGCCCCTGCCTGGAGAATACTTACCGCGTAGGTGTTTATTCAGTGTCTAGCCTGGTGGGCCAAGGGGATCGGGGGAAACCTTTACAGGCTGTGGCAACTGCAATTGCAGGTATATAATAGCGGGTAGGATTTTTTTTTTAACAACTTTCACGCCTGATGATTGACCCAGGCACCCGTTATTCTCCTCTAGACCAGCTATAAAAATTTTTTTTGCTCTCTAGTATTGAGATTGAATACCTTTACGCTGTAGTGGAAAGGAAAAGGGCAGGGCCCTATAATTCCTTGAAGGTCTCTTCCCCTGAGAGCTGGTCCCTGTGGCTGTGTCCAGCGGCGGGCTGGCATGTTGTCCTGCGACGTGGTGTATTGGAGGGGTGCACACGCCTTGCGCCAAGGGGCGCTCAATTGTTTATGGCATTTTAAACTCCGCAGGATGCAACCGAATTACAGAATCACGGAATGGTTTGGGTTGGAAGGGACCTTAAAGACCGTCCAGTCCCATCCCCCTGCCCTGGGCAGGGACACCTCACGCTAGACCAGGTTGCTCAAAGCCTCATCCAGCCTGGCCTTGAACACCTCCAGGGATGGGGCATTGATAACTTCCCATGTTCTGCTTGATGTCTAGCCTGAGTAAGAAGGCAGATGTAAAACAGAGGCACATTACTGCTGGTTATTTTTCTTCTCTCCAAGTGAAATGATGAGTGGTGTTCCCCAGGGGTCAGTACTGGGTCCAGTCCTCTTCAATATATTCATCAATGACCTGGACGAGGGGACAGAGTGCACCCTCAGCAAGTTTGCCAATGATACAAAGCTGGGGGGGGTGGCTGACACACCAGAAGGCTGTGCCGCCATCCAGAGAGACCTGGACAGGCTGGAGAGTTGGGCAAAGAGGAACCTTATGAAATTCAACAAGGGCAAGTGTAGGGTGCTGCACCTGGGGAGGAATAACCCCATGCACCAGTACAGGTTGGGGGCTGACCTGCTGGAGAGCAGCTCAGCTGAAAGAGACCTGGCAGTCCTGGTGGACAACAGGATGCCCATGAGCCAGCAATGTGCCCTCGTGGCCAAGAAGGCCAATGGCATCCTGGGGTACATCAAGAAGAGTGTGGCCAGCAGGTCGAGGGAGGTCATCCTCCTCCTCTGCTCTGCCCTGGTGAAGCCACATCTAGAGTACTGTGTCCAGTTCTGGGCTCCCCGGTTCAAGAAGGACAGGGAACTGCTGGAGAGGGTGCAGCAAAGGGCTACCAAGACGACCAGGGGACTCGAACACATCTCTTATGAAGAAAGGCTGAGGGATTTGGGTCTCTTCAGTCTGGAAAAAAGACGGCTGAGGGGGGACCTTATCAATGCTTATAAATACTTAAAAGGTGGGTGTCAGGAGGATGGGGCCAGGCTCTTTTCAGTGGTGCTCAGTGACAGGACAAGAGGCAACAGGCACAAACTTGAACAGAGGAAGTTCCATCTCGACATGAGGAGGAACTTCTTTACCCTGAGGGTGGCAGAGCCCTGGCACAGGCTGCCCAGGGAGGCAGTGGAGTCTCCGTGTCTGGAGACATTCCAAACCCGCCTGGACGCGTTCCTGTGCAACCTGCTCTGGGTGACCCTGCTCTGGCAGGGGTTGGACTAGATGATCTCCAGAGGTCCCTTCCAACCCTATGGTTCTATGATTCTATAAAAAAAATGGTTTTAATTGCATTGCAGGTAACTGATGTAGGTGACTGAAGAAGAGTTAAATTATTTGTGCCAGAGCTCCCACACACTCCAGCATGCTGAGGTTTCTCTGCCGGTTACTCTGGGAGAGGAGAGGCTGCCGGAGGCGCTCCGGTGTCAGCAGAGGCACTGTGCGGCAGGACTCTGCGTTGCAGCGTGGCTGTAACTGCTGGACACGTCTGGCAGAGTGCTCACAGGAGATGCAGGTGGTTTGTGGCCCCAGCTGAGCAAGGTGGTTCTGCGTGCAGCTGGTCCTCCATCACCTAAGCAGGACTGATAGCCTTGCAGTTAGTTTAAGGAAATGTTCTGAATTAGCGCTCCCTCCTGGTCATTTCAAGGCTGCCATTACGTTCAATCAAAGGATGAATTAATATTTGAAATGCCAGCTTAAATTCTACTACTGCGCATAAGTCATAAATCACGATTGTTTTGCAGGTGTGCTCTTCACAAGTACCTGGTTTGCAAATCTCAGTGCAGACACAAAGGGGAAGGTAAAGGGCATTTTGGCTGGATCTGCTGCCTGAGCTGCTGGTCAGAGGCGAGTGCCTGATTATGTAGCAACAAGCAAAACTGTCAACCGGTGAAAAGCAATTCTACGTGACCAAGGTTGTTAGGAGATAAGGGAAAGCTAGGGCTGGAGTTGCACCTGGAGCCAAGCGTTGGAGCTCCAAGCCCCATGGCATCTCCTGGCTGTCCCTGCCGCCGCTGGGATGCAGCTCTGGGCTGTGCAGTGCCGGGTACCCGCCGTGCTGCGCTGCTCAGCCCTGCGGGGAGCACGGCAGCCGGGCCGGAGGTGCGACCCAGCCTCCCCTCCCGCACCAGAGCCCCGCGGGGGACGTCGGCCCCAACCCCAAAGAAAAGTTTCATGTGGCACCCAGGCCCCTGTCAGTTTGGTATGGATCATTAGGGAGCGCTGCATCAATAAGTTTATAACATAAAAATGTTTTATTTACATGGCATTGTTTGTCCTCCAGAATTCAACCCTTTAAATAGACCTAAGCGAACCCAATTTTCTTTTATATTTCCGCATTTCTATTGTAAGGAGATTTTTTTGAAGAAGCCTTTCTGTTTCCAAATGCATTCCTCCGTAAAGAGCAGCTGCAGAAGGAATTGGTTTGACCTCTGCTTCCTTAATTGCTTTTTGCTCGGTGGTGGCCTGGAAATGGATGTTGTGATTGTGTAAATTACTGCGATGGTGGAAAAAGAGCTCATGAGATCAGGTGTGTAGTTTCTGTCAGGAAAATAGGTTTCTTAAATGGAAAGCGGTCTCTACCTGTCCATAGCCAGAGCCTGGGTCAGTCTGAAAACTGCAAATGATAATTACCTCATTTTCTGCTTCTGAGCAGCTCCACAGAGTTACTGTTTCTTGTGGCCAAGAGTAGATTTAATCTGAAATTTACTCCAAGCTCCTTTCAGACTCTGGAAGGGGTTGCTCAGGGAATCAGGGGATGCTCAGGGAATCAGGACATCAGGGAATATAGTTTGGTCTGCTTGTGCTGTAACCTGGGCTCAGAGCACGGCGCAGCGCCCAACTGCTGTCCCGTGGGCTGGACCACAAGGTCTTCTCACCTCTACCTGTTGTGGAACAAGCTGGAAAGAAAGAGCCAGAGCTTTTCTCCTCCTGAGGCTAATGGCACGAGCTTGTGTGGAGTTGGCCTTGCTGCAGGTGGGACTATAGCCGTGGTGCGCAGGTTGATGGCACACGCGTGTGTGCATTAAAGCAGAGGGGCTCTGGCAGAGCCTGCCCCAGGCTGGTGGCCCTTCCGCAGCTCTGCAGGGGTTTGCTGCTCAGTGGGGCTCGTGGGGCTACCTGTGGATGTCTCCTGCATCGGCAGGTCCCCTTCCAGCCAGGGCAGGGTCAGCTCCAGGACGGTGCGGAGCTCAGCCTCTGTCTTGAAAAGTTGTCATTTTGGGATAGTGCCTGAGCCAGCTGGGAGTCCTGGTTGGCACATGAGCGGTACGTGTGGGGTCTGTATCGAGAGTGGGATGTTCACCACTTCTGCTGGGCTTTGGAGCAGACTGAAGGGTCAGACGTGAGTGTAGATTGTGTAAAATGTGTAATGGCTATTGTGTGCTTGTTGGCGTTCAAGGAAATGTTTCCTCGTCTGTTTGAGAAGAGAAGTGATTGCTGCAGCAGGGGAAGGAAGCGGGGGAGCTGCCCCCCGTCCCTGCCCCAGGACGGGAGCCCGCGGTGCAGAACGGCTCCAGGCTGGTGCAGCAGCTCACCCCCCTGGGCTTACGGGCTCCTACAGCTGTCCTTTCCAAGCTGCTCTTGGAAGAACTGGTGACAGCAGCAGGGAAAACCGTGCTCCTGAATGTGAGCACAGAAGAGGGCTTATTTTCACAACACTACCTCTAGCACTCGCCATCTAAACTAGTGAACGATAGAAGCAACAATGCTTGCATAATTAGCCCGTTAATACCCTAAAGGAATCAACATGCTGATTACCTGACGCGATGAGATTAGCAAGATGCTTTATAAGAATTCAAAGTACTCGGATCACCAGTAAAATAACAGGTCCCCTTAGTTAGCACACCTACCCATTTTACAATCCTGACGGATTATTTTTGAAGAATTGGTATGCCTGGGGTACTTCCCCACTGTTAATTTATCCTGTGATTAATCGATGGCCTTTAAGACTTCTTGGTTTAAATTTCTTGGTATTGTCTCCCAGGATTAGGCTTCATTTTCTTTCATTCTTGGAAAAAAGAAGGGAAATAAACCACCTATATAAAAAAAATTAGGGAGGCACTTGGTTTGGTGTTATTTTTATGTGATTTTATCACAATATTTGTTTTCTCTAGGAGAAGAAATCATAGCAGGACATGTAGCATAGCCACGCTATCTACACTCGTGATCCATTGCCTCGTAGGAGAACTCGTTAATAACTCTGTCAGGCTGTGTACTAGTTGGAGATGGATGGCTTAAAATTCTTCACCGCCTGCTCAAAATGTGCCTTTTTCCAACTAACACCAACCTGGCCTTTCGACAGGGGCACTTCCTCGGCGGCACGTCGCAGAGAGCTGATGGCCTCACCCCCAGATAACTGGTGGCGACGGGCAGGAGGGATGCGGTCTTCCTAAGGGGAAGATGTACCCCCATTTCATTTTTAACCGTAGTTTGAGGGTAGACGTACAATGCTCTGAGTTGCCGTGTAATTTGTTTTTAGTGCAATTATTTGGAGAAATGATTGGGATGCTTGAAGGTTTGCTGTAACCAGAAATATCCCCCGGTAATTTGATGTGGAGAAGCATCCCTGCCCATAACCTGTGTGTCAGAGCTGTCGGAAGGTGTAAAGCGAGATGTAACCTTCTGCAGCTTTATTTTGGGACTGCGCTGGCAGGTGGCACCTGAGTCACCCAGAGCAAGATCCCATACTGGTGCAGTAGCTAGGAACCAGCCTTGCAGAGGAAGGAGACGGTAGAGACACTGAGTTCCACGTTAAAATGATACTATATATGGGATATATTACAATAGGGAATGCACAGCCTTGACAAAGATGCGTGGCTAAAAGCGAGGTGGAGTGCTCGGTGTCTTCCCTGCCTGCAAGGGTGCGTGCTGCGTCGAGTGATGCTGCCAGGGATGCCAAGGATGGCTTTGCTGCCGGCGCTGGTTTCCAGCAGCCCTGGAGAGCTGGTGCTGCTGGCAGGGCAGCAGCGGCAGCACTCGGCTCCTCGCCAGGCTCTCGGCTCCGTGCCAGCCTGCGCTCCCCCTTTGAACTTGCCTGGGTGGATTTGGAGCCCCTGCAGACATTTGTTCTTAAAAATCCCTCTCTTTCCTGAGGAGACTTTTTAATCCTTAATATTCCAACCGGTGGCCGTGGATGTGCAGGCTTCGGTTTGCACAGACTTTTTGTTCGACTTTGTAATGAGCCGAGGCAGGGCTTCAGAACACAAAGTGCTTCTGCTGCTGTCCGGCAGCAGCGCCCAGCCTTTCCCGGGATCAGCCCGTCAGTAGAGTTTGCTGCTGTCTGCGGTCTTTTGTTCCAGGAGACTGCGCTAATCCAAAGGACAGGGTGTTGGGTTGATGTCTCTCCCTTGGTCAGTTTCCTGGACTTTAACAAGGAGCTGCAGCCATAATTATGGCAAATTGTTTCTGTATAAGCATCCCGCTGACAGCCTGTACATGTGTGATTCCTGTCCCCGGCTCAGGAAGGCTATTGATTAGCACTGGAATGGTGCATGAACATTTGCGTTTGGAGGAGGACAGTTTGAGATGCTGCCCATTCATTTACCCAGGTGCGGGCTGCTTGGCTGCTGTCATCATTTCATGATGCCCAGACGGAGCTTTTGCTATTTCTTTACACAATGTAATTCTGCTTCAAGGTCAGGTTGGACGGGGCTTGGAACAACCTGGGCTAGCGGGAGGTGTCCCTGCCCAGGGCAGGGGGGCTGGAACAAGATGATCTTTAAGGTCCCTTCCAACCCAAACCATCCTATGATTCTACTTTGCCTATTGCTAGATACCGTGATAACAGTGGATTTGTGTCCTGTTTATTTGCAATGTATTTCCATCAATTTTTGAGGTGCTGAATTAGATGCCAAAAACGCTGGCGTCTGCTGTGCTGCGTGATGGGGCTCCAAGGGCAGGGCTCCGGGTGGACAAGGGATGCCTTTGCCTTGACCGGTCTCTGTTTGTGCTCTTCCCAGTGTACGGGCACAACGTGAAGAGCAGCAACGACTTCATCGGGAGGATCGTGATCGGGCAGTACTCGACGGGTGCCCCTGAGTCCAACCACTGGCGCCGGATGCTCAACGCGCACAGGACGGCTGTGGAGCAATGGCACAGCCTGCGGTCCCGGGAGGAGTGCGACCGCGTCTCTCCGGCGTCCCTGGAGGTGACATGAGGTGGGGGACTAACAGCAGCCAGACCAAGCAGGCGGACGAGGAAAAAACCAGAAAAATAAACCACCGACCAAAACACCCCCCCTCACACCCTACATGCACCCTACCAGCCGTGCTGGCCTCTGTGAACTGTGTCCCCCCCAGGTCCTGGCCGTTCCCCTGGGGCCACCAGTGGCCCGGCCGGCCAGACCTCTCGCTGCTCGCACCCGGCACCGCTCAGCCGTTTGCATCCCGCGCCGGGGAGCGTGTGGCCGGGCGGCGTGGGCTGTGTGTGGAGGTGCCACGGGAAGCGCTGAGCGGGCGGAAGAGTTGGGAGTTGCCTCCGCTGTCCTTCCAGTCCAAATCCATGGCTCATCCTCCTGGAGATATAAGTACCTGTGTGCTCTCGTTGGTGAACGTGGTAATTAGGCTAGAATATTTTTTTAAACGGTAGAACCTGTGGTGAAATCGATTCTGACTCCAGTTTTGTCCTTGTACTAGTTTTAACAGAGTTAAGCTCCTGTTAGTACGTACGCGTGCATTTGTGTGCCGGGGCACGTGTGGCTGTGCAGCCCCGCGTCAAACGGATCCAACGTCACGTCAGCGGTGAGACCTGCCACTCTCGATAGCAGTCTGTGTGCGTCAAGTAGATACAGTGATGATATAGCAAAGTAAACATTTCCAGTAGCATTCGTACCAGGAAAGTCAGCTCATGTCTCTTCAAACCTGCGTTGTGCAAAAGAAACCTGCTGCGGGGGACTTTTGCAGTTCAGAAGACCCAAAATACAGAATTTTAATTCTCTCACAGACTGCAGTGGCTCTTTCTGTGTTGTGTGTGTTAACCCAGGTAGTTTTCCAGGTCACCAAGTGAACTTAGCTACGGTCAAGCTGTCCTGTTGGTTGCTTCTGTACATTTTATTTTTTCACAGCATATTGTCTGGTATGATGCAGATTGTATATTTATTGAAAATAAAATTCTATTTAATTGTGTCACGTAGGCTGGGGTGATACTTGTTAGCAGAGTTCAGCTTTGTGTTGAGTTCCATCAGTTATGTTTATGGCACAAGGAACGCCAAAGTGTTGGCGTTTACCCCCTTGATGCTCACTGCAGATGAACCAGGAGTCATTTTAGAGAAACTGGGGACCTGCTGATGGAGATCGGTCGGGAGAGTGAGCCAAGTGCATGGCTCTGGCCCTGCGTGCGTCCCATCCAGAAGATGCCCAATGCACTGCGGGTCAGACAAAGTCTCTGCACCGGGCTCTGGGTCTTGGTTCTTTGTGGGAGTGGGCTCCAAATTATTGCTCTATTTTTCATAGAAATCTGTGTCTTGTTTACAGCCCGTTGAAGAAGTCAGAGAAGGACATCACCCTGAAGAGAGCCGGGCCTGGCTCATGACTTGTCTCTCCATGTCTTCGTTCTGGAGAAGGAAGGATCGGTTCTGTCTCCAGCAGTGGTTATCTGTGTTGGGCTGGAAAACCTCGGGGTGTTACGGATGGGTCGGCTCTGCCACATCAGTGCTGCTGTGACCAAGCAGAGGAGGTGGAGCGGGGCCCCGGGCTCTGGCCATATCCTGCTCCCTCGGGCAGCTGTGAAATGGCTGGGCAGTGGCCCGTGGCCCCTGCAGTGTCCTGTGCCCATGGCCCACTCCCCCTCCACGCACCCCACGGTGCGGAGCCTTCCCACAGCCGTGCTGGTCCCCAGGGACCCCATCGGCTGCTTGGGAGAGGAGCAAACCAGTGTGCTCGCTGTCTGCCTCCGCTCAGAGCAAAGTCCTCTTTCACTGGAAGCGGGAGAGTTGCCTTGAGCAGAGCAGAGGTGTTTGGGGTGGGGACTGGGGGCTGGTGCTGCGGGAAGCTTTGCCTTCGCTTGTGGCCGCTCTGAAACTGGAGGCCAGAGCGATGCCCGTCCAGAGCATCCTGCGGTGGGGCAGGTGGCGGTCATCTCCCTCCCCTTTGTTCATCCAGCGCTGCCCAGAATGAGCTCCCGTTACCTCCTGTGCTTCTAATATTTTGATTTTTAAAAGAAAACAATACATTTATATGCCTATTTCACCTCTTTGTTGTTTGGCTACTACAGTTATGGACAGGTGAGTCAAAAAGCAAAAAAAAAAAAAAAAAACAAAAAAAAAAAACGCTGAGTGCTTGTTTGGGCAGATGTTGGTGTGGGTCAATAGTCCTTGCTGCAGTAGAGGGTGTTTGCACTCCAGCGTGAAGGTCTGTGTTGTAACTCTGATACCAGCGTCCCTGCAGCACACCTTCGCTCTGGGACCTGCTCTGGTTTACGTTGAGTTGTGGGTGTTTCGTTCCCTTCTGCGCTCGGAGCATCCCTGTGTGACAGCGTCTCCATGCGACAGGCAGTCTGATACGGTGACCCTGCCATCCAGGAGGAGGGAATGCAAAGCATACAAGGAGGCTACAGAGATGTCGCCTCCTCTCTTGATCCAGAAGCCATCTCAGAGCAGACACCCTGCTGACGGGCCAAGCTTTGCGTGGCCTTGGATAGAGGATGGCAGAAAAGGCCTCGAGGACCTTGTTGCCAAACTGTCGCCCAGTTGTTGTGGCTGGGGGTGAACACAGGTAGGACTTTACCCCTGGTGTGGCGGTGCACACTGTGCCCTGGTGAACACCCTTGCTTTTTACTGACCGCTGCAGGTAGGTCCCTGCTGCTCCCCAGCACAGTGGCGTATGCTAGCAGCGCAAAGCGATGGGGACAGTGGTTGCTGCAGGGCTGGCCGTGGGCATCCTCTTTCAGAGCATGTTGTGGATGGGGGGGGCTTTCAATTCTAACCCGCCTCTCTGCAAGGTGAAATTCCTCCTCTGTCCCACAGCGAGGTCGATAGCAAAGCTCTGTTCTCTGGCTTCCTCCTGGTTTGTCTTATCAATAAATCACGGTGGAGAGGGAGCCCGCAGGGTGTCCTGGGCAAACATGCACTGTAGGAGGCCGATCTCTTCCCGTAACTTGAAAAGGCTCAGACAAGGGGCTGTGGTCTCAGCAGTTGATGCCGTTAACATTAATATTCTTCCACATGGGGTCCATGGGCAGCAGCACGAGCTGTGGGCATCCACTGAAGCTGACCTGAGACCTGCCATGTGCTTTGCTCCAGCACTAGGGATGAATTGTTAACACAAGGCGCTCTTGCCCATGAGTTTGTCCTCAGCCATGTGGTCTCTCTTTCCCAGGGAGGGGGGTGTTGTGTACATACACTGCCAAAAATTGGTGAGGGAACCCTGAGGAAAGGTCAATAAAAGCAGGATTGAAGCGCGCTGAGGAGCTCCTGACCTGGAGGGTCATCAGAAACCAGCCTGGGGAGGGAGGGGAGCAGAAGGGCTGAATAAAGGAGACGTGGCTGTGCTCCTGGGGCTGCGTCCCACAGGTAAAGCAGAGAATCATAGCATGGTTTGGGTTGGAAGAGACCTTAAAGATCATCTTGTTCCAACCCCCTGCCCTGGGCAGGGACACTTCCCACTAGAGCAGGCTGCCCAAAGCCCCATCCAGCCTGGCTTTGGACACCTCCAGGGACTGGAAGCACATCTCGTGCTTTGTGAAAGGGGAAGGTGACCCGAAGTGCAGCTGCAGCTCCAGGCGGCTCGTGCAGGACGTGCGTGTACTGTCCCGGTGGTGGGAGCAAAGCTGGTGCCCAGCTGCCGGGCCGGGCACGGAGCCGCCGGCTCGGGGGGCAGCACGGGGGGCTCGGTGCTCCTGCCTGCGCTGGTGGGGATGCTGCTGCGGCGGGTCTGTCGTTAGAAACAGGATTGAAGTTATCCTGGATCTCTGCTCCCTCTTTAAGCACAAACGTCAGTGCTTTGGGGATAGATTAATATGCTCAAAGAGTTTTGTTCCGTAGTTTGCTGGTAATTGCTTGTAGCCCTGGCTTTGTCTGGGGCTGGTGCACAGTTAAGAAGGGAGAAGGCGTGCCTTGGCTTCTAATACTCTTGAATTCCTTCATTTTTAGTGGGCTAATATAGCAATAGACTTTTCCTTGGGCCATACAGTTTCAGACCAACGTATGGAACTGCAAATGAAAGGGGGAAGGGAGTTTTCTAAAAAGGTTTTATTTAATGCAAAGAAAATAATATATGAAAATTCATTGAATTGAGTTACTGTCTCTGGAGGAAGTCTGGATACTTTGCTATACTGAAAGCTTTCTATCACCCCAAATTGTTTCTACCTGGATCTTGCCTGTAAAAACAGGGGTCGTACCAACTGAAGTCCCAGAAAACACTGAAAATTTTAATCTGTAGCTAAAAATAAAAAAGGAATAGCATTGGCTTTATTCCCAAGTGGTTTGTTCAATGCTGATTTAAGGCATAAATTTGAAATGGAGCAGGACCACAAAAATGTCATAGCATTTGTGCCTATACTGTTTCCCTATCAGTGCAACAGCTAGGAAAGGACTTTATACAGTATTTTTAAAAATACAAAATTTATTTCCAAAAATGTTTTGACTACGGAAAGGAGATGTGCTAGATAATATTGACTGTTAATAATATTGTCTGCTGCCTGATGCTGAAGGCTTTCTGCTGTTACAGGGCTGCATGGACCCAGCAGATGGGCATCGCGTGAGCTCCTGAAACAGCCTCGGACCCCCTGGCACAGCTGGTGGTTTCCCCTTCCAGGCTGTTTTTGTGTGTCAAAGCATTGCCTTTGTTTGGTGGGGCAGAATGGGGTAGTAATGGGTTAAACCCCACAGTTACAGGCTGCACAGAGCCTGCACAAGGCCGTGCTCCCCTGCAGCCCTGGGGACCCCCTCCACCTGTTTCCCCAGCTGCAGCCGGCCTTTGCCGGGGTGCCTTTGCCGGGGTGCCTTTGCCGGGGTGCCCACACCGCGGTCCAGTTGCTTCCTGAGACATTATTTTGTGTCCCCAGTTTAGCACTGCCCAGCTGCCCTGCGTTTGAAGGGCTGCACAGCAGGCAAAAGGGGCACATTTTTCAGGCACCCCAAGGTCAAGGTCTGCCCCGAGCTCCCCTCCGTGCCTGGCCGCTGATGCCCGCCAGCATCCCTGGGGGGCCAGGCAGCCAGCACGGGGCAGCTGGGCAGCGCTAAACTGGGGACACAAAATAATGTCTCAGGAAGCAACTGGAGGGGGTAGATAAGGGATTTCCCCGCTTGCCTGCAGCCTCCGTCCTGTGACAAAGGCTGTCCAGGAGGAGATGTGCACCCCATGAGTTATGCCCTGGGCAAAGGTCTGGGCGCAGGTCCCTTGGTGTGGGATGCAATGAGCACGCCTGGGCTCAGCCGGCGGGTGGGGAGGCGTGTGTCGCTGGGATGGGAGAGCTGCTGCTTTTGGGGGAGGGAGCAGCACAGCGCCTATATCCTCCTCCGCGCCGGCAGCCTCCCTGGCACAGCTGGGAGGTCCCGGACGAGCAGTGACCCCAGCCACCGGCTGCCCGCGGAGCTGGGGGAGCGCCCCGTCCTCCCTCCCTGGCGATGGGCACCGGCTGGGATGTGTGTGTGCTCCTCTCCACGGTGGTGTTCGCTGCCCAGGCTTTCCCCCAGACAAACATAAAGATCAGCCAAGGTGAGTGCAAAGTGTTGATTGTGACTTGGGATAAAGGTAACCTTAAACTGCGGCGGCTTTAGCAGGGAGAGGAGAGCGCGGACCTCCTGCAGGGTCACCAGCTGGCTTTTCCCTTTCTCCAGCTGCTCCAGAAATTTCTGATTTTCCTCAAAATCAACTTTCTTCATTTGGGGGTGTGTGCCAAGAGCAGCCCCGGTCTCTCTCTCATCCCCCGGGATGTTGAAGCTGTCCCTGCTCTGGCTTTGTTTCTGTGTGTAAGGCTGCGCCTTCGCCTTCAGCAAGGCACGCTCGGGTGGCACCGTGCCGTGGACCTTCAGCCGTCCTTCCCGTGGGTCCCACATGGACGGCAGGGGCAGCGGGCAGAAATAGCTGCCCACACGCGTGAGCGGCGCAGGACTGCAGCCACACAGCCCAGCAGGACAGGCTGGGGGGGCACCGTGGCTCCCCATTCATTTATTGACGCTTACTGCGTGTGAAAAGCGGCCACAAATAAGTGATTCCCACTTATTTCCAACCCCCCCCCCCCTTTTTTTTTTTCCTGAGCTGTTGGCGATGGCGGCTGCTTCGTGTCATTTTAAGTTCTTGCAAACTTTTTCACGGGGCTGGTGTGAGCGAGTCCCTGCTCCGAGTTTCTTTGCGCCCTGTTAGATTTGTACGGGAATGTGAGCAGAAAGGGACTCCTTAAGTGGTGTTCAGTGGGTTCATGAGAAAAAGGATACAAGCCCAGCTTTCCTGCCAGACACCTACTCCGTGGGAGCTTCGCCAGAGCTAATTAAGGAGGAAAAAGCCCCTGCAAGATAACTCCTATCTGTTAGTGCCAGGAGGAGGGCTGCTGCCGGCAAGATGCTGTAGCCTCACGACTCCAAATGAACATGGCAGAATATTTGAAGCTGTAAAACCAGCTTGGTTTTGTCACAGGGTTTAGAAAAACGAAGCCCTCTGTGCGAAGGTGTGTCACTTCCAATGTGCTTCAACTCGTATTTAAAATTTTACTTGGAAATTTCTAATGTGTGCTTTAAAAACCACATCAGAATGTGTAAAATACTGCCCAGTTATTAAATGAGCTTTATGTCCAGTGGATACCATCCCTCCGGCTCCGTACATCCCCAAAACACAGGCTGAAAACCCTCCCGTGATCTGCTTTTTTTGAAGGTGGGCGCTAAGCATGAGAGTTTTTCATCTGTTAATGAAAGATAAATATTGCAAATCACATGAATGTGAGATTGTTTGTCCATAATGACTGTGATGTCAGGGCTTAAGGACGTGCTCTTAAAGCCATGGGTGACCTGAGGCAACTCAGCATCACACAGTAGCACTGTCTTAGCTCTTGCCCACCAAACCTCCTTTTTAGTGCTTATTTTTGGATTTTATTCGATAAAGAGGACATGGGCTGGTGGATGTGGCAAGGCTGTGGTGGGATGGATGTCTGGCTCAGCTGGCACTTTGAATCCCCCGGTCTCGCTGCAGGCTGCTCCTGCTGAAGCCATCCTGGAGGGTCCTGGGGCTCCCCTGTCCCAGCCCTGTTGTCTCGCCCATCCCCTATAACCTCCTGCTGCTCCAGCAGTGCCAACACAGGGTAAAGCCATGCTGCTCTCATCTTCCCATTGGCCCCGAGCTGGTAAGAAGTGACTCGGTGTTGGTGAACACCAGGATGCTCATCCTGAGCCCCAGTTCTGACCGCCATCTGGGGAACGCTCCCCATCCCTCACCCTTGGCTTTGCAGCCCTCGGGTACCAGCAGAGTGTCTCTGCTGGCAGCTCTGCCCTGGGAAGGACCCAGCCTTGCACGTGACAGGGATCTCCTCAGCTCTGCTTCGTTGGCATCGACTTCAGACAAACCTCTTGAGTGTTGACAGACACCCTCCAAACCCTGCTGCTTGCCAAGAGCTGAAGAGGTTCACTTGCTTTCTCAGGTCAGATGGCAGCATTAGTGTATGGATGTGCCAAGGGGGACGTTTCAAGACCGTGTCTTTCAGTGAGGTGTCTCCTAACATCTCCAAGCTTTTTGCTATGTCATCAGCTGTTGGTTAAACGGAGCCCTTCAATGCTCTGCAGCAGGAAGAGCATCTGCTGCCAGCACTGACCTGATCTGATCTGCCGTCCAAAATGCTTTGATGGAGCTGCAGTCCTCCCGGGAGTCTTCCTTGCCTGGGCATCTCTTGCCAACCTTGTTGTAGCCCCAAACTTTATATCTCAAATCTGTGGATCGCTGGAGTGAGGCAGCATTGCACCTTGGGATGAAGCTGGTCAGGAAGAAACCTGCTCTTCACTGCCCGAGTCTGTGGGAGTCACGCAGATGGTATTTCACCTTTCTCAGCAGCATCCTGGAATAAAGAAAAACTCGTGGAACTGGCTGGGGTTTTCTCAGTTAATTATTTCCAGTTGGAAAGTGGCCACCTGGGGAAGTGAAACTTTCTGGCAGAGCAGTGCCAGCTTCTGCAAGATTTTGACAAGTGCTTTTCCCAGTGGTTCTGCTGTGGGTCTCAGCTAGTAAATAAATAAAAAGATAACAGTTTTGTTGGCGCAGAAACAAATCCAGAGAATGCAAAACTCTCTTTCCAACCCCAGATTGTTGTTTCCCAGCTTGCCTGACATCTGCCTGATATGAATCTTATCATCAACCAAATCTGGACATTTATTTTGTTGTTCCTGCGTTAAAACATGGCCCTAAGCTTAAAACCCCTGCACTGCAAGTAAGCAAAGAGAGGAAGGATTCTTGCCATCATTGTTGACCAGGTATTTGGGGACAAACAGACGAAATGACTTGGGGTCGGCAGGAGCCCCCGTCCCACAGGCAGTGGCTGTGCTGCCCCTGCCCTGTGCAGAGGAGCTGATGCTGCTGGGGGTGATGTTTTTCTAGGGTGCTTAAGCGTGAGGATCTGGTCTAAATAGCCCCAAATGCTTTCCCTGTCCCCTTTTAGATCAAAATATCATCAGCAGCTGCGGGCTTGGGTTATGAGGTTCTCCTACAGAGCCATGAGTGGGCTCATATACTCAAAACCATATATCCACTTTCTTATGGCCTTTCTGCTAAAAATAGCCCCCAAAACCCCTAGATAAAAGCAGAAACCCCAGTTGTTCCTGCCTGTAAAACTGGGAGCAATAGTTCTCCTCCAAAGAGACTGCCACAGCCTCTGATCCTGACCTAACAGAAAAGATGCTAATTAAACGCTGACCTCCCCTATTTTCCTTTTCGGTATGTTTAACCTTAAATTCCTTCAGGCACCTCTGGTTCACTGAAGCTCATCAAATTAATGCTACCTAATGGGAAGCAGTATGGAATAACAAAGAAGGGCTGTCTCCATCTCTGACTCAATTTTGGCTGCTCTGAACAAAACCAGGGTGATTTTCCTGGGCAATCGGGGCGCTGGCGGACTCAGCTTGGAGCCAGGGCACCGGGATGCTCGCTGCAATTAGCACTGGGGAACGGAGGGCCCCATTTGCCGGGGGTGCTGCTGGGTTAAGCCCTGTGAATTTTGCCACCAAGTTGCTAGAGGTGAAGAGTTCGTCGAGGCGCTTCACAGCCTCTATAATAAAATCCCAGTTGCTGGGGTTGCTGGTGGTGCCCATCTGCTGCATACCCCCGGGGTGCCCTCGGCAGGAGGGAGCAGCAACCTGGAGTCAGTGTGACCTGGAACCAGATCCCAGCCTTGTCCTGAATCGGGGGGGACATGCCAGATCCATGGGTTGGACCCTCTGCCCATGCTCTGCTTCGCTTTTGGTGGGGACAGGGACCCCTGGCCAGTGCCATGCGGGGAGGAGGGCTTGGCTCCCAGGAAATCACATCAGCTCTTGGTATTCCTGGTCCTTCTGCTCTACCGCTATAATAGCAACAATTTGCATTTTTTAAGGCTATTCTAAAGTTTCCCCCAATGCAAGGACAGCTGGGTGTCAATCAGAGAGCTGAACCCTGCATTGCCACCAAGCTGGCTGCAGCTTGGTCACCTTCCCTTAAAGCTGTTCCTCTTGCTCCCAGCCTGGCGTGCTTTATCTTTTTGCCCCCGAGTCCCTTGGTACCGGAGGCCCTGTAGCACCACCCTGACCTCTCCGGCCTTGAGCCTCTTACCTGCTTGGATAGCTTCATGGCATCCGATGTCTGCCATAACCCCCTGCCCTGCCCGCCTCCCCGCTCGCTCGGGCAGGACCTCACAGGGACGTGGGAACTGGTGCTGGGGGAGCTGGCAGAGCTCCCCGAGGCTCAAAAACCAGTGGTTTAGAGAGTTACTTGTATGTGCCGCAAGATTTGCGGGTTGTGCGTGCGTTCATTTTGGGTGGTGCGTGGTGAATATGTGCTGCATCCTCCCCATGCGCGACGGGGGGGGACTGTGACATGGAGGAGGTTGGAGTGAAAGGTTAATGTCACCACAGTATTTACACAGCAGCAATTGCAAAGGCTCCAGAAAAGTGTCCTGCCCCCAAAATGGCCTTTTTTGGGGTAACTTTCCTGCTGTGCTGAAAGGTGGCGAGGGAGGAGGAGCAGCGCCACGGGCCCCAGCTCTTATCTGGCGTCGGGAGGCAGATAGGCTGGCACCACCGCCGGCAGCACAGGCCTCACCCCGCCATTTATGGGGCTGAAATCCAACGCGTGCCTACGTGCATGGCCGCATCCAGGCTGGGGGACACAGGGGGACGGTGAGGGGCCTTGCTCGGAGGGAGGTGGTGGGAGCAGAGGGCCAAGTGCGGCCCTGACCCCCGGCCATCAGCTCCTTCCCAGCACCGCGGCGCCCATGCTGCCTTATCTCGGCTCCCCCGCTATCGCAAAAGTCAGCACCTTTATTTTAAGCACCTAAATCGATGTCAAACTGGCTTGAAATGTCCCTCCTGATGTAGGCGGATGCTAAAACCAAGAAACTCCCGGCTTTTGCAACATTTGTTTTGGCTTTTGCAAACTTTTGCAGGGCTTCTGCAACAGCTGGTTTGTCCACGCAAGTGTTTGGTGGTTATTCGCCGGGGTGAGGGGGGGAGCAGGGCTGGGCACGGCCACGTCGCTTCGCCCTCGGTGCTGGATGTCCTCTGCTCTGCCCCCAGCCATGCCTGAGCCTGTCCATGCCTACTCCTGCCCGCTCTTCTGGACTGAGTACGAAGGCCACTGCTACCGGTACTTCCCCATCAACAAAACCTGGGCTGAAGCCGACCTCTATTGCGCCGAGTTCTCCATCGGCATCAGATCAGCCAAGCTGGCCTCCATCCACAGGTGAGGAGCGCAGACACTTGTCTTCCCACTCTGGCACAGCCCGGGGAAGAAGGACAATGGAGGTGAAGAGCCGGTCCCGCCGCACAACCTCTGTGCCAGCTGCCAGCTCCTGTCCCAGCCTAAGCATCCCTCTGCCGCGGTGACATGGGCAGGTCTGGTGCAGTGGGCACACAAAGGCGATGTAAAAAATGTCTTTTCCTGGGCAGGCAGGAAAACTGACATAGCATTCCCTAAATTCCCCCAAACTGCATTTTTTACTCTTGAAAAGGGGGTAGAAACATAATGTTTCACATAATGATTACACGGGCTTTTTCCCCTGCTCCCTCTCCCCCAGCTCTACATTACACACCTCTTGCACAGACACAGGAAAGTAATCAATGGCAATTAGAAGAGGGGGACCCATTTGGCCAAGCCGTAGGGCGAGTGCTGAGGGGCACGCCTGGCCATTTGCCCCTGCCATCCCCCCCCCCCCAGCACTGCCCTATTGCTCTGTTTTTTTCCAGCTGGGAAGAAAACGTCTTCGTGTACGACCTGGTGAACAGCCGGGTGCCGGGCATCCCCACCGACATCTGGACGGGGCTCAACGACCTGCGGCAGGTGAGAGCTCCCCGAAATCATGTGGGAAATTGCTTTTAAAAACTCAGTTCCCTGCGTTTTCCCCCTGGAAAGTAACTTGATTTTCTTCTTCACTTTATAGCCCCATGAATTGGGTGGTGGCGTAGGGTCTTGTGCAGCTCACGAGGGAAAGTTATAATTTAATTTCCTCCAATCTGCTTTCAAAAGTGTTACTAGAATTAATAAATTAATAATTATCAATTTTCCACATCATATTTTATTAACGGATTAATAGAAAGAGTGTTGTACTGCTGGTCCGATAAGAGCAAATGAACTGAAAACGTCTCCAATGTAAAAAGTCACCAAGTTTCATTGCTTTCCTGTGATACTCGGCAACTTTTCAAAGCTGACCTGTTGGAAATCTATAGTCTAATATGTAACAAAGAAAAATCGAGACCATCAGGAGAACAGTCCCATGCCAGCAAATTTTTTTGTGGATAGGAATGGAAAAGAAAAAGGAACATGGAATGGGGTGGGTGTGTTCAAAAATATATGAGTTTAATTTCTGGGCTTCCCCTGGTGCAAATACTGCAAATGCTGGGGCTTTCCAGGGAAAGTTTTCAGCTGTACAACCCAAACGTGCTGTTTGGCCTTTGCTGAGCGGTGGCAGTCTTGCCCTGTGTCCCCGGGCTGTGTGGCACTGGGGATGGGGTCGGGGATGGGGTCTGCACGGGAGCGGGACCCCCCCGGCAAACGCAGCTCTGCAATCGTGGCCGTTCTCCACTCACCCCACGCCAGGAGGGTCACTTCGAGTGGACGGACGGCTCCTCCTATGACTACCACTACTGGGACGGCAGTCAGCCCGACGACGGGATCCACTCCATCCCGGAGGAGGAGGACTGCGTGCAGATCTGGTACCGGCACAGCAGCGGTGAGTGCCACCCCGGGTGTCCAGGGCACCTTAACTCTTATTTGCATGTCAATAAATTCAATCCACTACAGCTGCGCTTTTCTGAAGAGCTTGCTGGCAGGCTGAGGATTTGCATTTTAATTTTTTTTATTGTTATTTTCTTTTTTCTTTGCAGAGAAGGGATGTGTTTTCTCTTTCACCACGTACATACACACACACTCTCACTCTCCCCTCGCTCACATAGCAGTGGCAGGAGGGGAGCATCACCCACTTCGAAGAATTACTGAATTTAGCCAAAGGTCAAAGTTTCTGACTTCCCCTCGCACACGCAGCCCATGAAACACCCCTGGGTTTGCCAGCTTTCCCCTCCCTCACTCCGGCCGGGGGCATCTCGCTGAAGCGGGGAAGACCCTGCTTGTGCAAAAACCTCACCTCACACCCCCATTGCCAGTGAGACCAGTCAGGTGTATCCAGACCTCGTGGACATACCTGAACACCCCACCCACGTGCACACTGGGGATACTGTCTGTGGTATGGGGCTGCGTTTGCAGCTGCCTCCCTGCTCCCATGTTCCAACTGGGGCCAGGAGTCCCCGCCAGCGTCCCCAGGATGGGGAGGGGGATGCTGGGCGGGGGCACGGCTGGGAGGAGCCCAAATGGGAGCACATCCAGGGAAAACCTCCTGCAACAGCGGGAGGCCCCAGTCCTGAGGGCGGTGCATGGTTACCTCCTCATGCCTTTTTTTTGGCTAACGCCTTGTTTTTTTGGGAGGTAGCGCTGCGCTCCTGGAACGACAATGCCTGTGGCAGAGCCTTCCCCTTCGTCTGCAAGATCCCCTCGCTGGCCCTGGACTGATGCTGCCGGCGCTGCCCACGCACCCCTCATTTTGGGTCACCTCTCTAGCCATGCCGGGGAAGAGCGGCCAGGACGTAGCATGGGTGGCAAGAGCCGCGGAGCTGCTTGGCATCCCCAGCCAGACTCCAGCTGCGAAAATCCCTCCGTGGACTGCTGCAGGAACCCAGCACTCACCCTCCCCACGGGCAAATGGCTATGGGAGCTGCGTTAAACAGCAAAGGACACACACCCCCCAAGCCTGAGCTTTGGGTTTCAGATCAACTGTCGCAGCGTATTAGAGGAAACCCGTGATTTTATCAGTACGCCAAACTGTTAGCACAAAAAAAATAGCCGTGTGTAGGAAATTATTTTGCCCATTGATCCATGAAGAGTGGAGGAGAAGTGTTATTTTCTGTTAAGTTATGCAAAATGCCTCTTGTGCACGTTATTTTTCTCTCTGCTACAATAAACGGCAAATAGTAGGTGGAGGCTCCTCCGTCTTTCTAGCGCTCGAGTAGCAGCGACTCCTCGGGGCCGTGGGGTCTCGTGCGAAAGGGGCTGGCTTTACCCCAGCCTGCTCTGTATTGTAAAGGTGTGCGGGGGGCAAGCGGGTGTCTAGGAAAGTTTATTTTATTGATGCTGGTTGTTTGTTGGGGTCCCTGGGGCAGCCTGTGTGCACAGCCTGCCCTTCGCCGGGCCCCCGTCAGCCACGTGCATCACACGTGGGGTGTGTGGGGCCACTCAGTGCCCCACGGCTACGCAGCATCCACAGGTGAGCAGGGTTTGGCCGTGGCTGCTTTGGGCTGAGCGAGTTAGAAGGAAGGTGAGTGAAGGGCTGATGCACACCAGCTGGGGGTCAGCCCACCCTCATGAACCTCTCCTGGGTGAGGAGAGCTCCCAGCTCTCGGTCCAGCCCTGTTTCCCAGCAGGATGATGCTCTTTCCTGCAGCGCTTGCTGATGAACTCCTGTTCTGCGCTGGCAACATAGAGGTACTTTTATCTACCAGGTAAATACTTGTTTGGGGAGGTGTGTGTTGTTGTGCAGCCCCAGTGTGCCTTGTTGGGGGTGGTCGGTGGGAGATGGGACCCCCCCCTCCTTGCACGTGGGGGAATTTGCGGTACCTGGGTGCGAGTGTGGCTGTGGTGGTGCCAGCGCCCAAGGGCAGGGCAGTGCCATCGAGGCAAAAACGTGCTTCTCCTTCAGGGGACACAGCTGTAAGGGCACTGCTGGGCCCAGCCAAATGCAATAAATCCAGTGCTCCCTGCAGGGTGACCCCCGCCCCCCAGCCCCTTGCCCGCTCCCATACAGCCTGTGGTATCCAGGTGGCTTTGCAAGAAGCCCCGTGCAGAGGGGGCTGCCTCCCCCTCCGGCCCCTTGCCCTCTCTCGGGAGCCATGTGTCCTTTTTGTCCCTGCTCCAGCAAAGCCCTGGGGTCTCATGGCACCCAAGCAGCCAGGACAGCCCTGGGCTGCTCTGTCTTGGCCACCGCCTGCAAAGATGAGTAAAAGCATCATAAAATTGTTTGGTCTCCATTGATGCCGCTGTTTTAGGGACATACAATTTCAGAATAAAGACCTTCCAGAGCAATTACACTGGATACAATGAGGTAAGTAACGGAGGCTCCGCCGGGAGCCTCTAACCGCTCCCTCGGGTGTCAGCGCGGCTTTCAGCTAAACTGCATTTCCACTTGGAGAGAAACTGCAAAACTTGGGGGAGGGTACTGGTGGTGGTGTAAGTGGAACATGTGTGTTGGAGCAGGCTTCTAAAATAAGAAAATCCCTGTTTATGTATTTATATAAATTTTTTTAATGTGATAGATATAAATGAATAATACATATAAATAAGAATATATTATTTTTAATGGTTTATATATATATATACTATCCATATATTTATATGGAAATTAACCAAGTTGCACAATTTTCAGTCCTGGGTAGGAGACAGTGTTGAATGTGGTTTCTCGAGGCTTTTGCTTTATCCGAAAACAATAAATAACATATAGATGATAACTGTATGAAAGGAAACCAGCTGTAAAAAAACCCAAAAAAATTCTTGAATCCAGCAAGCTAACAAAATGTTGATGTGTAGGATCTGATCTGTGGCAGAAAAAGGGCTTGAGGAACCATTTTGATCGCTGCCCCAGAAGCCATCCGTGGATGGGTTCTGTGCTTGCTGCTGGCACGAGGACAGCAGGGTAGGGCCACCCGCACCGCCGGGGACAGGAGCCAGCACAGGGAGTGTCAGGGGCCAGAGGGGCGGCCATCCTGCTGGGCGATGCAGCCGCTCGGTGCCAAGCTCTGCTCCGGGCTCCAGGCTGCCTCCCCCCAATTTCTTTTCCCTGCTCCTCCTGTGTCCCCCGTTCAGAGGAGCCAGGATTTCCTCATGGCCGGGGCTCGGTACGCCTCGAGCCAAAAACCTCTCTTTTTTTCCCTGCAAGTGGCATGAGATGTTTCAAAAGAAAGGTTAAAACCTTCCCTTGGGAAAGCGTTTGAAGACTTGGGCCCTACTGTGGCTAAAAATATTGCTAATGGGGAAACCTATGAAAGCTGTCAGCTCTAATTAACATCTTCATTTCCAGGTAAAAAGAACTACCATGCGTGACCTGAAAGTCAGGACCAAAGTTAACAGGGGCTTTGTTTTGAAACTCCCCCCCCGGCTTTCTCCCCAGGCTCCAGGATCCTTACTTAAAAAACAACCCTCTTTCCTTGCTAGCGTCTTCTGGTTCACAGTAATCAAATAAAATTCAGAAAACAACAGGAGTTTTCACCTCCCTAATGAACTTTTAGTGGATCTGGCGAGGTGAGTGCTTAGTGGAAGATTGGACGTGCCCTTTCCCTTGGCATGGACGGTCCTGGGCTTTGTGTGGCCGGGAGGAGCTACAGCTCTTCAGGGTGAACTTTCTTATTTTATCTTTCTGTAGTCCTTGTCCCACAGCCCTTAACTCCCCCGATATCTCGAAATTCTCCATCCTGCCTTGCCGTACTGTGCAGGCAGTGGGAAACCTGTCAGCAGTAGGACTCTCCCGCAGCTCTCCTGCACATCGCTTGCGAGCGACTGGTGCTGGAGGATCCTTTTATGTCTCGGGGTTCTTTAGGAGCTGAATATCTTCCTTTGTAACGCTTGGAAGTCAGGTAAGCGTGAACAATGTGTGTTATGTAGCCTGGGAGTGACCAAAAATAATTGTCTCTTGGTGACAAATGTCTTTACCCTCTGATACCCCATTTCTTGGTCTGTCGAGAAAACGTTGCCCCCAGCCCTGGGCAGAGTGGCCCTGGCACGGCAGGCGGGAGAGACGGGCCTGCCTGCACCGTTTGCCTTTTGGTTCCTTTATTTTCCTACTATTATTATTATTCTTTATTTCCTGAAATACACTGCTGGATGCCCGGGGAAGGGAGCTGGGAAGACAAGCGCTGTGCTGTCAGCAGCTTGCCGGGTTGCGCTGCTGCTGCCAGCCGGTGCCGGCAGCCAGGCGGTGATTTTCCTCCTCGGTTTCTAACACGGACTGCTGAGCCGGCTGGCTGGGCTGGGATAAGGCCTGCACAGCTGAATCGTAGAGCTTTTTCTTGTGCGTCTCCTTTTCCCCCTCGCCCCGGTTTCCCTGCGTTTTTATTGCCTGCCCAGCAGAGCAGCTCCTGCCCCGGGGCCAGGATGTTGCAGAGCTGTTCCCTTTGACAAGGAACAAAAATACCTCGGGGCCAAAAAAAAACCTTCCAGCAGCTTAGTGAATAAATTATAGATGTTTACTGGCTGTGGCAGTGAGGTCCATCCCCAAACACCACCCCCAAACCACAAAAACATATGATAAAGGGTATTACTTACCCATGCGATGATATTAGCATTAAACCCCCCGACTTTGGTGCATCCCAGATGTGCTGCAGGGGGAAGGTGGGCAGGATTTGACCTGGTGGGAAATGCATCTCTTCCAGGCACGGCTGAGCCCAGCCACCTCTCCTGATGTTGAAAGAACAAAATTAAAAGTTTTTATCAAGAAATTTCAGCTGGGACACGGTTGAGGCATCAAGGAACATACCCGACCTTGAATAGGATGTGAAACAAAACAACGTGTTTTATGTGTCCTTTGGCAGCTGCTGACTTAGGCACAAGATAGCAAAAATAGGACTTCTGGACCAAATTCAAGCCAAGAGTGTATCCTAAACTACCCTTGGGTAATTATAATGCTAAAATACACACTCCTTTGTGAATAATTAGCATGCTAATCAGTTAACCTTCCTGAATGTTTTAAACATGAGCTCAGATGCGTATGTCTAGTTAAGGGTGGAGGATGAATCATTATTGACCAATCCGCTGTGGTTTATCATGATAAATACCGGGCGGTTTGAAACCTGAGGTGTGCTGGCTGTTGTTAGATGCCGGGCGCCTGTTTCTGCAGAATTGAGATAAAGACAGATATCTCGCCTCAGTGCGGGGACTGGCTCGCTTGGCGGGTGGCGAGCCCTCGTTTAGGGACAGCACTGGGGCGGGCAGGGGACTGGCTGGGACGGCCATTGAGCGGCCAGGGGTGTGAGCGAAGGCGGATTTATGAACCATGCCTCTGGTGTGTGATGGCACCTTAATTAATTGCAAAAGCTGAGTGAAAGGCTGAGGGATTTGGGTCTTTTTAGTCTGGAAAAAAGACGGCTGAGGGGGGACCTTATCAATGTGTATAAATACTTAAAGGGTGGGTGTCAGGAGGATGGGGCCAGGCTCTTTTCAGTCGTGCCCGGGGACAGGACAAGAGGTAACGGGCACAAACTTGAGCGTAGGAAGTTCCACCTAAACGTGAGGAGGAACTTCTTTCCTTTGAGGGTGGCAGAGCCCTGGCACAGGCTGCCCAGGGAGGTGGTGGAGTCTCCGTCTCTGGAGACGTTCCAAACCCGCCTGGACGCGTTCCTGTGCAACCTGCTCTGGGTGACCCTGCTCTGGCAGGGGGTTGGACTAGATGATCTCCAGAGGTCCCTTCCAACCCCGGCCATTCTGTGATTCTGTGAAGCTTCAAGCAGTGCTGGTTTTCCTCCGGGAGAGGCTCGTTGTTGCCGGGAGGACGCGGGGACAGGGCTGGCTCAGCACAGGGGCTGCCTCACACCAGCACCAAGGCCTGTTTTGCTGTTGATTGCTCCTTATCGGTACCCCAAAAAGCCTCCCTGTCTTTTGTGGCCAAGGATTTCCAGTCTTCCTGTGAAAGCTGCCTTGATGGGGAGCGGTGGTCCGTGGGTCAGCAGCCCTGTCCCCCTTTGGTGCAGGGCTCTGGGGCACAGCCACCTCAAAGGGATGGCTGGGATTTTTACTAACTGCTTTTGCTCTGCAGGGGCCTGGTAACTTGGCTGGAAACTTTCATTCCTGGGTGCAAATTGCCAGAGACACTGCTGATCAGCCGTAAAGCGCAGATCTTAACGAGAGAGCAATTCCTGCTGTGGTTTCTACCCGTAAAACCGGTCAGCCTCGAAGGCCACCGAGCTGAAGCGCAGGTGACGTGAGAGAGAAACGAACCGCAGCTGGCACCGTGAGTGTGAATCCCCCACTGTTAGGGAGCCAGGGCGGAGGGTTTTTGGGGCAGATTGCCGCAGGAGCCGGTAGTCCTCAGCAGCACCCGGTTGCCGTCCCGGGTGCCCCGCTCCTGCTGCGTGGGCAAAATGTAGCTGTGTTGAGTAATCTGCAAAAAAGTCTAGTCCAGCTCTTGGGGTTACCATGGCAACTAGATATTTGCTCATTTGTATTTCTTGAAAATTATGCTGGGCTGCTGATTGCATCGTTTGTGAAGCTCGTTCTCAGGGGGCTGATAGAGCATTTTTTGCCAGGGCTGTACGGGAGTGACTGGCGCTGTTAGTAAGCAGATTTCCGAATGGGAACTTTGCTGGAGCGCAGTGTGTGTTCTGACTGCATCCCTCCCACAGAAACCCAGTAACACAACCCCTGGCCTGGGAAGTGTGTGCTTGCTCTGCTCATCCTTCTGACATCCATCGGTACTTGTGCGGTTGCTTGGGATAACACAGAATCCGAGTGACGCGCCGTGGGGTCCTTGCTGAGGACGGGACTGGGGAAGACTTGCAGGAGAAGCTTTCTTCTTGCACCTCCTCAGTGTGGAGGGCACTCGGATAAAATACCCTCCTTTGGCCACGCTTGGAAATCTGCGTGGAGGCTTTGAAGTTTGGGAAAAACCCATCTTAGATTAAATGCTTTCTTATTTTTGGTATTGCAAAGCTGGCACTCGCTGCGGAGCACCGGGGAAGGATGGTGCTGCAGGGCTGGCTTGAATCTTAAGAGGTGGCTGGGAGCATAGGGAAGGGGTTTTTTTGTTTTTGGTTTTTTTTGTATACTGAAGACAACATTTATTTGATTTGGATGCTGTTTAGACTCAATGGCTATGGGTTCCCAAAAGTCAATGGACCCGTAATCCAGCAGTGGTTTAAGAGCTCAGTGTTCATTGTCAAGTATTTGTTTAATGGCAAAAATCCACTTGCCACTAATTCCTCTTTTACCCTGTTGAGATAATTAAATTAGGAGGCAGGACATTGTGGCAGGTCTGCAGATAGAAGTTGTTTTGCGCAGCTTGTCCACATGAGGATGTAACACCTTTGTGGGTTCCCAGTCTGCTCATTGGTGCTGCTACTGGTGCCCATGTGGAGCACGGGGGCTTCTGGACCTCATCTCCTCCATCGTGGCCAACCTCCTCCATCCTCCCACCACCGGCTACGGGCTGCACCCAGCAGACACCGAATGTGAATGTCACAGGCAGAGGGAGGGGAAGGAAACGGCAGAAGTGAGAGTTAAAGTAATTAAATGTGGTATTTCATCAGTGGGGAGGGCAAGCTCTTGTAGGAATGGGCCATGGCCTTTATTAATTTCCAAAGCATCACACGAAGTCACGGTCCAAAGTAAAAGCTGAGTGCAAATGAGTAATGTATTCATCTAATATGGATAGTTACCCTGGATTTAGCTGGGTTGTGAAAGCGATTATAATTTGGTAATAGCAATAAGATTAACAGCTCTAATGAAATCTTAAATGCCAGCTTTGTAACCTGCCCTTTTGTCTTCATTGACTCTACCGAGTGACCTGCTGTAGCTGTCTGGAGGGGCTGCGTGTTGCTTTCCACGTGATCCCCCTGCTCCCCCGTGCACACGTGGCCTAACTGGGATTTCAGACTGATTTATTACCCTGCGCCCCATAACCACACATGTAACACAGAGCGGCTCCCGCTCTGGCAGTAACGCAGGCAGGGCACTGAAAATCCTTGCTTGGATTTGACATTTTGGGGTGTATTCTGCGTGGACAGTAAATTCATCCTTCATTGCTCATTATCCTGGCCCCCGGGTGCTCCCTGCGTCTGCAGGGATGGTCCTTGTGGGGGGCAACAGCCGTCGGGCTCCCGAAGCATCCTGGTGGGTTTGGTCCCTTCAGCCCTGGGTACCGCCGGGACCTGACTTTTGGGGAAGGATGGGTGAGTTTGTGGCTTTGGGTGGAGCAGGGTGAGGCGGTGGTGCAGGATGCTCGCAGTTTCTTCCGCTCTTGGTTTTCGCACACAACCATCCAAGGCACAAAACGCCTGTCAGGGTGGGGTTTTTAACTTTATAATGCCAGCGCTGACTCTCACTGCTCCTATTATCTGGCAGCTACAGCCACCACATCCTCTCTTGCATTGCTGTCTCCATTTTTCTGGTTTAAACTGAGCAAACCCAAAAAAAGCTGCTGTTTTGTTCAGACGGCTCAGCGCAGTGAATGACCCATTTTTCTTCTCGGATGAGTCATGGATCCTCCCCTGAAAGATCTCATTATTAACATGCCATTTGGGGGATATGTCTGAATTTTCCAGCAGTGGCAATGGCCTTGTCTGCGCTCGCTAAGGGAACCTACACAACTAACGGCATATGCCAAATGGCTGCACCCTAATGTAACAGATTTGGTATCTATGTATTTTTAAAGGATATATTGCTTTTTTGTGGGCATTTTTAGATACAACACGTTTAACACTTTTTCTTTATTAGAAATTTGAAATTCTTCTCATAAGCAGGGGAAGGGGATCCCTCCCCAGATGGCATGTCTTGCAAAAGAGAAGCAGAAGAGTATGGGGGGTGTTGTTTTTCGTGTGCAGGATGGCCACGGAGTGGGGTTGCAGCTCAGGGAGAGAGTGACCATCATCCCTGCCTTTGGGCTGCCAGGACAGCGCATCCCTGCTGCGCTGCTCTTTGTCTTTCACGACAGAGATGCCCTGCTCTTTGTCTTTCACGCATACCTCGTTAAGCTGTTGGTGAAAACGAACCCTTGTGAGAGATACTCCCTATGAGGGGAAACACAGAGCCCTAAGGGAGGAGAACAGAGTCGAGTTTATTTTTGGAAGAGGCCAAATGCACTGTCTGGGCTGTCTGAACCCCACCTGGGATGGCGGCAGTGTGCTCGTTTGGTACCTTTATTTACAAGTTCCCTTACATTTGCGGAGCTCCTGCCTCCAAAAAACCACCTGAAGTGTGACTTTAATCACCAGCTTCCTAGTCTAGCAAATATGTTGATTCAGGGGTACCAAATGCAAGTTACAGGAGAATTATGTTCCTTCTATTTCCCATTTGTTAGTTACCCCTGGGCCGTGTTTTCAAAACTTGACTTCTCTGGAGCGTCTTGCAAATGCCCTGTCTCCAGGTAGTGAAAACATTTAAACATATATACATAAACATACCTATGTATTCATTATATATACATGTTTAACCATATATAAATGCATACATGTGTTTACATATTGCATTACTTTTATACCCTAGCTATTTTAAGTACAAACACACACACGCGTGCATCCACACCTCGCTCTCCCTGTCTCCCACCCCAAGCAGAGTAACCAGCACTAAGGCCTCACCCATGGACACTTCTTCTGCAGAAGAGCCCGATGACACCATTTTGAAGTTTCAAGCGACATATTTGGTAAGATTTACACTAAAACCTAATTTCAGGCCGATTATGTGCCATAGGAAGTTGCGGTGCGTATCGCCCCGTTAGCCTGATTAGCCGGCTGAGCTGAAGGACGAGCGCTCCGCGCTCTGCTGAGGACGGCTTATAGAAAAAAAGCCCAAGAGTCAACAAGGTTTTTGGCGGCACCGCATATATTTACAGGTTTGGGGGTAATTCTGTTTATGAGGATTTGGGGATCAGCCAGGTGCTGGGCTCGGCCCCTTGGATAAGCCGCTATTTGTGTGGCTCAGCTCTGCCGGGAGACCGAGACATCCCCTGATTAGATTAGTTTTGCACATTGAGCTCAGCCTTTTTTTTTTTTTTTTTTTCTTTTCTTCATTTCCCCCCCCGATCCCATGCCTGTTATTGCGGATCTGCTGAAACCTGCTGAAAATAACAGGTCTTTGCTGATCTTGGAGTTGGGCTTGTGCCGGGGCAGAGCCTGGCCACATCTCAGCCCTCCGTCTTGCAGCTGAGCGCTTGGGTGCAGAGCTCGGATGCATCGGGGGGTTGTGCATGGGAGCCGGAGCCACGTAATTTAAATTATTTTAACCTGTAGTTTAGCCACTCGCTTTAGGGGCTTTTTCGTTGCCTGTCTGCCCTGAGGCTCTCAGTGTGTGCTTAAAGCCCCACTGATGTAGTGGACAAACACTGACTTAGTGGATTTAGCGGTGGTGCTTGCTCAGGCTCCCTGAAATGTCACCGAGAGGCTTGAGCGTGCTGGGAACTCTGACCTGTTTTCTGATCCGGGGGAGCTGTGGGATGGCAGCGTTACCCATGAGATGTGCCAGAGGTTTCTAAAGTAGGTGACAAGGGAAACAGACGTGGAGCCCTGGGGGCCGGGGCAGCCGGCACCTGCCTGGGAGCATGTTGGGATCTGCTGAGGATCCATCCCAGCCACCTCCTGGCTCAGCCCTTCATTGCTTCTGGGAAGTCAAGGTCCAGCTTTCTGGGGGCAGCTCATGTTGGTCACTGGTCTCTTGTGTCCCCTCCAACATGGTGAAGGTCTGTTTGCGCTTGTCCATCCTAGGAAGCTAAGTAGAGGTGATCTCACATGGAGCTTCATCAGAAAGAAACCGATGCTGGATTTGATTAAAAGGTGGGAAAGAGACTGAGAAATAAATGAGTTTAATTCTCATCACCCTGGGAAAGCCAGTGCTGGGAGTCGGCGCCTCTGGTTCCTCCTGGAGCCCCAGGCAGAGCTGCAGAACTGGGTAACAGGTTTTACATCGCGTGCTTCAGGGACTGAATCTTGGCCCGAATAATCAGAAACCCAACGTGCCTGATCTCCGGCAGTTTCTCCGGGCCCTGCTTCGGGCAAGAGCTGTGCGCGGTCGGGGGCGGCCGCTCATCCTGCCTGGGGCTCTGCTGTCGCGAGGCTCAGTCTCCTTCTTGGAAAGGCTGTGGCTGTTGTAGGCTATTGTATGGCAAGTTATCATCATGCAGATAGCGCAGCACGTCTCTGCTGCATCCCTGGCAATCTCTGGCAGCAGTATGATTTCCTCTGGACACTTTGCATTCGATTTTGAGCGATCAGCGTGTGACTCTGCATAAGAATGCTAATTAAGTGCCACTTCCACAACAGCCAGGTTTAGTTTCAGCCATCACCAATGACTTATTGAACCTCTGTGCTCCTGGATACATTTTTTTTGTGATTTTCTTTAAATTATTTAGTCCTGAGTCCAATGTGGTTCCATTTAAATGGGATTTGCCCCAGCCTGATGGGCTTGTGTTGACGTTGCGTTTGAGCTCGCCTGGGTGCCGCGGTGGTAGTGGTGACACAGAGCAATATGTGTTGCAAACATGGTCCCCAGAAGAAGTTGCTAAGATGTCTAACAAGTGTAAGTTGCTCTTGAATTGCTTCAAAAAAAGAGGAAAAGGAGGATGCAATGATATATTGATAATTCATCTGTCCCTACCTGTGTCCTGGGCCAGGTTCTCATTTCTGGTGTGCTGGAATGAACCCAGAGCAATGCCATTAATGGCAGTGGAATTGCTTCTACATTTACATTTGTGTGGTTGAAACTATAGTCTGCCTGTAGTTTGGGCTGTTGCCATCTCGGGAGAAGTGAGACCATCCAGGACAGGAGAAGGAGCTACCCAAATACTTCTTGCAAGGTAGAATCTCCTCTCTTTGAATTTGCCAAAAGATCCACAGTTTGCTGTTGGTATCTTCTGGCTTGGATTCACCATTACAAAACCAAGCAGACTGAGCATCGGTAGCGCAGCTCAGACGGGTGAGGTGGCAGGAGGGTGGGATGCCAGGATGGAGAGCAGCCGTGGTGGCTTTCCTGGGGTCCACGTGTCTCTTCCAGGCACAGAGGGACGCAGGAACCGATCTGCAGCCACATGCCGACTTTGTACCAGATGGGCATCTTGCTGCGTTCCCTGGTTTGGCACGTGCTGTCTGTCCCTCTCTCCATCCCGAATTTCTAAAAAAGCTTTGCCATATGTTCTACGAGCTATAGGCCGTAGGGGATGAGTCACAGCTCCCACCGATCAAACGAGGCTGTCTCCAGCTTGGTTCTTGTCATCATCAATAATATATGACCGTTTAGGGCAATGAAGTGGCAATCGGACTGGAGCTGTGGGGTTGGGGTCAGGCTGTGAAGGTAACCCCAAAAGAGCAGGGTTGGACTTGGAGCATCCCTGGTCCTGCACAAAGTCTGGTCCAAGGAGAATCGAAATCCTTTGGGCTTTTTGGGGTTTGAGCCAGACCACGGGGCTGGCGGTGTCCCTCAGCTGGGTGGGAATCCAGCTACTGCCCCTATTTCATGGGTTTTCATAGTTTGGGAGAGAAAATGCCACTTGGTCAGCAAGTTTGCCTCTACATAACCCTCAGCTTTCAAAACTTTGTCAAGCCTTTTGATGCAAAACTGACTCTGAAATGTCCTACTTCAGGGCTATGTGGCTTATGGCAGCTTTGATGAAATCTGCTTCCCTTCCCTGGGTTTGAGAAACCAAGTGTGGAAGATGGTGCTAAACCTGACCATGAATTTCACGCCAAACTTTATGTGTTTCTTTCTGTTTGTTTGACTAGTTGTGGGGTTTTGTGTGGTGTGGTTTGGTTTGTTCTTTTTTTAAAGTAAAGGGTGGGTTGGTTGTTTTTTTCCTATTATTGCCTCCAACCAGTCCTGCAGGGTCAGGAAAAAAGATAGGGCTGATTTACTTTTCAATTCCTTTGCCACCATCCAAATTGTTATGTGATCTAAATTTGGCCCAGTGAATCTTTTTACTAAGGGAGTGAGCCAAGCTGAGATAAAATAAGATGCTACAGCTGGACACTAGGAAGAGGAGATGTACCTGCCCTGCACTTGCCAGTCTGTGCAGCGAGGTGCAGAAAGCTGATTTCAGCAAGGACTTCCCCAGTGGTGGGAATAGTAATGGGTCACCATCCGTTAGCATTTTCTTCCTTTCATACAAGGATTAGTTGCTGGTGAGGGACTAGTTTTCTATCTGGAGTAAAACAAATAGGAGTGCTTTGGATAAGATGGCCCAAGTGAGAAATTACAGACAAAAATTACAACAAAACCAGGAGCTGCGGCAAAACAGGGATGGGGAAAACAAACCTAAAAATAATACCTGACCAGGATCTTCCCAGAAGAGAGAGGTAATTATATGCAAAATGAAAATAATTGGTCATTCTGCATGGGGAAATGCCCAAAGTGAAAAACTCCTGTGAGACAGGGAGTACCAGTGAGCAAGGCCAGAAGGATGCAGTGCCATTGTCAGTGTGGAATTGGTGATTGAAGAACAAAAGCAGTTTCCTCCCTAGTTCTCGGAATTGCCCTTGCAGTGATTTATTTTAGTTAAATGGTTTGTCCCTGCTAGCTGATCTGGGGAACTGGGCTCTCTGCTGATGACAGATTTTTCATGGAGTCAAATTCTGCATTGATTTGCTTCGTGCCCCTTCACTGACTTCCCTGGTGATGCTCAAGGTATGAAACAGCACAGCTCCTGTATGCTATGCTGAGAAAGATCCCTATTTTCATCATAAAATGCCTTCCGCGATACTAAATAAGCAGTTTAAAAATAAAGCCTTAAATCACTGTTATTAAGCCATGACTGCCGCTGGCCTCTGCCTTTTCTTGAAGGTTATTGATTGCCACCGTGGATAACAATTCTTCCTCCTTGGACTTTCATTCTCCCCTGGCAGCTGAGCTCCCGTGGAGTCTGTAGTTATCGGTGGTGTCCTCATGCCCAGGGGAACGGGGTGAAGTGTGGGGCGTCCCAGGGAGGACGTGGTGGCTCCTGTGATGGCCGGTTTGCACGGTGCCACTTGCCTCCCCATGGAAAGCTGCTCTGCAATGCCTGGAACGCTGCTGGATGCCTGGGGTTGCAGCAGTGCAGCTCTGTGATCCGAGGGATGCAGTTTCCATCGCTTACAAACATCCTGTGGAGATGAGGTCTGTTGGTCCTTTTTCCCAGGAAAGCAGCTCAGCTCTCTGCTTTGTTTGAACGCTCCAGCACAAGCTGGGGATCGGAGGAGCCCGTAGGACGAGTTACGGACGGGTACTGCAATAATGCTTGCTCTGCCCCTTGCAGCACGTCTGCAGATACACAAACAATATTGCCCTCTTGTTTTTCTATTATGCTCCTTTTGAACACGTAATTTCCAAAGAGCTCGGGGTGTTTGGATTTTCCGTTAACCCAGACGAGGCATCCTCGAGTACCACCAGAGGCCAAATGAAATGTCTGCCAACGTAAGCAAATCTGGGAGACGTAATGCCCTGTGCCTTGTGAGAGAGACGATGAAGATCCAATTTCCATGGCAGGTTGCTGTAATGTTTGTTGCCGCTCGTCCCCTAGCAATGCTGCTGAGCTCACGCCGGGGCTGCGGGCCAAATTCAGCCTGGGTGGAAGCACCAGGCTCTCCTTGGCTTCACAGAGGATAGAGGCGGTGCCTGCCACATCCTCCTTACTCCTGCCAGTGCTGGACCAGTGCAGGGACTCTTGAGGAAGCCCCAGATGAGCGGGGCTGAGATGTTTCACGCGCTGCCAAAAGCAGCTTCCAGGTGTCTTAGAGGCTGCCCCGCTGCTGGAGATGTCTTTCTTCCCAGGCTGGTGGGTACTCCACTTTGCACCAGGGTTGCCCTGAGGTCACCCCATGGCGAGGTGTGCCCGGTTGGCACAGGGGTGACCTGCCTGCGCATCCCTGCGGGCTCTGGCTGGGCAACCTTCAGGGGAGCATGGGCCCTGCTCGCCCCAAGGGACCGCAGCGCCCTCAGGGATGGTGCACAGATGCTGGCCCCTGGGCCATGTCCAACCCTGGGAGCTGCTTGGACAGCATGGAAAATACCAAGAAAAAGGAGGGGAAAGGATGTGACTGCATGGGAGCTGCAGACTGGGCGTCTGCCCCCACGGCCTGAGGAGCACTGTAATGGAAACTCGCTGCGTCTGCGGGAAATCAAGGGGAAAACACTAAACCAAGCATGCTCAGTATGTTTTCTGTCAGTTTTTATTTACAGTTGGTCCAAATATCAGATTCCTCGCTTTGTAAAGATGGGATCTGGGCTTTTAGCGTGCCTTGCTCTGGGTACTTGTGCCAGAGAGTGGCAGCTGGAGCAGTAATGCCCTCATGGAGCAGAGGACAGAAAGTAGTCGGGCTTAGTGAGCAGCTGGCACACGGCAAGTTTTCCACGCTAAGAAAAATGTTTGATGCATTTTCTTAAGCAAAGAGCCCCAAGAAAACATCTTGCATCGAAGCTGGCTCCTGCAGGCTGCTGGAGGAGGCGGGTGCCCTGCAGGAAGGTGCTGCCAGCTCGGGGCTCCCCTCCTGTGACAGCCGAGGAGGCTGTGGCACGGCGGGCAGCGTTTGAGGGCAAGGCCACCTTTCTGCTTCTAATGAATGCTATTAGTAATTAATTCTGTCCCTCATTCTCTGCCCAAATTTCCCATATTAGTGGCAGTGGGATGTCTGCTGTGGAAACTTGAGCCTGAGGTTCCCTGGGGTGGTGGAGAGGAGCTGCAGGTCTTCCTGAAACCCAGCGTGAAGGAGCATCTCTGGCTGATGCTACCACCAGAGCGGACATGGCCGCAGCGTTTCCCCCTGCCTTCCACCTGCCCTGGATGTGGCATGGCATCTTGGGCTGATTACACCTAGGGAAATGGTTTTTTTTCTCCTTAATTCGGCACAAGCCAACTCACAGAGCCGGGGTATCTTCCCTGCTGCGGGCTGTCCGGATCCGCCGGACGGACCCCTGGGGGCTAGAAATGCTCAGCCCTGACTTTGACCTTAATGCACCGAAGATGTGATTATCCTAACGCAGCACGGCTCCTGCTGCGCTATTACGCCCCATTGCCGATGGCCTTCTTGATAGAAAACGGCTTCCTCTGGGTGCAGACACCCATGTCACCCACCGTGGGGAGGGACTGTCACCTCCAGCTTTTCCCCATGTGCAAATGCCATCATCTGCTCTGCAAATCTGAGTTTCCCTGCAGCTCCCCATCCCTCTTACTTCCTTCTGTTTTCACAGGGATTATAAAGCAAATCTTTGCGTCAGATTTATTGAAAGCAAACCTCAGGTCCTTCTGTTTGCAAAGCGCCAGGAGCGAAGGAGGGATGGCTGCGATCCCAGGCAGCGGCAACAGCCTGGCAGGATCCCATGGGAACGGAGCCTTCGCAGGGATCAGGGCACAGCAGGCTGCTGGGGGGAGCACGCAAATGAGCTCAGCAAAGTCAGGCAAGAAATCGGTGCAGCATAGGAAAAAAACCCAAGCAAGTGGATAGAATCACATGGTGGATTTATTGTCTCGTGAAAAGCAAAAATCAAGACTGAATGTTGTCTCTGAGTTTCTCTGCTCGAGCACTGCCAGCGCTTGAACTCGAAGAGGGTGCGCACTGGCGGTAGCTGGGAGCTGCACCAGGCGGGGCGGCAGGGGAAGGAAGAATCATTCCGGATGCAAAATTTGGCAAAGGATGCTATTACCCTTTTTCCGCCCCCCTCCCTCCCCCAAACAACACTCAGAAGAGCAAGTCCTCTCACTGACACCTAGCAAGCGCCTGGATGGACAGCCCGCCATCCGCGCAGAGCTGATGGGGATGACCAGGCGTGCGTGAAATGATTCCTGCCATTTCTCCGGTCGGTGGCAATGCTTGGCGGGGGCAAGGCCAGTGCCATTTGCCGGCAGCAGCATCGTCCCTGCCCTGCAGGCTCACAGCCTGCCTGGCCACCGCCGCAGCCCCACGGCTGGTAGCCTGGCTGCTTGCTACAGCAGGCGAGATGGGAAAATGTCCCTCCGATGTGGATTAGTTGTACAGGTTTGTACACATTTGTAGGGAGAGAGGGAGCTTTTGCAGCGGCACATACGTGAGAGAGTGCTGCCATCTTTTGGCTATGCAAATCAGGAGTATAGAGGAGCTATAGAGGGGTCCTATGGCAACTTGCGTTGGATGGGAAAATGTTGCTTGTGCACTACTTTATTTAGTTCTGTGTATTTTTACTATTATTCCCACTACCATGTATTATTCCTGTTAGTGTGTGGAGTGTCCCTGAGTGCAAGGGGAGAGCCCCAACCTGTGCTCAGCGCTGGCCGAGGGAACATCGTGGTGGCTCCTGACAGCCCAAGCTGAGCATCCAAGCAGCAAGTGACCTATGTTGCAGGACACCAGCATCCCTCTCTTCCAACCAAAATGCTCGATCAAGTACCTATTTTTAGTATTTCAACCCAACATAGATAAAGATTTTCTGTAAATTTGAGAATGAATTATTGAATGACGGAAAGTCTCAGGCTTACCTATTTGCTTCAGCCGCACGCTGCAATATCTGAAGCCATGTAATTGGCACTTCCCTGGGTTTAAAAGTGGAGTTTACAATCAGCAAACAAGTGAGCACTCTATTTTCTACACAGTGTTTACTCTGTGTGTGTTGCCCAGGATTGAATGGTGAATGCTACCACTAAGCACAGCAGGTTTCAGAAATGAACTTTAGAAAATAGGATATCTGGTCCCTCTCTGGTGAGCACCATCCAGAGCTGAGCATGATTCACTCCACGCACCCATCCACCCATCCATCCATCCATCCATCCACCCATCCGTCCATCACCACAAAATCCACCAGTGTGATTTCTCTCAAAGAAAACAGGTTATGCTTTAACAGCTCCAGGGCACCATCAGCTGTAGAGGTTATCTGTCAGTGCAGCAGCCTTTCTTTTCCATTTGTGTGGCTCCAAGCAGCTCATCTATGGTCCTGTGCCTTTGAAAAGGAAAAGAAAATGGAAATTATTGGAAAGACAGAAGTGAATACTCATGGCTGCCGCAGCTGGACATAGAAAACGTGACCTGACGGCTTGCTTCCCACGCAAGGCTGCACCCGAGCTGCCACCCGCGCTGCAGTGGCATCTTCTGAACACCAGCGAGGTTCCTTTGTGCTGTGTGGTCCCTTCCCTGGCCATCGGCAGGGAAAGCACCGGCCATCGGCTCTCAGTTCAGCTCCATCGGGGCCGTGGTCCTGGCCGATGGTTTGGCTGCAGCTGCGTAGTGTTGGGCTGAAATACTTCCCCCGGGGGCTCACCCTGATTTAAACATCTCTTGTGGGGTGAGTGTTTTGGGAGAACAGCCCTGTGAAAATAGCCCTGCAAAGCTATGGTGAGAATTTGCTCTATAGGTCACTCATATCCTTCCCGTGGCGATAAAGCCAATATTTGAGCAGCCTTGAAAAAAGACATAAAAATTGCCTGGGGAGATTAGAGGGTCAAACTGTGCTGGGTATTTTGTTGATGCAGATGTGATCCATTTGAATGTGACATCTCTGGCAGTGATATAAGCTGCTTTCCCAAATATAAGGCTGTCAATATATCACTTTTCCAATATAAAAAAATAAATTTCAGTGATGCTGCACGGAAAGAAGGGGAGGGGGGATGGATGATGGGTCCCTGCTCTGAGCTAATAGCCCTCGCTGAGAATACGAATGTTGAACTGGCGCATTTCAGGCTGTTTTTCTTGCCTCTGCCCAAATCAACAGCGGTGAGTCATCACGGCAGACGGTATCAGCTGCCATGGTGTTCGCAGCGGTTCATAGCGCAGGCTGCCCAAACCCGCTGCTTTCCTCTGCCGCTGACAGGAGCGGGACTGATCCCCGCCATCCTCGGCACCAAAATGACGATCGCTCAACTGAAACATGGTTTCAGGAGGTTGAGACCCTACATTTTATTTTCAGCACCCAAAGAAGTGAGACCCCACTCCTGTGCTGGGATGGGAGACTGTGAAAGATTGGGCAATGTCCGTCCCAGCGGGCGCTGGGGATGAGGAGACACGAGACGGGTGGCCCAGGGCTCCTGCTTGGCAAATCCCGCAGACGCAGCCCCCTGAGGACCTGAAGGAGAGAGGCAGAGGAGAGTGTCCTGGTACCATCGTGACAGTGATACAGAAATTCTGCAAAGGGCAGCAAAGCAAAGGTGTGGGTTTAGCCTCCTTCCCCCTCTGCTTGCTCTTTGGCCCCCCCTGTGCCACCACGGCTGCTGCCAGAGCATCCCTGTGGATGCAAGCCCGGTGTTTCCCTACGCCGGCTCAGCGAGGATTTAAGCGAAGGGGAGCCAGGGCCAGCGGGGCTGTGCTGCAGCACCCTTTGGTCCGCACAGCTGCGTGCCTGTCTCATGGAGACCAGGACACTGGGTGGGGAAAGGAGAGTTTGGCACCTTGGTGTCGTGGCCCAGTATGAATTCAAGATACGTCCAGGGCATGTCCCCAGACCCGTCACTGGGGCTCCCCACATGCGCAGAGCCGGTGCGTGGTTGGTGGGGTCCAGCTCCTTCCCCACGTGGAAATGCAGGTGGGGATCAGTGCCTGGGGCTCCCCATGGCCCTGCACTAAGAGGCACCGCTCAGCAGCTCCCCTGCCAAATCCTCCACTGCCCACCCCAAAACCTCCTGGCTGGTGGCTCCAGGAGGGCCAGCGTGGTGCTGGGCAGGGCACAGCAGGCATCCTGGGGCAGCGCCAGGCCGCATGGGCCACACAAACCCCCTCCTCCGGTCCTCCACATGCACACTGATGGGGACTGGGGAGGAAGTGGATTTCTCCAGGAAGGCTGCAGGACATCGATGTCACTGAGAAGCTTTTGCTGAGCAGCCTGATGTGATTTAGAAGGAAAGCCTCAGTACTTGCAGTCATTTTCCAGGATTGACCAGCGTGGCTTAGCAAAAGGTCAGTCGGTGGCTGGAGCCGACCAACAGCCCTTGTGGGTGCAGGTACCCAGCCAAAACAGCAAATGATGAAACATGCTGGCAGGACCTGCAGGATTTAGTTCAGTTTGAGACACAGAGAAGTACTTCAGTAGCTTTTCAAGGTCAATAGAGATGCCCTTTAGCCTCAGAAGTCCTTGTCACCGCAGCCCCTCTCTGCCTCTCGCTTGGGAATGGAAATGTGGCTGAAGTTAAAGGAGCGGAGCTGAAAGCTGCTGCTTCAGCCCAGCCTGGGCTTTGCCCCGTGTAAGCCCTGGCTGCTCTGCTCAGGCTTTGGGAAGAAGACAAGCTTCTCTGCTGCCCGGGCGGCTCCCTGAGCGGAAAGTGATGGGATGGGGAAAGCATGAGCCTGCATAATCATCGCTAGTAGCGCCGTCAGCCCGGGCCGGTCTCCGAAGGCATCCTTCCTTTTACACCAACCACACAGATATTAATCAAGCAGCCAGGCAGATTAGATTAACCGGATTTCTGCATCCAAAGCTGATTTTGATGTCCGCTGATTGGAAACCACTCCAGAGCACAGGCAGTTAAATAGGAAGGTGTTTCCTATTCCTGCACAGGCATTGCTCAAAGGAGATAAGGATGCATGATGAGAGGAGGCAGAGGAGACATGCAGCAAGGCTGAATTAGCAAGGAGTTCGGTATGCTTTTGGTCTGACGGTTACTACAGCCTCAGGAATTTGCTAATTAGCTGTGTGGGACAACTAATTATCTTGTCAGCCAGTAAGTCAAATAGTAATTCAAATAGTAATTCAGTTTCGGCACACTTTTTTTTTCCTTTTTTTTCTTTTTTCTTTTCCCCTATTTGGAAGCATATTTGGCACTTTGGCATCTCCGCGCTGTTGCAGGCTGCACAGGCTGCAGCTCATCGCCCCCCCGGCTCTGCGGGAAGGCGGGCTCCCACCCACCCACCCACCCTCTCTGGGGTGACACTGCGCGCAGCCTCGCCGGCTGCTAAAGCAAAGCAAAGCAGGGTAAAACACTGGGGTTGTGTTGCATCTTTTTGTTTGTTTGGTTTTATTTGTTTGGTTGGTTTGGGGTTTTTTTTGCGTCCCACGGGACCCTGAATGACACATCAAGGATGGGACCAGAAGACAAGCCCAGAGAGAACAGGAGGTTGCAGCTTGCTGCACGGGGGCAGTGGTCCACAAAGGCCAGGGCTAGCTGGAAAGTAAAAGCCTGAATGTTTTTAATAAGCGACATGGGTCTGAGGCAGCAGTACAGAAAGTTTTGTCTTAAGCAGGTGGGCTGGTTACCGCAGACCCTAATTTTCTCAGCCTTGTGCATTTCCCACATGAGTATCCGAAGCTGCCTGCACCGGATGGGGCGGAAATTAATAGCTGGAAAAGGCATTTTTTTTTCCACCTAGCTGTAAGCATTTTAGTCTGTGGGCTTAACTCTGCTTTGAGTGATGTCAGAGCAAATCTGAAGTTCATTTAATTTGTTAGAGTTATCCAGGGGTAACGAACTGCAGAATTCATCCCTGTGTCTGATGAGGGATCCATGTCCTAGAGAAGAAAATCCCAGATCAAGGCTGCATTTTCCTGAGGTCAGTGCAGATGTTATCTGCCCCACCTTCCCTGAGCCAAGGGAAAGGGTGACTTACATTATTCATGAGCTGAGTCCTCATGAGGCTAATCACCAGCTAATTAAAGTCCTCCTATTAGATATCCTGTGATGCTGTGCCCTAACATACAGCATGGGGAGTTCTTAGCTGAAGAAGCTGAAACAATTTCTTTGGAATACATTCCAAAATTAATTTAATATATGATATCTACTGGGACTGGGTGAGTCAGAGCGCTGTGATGGGACTGTGAATGTGCTGCAATTTATTTGTACTGAAGTTTAAATAAGACTGATAGAGCCATAAAAGCATTATTGAAGAGATTGCATGGTGGAGCCTTGGGGGAAGATAAAGCACAGCAAGAGGCTCTTGGTTTTGTAGCATCCTCCCACCTCACTGTGGGGTTGTGATGGTGGTAAGTCTTCTTCATCGGCTGGGTTTGGGTCCACAGAGAACTGCGGATGGTTGTAGGCTGGGGAGGATGTCTGGGACTTGTAAGAGTTGCGAAAGCTCTGCAAGGAGATTTCCCAGGAGATGAGAGATGGTCTATGGAGCTGTATCTAGTAGAAGTTTAAGGTCAACCTGAATTTTCTGGTTTAGATCTGAGGTTTTGTCAGAATTGGCGTTGAGGAAGAAGGCTTGCAAACCTGGTGAGGTCTGAGGCCAGCGTGGTGGGGATAATTTGGTGGGGATGTGGAGGTCCCAGCTGACTTGAGCTGCAGCTCCTGAAGAGCTGAGATCCTCAGACTGGCCCTTTTCAACTACAAATTCATATTCAGTTGCCTCCTAATGCCTTATACTTGCAAACACACAGAGCACTGGTCTCAGGAGTATTCCCTTCTCTTTTACCCACTGAGGACCTGAACATGCCCCAGTGGTTGAAAGGTAAAAACACTCTTGTCCAAAGGCTGCAGGTAAAAGGCTGGATTCAGCCATCTCACTCCTCCCTTGAGTCATTTTTTCAAAACATCCCACAAGTGGAGAGTTCAAATCTCCTCCTGTATTCCTTGAAACAGGGATAGGAGAGCAGAGCAGAAGAAGCCCTTTGGCTGCCTGGGATAAGTCAGGGCTGTGGCAGGGAAAGGTGGCTTGGAACAGAAACCAGAAAATCCAGAACTTCTCAAGGTTTTGCTGAGAGTTACTGGTGCTCAGATGGTTCAGAGATGCTTGGGACACTGTAATAGCCCTTGGAAAAGAGTATTCATGGCTGTGGTGCCTGGGAGAGTCCTAGCAGCAGCAGGTGACCGCAGTCAGGAAGGGAGATGCCTCGAGGGTCTGGGCACCTCTCGCTGAATCCGAGGCTGTCCCTCAGCATCCCTTTGTCTCCAGGGCAGCTGAAGCTGGTTCCCCCCTCCTCACCCCACTCCTCCTCAGCAGTGCCGGTGCCTCTGCCTGCGGGGCCGTGCAACGACCCCCACCAGCAAACCCCGCCAGGCTGGAAACCAGAGACTGCCCATCTGCCACGAACACTTTTGGAAGCAGAGCAAAAGAAATCGGATGGATGGTATAATAAAACTACAAAGGATTATTGGCTTTGGTTTGCTTTTCAAAGATTAAGAAACTCTTTCAAGTGTCTTGGGCTTCATTTATCACCTAGTTATAGGCCAGCACAGGCAAGTACGTTTATGGTGCAAGATATCTCTAAAGGTTTTTCTTTATACTTCACAGCTGTGAGGTATCAAACCCTCAGCTTTTTAATGATAATTCAGTCAAAGCAAGCCATAAAGAGGAGCAGCAAGTGTATGTGGAGCTGTGGCACTCTGCAACCACAGGCTGGGTGTCCATGGGCCCTGGGCAGCTCCGCTTTCCCAGTGCTCGTCAGGCTGTCACATCGCCGGCACACACAGGGATGGCCTGGGAAGGCCAGGGAGACCCTTTGATGCCCTGGGAAGGGTAATGAAAAGCCTGCTGTAAAATGTTTACAGGCATCCTGTTTTGGCTGAACCCTCTCCGTTTGGGTTTGTAGAAAGGTTTAGTGGCAGCTGCTGCCTTGAGGTTTTAAATGCCGCACGTGTGCAGCTGACACGTAGAGTATTCCTCGCTTGGAAACCTCCTTCCAAATGTGCTGACCCCTCAGCTTCAGGGCAAGAGCAGGAAAGACCCAGGATGCACCAGGATTTCCATCCGGAATATTTCTGTCATTGCTGGATAGAAAGTGCCGAAGCAGAATCCTTCTGAGTAATTCAGAGTCTCCCTCTGCAACCAGGCGTGTGAGTCATCAATATGTTGACACATACTCATTTTAGTAAAATCTGGTATTTGTTTCACTAGTAGTGTTGATGTACAAAAGGCATTGAAATTAAGTGCTGCATGTTAAAGATCAATTAGCTTTTACTCCCACTGAAAATGACATTGGTATTTGGAAAACATATGTGCACCCACGTTCCCGCTTACGCTCGCCGGGAAATTTATGGCCCTCTCCCCAGCTGCAGAGAGGCCATTTCCTCTGCAGTGAACTTGAAACTTTGTTTTCTAGCTCCGCTCTTTCTCCATTTGAGTACATTTTTGTGTGCAGGAAGGAAAGTCCTGGAAAGAGCAAGCAGGTTGCTGCTGGCTGGGAGCCGCCTGCCATTCTCCTCTCCCTTCCACTGGGGCTTACTTCGGGGAACCAAAGGGGGCAATTCACATCGTGTGTGTGGGCTGCAGATGGGAACACATCACCTGCTGGGAGAGCTGCACCCCGGGGTTGTTAACAGCAGCGTAAGGGGAGAAGGGGAAGCACCATCACAGGTACCTCCAAGGGAAGAGCTGTGAGACCTGGTGCAGAGGTCTGCAAGGCTGGTACCAAGGGCGTTGTGCTGCGCTACCAGAAGAAGACATGAGGTAGGAGAAAGTATGGTAAAGGTGTTTGCCTGGGTTACCAGAGACACCGAGTTAAGCTTGCCCCAGCCCCAACGGGCATCCCCCTGTGGGTGGTGTGGGGTCCTGCTGATTGCCGGGGTGCTCCTCTGCTGGTTTGAACAGGGGGGCTCTTGCTGCTGATTTCCTACTCAAGCAGCTTTGTTTATCAGTTCCCTCTGATCGTGTGGCCCCCGTCTTAAAAGAAAGTGGTATTTCGAGGAGTAGAAACGTCTCTCAGGCGTGTTATTTAAAGCAACAGTCATCCTTAAATGTGGGGTGGCACCCGCCTGGACTTTCCTGTTCCTGCGGTTGGTGTTGCAAGGAGGAGGAGGAGGAGGAGGCTGTTGCTCAATGCCTGCACCTAACGCACCCCTCCCTGCCCACAGCTCTCAGGGGGAGCGGGCACCCTCGTCGCACCCCAGCCCTGCTGGGACCCGGGGTGGCCTCCAAAAAAAGGTGTAGTGGCCCAGCTTGGGCAGGGCTGTGCCGGAGCAGAGAGGCTCTGCCCTTGAGAGGAGGGCAATGTGCCGGGGACCAAACAGCTAAAACACAAGGCTCCCTCCTGCCACTCCTCCCTCTTCTGGACCCAGAAATTCAGACGCTGCTGCATAGAGGATATGGGCACTTTGTCCTGTGTTTTGGCTTATTTTCTCTTCCATCCCTGTGTGAAGACAGATGCAAATGGACTTTGGTACAGACTCGCTACAAAAGTGATTTCAACTGCCAAAACCAACAGACTGGAAAGACAGAGGGACAGGCGTGCTCTGCCTCTCATTTATACTGAAGCTGAAGATGTTATTTGTCATTTCTAATCGTGTGCATGACTTTATCAGTTCAATAAAATTGCTCCTTTTAACACTAGATTTTCTTAGGTGCCTCTTTCCACTCCTTCCTACGTCAGATGAGGATCCAGCGTGGGCAGGGCAGGGGAAGGCCATCCTGATGCCCTGCAGCCCCGCAAAGGGCCGGTGGCCGGGGATGGATGCACGGGAGCAGCATGTTGGGAACCACCAGTGGTGCTGGTCCCCACCGCGATGCTGGTCCCCACCATGTGATGCTGGTCCCTGGGGAGGCCCGGAGGAACTCACCCGGTCATCAAAGGCGTCTGCAAGCGGCGGCGGGGAGGGCAGCGGTAAGAAACTTGACGTCACCCACTACGGCTGCTCGCTCTGTCTCGCCTGCTGGCGACTATTTTTAGCATTATCTCAAAAGTGCCTCCTCGCCGGGGTTTAGTTGCTTAGCAGCCGCCTCGCGGCTGCCATGATTAGGGTGGGAACAGGCGGTTATTAATGCACGCGTGCGGAGATTACCTTGCGGTTTCCACCCAAAAAACCTGGCAGCTCTCCGGTGTGCAGGGCTGGGATCGGGGCTGTTCTGCCCCTGGGGCTGATCTCCCCTGTGTGCGGGGGTGACAGCCCCCACTGGCCTCGGGGGGCTGCCTGTGTCCCCTGTCCTGGGCTCACCCCTCTGGGTTTGCCCTCTCTGGGAACAGGCATCAAAAAAGGGGCTCGGGCTCAAAATGTGCCTCTGTGGGAGTCCCCCGCCAGCAGCCAAGAAAACGCGGTGCACAAAAGATTGGCAGGATGCTTTGTTTATTCTTTGGTGAGCCATTTTACTTTCAGATGGTCTGTTTTCTCTGACATATAGAGAGTTGCGTGTTTCTAAAAGTGCCTACCCGGATCACTGGTGTCTGCAAGTGGAATTATGTTTGTCATAAAGTCAGTGATACCCTCAGTCATAATAGGGCTCTCAGGAGACAAAAGGAGTTATTTTCTCAAATTGAAAAGTTTGGTACTTAAATTATATCTGCTCAAATTTATTAAATCAGATTGCTGAGCCACAGATAACTCTATAAATACATTAAGCTGAAGATTTTTAAGTCTCCATGCCCTGACAGGCTCCTTTTAAAGCTGGAAAATCCTGAAATGAGTTGCTGTAGGTACAAACACAATACACAACAAGGACTTTTAGGGACTCATCTCCAAAATGGCAGGAGCCTGAGCTGATGCGCGATTGTAAGCATGTCCCAGCCGCTGGCAAAGTGACGTCTGCACGTGGAGACCATTGCAGCCTTCCAAGAGTCAGAGTATCGCAGCTCCTCCTGGGAGTTACTACAAGAGTATTAGTGTGTTATTTAGATGGCAAAGTTGTCCTTCAGCCTCCGTTCAGGGATGGTCTTGTTCAGAGGGGGCGTTGAACACTGCCTCTCTGGCATGGCCACTGTGCAGAGGGACAGCCAGCCTGGCTCAGCCAAGTGCCTGCCCCAGGGAGACCCCATAAAGGGACAGACAGGTCTTGGAGATTAAGTGGCAAAGATGGGGGCTTTCATAGATGGGTGGAAAGGCGCTGCAGTATAGCATCTACCACCTCAATGCCATCCTTGACCGCGGTTTGGCCCTCAGCGCTCTCTCGTTTGAGCTGTTGTAGGACAAGAAGTTCCTCAGCAGGTCCCTCATTAGCACCTTTAATCCTTTTCAAATTCCAGGATAGTGCAAAGAATATTCCTCAAGAGTGATCAAAAGCTTGCACGTGGACACGGAGCAAAACATGAGATTGCACAAAGTGGAAAATTGTGCATAATCTGATAGTCCTGAAAAATCAGGCTGAGGCTGTGTGCTCCTCCTGGGGCACATCCTAGTCCTGTCTGCCCAAGACCCCCAGGGACGTGCTGTAGCTGCTGTCCCTGCACTCGCAGCTCCTCAGCATGTATGGCTGGATACGTCTGGGAGCGCATCCAAGCTGGAGAGCGGTGATGCAGAGCCACGGGTCTCTGAGCACCCGCAAAGGGGGGACTGGGAAGGGGAAGGCAGTGGGTGTGCGGGGAGGGCAATTGGGGTGGGAAGGTGCTTGGTCTGGGCAGCTGAGGGAGGGAACGGAGGTCTGGGATCTCCTCTAACCTGCTGCCCGGTTAGCAGGGAGGGACATGTCATTGCAAGGACAGATGCTATTTCAGGAGCGATGCTGTTTGTGAGACAGAAGGTCTCCGTCAGGCACCAGGGCCTGAACGCTGCTGGCAGAAGGCTTCTGCTGCATGCCAGAAGCTGCCAGGAGTTGTCCTGCAGCATCCAAACCAGGGATCAAATTCCTACCCAAGGGAAGCGAGCTCTGAACATCACTCCCCATTTAAGCCAGGGTAGGTTACTCTACTCTGTGTTTTATGCCCAGGATCTCATCTGGAGCATCTCCACGTACCTCCTATGCTGTGGTCAGAGATAAGAGGTGGGAGCACTGGCTGCCAGCATGGAAGCTCTGTATGCATACCTGTAATCTTCATGATTTAGCATGAAAGGCAGAAATCCAGCATGAATTCAGATGCCTTTGCCAGCTTGGTCCATGGATCACGCATTTTTAGAAAGCTGCCCTACATCCTTCATGTAGCTGAGAGTTATCTGCCACCAGTAACACTGGTCTTGATAAATGACAGCCAAAAATTAAGTAAGTGGGGTGTGGGAATGGGGCAGTTGTGTGTTTCCTGCAGGTAATGGTGACACCAAAAGACTTCCCAGTGGCCAATATTAGCACCCAGCTAGCTGGGATGCTGGAACAGAGCTCAAACAGTTTGAGGAAAAGTAAAATACAGTACTGCACAACCGAGGAGGCATTTCGGTCTGGTTATGGTTGGTACCTGGAGTAATCTTTAATCACTTGAAGATTAAATGCCAATTCCAGAGCTACTGAAAACTCAGCATTTCAGGAAAATTGTTCTCTTGAAGCATGCTTGAGTGATGGAGCTGTTTCCTCTCCTTTTGCCCTCTTTAGCTGATGTACAGTAAAGGACGCAGAGCCAGTTACTAAGGTGGTTTTTTTTCCTGACCAGCCCCTGGAGAGGTGGATCCGCCAGACAACAGCAGCAATGGCCTGGGAGTCCCGCACAAAGCAGCAAAATGCGGGTGTGTGTTTCTGCCGCGGTCCCGAAAAGGTGATGGAGAGTCGGGTACCGCTGTGCCCGTGCTCGGGCTCCTCTGCAGCTACAGCTGGCTCATTTCCACTGTCTGGCACGTGGCCTGGCTGAATCAACCCAGTCGCGCGCCCAACCGTCTGCACAGGCGTGCCCTGAGGTGACGCTGGAAAGGTTATTCCTTGGCTTCTTGCTCCTATTAGTCATGTTAGCGCTTGTGCCTGTATTGATTATTTTCAGACGTTTTGCAATGTTCAAGCATGAAGTTAAAGCCCCTCCGTCCTCGTGAGGCAGCGTGAGAGCAGGTTTCCGTGCTTTTCTTCCAACTAGATAAAACTATTTGCACCATTTGCAAAAACAGCCCCACACTGGGCCTTTTTTTGTTTTTAATGAAACACCTTCTGCATTCAAATTCCAGTTGCCTCCTGCTCTGTGCGACAGCGCCTTCGCTCTGCCACCTGCTGCCAGCTGCTGCGAATATTGGCTTCACTGCAGCAAGGTCTGGGCCCTGGGGTTTTCTTCTGTATTGTAAAATAAATTTGACACAAGAAATAATATCTAGGTGTTTTAGGGCAGAGCTTTCTCCTACTACTTGTTTGCTTAATGGTCTTTACTTTGGCAAGCATGTCAAGAGTGGGGAAGGAAATGAGTGTTAACATTTGTCACACATTTGGTAATATTGCATATAGAAAGGTAAATGCCAAGTGTACATATGCCATTTTATAAATAAATGCTTCTGGCAAGGAAAGGCGTTCTCTGCCCAATTATGTGGGCTTTTTGATGAAATGTTATGAATGTGTGGTAATATTTGGCCATCTGCTGATGATAGTAAGAACTGCACGGGCATGGCAGAACGGAGCCCCCTTCACGCTGGCTCCTGTGCAAGGAGGGATCGTGGGGATCCAGCACCCCACAGAGGTACCCACATCTGCCCCACACAGGGGAATGGGGGTCACAGCCTCATCTGGACTTCCTGGCATCAAAGGAAACCTAAATCCAGGTCTGGGATCACCACCTTGGTCTGTATCTGTGGGTGGCAATGAGCAGCTGACCCTGCTGGCCCATGGCAAGCTTTCCCCAGGCTGTTGACCACTTGCTGCTCTCAATGGCTGGAGTTGTTTCTAGAAATGCATTTTCTTAATGTCTGTAACCTATAGGGTCATGGACCGCACCCGGGAACAAATCCAGGGCACAATAATGGGTGAGAGTGGAAAAGGAGAGGTGCAAGAAGAAAGAAGGGGAGATGAGGAAAAAAACCACAAGGTGGAAAAGGTCTAAATAAAAAGAAGGTGGGAAAGACGGTTTGTGTGGAGGAGGAGATGGAGGCTGAGAGAATAAGGAAAAGCTGATGAAGGAAGATGTGGAGAGAAGGAGAAAGGCGAGGAGTGGTGGAAGTGATGAGCCCCTCTCAGAAAAGAGAAGGTAGGATCTGCTGTCCAGGTCATGATATATAGAAACTCATCCCCTGAAAGCCCCTGTGCTCCCCCTCTGCCTGTACAGGCTGTGGGCTGGGGGGGAGAGAAGGGGGTCCAGGACTTCCCTGCTCCTGTCCAAGCGCTGCCAGTACCAGTACTGGTATTTCACAACTTCTCAGCCCAGTGTGCCTGATGGGCAGAGGGATGCACTGTGCCTTCATGAGCAGAGTGGGAAGTTTCAGTGCCCTTCCAGCCTGCCGGCTTTCCCCACGGATTGGGGAAAGCCGTGGGTTCAGGTCTTCCACCCACGAGCTCGGAGTCAGTCCAGATGGAGGAGCTGGGGCAAACACGCTGTGCGCTGGGGTGACTGCAGGGGCCTCAGCTCCTTTTCAGAACCGAAAGAATTTGGTTAAAGGTTTCATCCTTGGTTTTGTTTTCCTTTTTGTCTCTGAGACCGGCCGCCCCATTTCGTGTGCCAGCACAGACCTGCATCGGCCCTGGTCAGGGTGGACACAGGGACGTGGGCGCCCTGATTGTGTCACCTTGGGGAAAGATGGCGCTAAAACCTTCACAGTCTTTGCCTGCTCTTCCCTCAATGCATGCACATATTGCGGGATATCGGTATTGTGCTTTACAAAACAGGGTTACGTACAGGGATGTGATTTTCCCATCTGCCCAGCGGAAGGCGGGTGAGCTCTGACAGTATCTCATTATTTTATCGTCCTCCCATCAGAGGGAGACTCCAGACATTCTCATCCCTGCCACCCCCCAAAAGGTACTGAGGAGGTGTTTGAGGAGGTGAAAAAGGAGGACTCGGCTTTGAAACCCACAGAAACGTAGCGAGTCAGGAAATGCTCCTAGCAGAGACAGGTAAAATAATAGCACAGCCATTTTCTTTCAGTCTTTCATAACCATATTCTTTAAATCTCTTTACACTGAATTATTCCTGAATTTTCTCAGCACAGCCAGAGTTTTGCCCTGCAAGCCCACCCCCAACAGAGACGGGGCATCTGGTATCGTTATAACACCAGTCCCACCTGTATCCTTCAGGACCTGAGTCTCAGCTGTGGGTGATGAGCTGGGGGGAGCTAGAGTCCAATGAGGGAAGGTGACAAATGCATGGCAGAGGCACTGAATCAGGGGAGTTCAATAGGAGTAGGATCCTCAGGCTGGCCAGCACTGAGAGCCTTTGGCATGGGGAGTGCTCCTTGGGGTGTGCATCGCTGCTGGCCCAGCTTTCCTGGGGGATGAGGAGGAGAAATTCTCATCATCTGTCAAAAGTCATCACCTGAAACCCCACAGACTCTAGTTTAACCCTGGGGTGATTCCACTGCTGCAACAAATTTGTGCCAGGTAGGAATTCTGTTGATTGCATCTGTATTTTTTTACTTTCAGCTATCATCTGTTTGAAAACCACTTCTATATTTGACAGGCAGTGTATTGACTCGCTTCTGCTCATTTGCTTTCCAGCTCGGTTTTTCATTTCACGTTTCTCAACGTCTTACCAGAAGCTATTCAAGTTTGTGGTCTTTCTGTGACAGGGCACATCCCCAAACCTGAAACTGCACATTTTGGACAGACTTGTCTGCTCCAAGGCTTGCAGCTTGGCTTTTCATAAAGATCCAAACAATTTGCAAAATTTGGATCCAGCCACTCTTTCAAATGAAGGCAGCCAAGGCTGTGTGGTGTTCTCAGCCCCCTCTAGTATTAGGGAGCTCAAGCACAGCATTGTAGCTCTTTTGCTGCAGCACTTCAAGGTTCTTTTTTGGCCTAGAGTAAAAATAAACCTGTCACATATTGAAGGAATTGGTGGAGATGTCATACAGAAGAGCGAGGGACTGGTGTCAGAGCTGCAGGGACATACCTGTGCTATTGAACAGAGCTGTGGGGATAAACTCCCTGTTAGGGGAGAGCCTGGCTTCCAGGGGTGGGATGTTCCCTTGGCCGAAAGTCCTGTGTCCTGTGCGGTTCCTTCCCACCACTAAGTGAAACGCTTTGCTCTCTCCTTCTTACCACAGTCCTTAATCGTAAGTGAGTCTTCCCACGCGTGGCTGAGATCTGTCTGTGGCCCAACAGCATTCACAGCAATTGTATTCCAATTTTCTCTCTTGTTTGATGGTTTAATAATAGCCTGAATAGCATTTAGTGCCACTGCAATACTTACCGCATCTGGTACAGAATGAATATCGATCCCTTACAGAGCTGGAGGTTGGGATATTCATGAAAACTTCCTTTTATGTGGAGTTCATTGTTGATTTGTTTAGTGTTCCCCTTTCATATCTTTTGTTTCAATTAAAGAAAAAAAAAACCACTCTGAAAAAGAAAGGTAGGAGAAAAGACAGTTTCTGTGGGCTCACATTAATATTCCTGACCTGCATCCCCTTGGTCCTGCTTGCCTGTAGCTCAACCGAAGTTAAGTGGACATACAACCCCCATCGCTGGGCTGTATCACTCTTTGTGTACAGATTCCTCTAACTTCAAGGAGAATATTTGACCTCTGGAGAGCCTGAGCAAACCCCTGTAGCCTGGAGTGGGAATGGTGTCCTCTGTGCATTTGCTGCAGGAACCGCAGAGCCGTGTTTCGGGCTATTGTTCCCGGCTCCGGAGGCGGCCGCGTCGCAGCAGCAGGGAGAGAAACCCCGGGCTGGGGAGCCGCGAGGTTAAACTGAGGCAGACAGGGAGTCGTTTCTTGCCACAAGACAAATGGTATTACTGACACAACGTGAACAAGATCTATCCCAGGGCTTATGAAGACTGTCAGCTTTGCACACGTGGATAAAAGGCATTAAGGAAATCTCCCTTATTTTTCAGATGTGTTGTCCTTTCCGGGTCTTGCCCGCTCGGTGGGTTTGTGCTCTCATGCTGAACGCATTTCGAGGCTCTCTTCGAGTGCTGTGCATTTAATCGGCTTTGCAGGCAGGCACCTCGCGCGATGCAGTCTGTCTTGTTGGCAGCCCGTGAAGTATTTTGCCATTGTCCTTTTCCATTTGGCACACAAGTGCCCGCACACAGTGTCCAGAAAAGCCAGGTCCAAGTCACTGATGACATCATGGGCTCTGGAAGAAAAACTTCCTCAGGGAGCAGGGACAGTATGGGCAGCTTTGGGCTAACTACAAAACAAGTCCACTTTTTTTTGTGCAGAAAATGAAAAATATGCTCCGAAAGATAAAAGGGAATAATAACACTGACCCCTAGCAGGGGACGAGTTGGATGACCCCAAAGTCAGAGTCATTGTACTTCACACTGTACCCACAATTACGTCTGTAGGATGAGCCCCAGCTCTCCGAATTCATCCTCGTGCCTTGGTGGCCCTTTCCCTCTCACAGGGGCAAACCGTGGTCCAGAATGACCTGCCAGGATTCAGCAGCAGCTGGCCTGAAGGAAGGCAGGGCTCCTCAGCTGCCTTGGGGATGCATCACTTCCAGACTAGAGCCTGCTGGGCTCCAGGTTTTGACCGTGCTTTTTCTTTAATTTTTTAAAGTTGGCTGCTGGTAGCAAACGGCAAAAGCCATCTTTGCTGACACCACTGCAGAAAGATTCATAGATTCCTCCCGGTTTCCAGGAAATATTGCAAACTCCAAGGCAGGGAAGAGTCAGCTGGGAGGGAGGGAGGAAGAACACGGCAGGAGCTGTTCAGCCGTCCTGGGAGACTTGCATCCTTCAGCTAACAACCGAAGTAGGGTATAACAATGGAATTAATTTTAAATCGCCTAAGCAATCAAAGAGCAATTACTTCCTTCAGTTACAAGCAAGATGCGGGAAACAATAGGATTTAATTTCAATAAAATCTCAAACAACTCGGCTATGATTTTATTTATTTATTACAAAAGTGGCAGAACTTCTGCTTTGCAATCCTGACGTTGCTTAATACTCAGCACCTGACTGAAGAATAAACCAGGGCCCCCCGCTTTGTTTTTAAATTATAATCCCAAGTCCGTACAGCAGTACCTGCCCTCAGTGCCAAAGTTCACTGGGAGAACCCAGCACCGAGTTGAATGATGCCCTGTTTTTTTGGTATTACTTATTAGTTATATTTTTTAGACACACACACCCCGACACACCCCCGTAACGCAGCTCCTTTACAGAGCCCACAGCTGACTCGACCTCTGCCTGGAGGGGCTGAGGGCTGAGCGAGGGGGGTGGGAGGGGGCCTTTGGGTATTCTCCACTAGAAAACCTTCCCAAAATCGGGCTAAACAGAAAGAGAAATGAGAGCAAAAGTAACATCTGGATTAGTTGGCTGCTGGAGCGCTGCAGGTGAGCTGGTGAGCGGCACAGCTGTAGAACAGTTTTGGCTTGCTCCTGCCTGCTTTTGTGCCTTTGCAGTTGCAGGTTTGTGGGTGTGTTGTTTTTTTTTTTACTAGTATTTTTAGCATTATTTCAGTTTGGTAGCATTTAGCCTTGCTGCTATAATAACTGCTGCAGAAAATTGTCATGAGGGAATTTATTCTGTCTTTGTGAATACGTTTGTACAGCATGAAATAAAGAAGGCCTGAGGCAAGCTATTGAACAACATGGGAAAGACAAAATATTGACTCACCAATTCAGTAAGCATCATCTGCCTAGTGTGCTGAACAAGGCAGGGGTCCTACAGAAAAATCTCCCTTGATCATGTTATTAGGGAATATCTCATAAGGCAAAAAACTGGAGGACTGGAGACAGCTGCATGGCCTATAGTAAGCCTGAATACTTGACTTTGCAGCATGTGAATATATAAAACTCATACATAATTCACGTAGGTAGGCAAAGGAACTGATATACCCAGACATATATTTCCAATTCATGTAAATCAGTGGTAGCTTTATTCCTGGTGTTAGTGGTTCCAGTTATTCTCATTTTGGTGCTCGTTGCTTTTATTTAGAGTAGCCCCTTCTGACGTCCTGAGTCTCTTCAGAAGAGGAGGACGTGAGGATCCAGCTTTAGCTTCTCCAGGCAGCTCTCAGCCCTGTGCCTCGGTTGTTGTCAAGGAGACATATCTCTGGCATATATCTTCTCTGTGGTTTCTCTTCTTAGTATGCTTTTCCATTGCTATGGAGACTATCAGAAACTCATTTAGCAACTCCCAGTGCCCCACAAGGAATGTGTATTTCATAACTCACTGCTCAGAATGAGGAGAGCTGTTTAATTTTTGGCCTCTCACCTGCACTGTCGAGCCTGGCTACGCCAGGGACAGTCTGTGCTGAGACTTCTGAACTGACCCAGCACAGCTCTGAGGGCAGGGTTATAAAAAGGTGGCTTCACTGCAGACACTTTTGAAGCCAAGGCAAACTTTGCATGTGGGAGGTAGCCAAAGGCTTGCCCTCGCTTTTTGGCATGGCCCTCCAAATCCAAAATCCTCTTATTCTTCATGTCTTCAGCTTGCATTCTGCGTAGTTCTCATGCCATTGCTATCTCCAGTAAAGAGACCATTTCAGATCAAGGAGTAAGTGTTTGCATGGTGTAGGTGAACTGCAGCTCTGGAGACCTTAAGGATTTCCTAATCATTAATTTTGGGGAGACATAATTACAGAAAAGGCTGTTAAGAGACAAGTCTACAAATAGCAAGAGGCACTGACTTGCTGGGGTAAGATAAGCCCACAAACTCAAGGATCGGGGCAGAGAATGCAAGTATGGTGGTCCTTCATGGATACTACATGAAGCAAAACAGATGAAACCAAGGAAAATGCATAACTATAATGGTGTGAATGAGAGGGAAACAGAACCATTCTGTTGGCCACCAGTGCAGGGCAGGAGAGAGCGAAGCACACAGCAAGGCCAGCGGTGTGGAGGTGTGCAGTGAGAGGGAGCGTCTGTGCCTGGGTTTGACCAGCTCCCAGGACTGCGTGTCCTGACGCTGCAGACAAAGGCTGCGCCCCACTCGGGGCAGGACCCGAGTTTGTGCCAGTCGAGCGGTGCCACTTTGACTCCCAGCAAGTGGCAGAGTGGTTGCGCTAGAAGCAGCAGCATCCCAGTGACAGAAGTGGCACTAGCAGGCTGGAGGAACCTAACCGTGTGCTGGCACCGTGGGCTCAAACCACTTTGGCCAGTACAGAAGTTTTCTTTTACTAAGAAAACCAAAACATAAGGGAAATTATCATTGGGGGTTTACAGCAGCTGGTACACAGGAAAGCGGTTGCTGCTGGGCTGAAGGGCCAGCAAGCAGTGGGTTTGAGCATACCAGAGTGTCTTCCTTCTGAGACAGGAGGGAAAATAACCCTTGGAACCCAGCCCAATGGGGAGTCAGTACCGTGGGAAGACCCCTTTCAAAGTGGATGCAAGCGAGCAGGCAAAAATTAGAAATAAATAGGGCAGCTTATAAAATAATAAAGCTCCACGTTCGAGGTGGGAGTTACAGCCCCTCTCACGAGCTCCGCGGTTCATGCTGAGATGGCAGCTGAGGCTGCAGTTCCCAGCTCCCTGCCCTATTTCCCCACTCCAGTGCACAGGCTGACATATTAGCATAGCCCTCACTTCCAGTTTGCGTTAATATGTCGGTCTATGCCCTGCCGTGACTCAGGAAGAGACAGATATACTGTCATTCAGCTACTGGGCCAGAAGGCCATAGCAGAGCTTGGAGATGGGGCCCTCCCTGTGTAAATCAGAGCCCACCCATAGCCAGGAATCTGCGAGTAGTGAGGTAGTCTCCACCACCTTAGTGCAACACCGAGCTATAAATATTCAGCAGGTACTATGAGCAGCTGAGCCCTGCTAAAAGAATTTAAATATATAAATAAAATGAAGTAATTAATCAATTCAGGCATTTTGCAAAAATGTACATCAAATTTACATATTTTACCAAGGCATGTGATTTGTAATGAAGTAGGGTTTGGGGAACCAAAAGGAAGCATGTATAACCTGTCACTTATGCAAATCACTCTCTATTCACCGATTTAACAAACCAGTTAGTTACATGTGAAGCTGCTTTCAGATGCTGATGTGCATCTCCCTGATGTGTGTGGGGCAGCGTTTATGCAGTGTGGACTGTAGCGGCATGGTTCAGCGCACAGAGCTGTGCCGGTGTAGGAGCCATACCCTGAAAGAACCCTCGGCGTTCAGGAGCCAGCGCGCTGCAGCCAACGCACTCACAGGCAGCAGAGAATGGCAAGACGAGGGAAATGCATTAAAAAACTACCTCGAACAATTGATTTCAGTATGTCTTAGAAGTGATGGGTTGCTTTGTAATTTGCTTCAGTGTCATTTTTAATCTTGCAAAGTTTAAAAATTAAAGGATATAGTTCATTCAAACTTAGATGTTCCTTTTTTCAACTTGGATTCCAGATTTAAAGGAAATCAATTAAGTTGATCCAGATAGTGTGTATGGAAACATAGGTGTATGTATGTACACACCATACCCACAAATGCAGTTCAAAAAACAGCAATTACCTGTGCAGCTCTGGTTCGTGCTGCTACATTTCTCAGTGTCACTTTTTTGTCTCATTGTGGATTTTCTTCTCAGTGTTTAAACGCTTAGCCTGTTCTTTAGCTGTGTGCTGGCGAAAGCGTACAGCCAGGATTTATGGATTTGTGAACACGTCATTATGGGGTTGGTGGACCGGCTCTGCACACTTGGAGCTGAATTCCATTTATCTGGAGAGTAGGTGTTTAACTAATGGGCGCATCAGACATGGAATAAAAGCAGGGCAGCTTCTAGTGTCAGTGTTTTACAAAAACATCTGAATAAATGAGGTGAGAGAGCAAAACATTGCCTGTTTTTATATTCAGTGAACAGAAATAACAAGAAAAAGCACCATGATGAAGCACTATCCTTGTGCATTACTGATTATTTCAAGGTTAATTTCATTCATTCTTGATGATCGCTGTATCTGCAAGACTGACGAGCAATGAGTTCAAGGAACTGAGAGAAATTAATTCATAGGCTGAAAACAATCTAATTGGTATCTCAAATAAGAATTTGAAGGAACTTATGTGAAAGATGACAATAAATTCATGTCACTTATCGATCACTTTCTAGCTGAATGAAAGGCTTATCGTATTTGTTAAAAGGTGTTTGGGTGAAAGGGCTGTAACGCTGCTGTGTGCATCGGCTCCACAAGCTGTGGCCCGAAGGGGACGGCTGTGCTACGAGGAACTGGGCAAAAGCATGGTGTAAACTATGGTCTTGAAAAATAATGAAAGAGAGAGAGATGCGCTCTTGCTTGTTCTGCTTCAAATGATGAAGCTCCCACCGACTTCAGGATCTTGAACTCTTCTATAGCAGAATTCTTGTGCGCCAAGATTCCAACTAGATCAAGGTCTTACTGTGCTAAACATAAGGAAAGATGTAACTTCTGCCTGGAAAGCTTTACAATATACAGAGTTTTATAGAATAACATGTTTTTTACAGGAGGAACCACAAGTATCGGGGACTAAGAAGTGTCAATTATGTGTAAATCACAAAAAAAAAAAAAAGGTTAAAAGAACATGTCAGTACTGCATGATAAGATCTGCTGTCTTTCTTCTGTTTATTTCTGATTAAAGCCTAAGATTTAACATACTAAGATCTCATAAAGAGAACTTAATGAAGGTTGCAAAAGAAAAACTTGCAAATTGGGAAAAAGTTAGAATTCAGGTTGTGTAGGAATAATGTGTGCCTTTTATGCACAAGAACACATACTATTTTTTCATTCTGGCCTGAGGATGAGTCAAAGCTGCGTACTGAAGGAAGCTGTGGTTTGTAAGGCTGTTGTTACAGAAGCTGGAAATTGCAGTGATTTCGATAGGGCACTACAGGAAGATGATTTGGTGGTTACAATGCATGTATGTTATTTGGGAAATCAGATTCTCTTTTACATAATGCTAGACAGCTCTCCCACACCAAGCTTTTCACACCTGCAAATTAATACCAAGCTTTTGCACTGAAGGTATCGGGCAGTAGAAGGCAATTTATTCTCATTTGATTTAGCTTGAATTGTGTCAGCATTTAGACACAGCCTTTCTCACAAAAATAACATGCAATAACAATTGTGCAGGTGAGATTTCCAGCAAGTAGTGCCTGGGGCCTCAGCTTCCCCTGTGGAGACTTTGAACCCTCCTGGGTTTGCTCTAGATCGTGCCAGGTGACTGCGGCCGCAGCAATGCCCGTCCTCCGCAGCGCCAAGCAGAAGAGACACAGTTGAGCCGGAGCAGAGCAACTTCTGCTGCTGCTGCCCCTGAATTTACCCCAACTTTATCCACATGCCACAAGGGAAGGTGTCCAACTCCATTCACTTTCTGCTGATGAGTGATTTTCCACCCTGGTAGCGTGTTACCATGCAAACATCCAGTGGCGTGAAAGATGCTGTGTTTTTAGCTGGTTTCTTATGGAAGCAGAGGTTACGTGGTCCCTGGGCCAGCAGGTGGGCTGTGGGTCCTCTGGTAATAACTTTTGGTCCCATTGGCAGCTCTGTGGCCAAACACCTCAACTTGTGAGTTTCCACAAAAACACCCTTCAGAAGGACTGTGAGAAAACCCGAGCGGGACTTGAGAAACGTGTGCAGAACTGACAGATATTCTGGTTGTACTCCACATATAAAATCAGTCCCACAGAAGACCGCCTGGGTCAGAGCAGGGAACTCTGGTGGATAAGGACCTGCTGCTTAAATCTCTCTCTGAGTCTGGCCCCATGGCTCTGTGCTTCCGTGCTCTGCTACTCTGTTTTTTCTGATAAAGGCTGGTTATCGAGCTGTCACTCGAAGTATGCCCCAAGTGACATCTCTAGTGGTATCATCAAAGTCTTTTCCAGAGGCTTCAAGGAAAAGACAGGAGAGATAAGGAGTTGGTAATGTTGAGACTGGGAACACATTAAAAAACAGGTAGGAAAATGAGCCTAGAAAAAGCAGTTAAAATTAGAGAAAATTAAATGATAAATACCTTGGGGGAGTTTACTGTATGTTTCACTTCTAATTGTACTGCACCTCTTAGACTGATTTTTCTTTTAATTTTCATAGCACTCCACTATCAGCAATAGGCACCAAACGGAGCTAAATTACCAAGTTGGATTCATTACACCATACAAACAAATTTCCCTGGGCTAACTATGCCTTAAGGGCTTGATACTTTCCTGGCAGCCTCTTTCAAATTACTCCTTCAACAAACATGACATAAACTTGGGTCTGTAGAGCATGAAAATTTATGTGATGGAGCAGTTATTTTAGCAGATGGAAATGCTCAGGTTCACCAGAAAGGTGAAACATCAAGTACACTATTAATTTTTGAAAAGGACTTTGCCATATAATAGTCTTGTACTATTGGCATCCAAGGTAAAAGATAACTGCTTCTTGCTCCACCTTTGTCTTTTTCTGCAGTGCAGCACAGCGAACGCCAGCTCCGTTCCAGCCTTGTGCAGCATTTCATAATACGCAATTGCTCGTAAGTCCTGATTCAGCTTTTCACTCTTGCAGGATGCAGTGTTTCTCATTAAGCTTCTGCCCGGGCTCTCCAGAAATAATGCAAGCGGCACAAACCTCCCAACGGCTGCCAGTCAAAACAGCCAACTCTTGCAGCAACATGAACTAATCTCCAGCCACGCTCTTTGGCTTGCAGATAACAGAACATCTTGGGCAGGACCTTGGGTACGGCATGGTCTGATTGAACAGAAGAGAGGGAACCGCTGCTTGTGGCACACATTTTATTCGGCATGAGTAAAAGCATACTTGATTCTCAGCCAGTGCTGCCTACCAATCAGACATGAGATTGTTCCATGAAGAGTTTGATTTTCAGAGCTGTTGAGAAATTTTTTTAACCGAGTTGCTATGATGCTGTCAATTTAGCTACCTAACACACTGCATGCAGACTATGACTTTCCTCTAAGGCATTCCATGTGACTTCCAGCACTCATAAAAGGATTGCTGCAGCTTCTGCCCTCCTGAAGACCAGCACAGAAACTACTACTTTGGGCTAGTTCACCATTTTTACCCTGCCTGAAATTTAACAGATGTAGTATGGCTGATTGTATGGACAAAAAAATTTACTTTTCTAACATTTTTCCTTGGGCATTTCAAGACCTAAATATTCCAAGACGTACAACTGTTTTAGGCTACGTATTTGTCAGGTCAAAGCAATTCCAACGACTACTTCTTTAGGAACCAGTCACTTAAATGGAAGTGCTCCATTTATATATGACTGTTGCTGGCAATATGTAAATGATGTCTAGGACACTTAAGGAAGCATATGGTTAATAAACAGAAAAGCATACTGTTAATAACCAGAAAATGAAGAAACAGCTTCATTCATACACACAGACAAGGACTTCTATAATGAACATCTGTGACAGGAACTCAAATATTTACTCATATATTGTACGTAATGCTACCTTAATTAGGAGATTTAACATGCCTTGAAGATATAATAGCCTTAGAGAAATTCAGTAGAGCAAAAACGCAAGTTCTAAGAAAGTGAATGTATTGTATTTGTTGCACTGCTGGAGAGGAATACTGTTCAGTAAAAGTTATCCTCCAAAAGACCTTGAGGAAATGGAGCAGATCGTTCCATGTGCTATCCCACTTAAAGTCAGAGCGGTTTTATAAATACTCAGAAATAGTAAAATAATATTTTCCTTAGTATTTTATGTAAAGAAAAGAAGATAAAAGATGTTTTTTGTAAGTTTTCAAATCACAGTGCATTTGTTATGAAATTCTAAAATGCAAGATTGACTTTTTTTGCATTAAAAAGGTTTTAAACACAAAACCCTAGAATGGTTCAATATGCCTTGCTATTAGGACTATTTACTTGTACATTGGATTTCTGTACTAATACACCCCATAGGAAAGGAAAAATTCCATTTGGGGATGAAACAAAGTAGGCGGCAATACAGACCGCACCATTTGTTCACGGTAGCCAGTATCTTTGCCCGGCAGTACGATCTCCATAGATCATTATATACCTGCCGACATTTTTAATGAAGAAAACAGTAGGAATCCTGAGGGAGCCACTGTGCATGCGCTGACGTGCTGTGCCTGCGCCACAAGTACAATATGTTCTGGACACCCCGGGCTCTCGATGCCTGCACAGATTGGCCACACATCACATGTGCTTTGAGTCTGCTGCGTCCAGAAAACAGCGTTTGGGGCCATTTAACTGAAAATCTGGTAGGTGACTGATAAAAACAGGATTCTCCCATCAAAGCGGTAGAATTGGCAGGTATAGGGAATAACTATTCTAGGAATCCTTTCTAATTTTTAAGAGGCATCCATCTGCAATATACAAGCTACAGGATCTTGGCGTCTGGTACTTCTCTGCTCTAGTTAAATACTGTTTTGCTCCTTGGCTTCTGTCCTATTTCCAGAAGAGGAAACAGCATCTCTTTCCCTCTCGTGGTTGTTGGTTTTTCTCTCAATCTGCAGCTTTGTCACAGATCAGGGGGAGCCAAGGGCCAAAAGTGACTTGTAACTCTCAGCACATGCTGGTTTTTCTAGACATATTGCTTAGTAAGGAAGTAAACTAGTAAGGGGTGAAAGTTGCAATATGGTGCTTACCGCTTTATTTCAGCCCATTAAATATATACAATCAGCACTTTATTCCAACTAAAAATAACATTCAGATTAATACAGCTCTCTTTCATATATTAAATAGAGAAATCATTAACATGAATTATAAAGCAGGAAAAGTGCGGTTCACAGTGCCTGTCACTCCAGCGGTCCGCATTAGGATGGATGTAGACAGTTTGATGAAGTGGATTGAGCATAAGCCTGGGAGTGAGACGGCAGACGTATCTCCGCGAGTGTCATCGACTCATTCTGAGATTTAAGACAGGTCTTTTAAGTCCACTTATTTCTATTTTGAGGGGGCCCAGATTTAGACACCTTATTTATTTTTTTTAACAAGACTCAAGAATCTATAGCTCCAACTGATGTCAGTGCTGGCCACTAAGTATACAAAACTGTAGTCCCAAACCTAGGGACAGAAAATTAGAAGGCAGTTTTGAAAATCCTGGCCTCAGCTTCCCTGGGCTTCTTCATGCACAAAGTGGTGTCTGAATGGCCTCATCCATCTTTGCAAGGCGGCTGATTGAAATCTGCAACTGAGAAAGTGTTATACAAACAATTATTGCTCTATCTCACAACTGCTGATGAGCATTTTAACTATTATCTATAACACCATTCAAATTTCACAATATAATCATCCTTGTAGAAACAGATCAAGTACGTCTTTTCATTTGACAGCTACATAGCATTTTACAGTTTTAAGATGTGCACAACAGCAGTTTGGAAAGCTAAACCTCGCTGATCCATTTTACAAATGGAGACAACTAGACTCAGAATAGGGAATTAGACCACACAGACTGCAGCAAATTCGCCTCTAGAATACAGGATTTCTGATACAAAATTTACTGTACCAAACAGTAAATCAGTGGTTCTTAAACTCTTGCTATATGCAGCCAGTTGTTGGTCATAGTATGCCGGCTTGCTTTCTTGCCTCCCCTTGCTAAATTAATTTGAAAGGTAGTTAAAAATACACTCCCAGTGTTACCTTGCCCCTCAAGTGATTCCTGTTGCTACCATTGGGATGCCGCTCAGTCCTGAAATACAAAGAAAAATCATCACCTGTTGCATCACCAGGGGCAGAGGATCTCCTAGGCTTTGTCAGGAAGGGTGAGCAAACTTGCAGCAGGTACTGTTGCTATACTTATAAAAACCTAATTTTGCTGCATATTGTATAATTCTGGATGTCCATCTCAATTATAAAGAAGAAGGGAAAAAACATCTATCATGGCTCATGGAATTGATGTTTTTTGCAAAACTGATTCACTTCAGATATACAAGCGTATGTCAGTTGAAATGCAGCCTGATGGGCACTGGGTCATATTGCATCAAAACGGCATTATGTTGCAATGAAGCCTTGTAATATAATTTTTTTTTTTTTTTGTCCCCAAACTGATTTTGAAATCTGTACATGTCTTGCACGCATTGCTTGTGGACCGTAAGCCAACAAGACCGTATCAGCAGGATGATGGCTGCCCAGCAGAATCCAATGGAGGCAGCAGTATGCCATCTGTCTTAGCTAAGTCACCAACAGAACCGTGGTGTATTAGGCACAGGGGAATTTTAAAAGTCTCCTCAGGTCTTTCCCTGGTTTCAAATGTAGGTATATTGTAATTAAAAGACGAGTTTGATCTACCCAGGCCTCTTTGCTGAGCATCTGACTAAACTATTGTAATTTTTCATAACTAAGGAAATATCCTGCGGTCAGGAACTGGGTTTATCAAATCAGCTAACGCAAGTTTACAGGTCTTGCAGGAGAAATAAAAATATGCCTGAGACAGTCTTCGCTTCTTTTTTTGGGAAATGTACTCAAATACCTACCAAATTGAGATTTTTTTTGTCCCCCCAGGTTTGCCTGCCTTCCCATTTACAGACAGGCTCTCCCCACGATGGGCACCAAATGCCCTTCTAGCAAATGTGGTGACTGCTTTACGTAGAAAAGTAATCCAGGCTTAGAAAGACACTATTTCACTAGTTTCCCTTTGAAATGCGTTTTAGCAGCTGGGAGGAAGAGAAACCTTAGGGTTTTAGTTAGTGTTTAGTGCGGGATTAACCATCCTTTTGTTGACCACTGCCAAACATCAGACTTTGCCCTGGCAGTCCTAAACAGGTGACGTGTGCCAACGGGGAGAAACGTGGGGATGAGGATCCGGCCTGTTCAGAGGGTCGCAGCTCCCCGCAGACACTCCAGCAAGGCTTGGGGCAGCACAGACCCTGCAGAGGGAAAGGGGGAGGATGTCCACATCCTCTTAACGAAGGAAGGTGGGAGCAGGGAAGGGGTGTTCCATGCCTGCTCAGGGCCTGAGAGCCCCGGCTCCTCTCAGGTCTCACGGGCCCCAGGGTCCCCTCAGCACGCAGGGGCCCAGGCTCCCCTCATGCCCTGGGGACCTTGCTCCCCTCAGCACCCAGGGGCACAAGCTCCCCTCAGGACCCAGCACCTGGGATCCCCTCACAGCTGGGGACCGGGAGCTGCCACCTCCCCTCACGCCCCGGGGACTCTGGTCCCCTCAGGGTGCAGGGGTGCCAGGCTGCCCTCAGGGCCCTGCATACCCCGGATCCCTTCACGCTAGTCAGGCTGGGATCCCCCGGCCGCCCTCACGCCCAGAGGCCTCTGGCTCGGGAGGGCTGTGGGATCCCCCGCTCCCCTCGCGCCGCGGGGCGTGCTGGCGACCATGGCCGCCCGCTCCCCCACGCCCACTCACGGGGACCCCGCCGCCCGGTGCCCCGCGGGGCAGGCAGCGGCAGGGACCCCCCTCCCCGCAGGCGGGGAAGCCCGTCCCGCAGCGGCCGGAGGCGGAGCGCCTCCGCCCTCCCAGCCTGCCCCGCGGAGGGGGCGGGCGGCTCATGTCCGCCATCCCGGCATGCCGCGCGGCCGGGCAGCAGCCGGAGCAGTCGCGGCGGCCGCGTCCCCTCCCTCCGGTGTGAGACAGCAGCCGCCCGTCGAGCGCCAGTGAGGAGCTGCCGCCCGCGCCTCTCCCCACCGCTTCCTCCTCCTCGTCCTCCTCCTCCTCCTTCTCCTCCGCCGCCCCTGTTCCGCGCCGCTGCCCGGCCGGCCATGCCGTCTCGGGCAAGGTAATGAGCCGCAGAGCCCCGGGGTCTCGGCTGAGCGGCACCGGCAGCAGGCAGCACTACCACCCGCGGGGCTGGAATGACTGGCAACCCAGGTGGGCAGGGCTGGGGCAGGGGGCGCGGCCTGGCCGCCTGCGGGGCGCGGGGGGCCGGGGCAAGCGGACCGCTGCGGCTGGGTTCGGCTCGGCCCGGCCCCGCCGCTGCCGGGCCCTGGGGGAGCGGGGCGGTGCGGGCCGCGGCGGCCCGGAGCGGCGGCGGAGCCACTTCCTGGCTGTTGGGCCTAGGGGCGGGCAGGAGGCGGCCGCCGGGCCTAGCGTGGGGCGGGTGGCGGCGGGCCGGCCGCCGGGCCTAGGTGGCGGGGAGGGGGCCGGCCGCCGCCGTGGCCTGGCGGGTGGGGATTTCTGGATCCGTGTCTGCCGGCGGCTAGAGACGGGACAGGGACAGGTCTGTCACCGCGCAGGGCTCGGTGGGACCCCGGTCTGGGCTCCGAGCTGGCGGGTGAGAGCCTCTCCCTCCTCCCTCCCCCGTTTCTCCCGGTGTCCCCTCGGTCCCTCCCCGGTCGGGGTGGCTGTAACGTGTGTGGCGGATGGCGGTTTGCGTCCGTGGGCGGCGGCTCCCCGCTCCCCACCTTCCCGGTGGCAGACGCTGGAGTGGGGGGCTGAAGCGTTGGGGGGCTGCGGTGGGGCGAGAGCTGGGGCTGGGCTTGATACCGGCATTCGTTTTCAGCCTATTTCTCAGATGGCAGTTAATCAGGGAAGATCAGAGGCTGCAGAAGTACTCCTAGTCTTTTGAGGGTTAATAAAATAGTACGGGATTATTTTCTTTTTTTTTTTTTTAATCTGGAGAAAGTAGTTGAGCTGTAAGCAGGCTGGAGTGAGAGCTTATACAAGGTGTTAGGTTGTAGGGTGTGCTTATACCTGGCACTTCTTAGCCAGTGAAATTCAAAGTCTGTTGACTTCTTTAGTCAAGTGCAGAGAGTGTATTTCAGATCTTGATTCCTTCCGTTATCGCTGGTACTAGTGTATTTGCTGTACTGCTCTGCTTTGCTAGTCAAAATTGTCATGTAGAAATTGTAAAGAAATGTGATGTTTCTTTTATTATTTTAATGTGGAAGATTTGGGGCTTTTTTAGTGTTTTAGAAACTTCAACACAGTATGGGATCCTACTTTTAAAATTTCCAGCAAAGAACAGTGTGGCACATGCTTGGGAATGTATTTACAGATGACAGTCTGAGTCGCGTGTGATTTGGGCAAGGAAAATTGGGTGGATGTGAAGGTAGATCTTATGAAGCACAGATGTAACTTCAGTATTTGCTGTGAAGGAAGCTTTCCTTTTGCTCGAGCGGCTAGCAGCGCAGCCTCTAGGGCTAACGCTAGAGGCTATCCAATTCTTAATGAGGTGTGGGGCATGTTTATTTACGTTCTAATTTCTTCTGTTATTGAACTACTTGGTTAAATAACTTACTGTTTTTTCCCTCACTTAAAAACTTGCAAGCCTTGTTGGTGACATATTCTTATAGCATCTAGATTTTTTGGGGGGGGAATTAAGAAGTCTGATATCTCTCTTACTCCTTCACTACTACCTTGCTTCAGATTTCTGGGCTGCAGCCTGGAATTCTGGACCCTAACTCTTGACCTTCCCACCTGGAAGAAAATGGATGATGTATATCTTGTCTTTGCAGTGGGTGGCTTCTATAAATGCTTTCTAGTTGGATATATTAATTTGTCACAAGTTCTATCTTTTATCCTAAAAAATACCTCTTACCGGGCTCTAGGAAGCTGACGTTTTGCAATATGGTATTGTCTGCAATAGGTTCAGTTGTGTTAGGGGTGAAAGTAAGAGTGTAGCTGCAGAAATGCTTTGCCCGGTGATAAGGCTGCTTGAAGAAGTTAGTTCCCTCTGTGTCTGACTCTGTTCCATTCCCCATGCTGTAGTTTGGTGCCTCCTTACTGCTCAAGTACAGCTGCTGTAAACTGGGCTGCTAAAATAGTTATCCCAAAAGCCACAGCAGAAGCAATAATCTGAAAGCAGTAGAGAAAGTGTGGCAGAGTAGGGGAACTTCATAGCACGGATAGGGCCTAGTTCTGTTTCCGCCACACTATATGGTTAGGGCTCCTGCTAAGAAATAGGTAACACCTTTTCACTGATCCTGTCACTTGTAAGAATTTAACTTTATCCTTTCCTTTAAATATGATGATTTTTTTTTTTTAATCTGGTGAGAGCGCCCGGGAATCAGAAATGTTCACACAGTCCCAAACACAGAGGACATTTTTCTCTATATGTTATGCTCAAGTTTTCTTAAATTTCAAAAAGATAGCTTTGGTGATATGGAACCTGTGAGTCTCCAGTAAGAGCTTGAAAGAATGAAGCAGAGATTAAATCAGTCTTTGTTGTTTTGGCGTTAAGTAATTTTTAAAAGTGATTCACATGCATGGTTGAAAGGATATCTGTTATATAAAACTGGCAATGAGCATTTCTTTTTTGTTGATTGTTTTGAGTATGCTCTTAGACAAACCCTGCAACACAAAATATACCCCGATATTTTTTCCTTCCCCTTTCTTTTCTGTTGACTGTTAGTTTCGTTTAGCGAGGGTGATGTTACTGGTAAATGCTTTCTTGCAGGGTGTGGAACAGGGAATGCACGTGGCCGAAGTAATGAAAACTATAGTTGTTTCATGTTCCTAAATGGGGAAAAAAAGAACTGCTAATGCACAGGTGTATTATCGGATGGATTGTGTTTTCAAACACACATTTGTGTGTGTAAAAAATGACAAGACCGACTGTCATTACTAGGTCCGTATTCCTCTGAATTTTTAGTAATGCTAATCAGCACTGGGAGTTGAGGTGAAAACAGTGGGAAACTGAAGGCCAGAGCCCACGTTGTTCTTTAAGGGAGAGTAGTTTTTAATTAGATTTTGACTTCTTCTTTTTTTGTGTGTCTGCATGAATGCAGTCATATCTGTCAGATGCACATGGACTAGTTTTCCTACAATGTGTGTATTGATAGAGCTGTATATTACAGAGGAAGAAGTTGTCCTAACATATGGGGGCATATTAGTGCGTTCACTGAGGTGAACCAGACTCTAAATTAGTAGCAACACAAACACTTTTTAGGTAAATGTTGGATGTATGTGACAGAGAACAGAGAGGATCTTCTTGAGAAGGCTTGATAAGATCTTGTTCACCCTTCTCCTAATCTTTATAGCTTTCTAGGCCTTTACTTCTTTTTTCTTTCCTTTTTGTTTGTCAGATCTCGCTGCATTTTTCCCGATACGACTTCTGGGGGAAAAAATAAAATCATGTCAGTGTGCAGATCTTGCATGTGAGCAGAGTAAATTTGGTAGAGTACTAAAGGCTAATTACATACTGAAACATGCAGTACCTCCCTTTGATAGGAAATGCTCTGGGTGGCGAAGCGAGTTTCACGTGCTTGTGGCGGTACTAAGCAGGAGTGAGAGTGCAGGGTAGCAGGTTAGCAAGTGTAGGGTGCACTGTGGCTTTCTTATTCTTAGGTGAAAGTGGGAAAAGGAAGGTAAGATTTCAATTAACAAGACCTCTCTGTCTCTCTTATCATAAATGTAGGTTAGCAGGGGAGTATATGGAAAAGCGAAAAATAAAATCTTTCACATCTGAGAAAAGTTACAGAAGTGTCTTACTAGGTTCAGTAGTGAAATTTGTTCTTGAAAGTGAAGTGTATTCTTCTCATGCAATATAAGTCAGTGTTATGAATTACTAATTTCTGTTAGCACAGTGCTTGCCAAACTGAGCTACCACCTAGGTCCCCATGGGTCTAGACACGATGGGACAAGACAGTAAAATATGATTCTCCTTCCAGGTAGCTTATAACCTATGCAGGAGAGCAGTATTGGCTAGTGCTTCATCGTTGAGGACAAGTACCCTCTGTTTAATTAAAGACAGAATGGGAGGTATTGGCAGGGAGCAAGGAAACTCATCAGAGTAAATGGGCTAAGAAAGTGATGGTTAGAGCAGTGCTTTTTACGTGGCTGTGAAGGGCAGAGGTGTGTCTTTTGTAAAAGGCAAGCACTAGTTGTGGGTATTGTCTGTTCATACTGCTGGATTAACACGTTGAATGACAAGCAGGATGGGTGCTCTATATAAGGAAAGTTGAGACAGAGACCCTTTCTTCTGCGTTTGCATGTACAACAAGGTACACAGAAAATGTTTGTTAGAAGTAGGCTGGAATCTTAGTTTGGGTGGATGTGTAATGTAGAGACCTGAAAGATGACAACATAGAAATGTTTGAGGACATTGCTGAAATTACCTGAGAAGGGGTGTAGAATCATGAAGGATGAAAGTGGTGAGGCTTCTCCATCTCTTCAGGGATAGTGGGGAGAGAGAGAGGAGAGCGCAAAGGGTGAGAGAGAGAGTTATGTATGATAGGGTGAGAGAGAGAAAAAAATAGCCTGTCATGCTGAAGGCAATTTAGAGAATGAGATGCAAAATCAGTTGTGAGGTGCCATTGTGAAGAGGTCAGTGGAAACCTTGGGAGGAGATTCAGTGGACTGTGTGTGGGAGATGCTGAACTGGCAACAAGTAATTCTTGATCTCCTTTCACATCTGAGTGTGGTGAATATGCTGATAAAGTTGGGAAAGTATGAGATCAAAGGGCTTTTTGTTTTTTGGTAAAATGGGGGAGCCTAAGTTTGTGATGTGAAAGCCTTTGTTTTTAATGTGAAGACAGAGGAGAATGAGATGTGAGAAAGATGAAAGAAGATGAAAGTGTGTCAGTGGGAAGAAAAAGGAACTTGGAGTGCTGATAGTCTTCCATACAAGAATAGCCATGCTAGGTCAGACCAATGGTTTAGCTAGCGTAATATCCTGTATCCAAAACTGGCTATCAGAAGATGCATATGGAAACAGAAGAATGGGGTGCATATACGTGATACATATCCCTGACATTCCCTCCGAATGTTCATTGCAGGACAGAAGGAGATTGGTGAGCTACTGTGCAAGAAGGGAGTGATGCAGAATCATGATTTGAAAAGCTATTGTGACTGCAGGCAGTTGTCCAGCAGTGAAGACAGCAGAATTGCAGTAGGAAAATAATTAGTTGTTATTTCACTAGTAGAAAACACAGCCGCTTACACTCTTGTGCTCTCTCAACACAGGAGCAGGCTTTGGGGTGGGGTCAGCCAGGCTTGGGCTTGGCAAGATGGACCAAGTGATGATAGAAGAGCACAGCAAAAGAAGGTTGGCACAGCTGCGTGCCAGTGGAAGGAAGGTTGGGAACTTGGTGGGAAGCTGTTAATTTGAGTGGATACAGTGATTCAAAGTTTTAAATGTTTTCTTGATAAAGATTTTAAGCAATGGAAAATTTATCTGCATTACAGCAAATAAACTTGGCAAATAGAGCAAGTAAAATTGACTGACTTGAACAGTAATACAACTTATACAGTATAGCTGTCCCAGAATAAATCTTCCATGTAGATCCTGTGCTTGGAAATAAAATCAAATAGAATAATTAAGTGATTTTTGTCTCAAAATAATATCCATATGGCAGGGTCGTTCTGAAAGAGCTACAGATATTGAATAGTATATACCACACTGTTCAAAACAAATTCCTTGGACAAAAATTGTTAAGGCTTCCATATAACTAAAGAAACACGATATATTTTTGATTGACCTATTTCTCTTTTTTTCTAGATGAAAAGGTGTATTTTTTTTTTAAAGCCAGTTGTTCTCAGCCGTGCTTTCTTCAGTCATACAAATTGGCTAGTCAAATTGTGCTGATACTTTTGATGGAATGAGATATAGTTATTTTTGGAAAAGTCTAACTTTCCTTTTATGTGTCCTTGGAAAAAAAAAATAAAGTAGCTTTTTTTTTTAGGGAGAACTAGTGCCCATTTCATCTTATTTAGGTGGGTGGACTGTTTTCTTTTTCTGATGGATAAAGGCCGGTTAAAAATCACCCTGCAGAAAACTGAATGCAATCTCTTCTGTATAAATGATATTGCGAAAACAGTGTACGCAGGCAGTTGGTGCTGTGTTGGTGGTAATCAGGTAGTCTTCCACCCAGAACCAGGCACAGCTGAAAACTGTCATGTGAGCTCTTGAAGTACTTTGCTTGGTCTCCATCAATGAGCTTTTCAGGTGGAAATAAAACAGAGTAGTGTTGCATAAAGTGGCAAATAAGCTTTTGAAGCTACAGTATAAGGTAATAACAGTCATGTTCATCCTTGCAATTTCCCATTCCAGCTTTGTCTAATACCACGTTTGTGTTTGTACTTCTGCTTATCTGTTGCTAACATTGTAATAGACATGAACAAACATTGTATATTAATAAAATCACAAGATACAATGTCAATATATGTAACTGATAAATCTGTTGTTACATAGACTTCTTCTGAAAGATGACGCTAAACCTTATGTCTCTCCCATAACCTCCCATCTGCTTGGCACAACATAATTAAAGTGGAAATACTGCTGTGTGAACAGGAAAAGTGCCCTCCTGCAATGCGGGCATGAGTTGAGGAAGCCGGGGGTACAGTTCTTCCCATCACCTGGTGGAAGGGCTGCAGTGTGCCTTAAAGGGCTGAAGGGAGGGGGAAAAGGTAATTGTGAGACCTTGGCAAGTACCTGTCCATAGAGTGACTGCATTTTGAGTTTTAAGTGGTTCTTTTTCAAAATCATGAATACGTTACCGACATGAAAAATGGTGTTTTTTCTGGTACAGATTTGAAAATTAAATGTCTCTTCCTGTACACACAGGCTGTGCTTCACTGTGAGTTTACACAGCAGTGTCCTGTGTCACCCAGGCTTCTGTGTTCCTTGGTACGGGAGTGCAGGTGACAGGTACCAGGGCCACATCCCCAGGTCTTGATGAGCCCAAGCCACAAACTCCCTGAGTGCTGATGCAGGAGCCTAGAGTGCAATTCTTAAATGCGCTTCCCACCTGAGAAATAGTGTGTGTCACTGGACAGCTAGAAATGCATGGGCCCGTGAGATGGTGGGGTTGGCTTCTGGTGTGACTCTTACGGCAAGCTTCTTCCAGTTCAACATCCTTCAAAGCAATAGGGACCACAGAAGCCAGTTGGGTTACAGAACCTAGTTCTCTGCAAGCAGTATGTTTCTATGAACTGTTTTTTTCCCTGCCTCATAAAGGAAGGGCAGAAACCGCTGGATATCTAAGCTGCACATACGTTGTAGTGGGAACAATGTCTTCAGTGGGAACTCTTGGCTCTTGAATTGAAACAAAGGAGAAAAATATATAAATTTTTAATAAAATTGTGCTCACCTTTAAGTTGGGTGATGAAGTGTGAACAGATTAGCTTGTAGAAAACTGTTCCTAAAGACAGTATGAAGTGAGTGTGTGGTTCTTCCCAGGGAAAACAATAGGCTTATGTATTTTACCACAATGGAAAATTTTACAAAATGTTCAAAGACTGTGCTGTGGGAAGTGAGGTTAGCTGAGAACACGTATAGTCCTTCAGTTGATTGGGATATGCAGAAAAATCTTAAAAATTTTACGTTTAATCAGCTTGCCTTCAGACTTAAGAATTTCAGACTTAATGCTTGGCAATTGGAGATGATACAGTCTACAGCACATCGCCTTAAAAAAAGTGATGCTCTTTGGGGAGGTACACTGTTAGGAACCCATCAGTACTTAAATTCATCAATTGAAAATTTGTCAGTCTGTTTCATTGAAAGGCTTAAATAATTCGAATCCTCTCTAATAAACTCTGCTGTTCCTCAAAGTGAACTGGAAGTCTCCCGGGGTTTCAGAACAGGAAGAAAATCTGGGTGTTCTGTAGCAGACTGGAAAACTTGCAGGTGGTGTAGACACACCAAAAGTTTGTACCATTTGAAGGTAGAGTGCAGAACTTTGTTGTTGTTCAGTGTAATTTACGTGAATGATGAAGGTCCAACTTGTGTAAGTATTTCTAGAATCCTGGCTGACTGTCATGAGGAGACTTTTACTAAGTTTTACTCCTGAGTAGCATAGCCTATTTTATAAAACAGTGCAAGTGTTTGACAAAACAGTAGATGTGATGCCAGAGTGAATACTGAATGAGGAAAATGTCTTATTGTGTCTATCTAAAGATGAATTTGCTTATGGAGCAGAAGGGAATAATACCTGCCAAACAAACCTAGTGTTAGCCTTTCACTGTGAGAACAGGGCAAAAGCACAGTTTTCTTCTTTTGAACCCTGTTCCAAATTCCATGTTGTCTTTTAACATTCTCAAGAGAATAAAATATGTGGGGGAGTTTCTTTCATTCCAGTTGTTTTTTCAAATATCAGCCCTCGTGGTATTACTCTTCCAGTTATACTGAGGGCGAGCTATATTTGAAAATAGCAAGCCTTCAGAGACAGCTTAAGTAACAACTGCTTTTCAAAAATGTTATCTGTGTTTTTCCCTTTTGTCCTTCAGATGTATTTAATTCCTTTTTCCTGAATTTGTCTACTGGTTCTGATCACAGTGTTGTCTTTAAAAGTAAAAATGAGGCTTTTTCCCAAGAACACGTGGTGTTTATCCTTACACAAGTTGTAGTTAATTTACAGGAATGAAAAGGAATGATCTGTCCCGCTTTTTGTTAAATAATCAAATGAACTATCCAAAGCTTAAAATAAAAACAGTAGGTCTTTAGAGTTTGCTTAGGAAAAGCCCTCTGTAAATAATTTGAGTGATTCCAAATATACTTGAGTTGAACAAAATTCTGCTGATTTTTGTTTTGGATGGGTATTGTTTTAATGTAAAACCTCTGCTATTGCTTGGAGGAGTGCCTTTAAAGTGATTGGTTGAATTTAGGTTCTGAAGTCTTGTGTGCACAAGTTAGTATATTGAAGTTACTGTATTTTTAAAAATGAATCACTTAGTATGTCCAGTGAGAAGAGTTAGTTTCATAATTTTCACCTGTTTCCTTTAAAGTTTATTATGGGCTATAAATGAGTTTTCTGATATGAGAGGGCAGATTTTTTTAACTTGCTTCTTGTCTGCAAACACTCTAAAGGGTAACAGCTCTTAATTTACATTCCAGGTTTTTCCACAGTAAAGCCTGTTTCCTTGTTTTGCAATTTTTGTTTTGCAAAACCTTAATGTGGGATTCCTATATTGATTATTAGTTACATGCTAGTACCACCTCCATTTAATAATTGGTTTTACATTGCTCAATAAGGCCCATAGCGTATTATGGAAATGTTCATGTGTGGGTTAGTATTGACTTTCACTAATGATAGACACTGCTAGCTGTGGTATATACCAATACTTAGTCGTATTTTGTTTTTCCACTTCTGGGAAGTAATCTGTCCTTATATCTCATATAGGCATCTAGCTGAAAAGAGACTTGAGAATGTCCTGAGAAAAGGCACTGAAGCACTAGAATGCATTTCCTTTGCATGTTGCTGTAATAATTAGTGAATTCTAATCCCGGTGTGAATTTAAGGTCATGTTTTAAGAAGCAGGTTAGACATACAACTCTTTTGACACAGGAAAATACATTTGGGATTGTCATTTAAATATGCTGCATTTATGAGTGAATGTGAATCCCACTCCTGTTATACCCCTACATAAAAAAAATATTTTTCTCTTTATAGAACTGACAGTGCATCAGCTGACCAGGACAATTTAAAATACTCTTCATCCAGAGATCGGGGCAGTTCTGCCTCCTATGGATTACAACCCTCAAATTCAGCTGTGGTGTCTCGACAAAGACACGATGATATCAGAGTCCACACTGACATACAGAATGAAGAAAAAGGTATACAGATTGCTGTTTCATGTGTAAATTGTGAAGGGACATTCAGAGAAAGGCAGTAAACTTGAAGCGGTGGTGATTTATTTTTTTTTTTTCCAAAAAGTGTCAGTGAACTGATACAACTCATTGCCACAGTATCAGTCTGTTGAGAGATTTATCAGGGATCAAAGGAATGTTTGCGATTGATATGAGTAGTGAGAAAAATATGCAGTTGCATTAGGAGAAGAATGTAAGAGATGATGTACTGCATTAACAGATTACGCACTTTTTCCTGAAGAATAGTGTTCTGGATGTGTTTGTTCTGCAACTTGTAATTTCTTCCTGAATACTATTTAGTGCTTCTGGTATTGAAAAAGGACTGCCTAATTAAATAGACCTACTAATCTGATATTTTATCAGTTGCAGCTTTACTGCAGCAAACTGGAATCTTAGTTTGGGAATCAAATCTATATTTGTCATTGACGGCAATTTCTACTTCTATGTGCCTCAGCCTGACTTCATATAGATTGTGCGATGTATGGCTCATACTGGTTTTTTTTCTGTTTGTTTGGGTGTTTTTTTGAGAATGGAAAGAATTTCTCTAGAAAATAGCTGAAAATTCAAAATCATATCTCTTTACCTTTATGAAAGAGAAATCTGTATTCTGAATTTTTTTTAATCACCAAATACAGATATCAAATAGGAAGATTTTTTTTTTACTTGCAGAGTCACTTTTTAGACTATGTAAATTTTCTTCAGGCAGGCCAGACTCAAAAAAAATCTCACAGTAATATTACTGTGGGAGTTTTTGTTCAGGAGCCTAAAAAGAATTCACACTCCCCCTTCTTCTCTGTCCTGTAGCTATCTGTAAAGAACATCTTAAGGGAAGTTACAGCTGGGTGCGCTGATGCAAATTTATTTTTTTATAAGAAGTAGGTACTGTTAGTAGGAGGCAGGAGGATGAAACAGGTATTTGTTTATCTGCATACCTTGAGAACCTTAAGATTTGGTTAATTTGAACAGAGAAACTGCTTAGAAAGTGAGTATATTTGTCAGTGTGTCTGCTAACATGGGGAGTTTTACTGTGTTTTGCCCAGACTGGCATAGTATGTTACTTTTATACTTGGAAGTGTGCTAGTATTTAAAGACTGTACTGGCAATATAGTGAAATAGTAAGTTTTGGAGAAGTTTAGTAATGTAGTGTGTGAAGGTGCTGGGAAATTGCCATTTAAAAGAAAAATGCACCTATTTCTCCCTGAAGTACTGTATCTTAAAGGGCATGTCTCTGCTAGCTCAGCACTTTAACTATGCTATTTTGGTCAGGTGTGACTTAAAAAGAGGTGATTAGGATATTCTCTACTATAAAACCAAATTCCAGGTATCTCTAGTTCTTCTTTTATTTTTGGAGAAAATTGTAAGTTTACAGATGCAGAATAGTTTCTTTGCTTACTAAGATTCTTCAGTTAATCTGTTGGAATCTGACAGCAAGGAATTGTCATTTTAAAAACTTCTAGCTTTTCTATCCTGGATAACCATATGTCATAAGTACCTAGAAGAGATTCCTTCCCCCCTCCCCCAGTTTCTGGTGTTGATAATAAAAATGACTTCCAACTTAATGATTTCTGGAAGTTGTTGAGATTTGAAAAGCTCCAAGTATGGGAGGTTCTGCAGCCTGTTTAGTGCTTCGCCACTTTCCTGGTAAATGATTGCTTTCTCATATCCAGTTCGAATTTCCCTTGCTGCAACTTATGACTGTTGAGTCTTGTCCTTTTGCTCTGCATCTGTAAGATTAGTCTGACTATCTCTTTTTTTTTTTTTTTTTAATAACCTTTCACATTAACTAGTGGAAGACTGCAATTAGATCTTTCCCCTTTGTTGTCTTTGCTTTATAAAACAAGACAGGGAGTTTGCAGATTTAAGTTTTTAAAACTAAATAAAAGATTCCTGGATTTTTGCTTAGAGATGAGATGTTCATCATTCCTGTACATTTTCCTCCCTTTTGATTTGTAGCTTTATGATGTGCTCAGAGTCCTTATTGCTGAAAAGATACTGCACTAGTATTCGTATGTTGTGCTATCTGCATATTTATGCTAAAATTAATAACAGTGACATAGCTGTATATTCTTATTTGGTTTCAGATTTAACATTTGAAGGGAAGTGAATAGAATTTGTGTATATTAGGATTTTCAAAATCTTTTCAGACCAGGAGATAACTGAAGAGAGTGTGATGTAATATTTATGTCTTTATTGCTGAAAAACATGATTGCCCTGCTGTTTTTTAGTTACGCTAAATGACAGTTTATTTCTTACTGTTGCCAGCAGTGTACATCTATATGTCAAGTAGCAGAATATTGGTTTGTGTTTAATTAATTTAAGACAATGTCAAATATGCTGTAGCAAATACTATGTGCCTTTGCAGACAACCAAAACCAGGATTTTTTGTGTGGTAGAGGTAAAGTATGAAATAACTTTAAGAACTCCAATAGTATATGGTAGTATGTCAGGTTTTAATAGCTGATGTTTGTCGTCTGTATGCATGATTATCTGACATCTTCAGTTAAATTAATTTCTTTGTTGCTTTGAATTTTAGTGATATGACTGAACAGAAGTATAATTGTTGCTGTTAGAAGTAATTTTCTTCGTAGGACAGTGTTGGTTTGTTGTGACAAAATAATGTTAAGGTGGCAGACATGCTAGTTTATGTTTAAAAATTGAGTTTAATGTTGTAAATCCAAATATACACAAAGTATCTTTAATGTAATTGTAATTATCTAATTATAACTGAGACTTTGCACAGGACTTTCTGTAATGGTAGGGTAGTCCTATGTGTATAGAAATACACAATCTTCTACCAGTACTTCACAGATTCTTTTTATCAAAAGCTTTGCTTTCAAGATGACATTCTTTACATCTCCTAAGGTCCAGATTCACCTTTATATTTGAACTTTTTTTTTTTTTTTACCCATCCTGTAGCCTCAGTAGGCTGCCTCTTTTTACAGAGAGCCACCTCTCCTTTTCCCCAGGCTTCCTTTTATAGACTGGTACAGGTGCAGTTGTGGGAATATCTTTTCTGAAATATCTTTGGTGGTTCTGGGTTTAATTTTATTAGTTGATTCCTCCCTGTCTCAGACAGGGGAGGCTCTTTAGAAAGCTGCCTGCCTCAAAAGTGAGCTCTAATAGATCGTGAAGTATTCATCAGGCTCAGGGGAGCAGTTTGACTTCACAGCACGGCGTAGGAAGAACCTGCACCTCAGAGTGGTGTGGCAGACTGGAAAAATCTTTGGTTTCAAAGATTTGGTTTAAGTATGTAAATTCTTGTTGATCTAGGAGTAAAAATAATTTCATTACTCAAGATGACACTTTTATTTCCGTTTTATATTGTTACTAAAGATGTACCATGTGTATCTCAAGTGGGAGAATGTAGGATTGAGTTTAATTAATTTAAGATAACATCAGTAGTAGTGTGTGAAAATAGTGACTGATGTATGTTTTAAGGAAAGTTGTTCAATCTGTACATGATAGTATAAATAATCTGTGGCTTTTTAAAAGCTTCCTCCCTTTTTTTGGCCATTTTACTGAACCCGTGTGGTGGATTTACAGCAAAAACCAAAGTGGAAATTTGATGAACATAATCAAGGAGCAAGTAAGTCAATGCATCTAGCCATGTGTACTAGAAGTTGGACATGAAGGGCCTTGTAAAATACAGAGTCAAAAGTAATAAAAAGAAAACCCCAAATGCAACAAAACCGATGTTAAACTTCATTGCAGTAGAGTTTTTTCATACACTTCAAAAAAAGACTGATCAGATTCTGAATATGTGACCTGGAAACTTACAGGGCTTAACAAAATGTTTTTGCATGTGAAAGTGAAAAAGGAAGCTAAAGAAGGTGGTAGAGGATAGGGCTGCTAATTTGCACGTGAATTTAATAACTCATAATATGTACTTCCCTGCTAAATATATGGTCTGACAGCCTGTTTTAATCTTGTGTTGGTTTTTCCACAGGTGGCTACAGTGTCAATGGAGGATCTGGGGAAAATACTTATGGTCGGAAGTCGTTGGGGCAAGAGCTGAGAGTTAACAATGTGACCAATCCTGATTTTACCAGTGTTCCGCATGGGAATCGTGCTTTAGCCACAAAAGACATGAGGAAATCACAGGGTAAGGATACCACAGGTTTTCAGGAAAAGAGGATCTCTTTTGGCAACCTCTTTTGTGTTCAGAATATGAAAAGTTCATTATGATTAGGCAATCTGTATGGATTTTATTTTTATTTTATGATTAGATGATGTTTATGGAAACTGTCGTCTTGTATTTACTGTTGCCTGCATTGAGACTTCCTCCATAGGTTAGGCACATCTCTCGAGTATATGGTTTATGCTATCAGTCTTTCAATTTCCTATAATTAGCTTTTGAACCCTCATTCAGGTTAGCCAAATTTGGCAAAGAGATCAAGGGCTCTAAGGAGGAGGATTTGCCCATAGATTTGTTGAAAATTGATGGCTGACTAAAAAGTTGTTAATTAGTGAGTCCCTACTGCGGGGAAAACCTGCAACAGTGAGCTCAACCGTTATCTGTTCTCATTCACCTGCAGGTCAACTAGTCATCACATCATACCAGCTGCTTAGTCAGTAGATGTGTACTCCTGAACCAGCCACAATTCATGCTCCCTCTTGCTCAGCTGAGGATTAGAGGCCAGGGAGGAACTGGAGGCATCATAAGAATGTGGGCAAGGTCTTGGGTGATGCAGCGAGAGTAAATCTGGTGTTGCAAGAGGATACAAGAATGCTGGGCATGCATTTTTGAGAAAGAAGGCTTCACTTTTCCCACTATTTGGGTTTAAATCATAGCTTAAAAAAAAAAAGTTGTTCCAATGATTTTTGAATGAAAATAGAAATTTCTTATGACTAAGCACTGTCATTTATTGCATTAGTTAGTGTAAGTGGTAATTGAGCCACTGACAAAAACTGTGACTGCTTTATGCCAGGTACATTATAAACATATGAAGACACAGTGTTTCTCCTCAGGGATTTACATTTCAGAGGAGACAAAAGGTCAAAGGAGAGTGTTCAGTGTGCTTTGCAGCTGAAAGAACTGAGGTGCCAGTGGTGTTAATGACTGTTGCAAAAGCCTGATCTTTGAATGGGTTAAACTCTGACTTTATAATCCTATTCTGGTGTCATGATATAAAAATTACTCAGTCCTTTTAATGTCTTATATTATGTCTATAGAGAGGAAATAGGGAGCTCTGTAAATAATACTTCTGGTAGTGAGGTTGTGTGTGAATTTGCTATTAGTTACTACTAGCAGAAAATTGAGACTATTATCCTAGGTACATGCACACCTCTTTTAATGCTTAAAGTGTTAGGAACTATAATTTTGGATAACTGAAGTTGCTGCCTGGCGTGTATCCTTCTGTACGTATTCTGTCCTCTAGATATCAGATTTCAAGAGTTTCACCTCTTTAGCTGCGCTGTCTTTGTGATTGTTGTAGGTTTCAGCAAGTCATTTTGGTTTTTTCATATCTTCAAAATACAGTGGGATTATGTTGCAACAGGATCTTATTTTTTAATTATTTTATACTTCCTTGTTTGTTACTGTGTGCATTAAGCAATTTTAAAAATGTCTGTCGTCTTTGAGTGAGTTAGCATGTGGCTGAGACCTTGCTGATTTTTCACAAGTGGAAGGTCATACATGTGTGTGTTTACTAGTGCTTTGATTAGAATAGCTTCAGTCATGCTCTGCTTAGTTTATTCTTTTGTATTTTATTTTTAGGTTATGATTATGGCTCAACAGAGAGCTAACACTTACTCTCTTAGGGAGTAAAGCTAATGTTCATCAGATATTAACTGAATAAAAACAAAGCTGCTTTTGGTAGAATTCTGTACAGTACATCTTGTTCTAGCAGCAGTTAAATGTGTGTCTCATACCAGTGACCTTAGTAGTGGTAGTTTTATTTATACAGCTCTGGTTTTAGGATTTTTTTTGTATGTAGAACAGCACAACCATGTTTCAAAATAAATTACAGTTTTCTATAAAGAGATTGCAAACAAAAAGATAAATGCAGAGAAGACAACACTAAAAAGTTGCAAGTTGTGACTTTAATTAAACCAAGGCTTATACTTACTGTTGACTCTTCATCTGACACCGAAGAGTCAATCAACATTTTTGGGGACAGGAGGGGGGACTTTTTTAGGGACCTTGCAAAGATCTAGAATATCTTTATAAAAAGTTATTCAGTAAAAATAATTTTCAGTGTTTTCCAAAACACTGCATCTTGGCTTGCTCTTCAAGAGCAGTAACTAGTGATCTAACCTGGCTGTGCTGGTGTAGCTTCCCACGTGCTCGCTGAGTGGCAGAGATCAGTGTAAACTGGAGGAGGGAAGTGACATATACTGGGTGTTCCTCGTCCAGGTTAGTGTTGGTAGAGTGCAGCTGTAGCAATGCTATGGAATGGACTTTTTTTCTTTCTCATGAGGCATGTCTGTTGTCTTGGAAAGGACTGTATTATGGGGTGGCCAGTGCATTGAATTATTCGAGGACAGATTTAAGTTGCTGTTTTGAGAGGATTCATATAGACAGTCTAGTAGTGAAATAAATGTGTGTGGATTCGGTTCGGCTTGAGCTTTCAAGGTACCAGTCAGTAATATAGAACACAGTACTTTTCTAGTAGAATAGTTTTCACATGGAATTATTTATGACTAGCGGTTGCACTTTTTGGTTTGTGTACTGTAATCTGTGTTAATTTCCATTGTAACCAGGCTTTAAAAGAACTTTCATTCTTGTTTCCAAGCTACTCCCTTTGTACTTTCAAAAATTTTTATTTTTCCCTGATCTGACCTTCTACTACTGCCCAGGTTTTAAAGTTAGACATGGTAAACCCCTGGGCAGGCTGTGTCCTTCTTTCTTCTCCAGGGTTGATCAAATTTTCTGGGGTGGGTAACTGCACTAGGTCCATCTTTCTGAAATATGGCTATGTATTGACCAGTGGCAGGCAAGCCTTGGACTACAGCTGCTGGCTTGATTCTGGGCAGAAATACAAGGAGATCTTCAGGTGCAAGTGGTCATCTAGCAGGGATTGTAGTTATTAGTCTGGCACCATCACTCAGGAAGACCTCAGATATTGCTTCAGAAGGTGTTTTTGCTGATCATGATTCCTTGTATGTTTCTCATCAGACATGGTGACTTTCTGGGGACTACCAAAGATGGTGGTTTCCAGATAAAGCAAGGGGAAAAAAAACCTAATCCTTCCTAAATGGATATGTATGCCTTAGCCTTCTGTAAAATCAGTAACATCTTAAAAGAAGTGCTCTTCATGCCTGTCAGATAACATCTCAACATGTCTTGTGTAGTTGTTCTAGCTAGGAACAAAATGTAGATTTGATCCTTCAGACTCTATTGCTATTTTAATGTTTGCTAAGCCTGCCTAATCCTTCAGAACGTCAGGTGTCTTCAAAATTAATTGCTTAAACTGATGCCTGGCAAGAAACAGATTATCAAAGCCTATTTTATTCTTACTGTCTTCTAAAATTCAAAAAAAATAAAGACATGAAAATAAGGTTGAGAATGTTCTTCATGACTGTAATACAGAAGACATGCTCTCCTGTAGATGATGTCATGACCCATAAGAGTTACTGGTGGGTTCATAGGATTCTGTAATACACAAGGACGCAAAAGTTTTTGTTTCTTAAGTTTCTTTGTTACAAGTAACTATAAATTACCACTAGTAAAGCAAGTATATACTTATGATTAATTACTTAAATGCACACCTCTATGTATTATTCAAAGTGTTACCAGTACAGCACTCACCAGACTTCTCCCAGAACTGTGGCCGATTGATGACAGGCAAAGTCTCACTTCAAAGATGATTTGCATTATGGAGCCTGGAGTCAGTCAGGTGTTCCCAGCGAGGGTCTGGTCTGTCCAGGAGATCTTGTGTGACGAAGTCTTTGCAGGGGGAGCTCTCGGAGAGAAGCTCTGGTTTTGGTAGAAAGCGAGTTATTTTTATATTGTTAGAGACATAAGGGGTTATAGAACACAACCAGCTGGAGCCACCGGTAGCTTTTACTAACTGCTGTTTTTCACCTGGAACAGCCAATAGATGATGCTGTTTTCTATTTTCTCAGACCAATGTTGGCTTTCTCAGTCTGTTTTTCCAGCGGGAGCAGCCAATAGCTGTTGCCCATTCCTGCTTTGTCAGAATGTTTTCCACTGTTGCAGTCTGTTTTTCACCTTTCCAGGCAATAAGTTTGTTGTTGCAGTTTCTTGGTTTTGTGCTTATCTAGGGTATCTCGGGATGTCTCAGATTCTTAGGTGCCCAGCTGCCCTTCAAGGATGCTCCAAGTTCTCAGGCTAGCAGTTCCCAGACATCATCTTGTGTCAGTATTTTTCCATTATAGCTAGGTTGCCTTTATGGCTGCTCCCATCAGATGGCTGATGCGTAATGTAGCAGAGAAAAAAGCTGTCTGTGGTTGTCTTGGGTGTTCTCATAAGAGTCATGGTGACTAAGAAAACGTCATCATGTTCCATGAATCCTCTAATTTTAATCACCACGAAATATCTAATGTTAAACTTTTCAAAAGAAACTTTGTTTCCATTTTGCAAATGAGGGAAATTACTTATTCATATGAACTCATTGTAATCGGTGCCTAAATCAGGTAAACTGAGTTGTGACCTTCACTGGTATAAGTAGTGCTATTGGTCAACTTAAATGTTTTCTTAGGAAGATGCTGTATTATTATTCACTTAAATCTTCTGTATTATTATTCACTTAAATCAATAGCCACTGCACCTCTGCACGGAGTATACTTTTGTTCCTCTGTAGAGGAGGAGTAGATCTATTTTCCTTTTCAAAGCAGAATCCTGCTAGCTATCAGAGGACTACTCATAATCTTTCTTCTTGTGCCAAAATGATGGTTCTTCATAGTTGCTTGAGCTTAAATCTGGTTCTTTGCTTGAAGAAGCAGCTTGTTCTGCTTCTTCAAGGTTTTCTTTAAATGTTATTTGTTGAACTATTTTTGTTTCTATAATTCAGTCAGAAATCTGATTTAACTGTAGCACACTTTTTTTTTTTTTTAGCTCCATTTATGTAGAAGGGAACTAAATCCAGGTTTTTGTGTAGAAGTAAACCAGTCCTACTTAGTTCTGGATGAGTTCTACCCAGGTACTGGGCTGTCCACTGAAAGAAATGAAATATTTTGGTAGCTAAATTAGACTTTACATCTAATTTTCCTCATATTGGCTTTAAAACAAACCAGGCTTTTCTTTTTTTACTCTTTTCTTAAATTACTATTATGACTTACTGAGTTCACAAATATGCATTTCAGACAATACAGATATTACTGATCAAATGCTGTAAAGAAAAGAAATAATTGCCTTTTTTTCAGAGCGATCGTTGTCTTATTCTGACGAGTCTCGACTGTCAAATCTTCTTCGGAGGATTACTCGGGAAGACGACAGAGACCGAAGACTGGCTACTGTAAAGCAATTGAAAGAATTCATTCAGCAACCAGAAAACAAACTGGTTAGTAATTTTTACCTTTCCATAGCACTGGAGAATTTCTCGTTTTGTACAACTGTCTTTTTAAAAATCTGAGTATTGGGTTATGTCTGCAAGGAATATCTTATATATGAGGAATTTCATTCTACAACAAAGGAAGGATTGTCTGTCGTTTTTCCAGCATTCAGGAAACTTTTTTTTATTTCTTGATTACTTATGACATGTTGCCTTAAAGCAAACTACTGAATGCATAAGCTGCAGGAATAAACATGGCATGCATGTGGGGTTTTTTGACTGGTCTTAGCAACATCCTCTGGATCCTTCAGCAAGGAAGTGGAGGAAAAAGGAAGTAAAACATGTTGTCTTATTCAAGAACTGTTTCTGTGTTTTAAATTTAAAATATGCAGATATTTATACAGTCTTGTGAATGGCTCATCTTAGAGTTACTTAGCTTTCTAGTTAAACACCTTTGTATGTGGATTTCGTTTTATGGGAAGAGAACAAGTCTTTGTTTTCATTACATTTTTGGGTTTTTTAATAGATTGTTGAACTCTCTAATATCCTTAAGTGTTTCTTAAGGATTTGGGGGTGGAAGGGGAAGTATCGCATTGTGGGTATATGTTTTTAGTACTGCTTTTTTTTTTTTTTTTTTTGAAGTGAAGCATTGAGAGTATTTTGTTTAATGCATCTCCCCCACTGTTTTGGAGAGCTTAGGAGTTCTCCAGGTATTGAAAAAGCAGGAAGTGGGGGTTTAATACCCTGCCACTCATTTTCGGGCAGTGCAGTGATATTCCAGCTGTGGGTTATGTGTCTATCCATATTTATAAGAAGTTGGTTCTTTCTCTCGTTATATATTAATTAATCAGTGGTAATTGTGCTCTTTTCCAAAAGGCCTGACAAACATTGAGACTTCTCTGTGCACCTAGGTATAAGCAGACCATGTGCAAGCCTAATAGCTTGGCTTTGCTCAGAAACAAAATCCTTGTTAATACAAGGGTTTGGGGAGTAAATGCTTTCCACAGTTATTCCATGGTTGTTTTTTTTAATTACTTCCAGTGTTCTCAATGCATTTTTTTTGCCCCGCCTTTTTTTTTTGTAACAGCATTTTATTTAGTTCATTGATATCTCGGAACATATTGGAATTGCCATTCTAATATCTAACTCAGTGGTGACAAACTTTGTACTTGTTAGTGGTCAGGATGTTAAAAGTTTGTCAGTGACAAACTTTAAACTTCTTCCAGCTTGCTAATGAGTACAAGATCAGATGTCAAGTGATATCCATGATGTCAAGGCTAAACCTTTTAAATGGAGAGTGTTTAACCTAGCAATAGCTCCTGCAGTTCTTGACACTATTAAGTGTAGTTTAACAGAGTTCTTTTCGTTTTCCAGGTTGAAATGTGTGTTCAACAAAGTAAAGTAGTAAAAGTGCTATTGTCATGTGCCATTGTCATGTAATTGCATCATGCTCCAGGTTCTGAATTGTATAGATGCCTTCTCCTGTCTCTTTTGTACCCTTTTTTTTGGATTCCAGGCACGTTTTTAAAATGTCCTTGTGAGTTCTGAGGGGCCAAGGCTGTGGACCTCTTTCTTGGCCCCCAACCCCGCTCCATCCCGCAAAAAGTGGTGTTGCTGAAAACTTCACAAGAAAAACTAGATAACATCCACTGTGTTAAAGATTAATATCTTTCTGAAGAAAAGAGAACAAACCTTTTCATTAACTCTTAAAAAAAAATTCTTGTTAATATCTTATGCAGTTACAGCTAATGTATTGTTTTGCAACTCAGCTCACTAATGTGTTTTTTTTTTTCAGTTTTCAGTTAGGAAAACAAGTATTTCTAGTTATGTTTACTGAGAAGCACTGGTTCATTAATAATGTTTTATGCCTCGAAATACTACTCCGTTTCTTTGAAAGTCAGGATTACCTAGGGAGAAGTTTTAATACTTCAGATTGTATTCTCTGATCAGTTAAATATTCTACTGATACAATTGATTACTGGTATAGGAGGCTACGTCTTCAGTAGACGCTAGTGATGAGCTGTATGGTGAATGTGATGTAATGTTATCAGCAAGAACTAAACTTAGAACAAACCTTGATCGCAGGCTGCCAGTGTATTTTTGTGGCTACTCTAAATAAATACGAAATACAACATGTAGGATAATATTGCAGTATTGCTTAATATAGTTCATGCTAGTCTGCAGTGGCCATGGAAAGCATAATAGCATTCTATTAGTAACCAGAATTGGCAGTGGTGTGTTTAATGTGGGTGTAAACAGGACCTGGTTTGCAGAAGTTACCGTGCCATTATTATGCTTATGCCTTTTATGAATCTTATATTATAGGTACTAGTTAAACAACTGGATAATATCCTGACTGCCATTCATGATGTACTCAATGAAAGGTAAGCTGAAAAAACTAAGCAGTTTGAAGGCTTTAAAGAGGAAAAATAATCACAACGTTATGTTTGGATTTCAGTATAGGCATGGAACTGAGGGGGGAAAGGTTGAAAGAAATTAATTAACTAATTTTGCATGGGTGTGACATTGCAGTAACAGGACGGAACTGGGGGAGAGTTAAGTCTCTCTTAGGTATAACACCACCACTGTTAGTCTGGCTAGAGTACGCTTGAAATGGCGAGAATTTGAATGCACAAGTGTGGCTTTTATGTTGTAGATAATATGAAGTCTGTCTCACCTATGTTTGATCACCTGGGTGTAGTAGTGCACTGCTGTGGTTTTCTAGCTTGCAAATCGAACATAAGTTTTTTTTTTTTTTTTACAACCTCATCTAATTCATTTACATCCAACTAATAGCATATGTAGAGGGAGCTCAGGTGTGTGTGGGCTTTTTGGTGTTTAGTTCAGTGTTATTACACAAAATTAGCTGTATGTTAAGAATTTTTTTCCTTGGATAGTGTGTTGCAAGTAGAATGGCCTATTTATTGCGTACTTCTAATCAAGTTGATTTATTCCATAAAAATAATATTTCATAGAATTTTTCAGATTATTAATTTCAGCTTCATCACTGCTGCCATTAAGTAGGAGAGAAGCAGCTTCATTAATGCATATATTTTTCTGCTTTAGAAAATGTTTTAATTTGTTCGTGATTTCTTCTGTTCTGCTCTCATGTCTGGAGATTCCACATGTCTCTCTCTCTCCCCAAAATACAGTAGCAAATTGCTTCAAGAACTGAGACAGGAAGGAGCTTGCTGTCTTGGCCTTCTTTGTGCTTCTCTGAGCTACGAGGCTGAGAAGATCTTCAAATGGATTTTTAGCAAATTCAGCTCATCCACAAAAGATGAAGTTAAACTTCTTTATTTGTGTGCAACCTACAAAGCACTGGAGACTGTAGGAGAAAAGAAGGCCTTTTCATCTTTAATGCAGGTAGGACTGCAAGTTAAAACAGGGTTATTAATGATTCTTCCAGTGCAATGCTGAATCGACTTTTTAAACTGGACTGAACAATAAATAATGCTATGTTGACATGATAAGTAAATATAATTACAACTGGAAGGAAACTTTCTGACTGAATGGGATTCTTTGATTGTGATTCCATTCAAAAAATATGTCAAGTCTTTGTAGGATGATATATATTTTGATGCGACTTTTTAGTATATATTCTAGATCTAAGAGGAAGAATCTTGTTGAGACCAAAAAGAGAACTCAAGTGGAATGGTACACACAACCCGACCCTGTTGATTGCTTTGTGCTACCTCCTATTTACAATTGCTAACTTGAATTGTAATTAAATCTGAGAGGCTGTAGCACGTGTACAGACAAATCTGGTCCCTCGTTCAAGTTTTAGGGTCTGTTATTTTGGGTGTAGAACAGCTATGTCCAGGTCTCTGCTCAAATTTAATATTGCCTTTACAAAGCCAAAAAGCTTCAGCAAGAGAAAGAGGAACTTAGAACAACTAGTTGTTCTGTGGCTAAAAAATTAAAGAAAACAGTGTCCCCAAGGCTTGAACTGGAGTCTGCCATATTTCAAGCAAATGCTGACTTGAAGTGATTATTTTTGTGCGGTATATGTGATGCTTTTTACTTTTTTCCTTCCTGCAGAATGAGTATTGAGATGTTTCTGTTGTTTGAATCAAAGTAGTTTGCTAAAAAGTGTTCAACACTGAATAAATCTGTGTGTGTCTAATATTTTAACTTTTTCACGTGTTGTTTGAATGAAGTGAAACGTCTAGTGGCTTTGCTTTACTTTTTAGCTTGTAATGACCAGCCTGCAGTCCATTCTAGAAAATGTGGATACACCAGAATTACTGTGCAAATGTGTCAAGTGCATCCTTTTGGTGTCCCGATGCTACCCACACATTTTCAGCACCAATTTTAGGGTAAGCTTACTTTGTCCTCTCTATCTTCTTGCTCACGTAGAAAAGTTGGTGTGGCAAATTGGGTAATTAACCGTTTTTTCAAAATTGCTTTCCAGGACACAGTGGACATACTGGTTGGGTGGCATATAGATCACACTCAGAAACCTTCATTGACGCAACAGGTGTCTGGTAAGTTTGGGCAAAGAGTTGCTAATGTAGTCTGCTCTGGCTTGCAGATGGTGAGGGTTTACTTACACAAGTCTGGTCCTACTGACGTGAAAGGTGACATAAAACCAAAATGAGTTTCTGGCTGCATAACAGGAGACCTTGTTCCTATTTTTTCAGTAAATTTGCATTTGCCGTTTTTTTGCTGTATCTGGAAAAAGGGTATGCAACATTTAAGCATCAATTGCTTCATGTAACTTTTAAACAATTTTAGTAAGTTTATAGATCTTAATATATTCTTTCACAGGTAATATATTTTCTCCTATGTACTTCTAGAAAATCTTTGTGGTAAAGATACCGTACTGGCACTTAAGAAATTGGGAAGCCTCTTCCTATGGCTGTAGCAGTTGTCTTGGAGTTATTCACAGCAAGTCATATGTTTCCTGTGTCGTAGTCCTAGATTCTATCCTTAATGTTTAACAGCTGTGAAACTGAACCTTAAAATTAATTTGTCAAAGGGACAAAAGAGAGAAATACAACTTATAAGTATTTTAAAAACTACTTACATTAAAATTGTCATGCAGATTACCTTCTCTTACTTTAGCAACTTTTACCTCAGCAATATGCAACTAAAATTTAATCTTAGTGTGTTAACTTGTTCCCCTGTTTTAATCGCCCTGGTATTTTTATACAGGATGGCTGCAGAGCTTGGAGCCCTTTTGGGTAGCTGATCTTACTTTTTCTACCACACTCTTGGGTCAGTTCTTAGAAGATATGGAAGCTTATGCTGAGGTAAATGAGACTTTGTGGTATATACCAGAGTTAACTGTTGTGGATTTATTAAGAAATCCGCAGCTCAGATTCATGTGGATGTGTTACGTTTGTAGAAAATAAAATTACATGGTTTTCCTGGGGAAAAGAGGATCAAATTTTGGAGTATACTTAAGGTGTGTACAATAACGACAATTCTACACAAATCCTCATGACCTATTTAAATAGCATCACAGCCAGGCCTTCAGCCATTGTTGATGGAGACGATCTTATTATAATAAAAATAAGAACAATTAACCAAACAGGAATGCCTTCATTTTTAAAAAGCTGCAATGAAGACATTTCATTCCCCTTCCTTGGTGTTTTCTCTAATTGTCCAACTTGAGAATTTTTTTAGAAGTAGTTACTGTTGGGGGGAGAGGGATTCTTAATGCTTCCGTAGATGAATGGGAAGTTGATTATATTGTGCAGGAAACAATGCAGCAGGAACTTATAGAAAACTAAAGTGTGTTCATTTCACATACTTTGTTTTGACTTTAACTTTTTCATAGTTAACAGGGCATAGAGTTTATCTGCTGCTGTCATTAAAGGAAGAGTTTTGGGGGGGGTTGTCTTCTTAAGGTCTAGATGCTTATAACTAGATTATGCTATATTTTATATGTTAACATGCAGATCCTATAGGTGAAATTGTACGGCCAGCATAATCTGTTTTACTCAAAGCAGAATAAATAATTTGATTATATTAGTGTACTTGTATGTACACCAAGGCTTCTGATGGTGCAGCTTTAAGAGGCAGGATTCGCAGACCTCCTTGGCAGTGTCAAGCCCGCAGAAACCTGCGCTGCTCTGACTGTGGGCCCAGGGTTGATAGCGATTAGTCGCTGCAGTAAGTCGCTGCTTATCAGCTTGTCTGCTGAACTGGACAACGTGCGTATTCTTAGTCACGGAAGAGTTTTAAGATAACATGCGTTAACATAAATCACAGAGGAGGTGGTTCCAGCTAGTGTGTTTTTATCTCATGGTGGGGTAGACCAAGGCTATATCTATACTAACGAGATCAGCACTTCTGGGAATGTTCCCAGGCACTGATGCCAGCTGGCACAAAGCAGCCTGCTGGTAAACTCATGGTCTCCAGATCAAGGTAGCTGCATGTAAACAGTGGGATGGGAATGGCCACTCGAACATCCTGACTCCAATTTCTGGGCGGGAATTGTTTGTGAGAGTGGTAGAAGTGTGCAGACAACTGTTCTAACAGTCCAGCAGTATGGATGGTCATGTTCCAGGGGCCAGGAACATCCTAAGCCTCTGTTTTAATTTACAAGATAAAGTCTCAATACTCTGTTTCAGATACTAAACTAATGAGCAGCAGCTCATTACTGCTCTGTGACTTGCTTGTTGTGGTTGTGTGCCTATCCTCAGATATATGTGAAGTTAGAAATATCGGATAAATATGTCTATAATTGGATAGTATCTGTAATATGTCTGGAAAATAGATATAATTATTTTCAGTCTCATATTTTGATCTTTTGTGCATTTATTATAACTGTTAATGATGTGTACTGATATATCAAACTTCTGTGCTGTAGGACCTCAGCCATGTGGCTTCTGGGGAATCGGTAGATGAAGATATTCCTCCTCCTTCAGTGTCACTACCTAAACTGGCTGCACTTCTTCGGGTTTTCAGTACTGTGGTGAGGAGTATTGGGGAACGCTTCAGCCCGATTAGAGGACCACCAATTACGGAAGCATACGTAACTGATGTAAGAGTTGAAGTTCCTGTTTTTATTTTTTGTTGCTGAAATGATTTATCACCATATAGCGAGGCTATTCACTGTTGAGTTTATTTAGGTTTTGTGAATTTTATATGAATATGTATATGCTCAGCTTTGAGAAAATATATTTTCTTGAAGAAACGTGCTATGAGAATTTTATTAAATATTAAGGCATAGATTGTCATAGTGGCACATGGGAGTTATATATAGCAGAAACTGTTTTAGGCGTTTTAATTTCATGCAGCTAGGTTCATGCTTGTGTTACCTGTCTTTGTAACCATGTTACCACTTATTCAGATTGCTATGAAACTGAATTCAGATTATGGGTTGGATTTTATAAAATGCAGGGGTTTTTTTATCCATGCTGAAATTGTATCTATCAAATCTGGTAGCAAGGTGGTCTTGTTCTAAAGTATAGTATAGAACAATGTAAACTGAATAAATATTAGATAATATGCTAAGTAGCTGCCATACTTCTTTAACAGGAACTGTAGAGAGTGTGAATGATTAAAAAAAAAAATTCAAGAAGATAAAAATGCTTACAGTCAAAATCTTGTTGCTGCATTGCCTGCACAACTGGAATTTGTGCTCCGCAGAGTTCTGTGAGGTTCAGAACTTCTTGGATAAATAAATGTATAGATTTCCCAACTAAAGCCAAGACAGTTATGTAACTTGTCTCTTAATCTGCAGCAGATTCTTGTGTCACAAGCTCAAAAAAAGAAAACTAGCCTGTCTTTTACAAGAGGAGTTCTGTTGACATCAGTTGGAACGGAACAGAATTCTGAATAATGAATTTAGGTTTTCTAGGTCTTTGCAGGTCTTTAACTAAGTAGGGAAACCAGGCAATTGAAGGTTCACTTTTTGTTTTGTTTCTGAAGTGTGATGCTGTGATGTGCGTTATTCAGAATATTTTGCTGGGAGAATTTACCAAGCTGCAGAGTAGGCGATGGGTCAGGATATCAAATGGATATGAGTAAAATTAAATAGCATGCAGTCCTTGGCTCTTTTTAATGGAGTTTAATTTAGGTATGTTTTTAATTTTCCAGGTTCTGTACAGAGTAATGAGATGTGTGACTGCAGCAAACCAAGTATTCTTTTCTGAAGCCGTACTTACAGCTGCCAATGAGTGTGTTGGTGTTTTACTTGGCAGCCTGGATCCAAGTATGACCATACACTGTGACATGGTCATCACCTATGGATTAGATCAAATGGAAAACTGTCAGACTTGTGGCACTGATTATATCATTTCAGTCCTGAATCTGTTGACACTGGTTTGTACATATTTTTTATTACTGTGATTTTCCCATTGGGAAATATTATTTTCTAAGCAACCTTGCTTTTTTTGTGTGTGTATTAGATAAATATTTGAAACTCTTCTTTTCCTGGTCACAAGCAAGAAATTCCTCTTCTAAATGCTTGTGTTCTTTTCTGTAAAGCTTATGCTGCTAGCTTGCTTATGCATTTGCCTTGTCGATGAAGTGGTGTTTAGTTTTAGCCTGGGTGTTCCATGTTTTGTTTTTGTCTTTTTTTTTTTTTTTTTTTTTTTACTTTTTCTCCCTGTCTGGCTTGACTGTCAGACAGTGCCATTCTCTGGCCTCTGCAGTTGATAACATCACCTGATGAATTTCAGAATCTTAGTGCTTAATATGCTCTAATTATCTACTTATGCCATGACCTGGGAAAGCAGACTTCTTCAAAACTTAGCTCTTTATGTGTAGGCCACAAACTCTTAAACCCATCAGTCGTGCACCGTTCTCTCTCAGCTGTGCTGTTAAAGCCTGAAAATAACTCATTCTCTGAATGTGAATTTGGGAAATTCACAAATACAAAATAACTTGCATTGCTGGGAAGCTGTTTTTCCTAAATATAGTGTATACAAGCTAGAAAAACAGTATTTTAATTAATCTTTAATAATCTGTTCTAATAAAAATTAATTCAGGTAGTTAAAGGTATTCATCATTTTGGTTTTTATCCTCAGATTGTTGAACAAATAAATACAAAACTACCATCGTCATTTGTAGAGAAATTATTTATACCAGAGTCTAAACTACTTGTTCTTCGTTATCATAAGGAGAAAGAGGTAAGAGCAGATGATTTCTACAGGTGTATTACAACAACCTTCATGCATTTCTTAGAATATATTTATTAAGCTGTAAAGCTTTGTTCACCTTAAATATATTTTTTTATCTAACTATATGAAACTTCTGAAAAGGCAGATGTAGCTAGTTCTTGGTTTTGGCATCTAGGTTTGATAAGGAATTGGTGAGTTGGCCATCATGCCAGATAGAGAAGTCCATAGTTGATGTGACTTTTGTACTCAGCATGTTACGTGGATAATCCAGAAAGTAATTAATACATTCTGTAAGTAAGTAGTACTTACAGAAAACTGAAGATAGGCATGTGCATCAGACTAGGCTGTTCATAGATAAAGAAGCAGAATTTTAAATTCTGTGTTGGTGATTAACATAGCTTATGATCTCATGCTAATCAGTTATTACTGTAATTATTTTATATTCTCAAGGTCATTGCAGCAGCCCTTGCTGTATACCAAGCCGTATTGAGCCTGAAGAACATTCCTGTTTTGGAGACTGCATACAGGTTGATTCTAGGAGAAATGACCTGTGCTCTAAATAGTCTTCTCTATAGTTTACATCTTCCTGAGGCCTGTTCTGAAATCCAGCATGACTCTTTCAAGAAGCGTATATTAAATGTGGATAATGCAAAGTTTGTTGTTATATTTGACCTCACTGCTTTAAGTACTATTGGAAATGCTAAAAACTCATTAATTGGGGTGAGTAAAACTCTACAGATAAAGTTTGTGCAATAGGTGTAAAAGCACTCTTTTACTTAAAATACACCACAATGTATTTCCCCGGTAGTGCACCTTTATAATTAAAACGATAGTATTTTTTCTCAACTTACGTTCTAGAAAAACTTCCAGTATTAAAACTTAAGGAAACAGAATGGGTGGATTGTATGTCTAGTTGCTGCAAAATGAAAAGCAGTTTCTAGGGAAGAGCATCTTATCAGGGTTATTAATTGATTGATTCTAACATTGTCATAATCACTATTTTTGAAAATCAAGACTGATAAAAGCAGGTTTAGTGTGTCCTCTTTTAGTATATCAGCCATGTGAAAACTCTTGTTCCAGATCTTTCCAGTTAAAAACATAAACTGCTTTTAACGGGTTGTTTAAAAAGGGGAAAGAAAATAGTTATAATTAAGGTCAGGAAATTAACAGAGTTAAATTATTTCCCTTGGGAAGAAGCAAAACAATAATTAGTGGTATGCAAACTACACTTAAAAATAGATCCTATGTATTATGTTTCTTTGCTTATCTTGCAATTGTTTATAGATGTGGGCCCTTTCACCGACTGTGTTTGCACTACTGAGTAAAAACCTGATGATTGTTCATGGTGACATAGCGGTTCATTTTCCTGCTGTCCAGTATGCAGTACTCTACACCTTATATTCACACTGTTCCAGGTACGAAGATTACTAATTCAGCAGGATTTTAAGAGCACTAGGATGGACTGATCTGAATAGAATAGTGTTGGAGGGATGAATTTAAATGGGCTGTTACAATTAAGCTTTTGCCCGAACTTCCCTAATCAGTTTTTACTTTCATTAATTGCAGGGAGTCTGTATCTCAGCCAAGAAAGCATATCCTGGCTTAAAATTTAGCATTTTATTCAAAGGCATATTAGAAGTCTTGTGTTTGAATAGAGATAACTGAGGGAGAACTCTACTGAAAGTAAATAAGGAAAGTTTATTTACTATTTAGCTTACTGTGAGATCTAGGAGAGGTAATGAAATGTAAACAACAAATTTAAACACATTATTACTACAAAGTATTGTCAAACTAAGGGAATATACTAGTTTAACTGCTACTTTGTACGTGTCTTGCTTTTTGTGATTTTTTCACTAAGTGTTTGATACTAGCCACAGTTGAAACCAGGTTACTGGGCTGCGTGGACTGATGTAAAATTGTAGTTTTGTTCTTTTAGGACAGGGATCAAAGTACTTGGGATTTGATACAAAGTGGTTACTGTGTGGGTGTACGTTAACTTTTGCTGCTGGGCTTTTCGGTTGGGTTTGGTTTGGGGTTTTTGTTGTTGTTTTTCTCCCCTCCTGTATACTTTAAGGAAGTATCCCTAATCTTGGGGTGGTTTTATATTTTGTTTTTCCTTGCCTTTTCAGGCATGACCATTTCATATCCAGTAGCCTCAGTTCTTCCTCTCCCTCTTTGTTTGACGGAGCGGTTATAAGTACTGTAACCACAGCAACAAAAAAACATTTCTCAATCATACTAAATCTTTTGGGGCTACTGCTTAAGAAGGATAACCTTACTCAAGATACCAGGTAACTAGCATTTTCTTCTTAATCAGGAGGGTAGTTTTTTCCAGTAGAATGGCTTAATTCAGAAACAAGGATAATTTTCATCGGTAAAACTTGGGGTAAATCAGTTGAGTATTTGTTTTTTATGAGAATTAATAATGAAATACCTGTGGAAAAAAGCAGCTCATTTTTATGCATGAAAACTAGAAACATCGAAATAATCATAAAATCTATACAGTAAAAGCAGAGCTATCAAACTTTACTGAAAAAGCAGTTTTTGCTCATGGAACGTACCCTTTTACTATAGGTACACCCTTGTATTACCAAAATGCTGTGAAAGCTAGGGATATTTTTAATGTTAGAAAACCTTTTGTTTCAAAAATACGAGTTAAGGTATGATACTAATTTGTAACATGAAGTAGTTTGTTATATTAAAAGATAATCTTTCTGTAACTGTATAGAGTGACTAATACTTTTGGTTTTTAAGGAAACTACTTACGACATGGGCTTTGGAAGTGGCTATTTTGATGAAAAAATCGGAAACATACGCACCGTTATTTTCACTCCCATCTTTTCATAAGTTTTGTAAAGGACTTTTAGCAAACAGTAAGATACCGCATATTTTTACTTATTAACTCTCTTTAGCATGGCATAATGAACTACATGAGGGACCTTGTCATATACCATTGATAGCTGTAAGTGTACTTGTTGTTTCATTTATTTTTAGGGATGTTTCCATTTTGTATTGTGCAAAAACTTACACTTCCTTCTATAATTTTTCTTAAGCTAGCTATTACTTATGCAAATAATGTTTTTCAAAAATAATATTTGTGATTGTGAAATTGATCTACCAAAAACGTGAGTGATGTGCCAAATCTTGTAAGAATGCGTTTTATTTTATCAAAAGTAGTGGAATAATTCCATAATGTGACGTATTGTTTTGGATTTCAAAATCAGCTGGAAATAGAAATATGGGAACAGATGCTTTCATAGCATAATACTAGCAAGAGCAGTAACTCCCCAAGGCCAGGAACTAGCTAACTAACTTTACCATAGTTCATTCTTATTGAAATATATGGTGTATAATGCCAACGTATAGAGACCATAGAAGGATTAATCCGTCAGCCATCAGAAAAGGCCTGCAAGTAACACGTAATGCAAGTGACTTCCTTACTAAGTGTTTACTTGTTATAGTAAAAACCAGTCAGCTAAATCAGGTATTGCTTAAAGCCTCTGTCTCCTTCTATGAGCTATACTGTTCTGCCACAACCAGAATAATATGTAATTTGTGTAATTCCAGCAAGAATAACTTTTCTTTTTACTCCTTAATTCAGCACTTCTGGAAGATGTGAATATTTGTCTTCAAGCATGTAGTAGCCTCCATGCCCTGTCTTCCTCCCTCCCAGATGACCTTTTACAAAGGTACTTGCACAAAATTCTCTATATTTTGAATTATGGAGTTAGTGGAAATGTTATGACCTTTTTTCCTTTTTGGTCATGCAGGTGCGTTGACGTGTGTCGTGTTCAACTAGTACATAGCGGTGCACGTGTAAGACAAACTTTTGGAAAACTTTTGAAGTCAATTCCTCTAGATGTGGTGTTGAGGTAAGTTGTTCAGATTAGCTGAGAGAGAACTTTAATATAGAGAAAATTCAAGGAAATTTATCTGAAAAAATAATGAATATCTGAAAAATAATGCCATCCAAATGTCACTGTATTTTCTTAATTTAAAATCAAAAAGCATGACAGTGTCTTGCTGTATCTTCTACTGTTACAGGCTTAAGAACAGTGGGTAGTTCACGAAGTAGTTAACAAATTTGATAAACTGTGCAGCATTTCTGGCAGCCAAAATGAATATTTGCAAGGTCCACGTTATCCAGAGCTTCAGCAATATTATGTCCGGCAATTTGTCTCAAACACCTGAACACTTAAAGCACTTTTTCTTAATAGCAAACAGTGTACTTAGTTCCAATCACTGCGCATATATATATATATACACACACACATCTATAACTTTTTTGCACAACATTTTTTGATTTATTCTAGTACATTATAGCATGGGTTGGATTTTTGTTTTGTGTTTTGTTTTTTTTTTTTTTTCCCCTCCCCTCTTCCTGCAGTAACCGTACCCACACAGAAATACAAGAAATTTCTTTGGCTATAAGAAGTCATATGAGCAAAGCTCCAAGTAATACATTCCACCCGCAGGATTTCTCTGATGTCATTAGCTTTATTTTGTATGGAAACTCTCACCGAACTGGGTAAGAACTTCCTTTAAAACTGAAATTCATGGATATTGAATTAATAGTGACCAATTCCATACCGTATCTAGTTTAAAATTTGTAATTATCTTTATAAATTACATCGCTTTACCTTCAGTCTGTCTTTTAACCCTTCTCTGGGGCATTTAATAAATATCTTCAAATACACACCTATTTGCATACGTACAAATCTCCTATAAGAGATTTGTTTGAGAGTAATAGGTAGCTGAAGTGTGTGCAGTATAAACTTGTTATCACATGAACTTATATTAACGTACTGATGTTTTCTTTCAGGAAGGATAATTGGTTAGAAAGATTGTTCTATAGCTGTCAAAGACTAGACAAGAGAGATCAACCAGCCATCCCTCGTAATTTGTTGAAGACTGATGCAGTCCTTTGGCAATGGGCTGTTTGGGAAGCAGCTCAGTTCACTGTTCTTTCGAAGTTGAGAACTCCTCTGGGTAGAGCCCAAGATACATTTCAAACAATTGAAGGTAATGTAAAGAATTTAATTTATTTTAATGAAATTTTTTTTGTAATAAGAGATTGTGCAGCTTCATGTCCAAGGCAAGAAACACAATGGCTTTATTTTTCAGTGATTATAGACTTTTAGTCTGTTTTGGTCTGACACATCAAGAAGCGCAATGGCAGACCACTTGCATAATTAATATTAGTTTCTGAGTGATGTTACTTCAGCATTGCTATCCCTTGACATATTTAAATAAAATATTGTCTGGTAATGTTCTTTTCCTTTGTTTTGGTAAAATGTGTAGGTATTATTAGAAGTCTCGCAGCCCATACATTAAACCCTGACCAAGATGTTAGCCAGTGGACTACTGCAGACAATGACGAAGGACACAGTAGCAACCAGCTTAGGCTTGTTCTCCTTCTACAATATCTGGAGAACTTGGAAAAGTTGATGTACAATGCTTATGAAGGATGTGCCAATGCCCTCACCTCTCCACCCAAGGTTTGTCTGTCGTACAGTGCTGATGTTACCTGAAACAGTCTATTGAATGAACAGTGTTTTCAGGGTTGTTCAGGTCTTAACTGTGGAACTTCAGAAGAACTTCTCAAACAAAGTTTGAGACTCTTAATTTATCTGGCTTTGACTTTGGCTTATTCCTAGAGAACATGTGAAAACAGGATTTATTTCTGGAGTACCAGCTTGTATAGTGCTGCAAATCAAGCAAATCTGTGGTACCTCTAATTTGTAGCAGTCATGTGTTTGTAGATTGTCAGCAGTCCTGTTATAAAGTAACACAATTATTTGGGGCCTTAAACTGCTTTTTGAGGAATATAATAATTATTTATAATCAACGTACCCTTTTGTGTAGTTCTAACTGCAAAACATTCTTCAGTGTTGAAATAAGCTGTTTAATTACTATACTTTGACATGACAATAATATATAATTTAGAGTCAGTTCACTTCAAGATTTTTAGCTTGCCAGTAGCATGCTACGCATGATTTCAGACCGCCTGTTTTAAGAAAATTCAAGATGCAGATTTTTACCTGTTTCTTCATCTCTAAATTGAAAACTCAGCTGGAGAAAATAAACTTGTCCTGACTTTGATTGTTATAAATATTAAGTACTTAATATAACTATTTTGATTCATAGAGAAGAACTGTGTTGTATAACTTATCTTTTCTGTCTTTAAAGGTTATCAGGACATTCTTCTATACTAATCGTCAGACATGCCAAGATTGGCTAACACGGATTAGACTTTCCATCATGAGAGTTGGATTGCTGGCTGGCCAGCCTGCGGTGACAGTCAGGCATGGTTTTGATTTACTCACAGAAATGAAAACTAATAATAGTATCTCTCAGGTACTCTCTTCTCAGACTCTGTAGACTACTGCAAAAATATTCACGTGGTATTCTAAAAGACCTAAGCTAAGGCAGTCAGTGGTCTGTAAAAGACTGTGTTATTTAAAGCTACATTTTAAACTCATAGTTCTGTATTGACAGACTTTTGTGGTTAAGTGATACAATAGGTTAGAGATTAGGATGTACTGTATACATGTGGTCAGATACTATATGTAAATGAATGCTGTAGCGGAAGGTTCTGCATAAACATTATGAAACTTGTCTTGTATTAGTGTGAGACCTCCCCGAGCTTGTGGTAGCGTAGTGTCTTTGCTTACCTGTGAGTACCAGCGGGAGGGGGATGTATCGTGGGGGTATCCTTCCTCTATAAGTAACTAGCAGGTAGGTGCGGGGATGGGATGAATGGATATAAAGTGGTTAAGCCTTTTTAAAAAGGTTGAATAGTTTTTTCAGTACATGACCTGATTTGCTTAAATATTTTACCAAAGGAGGTTTGATAGATATTTATTGCTTCCTGCTTATGAATTCTTATATAGGTGTAGGCCATCACCTTGCAATGGTCAGGCTGTGAATTCACAGCATATGCTCTTCCCTTAGCTGCCCTGCTTTTCCAAAAGCTGTGTTATGAATGGATATGCAGAGCCCTGACTTGTAGATGCATGCGATGAAATACTGCTTTACCCTTTCTAAGTGTTTAACCATGTATATAGCTCTTATTTTGTATGCGATTTGTTAAATAAAGCTCTTGGTTTGGTTTTAGGGAAATGATTTGGAAGTGACAATTATGATGCTGGTAGAAGCACTGTGTGAGCTTCACTGTCCTGAAGCTATTCAGGGTATCGCTGTCTGGTCTTCTGCTGTACTTGGAAAGAGTCTTGCCTGGATCAATTCTGTAGCTCAACAAGCAGAAGGGCGGTAAGCTTTCTTGGGTAGCTGGATGTTACGAACTTGGACATTTTTTTCCTTCGTATGCATAGTTCTGCTTCCGAATTCTTTAAATTGTGGTGTGAATCAAGGCCACTGATCTAATTTCCATGTCAATTGAAGTCATTGTGTCTTTTAGAGATACCTAATGCATGCAACATTTTTAGATATATATTTTGAACCTTTAGTTTTAACTAAATTACCAAGACTTAAATATAATTGGTGCTCCTAAGCTGGTTTTTTTAGTTTTTTGTACACTGCATTACTAATTTCATATTGTATTTAATTTTCCATTGCAAAATATTATTAATTTAAATATTTTCTAATGAAGTTTCTGACCAATGGCATGATCTGATTATCTGCCACAGTTTGCCAAGAAAGGGAATCCGAGAGAGATGCCTTGCAGTTTTAGTTCAGCTTTGAAAAAGTGACTTCTGTGTCTATTGAAGTAAAACTTTGGCTGCAGATACGAATAAGTGGGTCAATGTTCCAGATAGGGTGTGCCTTCATTTTGGTGTTTTCGTCTCCTTAAAGGAATGTATCCTTTATTCTGTATGAAATGAAAAAGGGACACCTTTCAGTATTTACCTGAAGTGTAAAAAAAACCCAAACAAAACAAAAAAAACCATGGGGGTTTATATTTATAACTATCATTTTCCTATTTTCATAAGATTATTTAAAATAATTTGCAGCTTTGTAATACCTGAGACATTTCTCAGGAATGTCAAGTTTAAGGTGTGAATTGTTGCCCTGGAACCAGTTTTACAATCCTCTGTTAAATGATATATATTTAATCACTATTCAGCTTTATTCATTCAGGTAAGAAGTGAGACAGTCTTATATAAAACTCATTCATCTCCTTCAATCTGTATTTGGTTTGAAGTTAGCATTAGAACCTGAATGGAAAAGCTTTTATACTATGCTATAACCTGGAAATTCAGCCAGTAAACTTGTATTCTATGTTAACTCCTTTCTTTTGCTGAAGGTGACACATGAACTCTTTGAGTATTCTGGCAAAGAAATGTTTAAAATATAGTATGTTTACAGAACCAGTTTTTTCTCTTTTGGTAAAATGCTGACTAAGATATTAAACCATTTAAGGTTTGAAAAAGCAACTGCGGAATACCAGGAGCACCTGTGTTCCATGACAGGAGTGGATTGCTGCATAACAGGCTTTGACAAAACTGTTCTGAAGTTGGCCAATTCAAACAGTCTGAATAATGCCAGCCCAAAGCATTCCTTGAATGGTCAGTATTTATTGGTTTCTTTTTAAGAGAAATACAGTTTTGTAACTGTATGTACAAAAAACATTAGAACGCTCAATGCTAGAGCCGTGGTAATGGTAGTGTCTCATTCTTAAATCTGAAAACCTATTTGTCTGCAGTTAAACTGAACCACTTCATGCCATTGAAATCGATATTATGTGTAGATATGAGGGTTTGCGGTACTGAGGTCTAGCTGAACGAGACTAAAAATAATAGGTAAATTATTCTGTAATTTACTAATGTAATTCTAAATTATTTATTAGATCATCATAACTTAGCTTAGTATTTATGACATAATTGTACCATAAATGCACTAGTTACTCTGAGTTTAACTACTGAGACTTTGTTTCAGTATTCTGTTTCATCTTTGAAAAGGGCCCTTCTTTGTTCCTAGTTTAGTTCTTCTGGTTCCTTGGTGTTTCTTTACAGATATGGACTTAACTTTTCCAACACCTCCTTTGAAAAGGTTCTTTTTTAAAAAAAAAAAATAAAAAATTGGAAGAAGAATACTTGTGTAATGTGTAACTACTGGATTTTTTTTTTAATTAAGTGGTTTTGTTGACAAAAGACATAGAAATTACATTTGAGTAATAGAATTTATATGTAAACGCATATCAGCATAAATATATATTTAAGTATATATATTATATTTTCATTTTGCAGGAGAAACTAGAAAAACTGTTCTGACTAAGCCAAGTGACTCTTCACCTGAAGTTATAAACTACTTGGGTAACAAAGCATGTGAATGTTACATTTCCATTGCTGACTGGTCTGCTGTTCAGGAGTGGCAAAATATGGTCCATGACTTGAAGAAAAGCAATAGTAATACCTCAATCAATTTGAAAGCAGACTTTAACTACATAAAGTAAGGATTTAATTAATTTATTCAACAGTACCTTAGAGTTCAGTATCTTAGAACTGAAATATTGAAGTTTTTATGGATTTTAGAAACTGGATGTCATTGAAATAGAGGTGTGATAAGAAGGAAGTTGTGTTCTTGGAAGGGGGAAATCTTGGCCATGATATTTACTAGCCATACAGATAAGTAAAGAGGTAATGTCATTCTAAATAGTTACTCTGGCTTTCTGGCTGCTGAGATTTCTTAGTATTCAAGAAAAACGTCTTTTCACTGAAAGTAAAAGATAGCAAATTTATTCTACTGGCAGAAGGTGCATCCTTTTGTACAACTCAAGTAATAGTAAAGAATAAAACGCCTGTCAGTGGTACAGTTTTTTAAAAAATATTTTAATTCATTGATGTAATGTAAAAAGTATATTAAGGAGGTGGTCTTGGATGCTTAATTTTTTTGTTTGTTTTTTGAAATGGAATTTAGAATTGTAGTTTGTGCATTTATTTCCTAACCCTTGATATTTGTCTGGTTCATGAAAAAAATCTTTGTGACATTGAAATAGTCCTTCAAGGTTTAAGGGTCCTTTCTGTTTCATTTGACTACTTGATGACTTTCCATCCTTGTACTATTGTGGTAAACATTGTAAAAATCCTTTTGGCTGAAATTTCTTGACTTGAAAATAAAGGCATAGAAGGAAGCTTTGAAATAAACCCTTGCAGGTCTGCTAAGGTGACTACCTCTGTCAGAGAAAGGGTCCCTTCTTTTTCTTACTGCATAACTCAGCGTTGTGCAGTTAATCCATTAGGGTAGTGAGGGCTGTCACGGGTATGAAAATGTATCATTGCTCAATGTTCATGTCTTTGTAAACTAAACCCACTGTACTTCTGATAAACATCGTAAGTGCTTGATGTACTACTGCAGAGGTTTGGCCGTTTGGGCTGGTTTGAGTTAGTTTTTCATCCAAGTAATTACTGGAAGTAAGATACTGTATCATCAGAAACATCCTGCAAAAAGCTGCTGAGGATGCACAGCACTTTAACTTGACAGGCTGAGAAGGGACTCTGTGTAGTAATAAGATTGAAATAGTTCAGCAGAAAGGGGAGTTTTCACATTCTGAATATTTTTTTTCTCTTTTCTAATACAGATACTTAGATAATTCCTTCTTCAGTGGATAGTAACAAGAATATTGAACCTTTGAGTCTTCTGTATTTAGCCATCAAGCCTCTTAACCTTTCAGTGTCTTGTTTTGTGTAGTTCTGTGAAAATCTTTAATGTCCAAATTATTTCCTAATGTAGAACAATGGTGGGGAAAAAAGTTAATTACACAGATTTATATTGCATAATGGCCTGAAGCAGCAAATTTGTGATCTGCACAATAGTCCAGTATTTCTGGAATTTTGGTTTCAAGTAAACTGCGGAGTTGAAACCACGGCGTCATGACGTTCTGCCCCAAAACTTACTTTCCTGTGTACAGAGGGGAGAAAAAAGTTTTGGTGTTTTCTTTGTTTCTTTTTAAACTCTTCCAAGGTCAGCCTTTTCCTTCCTGACTATGGTAGAAGAGTATTATATGTAGTGTGATGATAATATGAAAAGCTTCATAGCTGGAGAGGTGTTTTTTCCTTTCACTTTGATATTGTATTTATCCATTTGGTGCAGTACTATTGCCTTTTATTGACCTATGTGGAAATAGGGATTTTTTGCTTAGAATTAATCATAAGTGCTCTGTAACATTTTAAGTTAGACTTGAGTCTTTCTTTTTTACTGTGTAAGATATTTAGCAACTGGAATGCAGTGAGAAATATGGAAAATAAAACTATAAACATTGAATTGCAGATCTTTGAGCAGCTTTGAGTCTGGACAACTTACTGAATGCACTGAACAACTAGAATTATTACCAGGAGAAAATATCAACCTACTTGCAGGGGGATCCAAAGAAAAAATAGGTATAAATGCATAAGTTAACATATTACTTCAAATACAAAAGTAAATACCTCTTCATGTGTCTGCCTCTCTAAATGACAGACTGAAACTTATGAATGCAGTTTGCTGTGTTCAGTGGACTGACCATAACCTTTATGACTCAAGATTCAAAATGATTGGCAGCGGTCATTCTAAATGTTGATACAAGTGTTTTTTCTGGAGTTAATGTGTGTGTTTATAAGTAATCTATCATCAATTTCTGATATGAATACATACACATTTTTATATTTGTATATATTTTTATATATATATAAAAAAGGCTTTTTTCCAAACTTCCTTGCTCTCAAAAATGCATTCTCACATGGTTACACTTGATAAAATTTGGCAGTTCTAGTTGGTTTCAATTGTTTAATCTCCATGTAGACATGAAGAAGCTCCTTCCTAATATGCTAAGTCCTGATCCAAGAGAACTTCAAAAAGCAGTTGAAGTGCAGCTTTTGAGAAGTTCGGTGTGTCTGGCAACAGCTGTAAGCCACATAGACCAGGAGCAAAAATGGCAGTCAATATCTGAGTAAGTTGAAATGTGCTTTGAATGAATGTAATATACTGTGAAAAGCTGTTCTAGTTTGTTAAACATAACTTTGTGAAAAGCATACTCTGCTTTGTACTTTAGCACCTGTGGTAGTTTGCTACCAGTTTCAGCTGTTGTGAGTTATAAGCTTACTGAGAAAAAATAAGATGAAGTTTAATTTGGAGATTATGTAGCTCTTTGAGCTGATAAAGTACTGCTTCTTGTCAGTTTAATAATGAAGTATCATACTGTAACTTGCATGTGATATTGCAAGATTTTCTTATCTCTTTGAAGATGCTGAATTTGCTTTTTCTTCAATAATTTTGATATTACTGTTTACTCTTAAAGTCTAACAAAAATGAGTGATCTGATTCTTTTATTTCAGAAATCTTATTAAATACTTAAAGCAAACATCACGAATAGCTATTGGACCTTTAAGACTTTCCACACTCACTGTGTCTCAGTCTTTACCAGTGTTGAGCACTCTTCAGTTGTATTGTTCTTCTGCTTTGGAAAACACTGTATCCAACAGGCTGACATCAGAGGTATGTCTGTGTTTAAAACCTAAATTGGACTAATGTTTTTCCTCCATGTCATGAAGTATTGACTACGGAACATACATTAATTGTTTTGACTGTTGTTAATTCTACTGTAAAAAGACCTCATTTAGTTTTCTAACATGCCTTGACCCATGTTTTTTTAAATTTACATCTCAGTTGGACTTCTTTCTGTAGTTATAAATATACTATCTCTTTCAACTACTTACAGCATTTTTAAAATTTCATTGGTAGTTGCTTTTTAGAGAAGCATTGATATATGTCTACATTGTAATACTTAGTCCTACAACACCCACGTGTAATGTAGTGCTTTAACTTTAAAATATTTATCAAAACTCAGTCTATTTAACCCCGTTAAAAACTCAATGTCAAACTTCAACCAGCATGATCTAGTTCTAATTTCTAATAACATTATTCAGAAAAGAATTCTGCTTGATTTTGAGCTATTCCTAGTGTTATCTTCTCAAAATCAGCATGTCTTTATGGAGTTGCACAAAATATATTTGTGTTTTATTAGTTAACGATAAAGAGTAGCTGCTGTACAAGTAAGAATATTTACTCTGCACTAAAATGGTCTTTGGTTTTGGTAAAGGAAAATACATTTTAGTGATGATGTCTCTGATGACAACTATGCAACTTCTGTGCCTCTTTCAGGACTGTCTCATACCTCTCTTCAATGATGCTTTGAGGTCATGCAAACAGCATGATGTAAGGCCATGGATGCATGCGCTGAGATACACAGTGTACCAGAATCAATTGATGGAAAAACTTAAAGGTATAATAAGCTTTCATTTTAGTATTACGAAAAGTAAATGCAGAATTTGAATTTAAATCTTCTGCTGAAAGCAGTGGCTGTGTCTTTTTCTTTAATTTAGATGCATTACTTCTTAAAAGCTAAGTTTTGGTTATTTAGGTGTCTTGCTGTTCAACTAGGCGTCTCAGTTATTACTGTAATCTAGACAGTGTCAAAAAGAAAAAAAAATTATTCTGAAATGCAGTTCTATACTCAGTCTTCTAATCACACTTGACTTGCTAATCTCTTCATACTTTTAACTACTTTAGTTCCTGAACACAGCCATTTAAATGTGCGGTATGAGAGTGGGAGAAAAAGTAGTTCTGCTAGGGGATAAGTAGATTCCTTAGTTACGAAGAATGCTTGTAGTGAAAAAATTACTCTTTTGCCCAGCAGATAATCTATGGATATATTTCAGATATATATTTCAGATGGGATGTATAAATATTCTAGGCAGAAATGAAGTCATCTAAATTTCTGAAGGAATTTCTGTTAGGAAATAGGAAAGAGCTGAGCAATTTTTTACTGATGGCCATGTACAGAATACATTGGGTAGAAATTAGCTGCATACCCCAGATGCAATTATTGTTTGTTTAATAATTTTGTTTAGAATGTTCTGCTTTCTTCTTCAGAACCAACAGTCCCAATTAAAAGCCATCTAATGGAGCTGGGCTTAACAGCAGCGAAATTTGCACGGAAGCGAGGAAATATTGCCCTAGCTACACGACTGCTTGCCCAGTGCAGCGAGGTTCAGCTAGGAAAAACTACCACTGCACAAGACTTAGTCCAGCACTTTAAAAAATTGTCTGCACCTGGTCAGATAGATGAAAAATGGGGTCCTGAACTTGATATTGAGAAAACAAAATTGTTATACACAGCAGGTGAGTATTTGCTAATTATGTTGTAGATACTTGGGCGTCTTTTCCTTATAACCAGGCTAATTCCCCTGACCTTAAAGAAATTGTAATAGGACAGTATCATTAGGAATTGATTTCATCCTATTAACTGTTGTCTCAGTCTGAAAGTGTTTTCACAAGTCTTTTCTTCCATGTCATTTTTAACTTCAAAAGATATTTTTCTTTGTAAAAAATATATATTGTTACAAGCTGTATCTGAATATGTTGCATTTCAGAAATGTTTTGAATAAGGTTAACACACTACTGAGGACATGCTTTTCATGATATGCAGGTCAGTCAACGCATGCCATGGAAATGCTGAGTTCTTGTGCCATATCCTTTTGCAAATCTGCCAAGGCTGAATATGCAGTTGCTAAATCTATTCTCACTCTGGCTAAATGGATTCAAGCAGAATGGAAAGAGATTTCAGGACAGTTGAAACAAGTGTATAGAGCTCGACAGCAGCAGAATCACACTGGTCTATCTACCTTGTCTAAAAACATATATAATTTGATTGATCTCCCAGCTGTTAATACACTGGAAGAAGAATATCCTAGGATTGAAAGTGAATCTACAGGTAGAGTTGTGTTTCTTACTCATTTTTTGTTAAATTAGTTACTGATGATCCCACTGAGGGATAGCACCGATTATATTGATAAAGTCTTAAGTGTTCCATCACTCTTGTATTTATTTTACTACTACAAATGTAGACATGTGTGCATTTGTGTGATAGGCTACTCTACACAATTGAAAACCCAAACACCTTAATATGATATTTTGCATTTCTTTCACATTTTTCTCATCTTTTGCTGTTATTTTGTGGGTTGAGGAAATTACAAGTAGGTTTTACATCATAACACGTGCTGCTCTATTTCTCCCATCACAGTAAATATTGGAGTTGGAGAACCTGATTTCATCTTGGGACAGCTGTATCACTTGTCTTCAGTACAGGCACCTGAAGTAGCCAAGTCTTGGGCAGCCCTGGCTAGTTGGGCTTATAGATGGGGCCGGAAAGTAGTTGATAATGCCAGGTAAATTCATCCTAACGTTTCAATTTGTATGGCACAACTAGTTTTTTCTTAAGATAAACCCTAGCTTTGCATTTGTGATTATTCTTCTCTGGGATCAGAAGTTGTGTGTGAGCAGAAAATTGTGAATGTTCTCTCAACTTCTTGCGCTCTCTAAAAAGAAGTGAGTTTAATTCTGAGTTAAAGGGGTGAAGATTTCTTCCTTTGGGAAGTTTTATGTATACAATGTTAATGGGTTCAGTAACTCTACAAATATGAATATATTGGGGATCAATAATTCATTAAATGTTACAGTCAGGGAGAAGGTGTTCGTCTGCTGCCCCGGGAAAAATCTGAGGTTCAGAACTTGCTTCCAGACAACATTGCAGAGGAAGATAAAGAGAAAATCTATGGGATTCTTGGGCAGGCAGTGTGTCGTCCAGCTGGGATTCAAGTAAGTATAAATATGCTTGCTTTAAAAAACGTAGAAGTTCAGCATGAAACTTTTCCTCTACTTCTGATTCATACTAACTCTTGTAAATCTTTTGAAGTTAACTTGGGTAATGCAAGAGTTCTCTAAGCAACCATGTGTTAGCGAAGTGGTGACGTGCCTGTTCTGTGGCCTATAGGAATATGAGCAAGTAATGCAATTTCATGAGTTGCCTAGACAAAAACTGGATTAGGAACCAGTTCTGCTTGTAGAAATAGTTGGAGGACTTAATCTAATCTATTGTCTCTTAATTTGCATTTAGGATGAGGATATGACTCTACAAATCACTGAAAATGAAGACAATGAAGAAGATGATATGGTGGATGTTATATGGCGTCAATTACTAACAAGTTGTCCTTGGCTTTCGGATCTTGATGAAAATGCAACAGAAGGGTTAATTAAAGTCTGGAGGAAAGTTGTGGACAGAATCTTCAGTCTCTATAAACTCTCCTGCAGTGCATATTTTACTTTCCTCAAACTCAATGCTGGTCAGGTTAGTGTTTGTGCTGATGCGGAAATCCAGTTACAAACTTTTCTAAATGATGATATGAACTACATACTTAGCTTAGAGGAGTATTTCTTTCTTTCCAAGGTTCCACTTGATGAAGATGATCCCAGGCTGCACTTAAGAAATACTTCTGAGCAAAGCACTGATGATGTTATTGTGATGGCAACCCTAAGACTGCTACGCTTGCTTGTGAAACATGCTGGAGAACTTAGACAGTATCTAGAGCATGGGCTAGAAACTACACCTACTGCCCCTTGGAGAGGTAAGTACAAGTTATCTAGTTGTTAAAATTAATTTTGACACATTTTTTCTAAATGCAAGCAAAAAGGTATTCATTGCACTTCCATCATGCTTAAATAAAAATTTTATGAAAGGAGAGCCTGTTTTTAACGAATAATTTCATTAAAGGCATTCAAGTCTCCACCATGCATTTTGATCTTAGAATAGAGAAGTAGCACAGATTCTGAGCCCCCCTTCCTCCCCCGCCCAAAGATATTGAAGGGAGATGTAGTTTTTGAAGTACTACGTTGCATTACTACCTTAAAATAATGAGGTGGGATTTTTTCCTAGCTGCAGTTCGAAATACAGTTCAGAGAAAGATGTCTCAGAAGTAGTTGTTCGTCACTACTGGTTCTGGTTGTTTAGGGACTTTCCCACAAAAGGTTATTGAGTGAAAGTGTGGAGGGCAGCAGAAGAGGAGGCCAGCTATTGCAAAACTTCTTTTGAAACATCAAGTTATGCTAACTTCAAGAACTATTAACATGACTCTCCTTATTTTTTACAAATGAAATAACAGAGATACAATGTGCAAAACTCAATTCCTAGTGCTTGACTAAAGGATTTATATATTGCATCAGATGCTATCTGTATGTGAGTAGTAGAAGAAAATAAGCTATTGCCTGTATAGTGAAAGACAGTTATTTAAAACAAGAAGTTTTTATTGGGAAACTAGACATTTATGTTCTCCTAATGCAAAACCAGCCTGCTTTTAAAAATAAAACAAAATTCTGCTTTATTTGAAGTATGTGGAAATGAATTGGCACATTTTCTTTTCCTCTTTATTGAAGGTATTATTCCTCAGCTTTTCTCCCGCCTGAATCACCCAGAAGTGTATGTTCGTCAGAGTATTTGCAACTTACTGTGTCGAGTGGCTCAAGATTCTCCTCATCTCATACTATATCCTGCAATAGTGGGTACCATTTCACTCAGCAGTGAATCCCAGACTTCAGGTATGGAGGGAAAAATAAATGTTCAAATACACTTTAGCTAATATATTTTATATACTGGATAAAAGTTGTTGATTTTCTTATTTTTTTTCAGTAACTCTGATACTGCTTCTTAACAACATTTTTATTATGGGACCTCATTGATACCTTTCATTTGATTTACCAGTTTGGCAAATAAGTTAGTTTTTTCCATTTTATCATCACATACTTGGTCAGTACTTAATGTAATATGGGGACCTGATGCTAAGTGTCGTATTGAGTGATGTATTTTTCAAGGCCAGAACAGTTTAAATAATATTTTAACATCTGCTTTTAATTTAGGGAACAAGCTGCCTTCTGCCATCCCTACTTTGCTAGGTAATATCCAAGGAGAAGAACTGTTGGGTGGTGAATGTGATGGAGGGAGTCCCTCAACTTCTCAAGAAAGTAGTAAAGATGACACAAAAGTTGGATTAAATGAAGATCAAGCAATGATGCAAGATTGTTACAGCAAAATTGTGGAGAAGCTCTCTGCTGCAAATCCAACAATGGTATTGCAGGTAAATAATCCAAATATATGTTACTTGTGCTCTTACTTGAACCACAAAACACATAATTTGTATATCTTGTGGGTAGGCCTAATGAAAGTTTGGTGCACCTTTGCAGTTAGGCTGTCATCTTTTTTTCAAGTTGTTCAAGAATAAGTCTTCATACTAGTACTCTTAAACGTAAGTGAATCTTAATTTATTTTATACAGGTTCAGATGTTAGTGGCTGAGCTGCGCAGAGTTACAGTTCTTTGGGATGAACTTTGGTTGGGAGTTTTACTGCAACAGCACATGTATGTCCTCAGAAGGATTCAACAGCTGGAAGATGAAGTCAAGAGGGTCCAAAACAACAACACTTTACGGAAGTATGTCTTTCCTGAATAATTCAAGTGAGAATTGTAACAAATGTTTGTTCTTGGGGAAGCATACAGTCAAACTGATCAACAGTGTTGTTGCTCCTGAATTTGTACTGTCCTAGCTGCTTGTTTGTAAGCCAGTGACCTTATGTCAAGAACATTGTGACACTACAGCTAATACTCTAAGCAAATGAGAAACAATGACAGTCTGCCTGTGAATCCATGTTGGTGTTTCCTCAGCAGCGATGCGTTAGAACCCAATGCATATGAAGTTGTGGATTATGAGATCATATATTTTTTCATTCCGAGATCTTTCTTACAAGTCAGCTGAAATGAGGACAAGCATGTTGAAGAGTGTAATCTATTTGGAGTTTACTGTAAACACAGAATTTTTTGAGTAAACAGAACGTCTCTATCTGCTCTTGGTTTTCAGTGTTCACAAGCCTTTTTTGCTCTCACCTGGGTTCTGTTATGAATGGATTTGTGGAAGATGAAAGCCATTCACTGGCTAAACTTAACACCTTTTGAATTCTAAAGTCAGGGCTTACATGGAATGGGAGAACGTCGTGATCTAGATAGCACTCTTCCCCTTCTTTATAGTGTGTTGTACCCTTAGGAAGTAGTATTTAGGAACTCTTTTATTAAACAAAACAGTTGCTTAGGCTGATTTGAGCTCTCTGAGCTTCTCCTCAGGGTTTCCAGTGGTGAAGAGCCCAGTTCAAATGTTTCAAATTAAAAAAAAAAAAGTATGATTCGGAGGAACATGCATTCAGTGTGGAATGAAATACTCTTAATGCAGTCATCTTTGAAGACCTCATTTTAGAGATGTAAACATTTTTGTGAATTCTTAGAAACTTTGAATTTGCACTCTTATTTTAATGCTCTGCTTATGAAGTAACTTTGTTTTATGGAGTTAAGAGGAAATTCATTTTTTTTAATAGAGAGGAGAAGATAGCAATCATGCGTGAAAAGCATACAGCTCTAATGAAGCCCATTGTATTTGCTTTGGAACATGTACGGAGCATCACTGCAGCTCCTGCAGAAACTCCTCATGAGAAATGGTTTCAGGATAACTATGGAGATGCAATTGAAAATGCGCTAGAGAAACTTAAGAATCCTTTGAATCCTGCTAAACCTGGAAGCAGCTGGCTCCCATTTAAAGAGGTATTATATGCACAGACTACGAGTACAATGTAGAGACTCTTGCTGCACCATGTGCTTGACCTTATCCGTAGTATTCTCTTGCCGTATCAAAATTGTGGCCTGAAACTTTGTGTTCTCTGCGATCACCACAGGCATGCTAGACACTAAAGCAAAGTAACTGTTGACTCTGTAACAAGTCTTACTGACTGTCTGCATTATTGCATTTCTACCCAATGAAATTATTTTTTTCGAATCTTGTATCTTCTGCTGTCTGAGATCCTGTCAGTTTTGGGGGCTTTAAATTTTTTAAACACTGTCTTTCTGAAACTCTATGCCGTTTGAGTTTAGTGGATTTGAATTCTAACAAGTTGATACTCTGGTTATCTAAGCGTAGTCCTCAGGCTGTGCAGTAGCCTTCAGATGATCAACCATTCCAATATTCACTTGTTTTTCAATTATGTGATCTTGTCTTATTAGTTTTTTATGGGTATAAGGAGAAACAAAATATGTATTCACTTGGCTATCCAGAGCCAACCTGTTAGTTTTTAAAAAAAGTCCTAATAGACAGAACGTAGGTGTTATGCACAAATAGACTTTTTTTTGTAGTTCCCCCTTTGCTTTGCAGAACAAGTAAGCATGCAGATGCATAAACAGGAGGTTGCTGAACGCTGCTGCTTTTGACCACAGCTCAAATATTTATAAATGCAGGAACAAACCTCCTGAGGAGTTTGATTTGTTGTGACTTTGGTGCTTATCACCAGGTGGGGTGTATTTCCTCTATAAAGGGTGCTTTTTAGATTATTTTTTTTATCTTCATCCTAAGCTATAAGTGGATTAGTAGGGTGGCAAGGATGAAAGGTAGTTTAAGAAAAATCTCCATCCTTTGTGGAAGATGACTACCATTAAGTCTGTTTTGGTGTTTGGTGTTGGTTTTTGGTGTTTTTAATGCTAGCTGTTAATGTCAACCTCAACCTAAACCAAAAAATTTCTTTGGAATAGGTTATGCTAAGTTTGCAGCAAAGAGCACAGAAGCGGGCTAGTTACCTTTTACGGCTTGAAGAAATCAGTCCTTGGTTGGCTGCCATGATGAACACTGAAATAGCACTTCCTGGAGAAGTATCTACCAGAGACACAGTCACAATTCATAGTGTGGGCAGCACCATCACAATTCTGCCGACCAAAACCAAACCTAAAAAGCTGCTTTTCCTGGGTTCAGATGGGAAGAACTATCCCTACCTGTTCAAAGGTAAGAAATTGAGGTTTTCTTGAACAAGTTACTGTCTCCTCTTATAAATCAGACTATACGGAAGTTGGGAAGACGCATCATTGCAACTTTTGCTCTCTCTGCCTGTATGATATGGAGAAAGTGCTGTTTGGAACATCTGTTCCCTCTCCTCCCCACCTCACTGTATATTTTTTGAGGATTTTTGCATTGCGAAGCTGTAAGTCAGGGGTATTTCAGATCCCTTCTGTATAAGGGTTGCGTGAGAAACAGTGCTCTGCTTGCATACTGAAAGGATTGTCTGGATGCACTTTTCCAGAAGCTTAAGGTAGCACCCAGAAGAGAACTTTTGAGACTTCATGCCTTCCCTGAGAGGGAAGGACCTATTCATTATGTTAGTGACTGTTGTGTGTACTGCTCACAGACACCTGTCATAAACTGGTGCTTCTAGTAGGTAAATGCTATGTAAACATTTAGGTATAGTCTGAACAGCTCATCCTTAATCTGCATAATCTATAAAGCTATTCATAGTCTGAAATGAAGTAGGATTTCAAAAAATGCTGAGTTTTGGGCTTTAAGAGAATAATTTTTTTTTCATCTAGAAACTAAATTTTAAACAAAATAACTGTATTGCAGGTTTGGAAGACTTGCATCTAGATGAAAGAATCATGCAGTTCTTATCAATTGTGAACACGATGTTTGCTACCATTAACCGTCAAGAGACGCCGCGGTTCCACGCGAGGCACTACTCTGTGACACCTCTGGGAACAAGGTCAGGCTTGATCCAGTGGGTGGATGGAGCTACACCTTTGTTTGGTCTTTACAAGCGGTGGCAACAGCGAGAAGCTGCTTTACAAGCACAAAAGGTAACAACTATGTTTTATGCCAGCTAGCACAATTCAGAAGGGAAACATTTATTTTGATTTGCTTTTCCATTCTAAATAACGTAGGCTTTAAAGGATTGTGTTTTGTTCATAATCATGCAGAATGGTTCTGTGTATTCATATCTCTTGGAATTTCACCAGATGTTAATGAAATTGCGTATATGTATTTATATTTATTACAGTATGTAACATAAATATACTGTTCTGGTATGATAATTAAAGAATTGTTTTTAACAAATAGAGTTAACCTTGCTTAAAATTATTTTAGTTCTGCATCTCCTTCTCATTTCATTTTAAATACAGTTTTGTTTTGTGTTTTTTTTTTTTTTTTAAATCGATGTTGATAAGAGTAAAGTTAGGCTAAAGCAATGTGTTTTCAGTTTCTTCAGGTTTTCGTAATTACTGAGTTTTACAGCTCAGAATTCTTTCAAAAGTCATCCTCAGTAGAGAAGTTGACTTCATATTATTCTCACCAAAACTGAATTTGGGATACTTTTCTGTGGTAACGAGAGCTGCAATATGTAAACAAGCATTTTTACCTTTTCTAGGCTCAGGATTCTTACCAGACTCCTCAGAATCCTGGAATAGTGCCTAGACCCAGTGAACTTTACTATAGTAAAATTGGACCCGCTTTAAAAGCGGTCGGGCTTAGTCTTGATGTGTCACGTCGTGACTGGCCCTTGAATGTCATGAGGGCAGTTCTAGAAGAACTGATGGAAGCAACTCCCCCAAATCTCCTAGCTAAGGAGCTCTGGTCATCATGTACTACACCGGATGAATGGTGGAGAGTTACACAGGTGAGTTACAACAAATATATTTTCCCTTTGAAAGATTGTGTATTTTAATGGGATGAGGGGCAACAAATGCCTGGGGTGTGTTCAAGCAATGCTACTCCTGAGTTAGGTGAGCTAGGACTGCTGAAGTTTCACGTAACAGGAAATGTTAATATTTGGCAGGAAATGATGCGGTTGTACCACCTGGAATAAAAAAAATGGGTATACACCTGATAACTACATTATTAAACTAGAATTATCAGCCTAAAACCTGAAAACTCTTGTAAGATATCATCAGACAACAAATAGAATACAGCTTGGAATAAGATGGTTTTGATTTGTCTTACGCTTAAAAATAATGTTTTAAGATGGTAGTCAGTCCAATGTGTTGGCAGAGGATTCCCACAAATAATTTTTTCCTGAAACTCTCTTTAAAGTCGTATGCAAGATCCACTGCAGTTATGTCCATGGTTGGCTACATCATTGGTCTTGGAGACAGACATCTGGATAATGTTCTTATAGATATGACTACAGGAGAAGTTGTCCACATAGATTATAATGTTTGCTTTGAAAAAGGTAATTTAAAAAATGCTATATGTTATTCAAATAAAAGTTTTCCCTTCTTGACAATTAAAAGAAACAACTTAAATTTTTATCTTAAAGGGAAAAGCCTTAGGGTACCAGAAAAGGTTCCGTTCCGGATGACGCACAATATTGAAACGGCACTTGGAGTGACAGGAGTAGAAGGGGTTTTCAGGCTTTCTTGTGAACAGGTAAGTTAGGAACTTGCAAAAAAACTGAGGGCTATCACTTACCAAATATTCTCTTAGAACTTCTACGCATTCCGCTGTTGATTTATAAAGCCTTCATCTTTTCTGGTGTGATTTTAATTGGACTTATTTTAACTACATCCTATAGCAGATCCTTAAGAAATGTGAAAAAGTCAGATAAATGCATATGCAGGTAGTGGTACAGCTATGATTTGGGGGGGAGGAGGACTTGTAGCTGCAGATGTAAAATGTTACGTTTTCCGTGAAGCGCTTTTTGTGAAGTTTTGCTTATCCTCTTTCTTCGGGACTTGTCCTTTATAAACATGACAGGCGCGTTTTTAAAACAAAAAGTGCTCTGAGCAAAGGAGAGGTTTCTTCCTCAGGTGGCTGCTGTTAGTTTATGGAGTTTGTGTGGAAGGCTAGAATGCACTCTTCTGTTTTAGTGATGTTACTACAGGCTAGCTGCATTTGTACCTACTGTGGTGGTCTTCCTGTGTTTGTGCCGGTTAGGCGTAAGTTACATATGTCTGTACCTACGCAAATACAGTATTTTGCATTTAAAATTCCACTATTCTGCAAGGACAATGCAAGATCAGAATGAGTCTGTTTAAAATACGGTGCAGGTCCTTCATATTATGCGGCGTGGGAGAGAGACTTTGCTTACGTTGCTTGAAGCTTTTGTTTATGATCCTCTGGTGGACTGGACAGCAGGAGGCGAAGCAGGATTTGCTGGTGCTGTCTACGGTGGTGGTGGGCAGCAGGCTGAGAACAAGCAAAGCAAAAGAGAAATGGAAAGAGATATAACGCGTAGTCTCTTTTCTTCAAGAGTGGCTGAGATAAAGGTGAGCTTATTACAATAATTTTCTGTTTTAAAACCATAGTAGGCCCTGTGTTTTCACTTCGCTTATTTGCTTTTTGCTGGTGGTGGAAGAAGTGGTCATTTATTAAAAATAGTTCAAAAATTTTACTGAGCTAAATTGAGTTTGTATTGAGGGAAGTGCTCGTATGGAACTTGCAAGTGTTTAATTTGCACTTTCTGTGTGTTTAGTTCTAAAACGTGTTATAATGTTTTGCCTGAATCTGGGCTAGAGGAATAAAAATAGAGGTGCAGAAAGCAGTCTAAATAAAGACTGTCTGTTAACGCTTTAGCACTTGTAGCCCTGGAGGCAGTCCTAGATGAACATCAATGAAGGGTTAAGTGCTGCCACGTATTACTTTCTCTTACCTGTTTGAATTAAGTCCAGTTCTATAACCTCTGTGTCTTGGTTACAGGTTAACTGGTTTAAGAACAGAGATGAAATGCTTGCTGTGCTGCCAAAATTGGACAGTAGTTTAGAAGAGTATCTGAACCTGCAAGAGCAGTTGACAGATGTAGAAAAATTGCAAGGAAAACTACTGGAGGAGACAGAATTTCTGGAAGGTGCAGAAGGAGTGGATCATCCCTCCCATACGCTTCAGCACAGGTACAGAGGAGCTGAGAATTCTGTCAGGAATCTCACAGATCTATATATATATATATATATATGTACACATTCGGTGGTTTAGTAACATACTTATGAGTTAAATGTTAAAAATGTGTGGTTTAGGGAGATTAATAGCGGGGTAAAAGCTGTTCTTGCAGTAAGCAAGTCGCTCCTTGTACGGAAGAACTGTTGAAACCATTTTCCTACTGAATAATCTTATTTATATCCTACGCTTCATAGTCAATATAACACGAGCTCATCCATGTTCCACTTTTGACCCCCAAGGCAAGAGACAGAATGCACTGAATGTGGCGTCCCATCAAATTAATCTACATAATGCAGCTGTTGATAAATAGCACAAAAATCTCTTCATCTAAGTTTCTAATTCTTAAATGTTTTCAAGTTTATTTGAAATTTATCAAGGATTTCAGAATTGCATGAATATGCATGTGCATTTGTTATTTTGTAGGAAAGCAGAATTAATTATTAACAAAACATTGTTAAGGTTTTATGTAATTTGTGAGAATATATTCATTTTCTGGTCAACAAGGTGGTTGTATTGTTCAGTATAGTTTTGTATTCATTATAGTTAAGTATTGTTTTTCTTGTAGTAGTTACTTGATTCTGTGGTATCAATAATCCAGGTATTCTGAGCACACGCAGCTGCAGTCTCAACAAAGAGCGGTCCAGGAAGCAATCCAGGTGAAGCTGAATGAGTTTGAGCAGTGGATAACACATTACCAAACTGCTTTCAGTAACTTAGAGGCAACGCAACTTGCAAGTCTTCTTCAAGAAATTAGCACACAAATGGATCTAGGTATAAAATAGTATTATTTTTTTTTAATGGGATGAAAATAACTAGAGTTTAATATCAGGAGGCACTGTGAGTATCCTGTAACTTAAAGGCAAATACCTGTATATAATAAATGAAAGGGGGATCTTCAAAGAGTGATTTAGAGCACTTCAAGGTTTCTGTGCCAGGCTGTCTGAAGGAACTTGCCTGTTTTACCCTATCTGGGCACAAGATTATTCTCTTATCTTGTGCTCAAATTCTCGATATGAATTCTCCATGCCTCCTTTATCACAAGTAAAAGAATATATTTGAAAAGATGTTAATGCCTAGTATTTGTATACTCTAAAATATGTGTTCTTAAGAGAGGAGTAAATCTTAATTTTTAACCATCTTTCTTAAAAGGTCCTCCAAGTTATGTACCAGCAACAGCGTTTCTACAAAATGCGGGCCAGGCACATTTAATCAGTCAGTGTGAGCAACTGGAGGGGGAAGTTGGTGCTCTTCTCCAGCAGAGGAGATCTGTTTTACGTGGTTGTCTTGAACAATTGCACAACTATGCAACAGTAGCTCTTCAGTATCCAAAAGCTGTGTTTCAGAAGCACCGAATTGAGCAATGGAAAACCTGGATGGAAGAACTCATCTGTAATATGACGATAGAGCGTTGTCAGGATATCTTTAGGAAGTAAGTTGACAGAATAATGAATTGTTTGCAGAACTTAGTTTTCAAGCTACTTCAGGATTTTAATTTTCTAATGAAAATTAATACTTTTGTGAGGACCAATCTGATTATAAACCAAGACAAATTAAGTCGTAATTCCAGAAGTTTGGAGAAAAATATGAAAAACTGCTTCAAAAATATTGTTCCAGAGTTTAATCTGTGTACTGCAGAAAGAAAACCAAGTAATGTTGCCCTGTAATGAACAAATGAAGACTCATGTTTGTGGCTTTAGGGTAGTGATATTTAGGGGCTTTAGAAACTTCTAGTATTTAAAAATCACTTAAGTCAGCTAAAGATTTTTTTTATTAAAGCAGATTGTCAAGCAATTTTTTAAAATCTCTTTTCCTCCAAAGTTAGCCCATTTCAGCATTATTACTGCTTGGTTTATCTATCTATATTATATACAAGCATTTACACTGCAACCTGTTTCCTTCCTATTTCTGACCTTCTATTCAGTCTTTGCCTCAAGGACTACGATTGTTTTCTGTCCTTGCAAATAGTTAAGAAATATGGTGCATTCTAGGACTTTCTGAAAAGTGTCATTAGGGTAGCCGTCAACTGCTGAGGTGTTTCAGAGTTGATATGCAGTAGGTGACGTGGGAACTGTTCAAATGCAGAGCATTCTTCCTACCCACAGAGCAGAATGCAATTTGCTAGAGCTTGAGAAAGGAGAATTTGTCATTGTACTTTTGCTTTACAGGTATGAAATGCAATATGCTCCTCAACCACCTCCAACGATGTGTCAGTTCATAACCGCTACAGAAATGACTCTACAGCGCTATGCAGCAGATATAAATAACAGACTTATCAGGCAGGTGGAGCGTTTGAAGCAGGAGGCAGTTACTGTACCTGTTTGTGAAGAGCAGCTGAAAGAAATTGAACGTTGCATAAAAGTTTTCCTCCACGAAAATGGAGAGGAGGGCTCACTGAGCTTAGCAAGCGTCATCATCTCTGCTCTTTGTACACTGACGAGGTGAGTTGCCTCTTGTGAAATTTTTTTGGATGCGCTCATGTTTGAGACCACATAAGAGGAGTATTCAAGTGACATAATTACGTGGAGAATGCAATAGCAGGCAGGTTGTCTAACTAAGTGTCATAATTCATCTAGGCGAAATCTCATGATGGAAGGTGCAGCATCTAGTGCTGGAGAGCAGCTGGTTGATTTGACTTCGAGAGATGGAGCTTGGTTCTTGGAGGAGCTTTGCAGCATGAGTGGGAATGTTACGTGCCTTGTGCAGTTGCTGAAGCAGTGCCATCTTGTACCCCAGGATTTAGATATTCCTAACCCAATTGAGGCATCAGAAGCTGTTCACTTAGCTAATGGAGTATACATCTCACTTCAGGTGATACTTACATTTATGTTATGTTTTATTTCCGCATCACCATCCTCCTTGGGCTTTAGCTCAGCCATTCTTAACAGCTTCTTCCTTAAACAGCTAGATGTTTGCTTATGATACTGCTGAGATATTTTTTTTTTTATTGTTGGACTTCGGTCTTGGTTGCTGTATTTGGCTGAGCTGAACAGGAATTTACCTCTGCCATTTACGTTTTTATTGATTGAAAGAAACCACGTTCATCTATACATGACAAATTGTAAAAACTGCTGTCAAGTAACCATGAGAAAGAAGTTAGTATCAGATTATAGACACACCAGCTTCATGCCTTGCCTTCGTTCTTTTATTCTGTTGCTGGCAGTCCAGAACAACTTCCAAACCATTTAATCTGTGCTTTCTGTTCCTGCCAAGCCTTACTTATTTTCACCTGAAAATAAGTAGTTTGAAACTATGAAAACCTGTTTTACAGGCCCTTATCTCCAAGATTGGGAAGGAGAAAAATGCACTTCTAATTTTGTGTTTTAGAAATGTTTTCACTTCAATAAAACAAATAAAAAATCATTAGCGGCAGCTTGAGTAAAATATCTGCTGAAGACATAGGGGTTTATGAACTGTGGCTTGTGTGAGTAGCTTTTTGAGGCTTTTGGTTCACTATATTGCATTCCCAAAATAATTTGCTAGCAACCTGTGTAAGTGCACTGAGATTTTTGTAACTTTGTGTCTCCCCTCTTCAAAGTATTAACGTTTCAGAAACATGCATGCAATTTAATTGCATTGCAGCTGAGATCTTTCACCTACACGTTGTTGTCCTCTCTGTGAGCTCTTAGGTAAAATGTGTAACTCACAGAGGAGCCGAGATAAGTAATCTTTTTGATGTGTCTTGTCTAATTTTGGAGACAGAGTGCATTGGTTGGTTCTTTCTGTAGCTGTATTTGCCCCCTGATGCCATTTGCTGGGGAAAATTGCTTCATGCCACTTAAGGTACTGTTTTTCTTACCTGCACTGATTTCTGTGGCGTGAGTAGGAGACCAACAAAACAATCACTTTCTGGCGCGTTTTTGATTCTTTTCCCTTACCTAGTCCAATCAGTTTAGCAAATCATAAATTCAGTAAATAATTTAACTCGCTCATAGTTACCTAATGGAAAAGAAAAGCTACATAATTTGATGAAATTGATTTGCAAAGTGTGATCTCTGTATCACTAATCCTCTGCTGAGGGTTGCTGTAGGGTATTGCTGCTGACGCTATTGAGGTAGCTGTTGCCACATTGTGCAAAGGTCAAACCTTTGGGTTTGTACAGGGCTTACTGTGTTCCTGATTTCTTTAAAAAAAAAAAGTAGATTTTGACCCTTGGCTGACCACTATGATGTTGTCTTTTAGATAATGTCTATGGCAGGGTGATGTAATACTGAAATGAGAAAGATGTTGTGTATGATACTTTTTGAGAGGGGAAAATTTCTTATGTCTTCATACTTACTTCCCAACAGGAACTGAACTCAAACTTCCGACAGATCATTTTTCCTGAAGCGCTTAGGTGCTTAATGAAAGGAGAGTATACTTTAGAAAGTATGCTCCATGAATTAGATAATCTTATTGAACAAACAACTGATGGAGTCCCTTTGCAAACATTGGTTGAATCTCTTCAGGCCTACTTACGAAATGCTGCTATGGGATTAGAGGAAGAAACACACACTCATTACATTGATGTTGCAAGGTAAATCACTACTTTTTTTTAAGTTCAGGTATGAGACAATGAAGACTGGAGAACATTAGTTTGTCTAAATTTTATTATTTGTTTGATGTACAGGCTTTTCTTGCCCAAGAATAGCCTTAAGCAGACTGCAGTGTCTAAAGTGTGCACACTTCCTCTCTGCGTTTGAGCATTTATCTGCATACATACATAGACATACAGAGCTATGGTAATTTACATTTACATCTGCTTAAAGTTGACTTTTGGTAGTCAACTTTTTCTAAAATATATTGTTGTGATTTTGTTTGAAGTTAAGGAATGCTAAAAATAGGAACTGGTCCATTGGTCTGTGGGAGGAACAGTGAATGGGAGAACTTGTAACCACGGCACTCCTCTCATCAGGAGGTTTGATGAGCAGCTTTTGCAAAATGAATCAGTGACTTGATTAAAAAAACGAAACGCAAACAAACAGAACCACAACCAAAGAAAGACTTGTGCATCTTGTAATGTGAGACAGTACCTTCCTGGGGAAGCACTTGGTAGATGACTGAGCCAATTCAAAGCTTCCTGCTGAGTAGAAGTAGTGATCTTGCTGCTTCCCTTGGGCCAGTTGTGGTGACTCCCATCAGTTGTACAATGAAGGCTGCTGTAGCAGTTGAAGACAACTTACTTTTCTTTTAGGTTAATTTTCTTCCTGCTTTACTCATTGGCAAGCCTGCGTAGCCTGTTCGTTGAGGGTCAGAAGTGAAATAAAGGAGGGGACAGGATAAGACCGCTCTTTCAGGTGCAGCAAGCTGTTAAACCATCTCAGCTGTAACCCGAGACCTCATCCTCTACCTTTTAACCCCATACTCCATTCAGTCAATTATATATGAATATGTTATAAAATCAATACCCGGTTTTCAAGGAAGGAAAATAAACTTACTATTCATAACCCTTTTACTGTGCTTATAGGAATTACAGTCGGTATTCTCTATCTGTATTTTGTAGCTGGTCCTTTAGGATGATCCCATCTTACATGGTATCCTTAGCTGTTTGTATGAGACCAGCATTAGGATTCACATAATAAGCAGGGCAGGGGAGCAGGTAGGAAGAACCTGCAAAAATATCACCTTGTTCAGGTGCAACTTAATGCCAATCTGCTCTGGCTGTGCGATCAATCAATTTAAGAAAATCCTATTTATTTCCTGTAGACTAAGCAAAAACGTGTACTTTTTTTTTTAAGAGTACTTCATGCTCAGTATGGTGAGCTGATTCAGCCGAGAAATGGTTCAGTTGATGAAACTCCCAAAATGTCAGCTGGTCAGATGCTTTTGGTAGCCTTTGATGGAATGTTTGCTCAAGTGGAAACTGCATTTGGTTTATTGATTGAAAAGGTATGGATTTGTTCTTTTCAGAGTACTCTGAGTAAGGAACATGGAAGTTGTATAAAAACAAACCTAATTTATTTCCTTTGTATTGCTCAGCTAAACAAGATGGAAATACCCGTTGCTTGGCGTAAGATTGACATAATTAGGGAAGCGCGCAGCACCCAAGTTAACTTTTTTGATGATGACAACAATCGGCAGGTTCTAGAGGAAATTTTCTTTCTGAAGAGACTGCAAACAATTAAAGAATTTTTCAGGCTCTGTGGTACCTTTTCTAAAACATTGTCAGGTAAATAAATGTTAGCAAATATTCAGTGTCTTTGTCTACTTCTCATCCTGTGTCTTTTTGAGAAGAATGTAAAATGGTCACTTGTACTGTAACTTACCTTTCATATATGGCAAGTATCCAGAAATTAAAAATTAATTCCTGTAATGTTGCTGTGTTTGTAAGTCGATAATATTTTTCTAGATGCATCAAGTGTTTTGTCTATAGCAAAAATACTATTTATTTTCCTTTTAAAGGAATCAGTTCACTTGAAGACCAGAATGCAGTAAATGGACCCGTTCAAATTGTCAATGTGAAAGCCCTGTACAGAAACTCTTGTTTTAGTGAAGACCAAATGGCCAAACCAATCAAGGCTTTTACAGCTGACTTTGTGAGACAGCTTTTAATTGGCCTTCCAAATCAAGCTTTGGGACTTACTTTGTGCAGTTTCATCAGTGCTTTGGGTGTGGATATCATTGCTCAGGTAGAGGCTAAAGACTTTGGAGCAGAAAGCAAAGTTTCTGTGGATGACCTGTGCAAGAAAGCTGTGGAGCACAATATCCAAATTGGCAAGTTCTCGCAGTTGGTCATGAACAGAGCAACAGTATTAGCTAGTTCTTACGACACGGCGTGGAAGAAGCATGATCTAGTGCGCAGACTTGAAACCAGTATTTCATCTTGCAAGACCAGTCTTCAGCGAGTACAGTTGCATATTGCCATGTTCCAGGTAAGACCGAAGACCGCACCGCATGTTAATTCTTTCCAGATTGTGTCTGTGGAAAGTGAACTTTAGTTACTGTTGTTTTTGTTGAATGAGCTTCAGAGTATTTTAATGGACTTGACAAAGTAGTCGATCAAAAACCTTGATTTAGGTTTTAAATTATTCTGAAAATGTATAAGGGAAAAGTATAAATGTACAAGCTTCTGAAGACTAGCTGCCTTGTGAGATGCAACAGTGGCAGCGTGTTCATTCTTTTTTGTAATACACGTAACTTTTTTTCAATAACTATTAAATAATTTATTAGAAAAGAAGTGATTGACTGTTCATTGGCTTTCTTAATAGCAATGTTGTCCCATTCTCCCCCTGTTTTTAAACAGACTATGAATTTAAGGGAGGAGATTGCTTAAAACAGAGTTATGCGTTGCTGAATGTCATCTTGTACCTTTCCTTCCAAGTTTTAATGCACTATCTCTCCTTGCTCAGCTGTTTGCCTCATGGAAAAATATAAATAGCAGCAGTATCAATCCTGAAAATGGTCTTCTGAGGCTTTAGATAAATGCCATTGTGGCCCTTGAACTGTATGCTGGTGTCCAGTTGTATTGTTGTATCATTGATCTTCATTTGGTAGTGATTTGTAGGTTAAGGCTACAGGCTTTCTCCATGTCAGTTATGAAACCATTTCATAGACTGGTAAGCAAAATTGTCTTTGTTTTAATGCATCACAAGTGAATTGTTTCTGAATATTGCTGGGTTTTCCTTTAGATCAAGGAAATGTGTGTAGATCACTTCCAGTAAGTTAATGACTGATTTAATGGTATAAATATTTAAGTCACCAAAACATAGTTTACTTATAGAATTTAACACACTCTAATGATTTAGAACTTGTAGGTGTGCTGGCATCATCCTCTGACACCTAGACCTTTTGAAGTGCTCTTGCTTATAAAGCGTACCAGAGCACTAGAATTGCTGTTTGTGAAGCAAAGTATTTTGTGCTGAGCAATATTGATAATCAAGTGTTCCCCTTACTGTCTTAAAGTGGCAGCATGAAGATCTCCTCATCAGTCGCCCACAAGCTATTTCTGTGACTCCTCCACCTCGTTCTGCAATTTTAGCCAGCATGAAAAAGAAACTTCATACGCTCAGTCAGATTGAAGGTTCAATTGCAACAGTCCAGGTACTACTATTGTTGGGGGGTTTTTTCAGCAGCATGTTGGAATATGACTCTTAACGCACACTTATGTTATCTCTCTTGCTATCGAAGCACAAATTTAGTGGTATTTTCGTTGATCTCAGCCTGTCTGGTGTGTACTGTAACGTTGGTTGATTTTTGCACAAAATATTCCCTCTGGAATATCGGTATATCTGTTTCATGAGCGAAAATACAAATACGTGGAAGTACCTTTCATTCTGAAGGCTGATAATGCTTCTATTCTTTAAGTTTGTCTGACTTAGCTAGTAAAATGACAGATGATCTAAGTGTCAGAAGCTTCCTTTGTAGATCTGGGCAAATCAGTTGTCCTGTATGTTAACGGTTTCTGTGTGCTGCGGCTTGGCTCAGCTTTTTAGAGTTTTGGGTATCAGTAATATAGAATGTTTAATTGTTTAAAATAAATACTGCTTAGCTGCTTGAATTTTAACTTCCTGTTTAGTTGTGAACGTACTATTTGTAATCATTTTTTGAAGATTATTTGTAAAATAATTCAGGACTGCTATGGTTTTGTATCATTTTAGTCTAGAAATGTGATTACTTTTAACCTCCTTTTGTAATTTTTTTTTTTCTGGTGGGTTAATGTCTAGACAGGTGGCTTTATTTCCATAACAATCAAATACAGTTGTGACCTGTGCTGAAAATAAACCTTTAAACAGCATAAGCTAACATTTGTCAATCACGAATACCACATTCTTTTATATATATATGTGCGTATAAGAATGTGTCTGCATGTGTTATATACTTGTAACTTTTTTAAAGTTAGGCTTAAGGTGGTATATATCAGTATGGATTATCTACATCTGTGTACCTTTTTTTCCCCCCCCCCCACAATGCAGGAGAAACTAGCAGCACTTGAAGCAAGTATTGAGCAGCGTTTAAAATGGGCAGGAGGTGCTAATCCTGCGCTGGCACCAGTCTTGCAAGATTTTGATGCCACTATTGCTGAAAGAAGAAACCTTGTACTGAAAGAAAGTCAGAGAGCAAGTCAGGTACTATACATTAAGGATGGTGCTATTGACTTGAGAAGTGTGTTCACTCTTCATTTCCTACTTGAGAGTTATGTTTTTCTCCTCAGCATCTAAAGAGCAAACACAGATAGCCAAATCCTTCCAGGAATCCCACTTTAAAAGCAATATGAATAATCTCTGTGAGAATTGCTGCAGGGTTGGATGACCCTGAAATGATACCGCTACTGTAACAGAGCGGCTTTATTGCTGTATTTAAACTCTCCCTTCTAAGGATATGGAACAAATGTAGCTTGTATAACACACAGTTTAATTGGAATAACTTTTCTCATTCTTGCTTTGATTTTCAGGTCACTTTCCTCTGCAGTAATATCATTCACTTTGAAAGTTTACGTACTAGAACAGCAGAAGCCTTAAATCTTGATGCTGCATTGTTTGAACTTCTCAAACGCTGTCAACAAATGTGCTCATTTGCATCGCAGTTCAACAGTTCAGTCTCCGAACTGGAGCTTCGCCTGCTTCAGAGAGTGGTAAGTAAAGGTCAGAGCAAAATATGTAATGTCACAAAATCGCTGTGATCATGAGTTCCCAATTTTGTCTTTCATTCTAAATTAATGTTATACACACCTTCTAATGGGTTGCGGATCTACAGAGTTTATTCCATCAGCTGCTAAACCCTTGGCAGAAGCGTCTACACAGTAATTGAATTTTATCTCCAGATACTGATACAAAAGTGTTTCTGTTATTTTTAGGGCACTGGTCTTGAACATCCTATTGGCAGCTCTGAATGGCTTCACTCGGCTCACAAGCAGTTGACCCAGGAAATATCTACACAAAGAACAGTACAAACAGAAAGAGAACAGCAAATAGAAACAGTTTGTGAAACAATCCAGAACCTGGTGGATAGTATTAAAACCGTGCTCACGGGTCATAACAGACAACTTGGAGATGTCAAACATCTACTGAAAGCTATGGCAAAGGTATGCCTAAAACTTCGGTAAATTTATTCCTCAAAGCCATGACAGTATAGTTTAAGAAAAATAACACTGTGATTTTTAAAGTATCTAGAAACAGTGAAATGTGTTTATGCATGTGGAATTCAAGACAAAATTCACCTCTGAGAACACATAAAGCTTTATTTCTTTATTTTATTTCTTAAGTTAGGCTAATCAGGCTTTGGTTGAATTAAACATTTGCTCTCATTTTGGCAGTTGAAATGTTTCCTTTGTGTTTACAAATCCTCGTGGTTTTTAATCAGTAAAACATTTGATCTTTTTCAAGTTTATTTTCTTTAAATGTAACTACTGAAAATGATGGTTATTTGTAGTCAAATGACAAATGGAAGGGTTGAAAAGGCTAGGAAATGCTTAACTTTATTCTCTTAGCCAAAATATATTGAGTAGTTAACCTTTTTGCACATCTTTGTTACAGGATGAAGAAGCGGCCTTGGCAGATGGTGAAGACGTTCCCTATGAGAATAGCGTTAGGCAGTTCTTGGGCGAATATAAATCGTGGCAAGATAATATTCAGACAGTTTTGTTTACATTAGTTCAGGTTATGGGTCAAGTCCGCAGTCAGGAACATGTTGAAATGCTGCAGGAAATAACTCCCACCTTGAAAGAACTAAAAACTCAGAGCCAAAGGTAAGAAAGTCACCTTCTCTCGGGTGAAGGCGTTTTGCTTGTCTGCTTGTACATAGCAGAAGCACAGCGTGGCGTACCACCTTTGGTGGTGGTTATCGTAGAATGCAGAAGTCTTTGCAAAATTTGACTTAACTTTCATTTTAGTTTTTAAATAACTCAAGTAGTTGCATGAATATTTATCAACTCCATTATATTTCCTAGTGTCTACAATAATCTGGTGGGTTTTGCGTCACCCTTGGTAACGGATACATCAAATGAATGTTCAAGCCCAACATCAGCTGCTACATATCAGCCAACCTTTGCTGCAGGTAATACTTGAAAAAATATAAACATTAAAACATTGGGAATCGATATTAGAGACGTCATCATAACTGTTATTAAACTTTGGAATACAAACGATCTGTATAAGATTATACATGTCTATAAAATTCAAGTCATTCAGCACGTGTGCTGCATTGTATGCTAAATGACTGCTTGGTCATAGCCTTCGAGATCTGAATTCACTCGACAAAGCCCAGAATACATGGAATGCATTGTCACGTATATCAGCTGAACTGTAATTTCCGTTGAAATTAGTATTAAAATTTATGACGACTTTGGAGTTAATTCTGAAACCCCTAAAATGCATTCATGTTTGCAAAATTTTCATTACTTTACAGTTCAAAACATGAATAAAATTCCTTATGAGTATGGATCTCTTTCAATTTAAAGGATTATTCTACTGTCAATATTTGGACGAAGCACAGGTTCCTGATTTCTCTCAAGAACAAGAATTGTATTTTATAACTGCTGTACAAAATGAGAGAATCAGAGGTTAAGAGAGCCCATAAAAATTAGCTTCATGTAAATAAATGTTTTGCAATGGAACAAAACCTCTTGTTTATGAAGTGAAAGAAATTAGAAAACAGAAAGATTGAAGTGAACAACTGGTGCAGAGTTTGAAATACAAGTTTGAAATGCATTTGTAGTGAAGTAGATAGCTGCATTTGATACACATTTAATTGTGCCTTTTCTTGTGTCTATAATATATTATTTTGACCACTTTGACCGCTTTTAAACCTTCTTTACAGCTGTACGTAGCAATACAGGGCAGAAAACTCAGCCAGAGGTGATGTCGCAGAATGCAAGAAAGCTAATTCAGAAAAATCTCGCCACATCAGCAGATACTCCTCCAAGCACAGTCCCAGGAGCTGGCAAAAGTGTTGCCTGTAGTCCCAAAAAGACAGCCAGGGACCCTAAAACAGGAAAAGGTAAATGCGGGGCTTAAAAAAACAAAAACACAAAACAACCAAAAAACCCACCACTGACAACAGCAACAACAACAAACCAAACCAAACACCTCAGGGGGCTTCTGTGCCAGAATGTGAAATTGAATTCATTTTTTGTACCCTTAGCCGTGCAGGAAAGGAATTCATATGCAGTTAGCGTGTGGAAGCGGGTCAAAGCCAAGTTAGAGGGCCGAGATGTGGATCCCAACAGGAGAATGTCTGTTGCTGAACAGGTGAGTTGAAAATGGTAAAGTACCAGTAAACCGGTCCTTGCTTTGACTTTTGGTGGGAAGCGCGTGTGTAAGCGTGCTGAAGTGTGCCTGAAAGACTGAAATCCTGTTGTGAATGGGGGACCCCTTTTGAGTTCTGTCATTGATATTGCAATGCAAGTCAAGGTATGCTGCTGCCTTGTATTGCTGCATTCATTTTTTTTTTTTTTTTGTCAAATGCTGTTTTCTGTGTCATCGATTTATCTAAGCTCATAAATTGGATAAAATTGCCTTTTGTATACTGGTAAGCTAACATTTGTTACACAGCTGTTGATGTCCAGGGAGAACACGAGATCTGTGCAGCTGTCTAAAGGACAGACCTTGTCTGTGTTTGCTGGCGTAACACAGCCACGCTCCTGCCTCTGGGAAACTGTGGTGTCTGTTCTCAAGAAAGGGGCTATGAATGAGATCATGCTTCAACTTTTTTTTTTTGCCCCTCCAGTACAATTTCCTATTTCTTATGTGGACTACACAACGTGATGTAAGGTTAAGTTTACAGCTACTAAAGAATTTTTTGACTGAATTTTTGCGTTTGCAGGTGACATTCGACAGTAAATTTTAAGATCGCTTAAACACTTTAAAAAATCTAGCTTATTTTTAATTACTTGTTTGACCTTTTTAATAGGTTGACTTTGTGATTAAGGAAGCAACTAATCTAGATAACTTGGCTCAGCTGTATGAAGGTTGGACTGCCTGGGTATGAGTAGGGCGAAAGCAGATCGGTCTGGTTCAGCGAGGTCAGACATCCACTAGAATCAACTCGGCCTCAGGCATCCGTAGCCGCACCACAGTCGGTGGTGATGCATACTGGGGCTTAATCTGAGGAAACCTAGGAAATCTCGGTGCACTGGGAAGTGAATCCTGCAGGATAGCTGCACTCAGGGATACGCTAAACACAATGGTCTGCAACCCCCGCGGTCAAGGGTGAAAGCTCACCGCTTGAGCAACACGGTTTGTCTTTCTGCTACGGAAGAACTGCAAACGTGTCTGGGGGTTAGCCGCAGAAAGAAATCGGGATGCTACAAACCGCAGAGTGATTTGGAACTCAATTCCACCTGACCCTGTGAACAATTCAGGAAACACCGAACACTGTTCAAAGAAAAACAGAAAAAAATGGGGCCATGAAGAAATCACAGCAAGGGAAGATTTGATGCATTCAGATTCTTGTTACTCTTGTTGCGTGGCAACAGCGCTGGTTGAGTCGACCAGTTAGTACGGAAAAAGGCTACAAAATGTAAACTTCAGAAATGGACTGAAAGCAAAGAGCTGTACATCAGATATACGCTGCATTGGAAGAACTTCTGAGATAGAAGAAAAAGCCTTTGTTCTCTTCTCCCTTTCCTCTTTCCTTTCTCTCCTCCCTCCCAGCCTCTCCCTGCATACACCTCTCTTGGCTTATTCTTGTAGGCTAGGCGTACTTCCAATATACTTTTTATTTCAATCCTTCTACTTCACAGTTTAGTCAAATTAACAACTTAAATTTTGTTTGGTAAAAAAATTTTCCAAAAGCACTGAAAATATAGAACATCAATGATTTACTTATGAGTTGGATGGTCAAATGCACAATGTAATTTTGGTTATTTTAAAGTCATTTCTGTGATTCTATTATGTACAGTTTCTCAAAATTGTCACTGTGCATTTAAAAGTAATGAATCCTACAGGCATTTGATTTAATGTGCACTTCCCTCTGCTTGCAGTGTACACTTTTTTGTAATTCAAATTGTCCCTCCAATCTCATTCTACTGTGATTGCTGTAGTTTCTTTCGTACGACGTAGCTAATCCAATGTAATCTTTACCTTTTTAAAAACCAGGATAGAGTATCTAGTAGAGTTTTACATTGTTGATGACAGATAAACAATAAAGTGATGTTCTGGTGGAGGTAGAGTGATACGCTTTTTACTTCACTTTCCTAATACTTTTAGTTTACACTTGTAAATTATAGTGCTTCAGTTCACAGGGGTATACGTATAATCCAAGAAATGAAGGACTGTCCAGTTTTTGTTCAACTAGATCTGTAAAGATTTCTGCAAAGTAACTTTCCTTTGCCATATTACTTCTGTAGATGGTTGTTCAATAATGCATCCATAGTGAATCTTCCAACAAGGTTTTTTGTTTTCCAATCAGTTCTGCACTCAAAGTGTGATTATGGTCAGAAAAGTCTCTTTAAAAATGGCATCTTCTTACTTAGATCGATGTCCTGCTTGTGTCTCGGTTGTCTAAAGGACTTCTTCCTTCCTTTTTAAAGTGGGACACCTTTAGGAAAAGGCAGCTTCCTTTTCTTAGAGCAAATAAACCTGACACGATTCAGTTACAACTACAGGATCTTACAGGTGCTGATAGCTAAAGCAGAAATGTATAAAAAGGTTCTCTTCTATAAACTTGGTGAATTCATTACGCACAGTTGCTGAAAAACAATAAACAGGGGAAGATCCTTCATGCCATTTTAGTCACTTTTCAGAGTCAAAACACACTTTAAATACAGCGTTTTTCCAATCCAAATTTAAGTATTAAAGGATTTGAGCCAAGCTTACTACTGGCGTAAAATTCATTGACTTGAATGGGTTTGCAGCAGTTCATCTGAGTAGAAAGCTTGGCTGGTAATTTTCAGGTAACATAAACTAACACCAGGCGTAAGTAATAGGAGAACGTGTATTATTTTCAGTATTTGCACTATGCTAACTGCTCTGCCTCCTCAGTAGGTCTTAGAATTCACTTTCTCCTCTGTTGCCAATTTTTCGTGAACACGCACTTTGAAGTGTAAGAATTTTCAGCAGACACACGGCCTTTTTTTGCATTCTGATTGCCTGATTAACTCTAGGGAAGTCCCAGGCTCTATATCTAAGGATACCTGTGCAAATGCATTCCACTGCCATTGCTTCCTGACCCCTCTGCCGCGCCGTGCATTGCAAGGAAGAAGGTGTTTGAATGTTGCAGTGAAGAACATTCATACGCAGAACAAGACACTTGACACTGTTGATCCTTTTTTCTTTTTCTCCAGTTAAAAAATAACCTTACGAACAACCTGTTTGGAGCACCATAGGGACAAGAGTGTATTAGACGTGCTGTTTTATTTCTTGGAAGCTGGGGGGAAGGGAGGGGTAACGCACTCACCTGTGGCTCATGTATTATACCTCTGCTATCCAGAAATGAAACACTTGTGTGGAGATGGGTTCTTACTGCATAATTTAATAAAGTTTTAAAAAAACAAAAAAGAACACGTATTCATAATTTCCTTGTATGCAAAACTACTTCTGGTTGTGAAAATTCCAGGGGAGAATAAAGTGCCCAATACAGACCAAGTCCCTAATTAGTGCAGGATTCTACAGAGACTTCAATTTGTGTAACTAATGTGCTTTTGTGTACATTTTTCTCGGTAAATGTTGAAAATACGGCAAATTCGTACAGTCTTGGTTAAACCTATAATGCAGATTAAATAAGACTGCATTAATTACATTATCTTTTAAAAGATAATGTGTTTCTTATAAAGATAGAAGGTTACTTCATTTTTTTCCAGTAAAACTGAGACACTTTCTCTGCAGTGAAACAGACCTAGAATAATGCAAATCAAGAATCGAGTCTTTGTAACTACATAATCAGCTGAAGCTATGAAAGTCAAACTGTTCAGTTGGTGGCAATTTTTTGCGTGATGCTCACCTGCAGTAAGTGTTAACCAAGCGTCATGCTGTAGACTAATTTCTAAAAGTCAAATTGAAACTATGTTCATCAAGTTTAAGTTGATGCGGCCTCCCAGTTCCATGGGCTGGTGGTTGGGATGTTCTTAGCCCTTTGAAGACGCAGTTACTAGCGTGCCCGCCGCCCTCTGTAAAGCCAGGATGTGGGCACTGCTCTACCAGACGGGTCACTGGGATGTGTTAAACTGGAGTCATTAGTGGTGTCTTAGATTATTTCAGCAAAATAATGGCAGTGTCAAATTAATATAACTGAAATGGAAATAACAGACGCACAGTTAAAAAATTATTTTGGTACTTTGTAGGGGCTTCATGATCTGTTCCTTTGCAACAATTAGTTTTGCCTTCAGGGATTAGTCTATTTAAATAGTAGTACTTTTTATCTGTAACTTTTCAAATATCTATAAAGCCTCAAGTCTCTTGTATAAATGAGATATAAATCAGAGGGAGGGAGCTAGTTTTCCAAGGAAAAAAGAATGAGATATCTATAAAAGCATTGGCGACAGTTAACGCTCGTGCTTTGTGACATCTGAATGAAAAGCACCTATACAAGTATTCCTTCAGAAATACTGGAGGGGGTTGGAGAGGTTTAAGCTCCGTTTCTCTAAATGCTGTAGTCCTTAAGGTTAATTTGCCTCAATTATTCATCAGTGTGTTCTGCACCTAGTACATTCGGCCATCCTGTTTGAGCACACTCAAGTACTTCAGAGGTTTCTTTGTGCTTTTTTTTTCCTTTCTTTTTTGCAAGCTTTTCCTAAAATTAACAGAGACACCCCTGAAAAAAGTTTAAGATGACACCTGCCATTCATCTTTTGCTTTCTTAACACAGTACCCAATTATCACATGCAGATTTTTTTTCTTTAGTGGAAAATAGTCATTCATGAGTATACTGTTAACATTTTAGTTGAAGAATTTCATTGTAAACACAGATATTACATAAAACTACTGTTGTATGTACTTAAATGCATAGCTGATTAGAGCAATTTTGCCATCCATCAGACTAATTTTTTATTAATACCATAAGAAAAAAGTTTGAGATGCATTTATTATATTAGGCCTCCACCCACTCATCATACCTAACATGGAAAATTTGTCTCTGAAGTGCACAGAGCAATTAAACTGCTCCTTTTAAAGGAGCTTTGAAGGTAGCTTGGGCATTTAAGTTGCTGTGCATTTGCTAAGAGAGAATCTCAGCCTAGGAAGGATGCAACACGTTGCAGCATGAGCTGCGTCACTGAAACGTACAGAAAACTACCGGCTTCCTATAGCTCAGGTAATGTATGGGGGGTGATGAATAGGTTTTCCGCTCTGAGCTACTGCTGTCACTATTCTCTGCCTTCTACATTAGGACTCTGATTTTAATAACTAAATTTATACATGTATATATACATACACATCTGTGTTTCACTTCACGTTGTGCCTCCGAAGGGCTGGCTGCTCAGGGAGGGGGCCGTTGAGTATCGTGGCAGGGCCCCGTGCTGTCCTGTTCCCTGCAGCGCGATGGCCAGTCTCCTTTTGCGTCTCTGGGCGATGAGGGTGTCCCGTGGGGCTCGCGTCTCCCTCTTTCCCCCCTGAGCTCTGGAGAAACTCACATGAGGAAATGGCACCTCTGTGGGCCCACTAAGATGGGAGAAGAGCTCCAAGGGTAGACTGACTTGGGAGCTGGTATTTGCAAGACTAGCTGGAGGATAATGAATCTGCCGGTAGCTGGAGATGATGGAAATCCTGCTTTTTTTCATTGGTAAGTGCTTGGGGTTTTGCGGTGAGAATCGTACAAATGGATGAAACCAGGAGGAGGCTGATCCTGTCAAATAGCCACAGAGGTGGCCTCTGCAGGACACTGCAAATACTCCTAGGAACAGCAATGCATCATCCTTCTGCCTGTATCTGTACTTCTCAAAAGACTAATCAGAATTATTGCTGGTATTGCTTTTTTGTGAAATTAGTTTTTGTTTGAGCTTTGCTGTGGTGCAATTATGGATTTTGAGGGTGCACTCCATCATTTTTAAGTGAAAAGCAGCACACAGAAATACTCTTAGCTTTTATCAAAGTGTAAATGAACTTCGAAGGTGTTCAGTAAAGTAGCTATTCTTTACATGCAATCTTGAATGAGTCTGAAAAACACCCTGTAAAAGATCAAACAATTCAGTACGGACATGCTTTTGCTTTTACAGTATCATCCTTAGTGCTTCTCTTTTTCCTCCTCATCGAGCTGCTGAGGTGGGTTAGAAAACTATTGCAGTTTTGGTGCCAGAAATGATATTTTCTTTGCCTTCATTTTGGAATTGCATTACATTCTAGGGATTGTGATTAAGCTCTTTAACATACGTGACAAATATTTAGGAAGTTGAGTCAGAAAAAATATTTACATCCCAGTGTTTTTCTCCTGTGTTTACTTCCATGCTGCTACAGCTTCTGAAAAAAATAAAGCAAGTTGTTGGACAGATGGTGATTATCACAGGCAGGTCAGACAGTGGTGGTGTCCAGAGCTGGAGAACCTTCCCGTGACGTTAGGAGTTGTTTCATCAGTATAGAGTCATAGACTTACAGAATGGTTTGGGTTGGAAGGCACCTTAAAGACCATCCAGTTCCACCTCCCCTGCCCTGGGCAGCGACAGCTCATGCTAGACCAGGTTGCTGAAAGCCCCGTCCAGCCTGGCCTTGTTTCCTGTGTGGTGATGGGGGAATCCTGTATTTGCGATTCTGCTGTCCACAGCTGACACACTGTCTGCTTCCCAGCGGTCGCATGCAATAAATAAATACCTGTGCTGGAAAAACAGCAAAACTTTTAAGGCAAAGGAAGTTTGTTAGTGACTGTGTTATTTCAGTGCCATGTTATTTCAGCACTAACGGGCTACTTGGTAGCCTTGAAACATTCTCCATCAGAAGGCTCTGCCTAGAGCATAGGACACGTATGCACGCGGTGTATCTCAAGGTAGCATTTTTTAGACAGCACAGCACGTTCTATTTGTTTGCATCCTAATAATCACACGTTCAGCTTATACGGGTCAGGCTTTTTCAAACAAAAGCCTTATCCTTATAAGTCCTGGTGGGGAAGTGACTGCTACCATCCCTGTGCCGACGCCTGGGTTGCCGGCTCGCCTTCCTCGGTCCGCTGCCGGGCTTCCTCACCGCCCGACAGGCAACAGCCGGCGCCACACCTCCGCCAACGCTCGCCTCGGGCCCGGCTCGGCCCAGCCTGCCAGCCCCTCTCCCACCAGGGCCGCCCGCCGCCGCCCCGGCCCATCCCGCCTCAGCCGCCGCCGCTCCTGCCGCCGCCGCACTGCGACGGAGGAGGGAGGGGCGGCGCGGAGGCCCCACGCTGATTGGTCGGCTGTCGCTGTTCGAATCTCACCAGCCAACCGACTGTCGATGGAGCGCGACGAAAGCTCGGGGATTGGCCCGCGCTGCGTTTCGAGAAGGCCAATCAGGGTGCCGAGAAGGGCCGCGGAGGCTATAAAGGGCGGCGGGCGGCGCGATGCGGGAGGGCGCGGCCGGCGGCGGTGTGAGGGCGGTGCAAGATGGCGGAGGGTGACAACAACAGCGTCTACCAGCTGGTAAGGGCGGGTGGCACGGCACCGGGCGAGTACCCCCTCCTGGGGCTGGCGCTGGGGAGCTGCTCTGCCTCCCAGTGCATGAGGAAGGGCCGGCGGCCGCTCGGCCCTGCGGGCGGCTGAGGGAAGCGGGGGAGCCGGGCCTGCTCGCGGCTGGGGCTGGCGAGGGCCGCCTCGCCCCCCGAGGTTGTGAAACGTGGGGGAACGGCCTCCCTGTGCTCGCTTTTGCTTCTGAAAGGTTCCCGTGTAGGGATCGGCTTATGCCTGAGGGCCCGGCGGGGGCTGGGTCTGAGAAGGCGCCGTCCTGGCAGCGGGCACGGCTGCTACTGGCAGGCCGGAGCTCATAACAGTGTCTGGCTTTACCTGATGTGCAGGGCTCGCGTTTAATATTCATGTCTTTGTGTTTCAACAGCCTTTGGCTGTATTATCGAATGCTTCAACGATGCGAGAAAATGGCAAGAGCTGGGCGATTAGCCTAGCCTAACAGATATGTCAAGGGTGGGCTTGAATACTTAAAAACTTAAATAAATACTAGCATATGTATGTTTATGTCTGTAATGTTAAACGGCTGCTGTAAGAAATGGGAAGATCAGAGTAAAAGCATGTGAAGGGGTTGAAGAAGGGAAGCTTTTGGATGCATTATTGATCGGTGCTGTTTCTTGCAGCAAGAGGCTGTACAGCCTGGGAGACGCAAACTCTCCATAGCGCGGAGGTGCGGATTTCTGCAGAAAAGTGCACAGAACTGTAGTGCTAAAACCAAGTGCAGTGCTCGGGAGGGATGCCCCTTTCGGAGCAGAAGTTCATGTTTATGGAAGCTTATGTTGTTTGATTAATGAAAAAGCACTTTTGATGGATGGGCTCTGGAATTCAGTGGTGTTGACAAAAGCTGACTCAAGCTTTCTCTACCTGGCCCAGGGGGAAAACAACTTACAATAGTTGTCTTCTAGGCTGCCAGAGACAGGCTGCTATTAATAACACTGTTATAGTCCAGTCTCTTTCCCAGTAAATTTTCTCTTGGTTATGATGTTAAATGCAGACAGCCAGAGGTAATAAAGCAAAACAGTTTGCCATAAAATGTATTCTGGACAAACACTGCTTATTTTTGCTCCAGGTGACAGTTTGTGTTTATAACATGAAATAGATATGATAACTGGACGGTGTTCAGCAGCATGTTAGATAGTTTTCCACTCCTTTTTTTTGTCCTGACCTGTAGTTTTCAAATAGTTTCCAATGGTATTGTATGAGAAAATTGTCTTTACTATGGTAGCTTTACTCAGCTGTCCTTGTTATTCTAGTGGTGTCAGGCTTCTGATTTGAAGTAAGCGTAGCACGCAGTTGAGAGTGAAACCTGCTCTGCTATCTCTGCACAGCACATATGCAGGTCTTGATGACTTTTCGCCTCTTACTGCTTGAGTAGTGATCGGTTCTGATCGTGGTTACCTGAGTTCTGTCATTTCTGAGATCCCTTGTCCCACTGAGGGGAAACTATTAAGCCATGTTAAATGTAGAACACCTCAGGTGAACTGCTTAGTGAGTTGATGCCAGAGCAGATAGGGCCACCTTGCAGAAGATGGGTAGGGAGGAATGTAGGAATAATGTAGGGAGAGGAGTTTAAAGGCTGCCAGATCACTGTCTTGGGCAATCTGTGGAAAAACTGTCTTTGCTGTCCAAATGTGATCAGTTGGGTAACTTTCCTCTACTGTGGATTCTGAGTTCTTATCTATCTTCCACGTAATAAAAAACTGGCATTGGACAGCAACTAGAAATCTTCAGTTTAAGATAGTAGAGTTGTCTTTGAAAATACATATATTTTAAATAGTTCTCGTGTTGCAATTTTCCAGATGTTGATGCTGAAAACTTGAGAGGCTTTAAAACTTGACTTTCTACTAATCTGGGGGGAGGAAGTATCATAAATGTGAGATTAGGGGAAAACACCTTGGCAAAATCTAGGAGGAGGTAGCATTTGGTCTAATAACATATGCTGCTACTTTGTTAGGATCTTGACTGTTTTAAAGTATCACTGCTGCAGTTTTATAACTCAGTATAAAACTTAAAATATTATTAGTAATCTAATTACTCAGAAAGGTTTGCGACTGGGGTCTTTAATTATGACACTTTTTTTTTAGCTACTTTGACTGTGGGAATTCATTTGATACTCCGGTTAGTAATTAAAGAGTTTTCTCCTCTTTTTTTCTAGGCTTCAGAAACTGCTAGCTTGGAAGAGCAGTTGCAAGGATGGGGAGAAGTGATTTTGCTGACTGATAAAGTTCTTCGCTGGGAGAGAGCCTGGTTTCCTCTGGCGCTGATGAGTGTTGTTTCCTTTTCTTTTCTGTAAGTAGCTTGTGGAGGGAGCCTAGGACAACACTGCACTTTGATGGCAGGTAGCAAAGCTGTTAAATAAATTAGTAAGACGTCTTTAAAAATCTAATAGGAAGGCTGTTACTCCAGGTTCTGTTTCTGAATGCGTGTGAACTTTCTTGAAAACAAAAACCTTAAGTACAGGAAGTAACACAAGTCACATCCTGCTCAGAGGGGAAGAAGTGCTTTCTGCAAAAGCTATTTGCCAGCAGTGGTTGTTGTGGCTTTTTACTGTGCTCAGCTGTATGTTATTCATTGGTGTGTTCATATTCTGCCCTCATCCTTTGTATCCTGCTTCTTAGTCAAGTCTGGTTATCTCCTTTGGCTTTTTTCCCCAAACCAACAGTAATATTGTTTTGGAAAATGTGTTTCCATAGGGCAAACTTTCCTATTCTGCATCTCTGGTGGGGTGTTTAGGATGAGTTCAATGGGTTTTGCACAACTTGGTTTTTTTACATTCTCTGTGCCATCCTTTGAGAAAGGAGGAGAAGGAAAGACTGCAGGTAACCTTCAGTCAACAGGATGGGAGGATGTTGCCCGTCTCTGGATTGGAGATACAGAACTGGCTTGCTGGAGGCACTTGTACATGCTTTTACCTAACATGGTAGTAGTCAAGATGACCCCAGCCTGCCTTGTACAGATAAGTGTCCACGGCAGCTGTGGAGTTGGGCAGTTGCATGTGTTTTTGGAGTAAGGAGAAGAGGGGAGTTACCAAAATAAGCGTTGAACCAGGTGAGGTAGGGATGATTGGTCTTCTGAATAGTATAAATTTTATGGTCTTCAAGGGAGGTGAGGAGGATGGAAATCAAATGAAACTGAAAAGTAACTTTTAAAAGAAGTAATTGCATGAACTTCACCGTATTCTGTTATAAATTCTGTTATTGCAGCAGGAAAGACCTTGTGTTGAATAGTACTTTGAGGAAGTAGACAGAACTACTTCAGATTCTGAATTGGTACTTCATCAAAAATGAACTTGGACATTCAGCGCAGTAGCACTGTGACAGATGTATAGAAAGACTGGCCCTGCAATGGACTGCCATTTCTTTACTTATTATTTCAATGTTCAGGAAGTTCTGTTAAGTGCAGATAAGTAGCATGGGGCACAGCTGAGCATTAACAGACACTTAAAAGATGAACTAGCTCTTGTCCAGTACCCATACTGCTGCATTTGAGTGATGGCACACTTCGTATGTAAAAGCACAACACTGTCCTAATTGGAGGTTTACGGCTCCTTGTCCAGAACAGGTTTGGTTAGCTCTCACAGGTGAGGCAGAGCAAATGACAACCCATATGGATCTGAATGCTGTGACTTATTTAAGAACCAACAAGATTAGAGCTTTCACCCTACCTGGTTATTTCACATGTTCACTCACTCATCCTCATCTTGCAGTCAGCGTTAAGTTTGGTAGATGTCAACTTCTGAGAGAGCAATAATGAATTTTTCCTTCTGCTGAACTTCATACTATGCTTGCTGTGTTGTAGCATTTTCTTATCTAGTACGTTAAGAAAATTGAATTTTTTTATCTGTATATCTTTGTAATAATTGTTGAAGTACTTAAACCTCTTCTTATTAGTAATAGGAGCAAATACAAAATCTTTTGAGGTTGGGCAAGAGGGTAGGTCTACTGTTTGAAGTCCTGAGCCAATCTGAAGAGGTAACTAAATATGTCTATTATTTTGGAGTCTGAGCATCCAGAAATCATTTCTGTTATCTTCTTTCTGCAGAATGATCTACTACTTGGACCCATCAGTTCTTTCAGGTGTCTCCTGTTTCGTTATGTTCCTCTGTTTGGCTGATTATCTTGTTCCTGCTCTTGCACCTAGAATCTTTGGCTCTAATAAATGGTGAGGAAAGCTTGAATTAAAACAGTTACTTGAGTGTAAATAAATCATGAACTTTATCAAAATGGATATCTGACTTGTAAATTTAAAATGATTACTTTTTAGAGTCACTGTAGTAAGAAATTGGCAATCTATAATATGTGAATTGAGGACACTAGTAAGATGTCCTTCATCGTTCTTTTTTTCTGAAATGTTACTACTACAACATATCTTTATTATTCCTTCTCTTCTAGAAAAATAAAATTTTTGTCAAAGGAGTAGGCACATTCTTTACTCTCCATTAAGGATGCTAGTTATTTCTGCTGAACTAGTTTTTAGTAATTAATGGGTAATAGATACCGAGAACTAAAATTATGAAGGGTATTGGATTATATGTTCGGAAAGAGTGGCAGTAGTAAATACGGTGAAGGAGAAGAGTAATGCGGAGAATAGGAATGTGATTGAAACAGATTTGAAGAAGGGTGAGGCTTATGTAAAAACAGTAAGCTGGAGAAGAACCTTATTTAAACTAAATTTTGAGTTAAAAGTAAATTTTAGTGTAGCTGCTTTAAGACGACTAGTGGATAAATGTTCTCTAATAATGAACCAACATAAAAGCTAAAGTAATACACGTGGGTATTGGGTGTGTATGACTTGCGTGTATCACACTGGTATCAGATTGAAATCAGTGGTCTTCTGGTTTGGATGCGGTTGCTCTTTAGGAATCAATTTAAGAGAGTCAGCGTACAGAAAAATTACATGGGCAATTGCATTACAATGCTCAATAAAGATAAGGTCTAAAACTAAGCGAAGCAATTGCCAGGATAAGTACTGGATAAATTTTTACTGCTGGAAAAATACTGTGGAAGATTTTTTTAAATTTTAGATGAAATCTTGAATTCTTATTTCTGTCTTTTTTTCTTCAATAAAAGGACTACAGAACAGCAGCAAAGATTTCATGAGATTTGCAGCAACTTGGTAAAATCTCGTCGCCGAATTGTTGGCTGGTGGAAACGTCTCTTCACGCTGAAGGAAGAGAAACCTAAAATGGTATTGAGTTCCAGGAATTCATCTCAATCGTCTTAAGATTTTACTTGGTTTGTTTTGTCTTAAGTATTTTAGCAAGGCACATGTCTGAGTAAACTGGCATTCCAAACCAAGAACCATCGGTTCTGGCTGTGACTTAGTGCCAGTCGCACATCTTATTCAAACCTGGAGTGGCAAGATACATGACTTAAAACTCGCAATACCCTTGATATTAAGATAAAGCTAAAGTTGGTTTCTTTGGATAAGTTAATTTTTGGAAACACAGCTTCTTTCCAGTGTACACAAACTGTCTGAAAAGCTAGATCTTAGTAATGTGTCAGGTACAGGAACTACTGAGTTTACTGTCCTGAAAACAGCTTCAGGTACTGTGCGAGGCTGAAGTGTCAATGGGGATGGCGTAGTGCGACTCAAAGGGATATGTGGACAGAAAAGAACTGCCATCCTGTAAAACTGGTGGTCTGAAAATAAATGAGAACATACAATTGTAGACTCTGTAATCTCAATTTTAATAAGCCTATGCGTAGGTATCGCACATGGAAGAGCCAGCAAACTTCAAGTTAGTTTTAAATGTTGAAGTGTTGCTGGATACGGAAGAGAAGGAGGAGAGTTCCCAACAGATCTGTGATAACTGTTCCCTTTTCATTTTTCAGTACTTCATGACCATGCTTTTCTCTCTTGCGGTGGTTGCCTGGATTGGACAGCAAGTTCACAATCTCTTTCTGACCTATCTTATTGGTAAGTATGCAGCATGCAAAAAAGAAGTAATTTTTTTGTTAGCTGCCTGAAACGATGTGAGGGTTTGCAGGGGTTTATTTTTCAGTTTTCAAGCAGTTAATGGGGTTTAAGGGAAGCATGGAATTGCAAGGTAACAGAAGCTTGTTAAAGGAATATTAAGTAATTTCCCCCCCCCCCTTTTTTTTTTTTAATCTCTAGTAAGTTTCTTGCTGCTGTTTCCTGGACTAAACCAGCATGGGATCATTACAAAGTATGTTGGAATGGCGAAAAGGGAGATAAACAAACTTCTCAAGCACAAGGAAAAGAAAAATGAATGAAGACTTAACTGCTGTTCACTCCTGTAAAAGGTTTCCTTGGGAACAGTTTTGAGAATTAACATATAATTAAGATGATAGAAGTTGTATCGCTCACTGGCTTTTTTTTTTTTATTGGCTCCCTGATGAAGTGAAAATGTCACTCTAGCAACTGCTGTGGGTTTGTGTCTCTGGCTGTGCTTGACTAAGGTTCTGCAGCTGATCTTAGAGGGAAGATGCTGATCTTAGAGGGAAGATCCTGACCTTTGGTGTACGGCGCTTATTAAGTGTCTTCACCAAACTAAGAGGCCCTGTAAATAAATACCCCGACTCAAGGAACAGCAGAATTGTAATGCGTGATAGCATTTCTGTAACTGTGGTAGTTTCACTGATCATTAATTTGTAGCTACAGCAAGTATGAAAGGCAGTTCTGAAAGCTTACACTTCTTGGAGGCTTATTACTACTGATCCTTGCGGAAGGAGGACAATTGGCTGAATAAGAATGATCGTGGCTGAGGGTGCATACCCAAAATTGCTGCAGAAGGTGGTCCCATTGTCTCACTGAATCCATTTGCTTTTTTTGGCTGCATATACCAGATTATCTGTTGACTAAGGGTCTGGAATATATAAATTTGTAGTTCAGTTATTTAGCTGTAGCGTAAATTTCAACTCATTGCACTGAGACTGTAGAAAATGAGTTAAGGTATGTGTTACCTTAACAGCCGATTGTTCTGAAAACTGCTGTTGTCGTGGAGCCATGTAGCACGTTTGGTTTTATGAATGTTGTTGTCTGTATACAAAATCACCTTGAATATGCTAGATTTGTCTCTGTAAATAAGCCTGTCTGAATTGTTTGTGCTTTTCTATGACTTCTCCCTTCTTTTTTAAAAACTGAATTTTTTTCTTTAAAAAGCTGAAACCTGTGTTAATGCATTTTAAAAGTTTACTGTTTTAAAATGAACTTTCTTCAGTGTCTATTGTAACTGTCGAATAGGTAAATACAGACTAAAGAGGAACTTCGTGAAGTCTTGCTCTTTGTGGACGCACAGACGGTTGTGTAAATGCGTGTGTCGGTCGAGAGCGGGAGCTAGGGGTGGCGTGTCGCTGGCAGGAAGAAATGCGGGGTGTGAAGAGCCGGCCCCCCCGCCCCTCACCGATACCCGTCCGTGCTGCGGCACCCGCGGCCCCCCCGCCCCTCACCGACGCCCGTCCGTGCTGCGGCACCCGCGGCCGCTCCTCCTTTAAGTCACGATTGGGTATGAACCCGGCCCCTCCGCTCGGTGCGGCCTTGCTCACCTCGCCCCCTCCGCTCCCTCGCGGTGCGGAGTGGCCGCGCTCTTTTCCCGCGTACGTGGCCCCGTTAAAACTCCGGTGAAAAGCAGCGATATTAGGAATTCCTCCGTTGTCCTCCGCTGAACCCCGTTTTCAGGCGCCGCCTCCTTTCTGTCCCTCACGCCGCGCCGTAGGGCCGCGCGCTGCGCAGCGTCTATGTTGCCATAGGAACCCGCGTCGGGCCGTCGCTCCGGAAGTGCGATCTGCGGCTCTCGGCCAATGGGGATGGCCAAGGCTGGGACGCCAAGTCTCGCGAGATCTGTCCGGGCGCCGCGCGCCACCTCGCGCCCATGGCCCTCCCATAATCCCGCGCGGGCGCCCGGCCTCTTCCTTTTCCGCCATCTTGCTGCACCGGTGAGTTGAGGGGTGCGGCGGGTCCCAGCCGCCATCCGCCGCCTCCCGGCCCCATCCGCGCCCCGCCGTCGCCTTCAGCCGCCTCGCCGGGGCCCTGAGGGTGCACCCGACCGGCCTGGCTCGTTTTGAGCCATCGGCGCCTCCCCTAGTGTTCTCCGGAGCCTCCGGAGTGCAGGGTGGGGGAAGCGCCCTCCTACCCGTGGCTCCGGTCTCCACAGAGATGCGAGGAGGGAGCCGGGGGCGCGGACTGGCGCGGCGGCCGGGCCCGGGCTTGGGCCGGTGCGGTGGGAGGCTGGGCCGGGCAGGGCGTGGGGGAGCCGGGTCGCGGTGTCTGTGGACTGCGGGGAGTGAGGATCGTGCGGCGCGGCCCGGGAGGAGGTAGCGGAGGGCTCGGGGAGCGGGTGGTGGGCCGGGCCCTGGGCGAGGGGGCGGCCCTCGGGACGGGGGGGCGCTGTCCGCGTTTCCCCCGCGGGCAGAAATTACCCAGGCCTGCTCGGTTGGGGGTCCCCGGCTTAGTGGTAGCAGCCCTCGTGTGCCGCAGGACGCGTCCAGCTCGGGAGTGGCCCTGTGGCCCGGGTCGGGGGACCTTCCCGTGTGGGTCCGCCAGCACTGGCTCTGTTAGTAAATGGGGCCGCGGTACCGAGCGTTGTCATGCCTTGTGGTACTTGGGGGGCTTGTGTCTTTATCCCTGCAATGCAAGAGCTGATGCCCAGTTTCCTTTCCAGAGTGCTGTGTTGCACTTGCATCCTGCAGGTTTTTGCAGATAAGTAAGCTGGGCAGTATCTGTTACGTTTAATACCATCTATGACCTAGTTCTTGAAGAGTGCTAATATTGCATAATTGGGTTTTAAGGTTCAAAATGATTCACCTGGAAAAGGCATCACACTGATGAAATGTTGTCTAGATGGTGGTGTCTAAATATTTGTGTATGTGTGTTGATAAAGCCAAGTTTAAATCACTGTGTCAGACTTCCTGACTTGTCAGTATAGTTGTGAATCCGTTTGAGCATACCTGAGTATGTGATTGATCTGCTTTTTAGCCTAAGAGTGCTTTTTTTAAGGTTTGATGTAACTTTCAGAGCTTTTAGGTCTAAAATTAGACTTAAACACAGTGCACTGCTCAATATTTCTGTGCTGAAAAGCTGGTGTATGTAACTGCCTCTCCTTTTCCCTGCAGGCACCATGGTGCGCATGAATGTTCTAGCCGATGCTCTCAAAAGCATCAACAATGCAGAGAAACGTGGGAAACGCCAAGTTCTCATTAGGCCGTGCTCCAAAGTAATCGTCCGGTTTTTAACTGTGATGATGAAGCACGGTAAGTCTGGAGCGCACAGCACTGACTTTTTTTCTCATTTATGGTTTCTGTGACTGCTGTTGTGTTAAGGTGTTTTGTGACTAAAAGTAAATCAAGAGGTTTGGACTGATTCGGTACAACATAGTTAATTGAGTTGTATTAATGTAGCTAAGTATTATATATTTGATTTGTCTGTTTGCTAATCTTTTGTAGGTTACATTGGTGAATTTGAGATAATTGACGATCACAGAGCTGGGAAGATTGTTGTCAATCTCACAGGCAGACTCAACAAGGTAGGATTCCTCTTCCTGAATTCAGTTCCTTACAAAGGTATTTAAATGAGACTTTTTTTTTTTAATGTTTACTCCATTTCTGAAATAATTACTAGTAAAGAAGGTGGTATTTATGGGATCCATGTAAATGGGAGTAATGTGGGTGTTATCAGTGGTTATTAAATGTTTGCTAATTTTTCTGGATTGATAATGGTACAGTTGACTAATTAAATTTCTTTTAAACTCTGAATATGTAAGACGCGTTCTCAGGGAAGTCTGCTTGCAAGTGCTGCGTGTTTCTCTCTTTAAAAGCTTTCTGGCTACCTGGTGATTTCTCAGTTTCTTTGATGTTTAAGCTATCTGGAAGACTTGTCTTAAGAGATAGAAACTGAGTTGCTTTCCAGTTGATGTTTAATACCTGTAAATGTTGAGAAGACAAACCTCATGCCGCTAGATGGGCTTTACTTGCGGTTGAGGGAAACCTGAATGTTATGTTAATTGGTGATTTTTAAGTTCCTGGGGCCTAGGAAGTATTCATGTGTGTTTTGGACATTTTTAAAACACTTTTGTCTCAAAATACTGAGCTGTGTAGTTCTGTGATGACTTGTTATGCATCATTGTTTCCAATTAAGCTGTTCAAGTGAGAGGTGACTCTTTAGTAAAGAAATAAAAAAATTACTTGGTCAAAATAGGTTGGGTGGTATCTCCACAATGAAAAAATATTGCAGCTGAAAATTGCTTGAGTGTAGTAGGCAGAGAATTCTGACACCACCCAAATTACTAGTGTTATGTGTCTGTAATAAAAATACTGTATGTCAGGTATGAGTGTAGTGTTCCTTGAGCTCTTCTATGATGATTTTGTCACAGATCTTCCAGGGTGCAGCTCGATATAACGTTTCTCTCAATAGTTGAAATAAGGGAATAGTTGATTGTTTCAGAAAAATGTCTGTCAGTGGCAGCAAGGTATGCTGTTTTGTTCTTGGTACTTATTAAGATGATTGGATCCAGTGAGGTAACTGGGGGTGGTAGTGGTGGTCATGGTCAGTACGTAATAGGGTTAACTTGAAAACTTCAATGACTTGCTGCTTGTTAGTTTTTCCTTGTGTAAAATCTACAGGTATTTTTTGCTAGCTCTGTGTGATGATTAGAAGTAGAATGTCCCTGAGTAATCACAGGATTTTTGATGATAAAGGATGCTTAATAATGTTTATAGTGTGCTTTTGTGCTCTCCCAGGTCTAGCCATTAGTTTGTTTAGGTTCAGCAGCAGTGTCAGTCACTCTGTTTAGGCGAGGAGGAGGAGGCAAGGCTAAGGAAGTAGCAGCTGAATAGCTGTGTGCGCATCTCGGCTTACCTGAGAGGAAGCGCTCTTTCCTATTATGGGTAATGGAGCGTGCTTCTTGGTACTCTAATCTTTTGCTGCCAAAATTATATTAATTGCAGTTGTTAAATTTTCTCATCCAGTACATCGGAATGACAAATGTGCAAATCCTGTTTATAAAGGTCTTCAGTTTGTAATGGAATTCTGTTTTACAGTGTGGTGTGATCAGTCCCAGATTTGATGTTCAGCTGAAGGATTTGGAAAAGTGGCAGAACAACCTACTGCCTTCACGTCAGTTTGGGTAAGTATGGAGAAGAGTAAAATCTGTCTTGTACGTAAAAATGTTGGGTTTTTTACTACGCTTTCATACTGCCTGAGTTAACTTGCCTGATGCCTTTCCTTTCTGATCAGTCTGGAGGTCGAAAAATCCATCTTCCATATAAATGCCCTTTTAACCAGTTTTAAAGGGGCACTGCTAATCAAAGACCTGTTTTTGCTTGGCTTTGGTAAATACTGGTTTCGCCATATCTATCTACAGTTTACTTGTAAAATAGGACTTTTTATCTTACGTGTTTTAATTTTATTAATGTCCATTTACAGATGGGGAGGAGTCATGTAGTTACAAGGTCACTAGAAGTAGGTCGTACTACTTCAATTTAAACGTCCTGATTGTGTATGAGTTGTTTAGATATTAAGCGATGAGAGACTCAGAGCCTCTATTAAACCTGCACACACAGAAAATCTTACTGTGCAGTATGTTTTTCCTTCCCAAAATTCACTGAGTCAAGAGTAATAAATCTCAGTGCAGCAGGATGACAGAGCTGGAAGAGTCTTCAGGGGCTCAGCCAGCCTGTCCCATCAAAGGCAGGGTGAACAGTTCCTTGTCATTTCTGCTCTTAAAGCTCCAGTGATGAGCCGCTTGCTTTAGCTGTACCGATACAACTTACTAGTGTGTGTTGTCGTATCGAGTTTTAAGAGTATTTATAGAGTGGTGGGACAAGAGGTTCTCAGGCACGAAGCTGTGTGGATGAAGTGTGCTGAGAATCCCAGTGTTGGCATTAGCAATGACTAAGGCTGCTTCAGTTGTCGATCCAGATCCTTATCTGCATCTGTGCGCAGTGTTCAAAACACCGAGATGGAGTGCTCCGAGGTGAGGAGCTGTCTGGCACCATGGCAACTCTACCTGCTCTGAAGAAAAATGTCTGCTTAAAATAGGCGCAGACTTTGTGTAGATAGAGTTGCTGCTGCTACAACAGCCAAACTGACTTTACAGTGGGAACATGATGGAGAACTTCTTGCTGAGACTGAGGCACATATTTGGGGAACGGAAGCCTATAAATGTCCTTTGGGTGATGCAGGGCTGTACTCGTGAACGGAGTTTCTTTTTCATCATCTAATAATCTGATCTTAGTTGTGTTAGGCCCATTCTTACAGAAACAGGTGGTACTGTTGTAACACAGAATTGAAGTTAGTGCTGTCAACTCTGCACGAGCATAGGACAAAACGATAAACTGAGTATCTGTTCTTTCTTTACAGGTACATTGTACTGACAACCTCAGCTGGCATCATGGACCATGAGGAGGCTAGGCGAAAACACACAGGAGGCAAAATCCTGGGATTCTTTTTCTAAAACTTGTAAAAAAAGAGGATACTAATAAATTGTTCAAATGGACTCTGGTGTTTCCAGTCGGTATTTTAATGACTTCTAACGCTACCTGTGATAGTGCTTGTAACAGACGGCTCTTCAGTAGTGCTTAAGTTCCATCTTTACTGTAAATAATGTTCGGGTTCCGCACCACCTGTGGTCACAACTTTTATTTCTGTTAATAATATAACATACTTTCAATAATTACCACTTGAATGACAGTTACAGGTCACCCTACGGAATAGCCTTAGCAGGGAAACTCTAATGTTCAACTACGTACTCGGCTGTCACGTGGTGGGATCGCGTCTTGGGTAGATATGCGTGTCTCCAGAGTTACATGTATGCGACTATTTAGCTAAACAACAGCAGATGCCTTGCCAGAAGATATTTCCTGTTTATGGGTTAGAAAGTTAGGAGATGTGGGATTGTGGAAATAACTAAGACGGTTGGAGTTTCGTTGCAGATCACATACTTATTTCACATCTTAAAGTGTTAAGGAGTAACTGAGGTAGAGAGGTGAATATTTTTATTTTTTTTCCCCCATCAAATTTCTAGTTGAAAGTCTTTTGGAACACCAGCTTTGGGTAGGGTAGTTCCTGTGCAGCTGCTTTACATGTTGTCATGAAGATGTAACTGCTTGGGATTTCTTTAAGTTACTTTTTGTAGCAAGGAAATAAGGGTATCTGAACCTACAGGTAGTGAATGTTTAGTATTGAATGAGTTGTTGGCCTTTTTTTCAGGCATCCGACGCACGACAGCATCGTGTACTTGATGATACAGAAAAACCAGCAGATGTCTTTCAAAGCAGTACACGGAGCGGGTGACTACAGCTGAAGAGCTGCTGTGAGGTGGTGGAGAATGGAAGCCAGCCTCTGGGCTGACTGCGTTGTCCTTGAAATGCCTGGCCTTATTTTGCTTTGTTTGGAGCCTTTGTTAGGAAGGAGCCTATTGAAATGTGGCAGACTTCTTTCAACAGGCTTTAAAACTATTGAATTTGTGGTTCTCCTGATGCAAACAGCTGGAAGCAGTTCTACTTCTTGGTGATACATCCTGGTGCTTGCTAGGTAGTTAGAAGTGTTGTACCCTGAAGGTGGTACTTCATCACAAAGCTTTTTGGAGAGCCTTGGGATGGAAGTGACTCTTCAGGCAAGAAGTCTTTAAACTCCATAGTTTATAACTGTTTCATTCAGGCTGTTACTTTTTATGGAGAAAAAGAGACCTTGATACTGCTAAGCAAAGGGTCTTGAGTTTTTGTAGACAGGCAGCAGAGTCTCGCTGAATGTGGTGGCTGTTCCCTGAGGAACAAGAAGCTGGGAACAGATCCATGGAGGAGTGCTTACAGTATGTGGTTGGTGGTGTACGCTGGCATCCTGTAACAGAGGCTTGCAGCTTGACTGAGAAGAGCAGGGGAATAATAAAAAAGGCTGGTTTACCTGTTCTGTCTCAGTCACGCATGGGTTAAGGTCACAAAGTATGGGGCGCAGATGGCATCAAAACATTCAAATGTGATCAGTATGGCTCTCAGTTTGATTTGAAACAAATTTGCTTAGTTGAAGATAAATATCTGTGCACTGAATTACAAGGAGTAGTTACAAAGTCAAAAGTAGTCTGTCTTGACCCCTTTTTTAAAAAATTGTCAAATCAAGCTATTTTGTTACAGGTGGGTTTTTTTCTATCCTTACTGGGCATAATTCTGCGTTACTAAGCACTGATACACACACGAGCTTTTGTATTTCTTGCTCAGAGTAACCCTGATGATACACCAAGATTCCGCTGTTCCTTTTTATAAAATATTGGGTTTTATCGGTCCAGAATAGAACTCGTATTTCTGATGCCTGATGGAAGAAGGTCAGTGATGCTTATGGGTTCCTTTAGATGAATTTACTATGGCTTCAAGTTCCCTGATAGTTTGACATATACAGGACCCACACATACACTTGGGTTTTCTGGACCAGTTTGTATGTCCTGTACTACCCAGAGACTTCTGAAGTAAGAGAATTTCCGATATTCTCCGTTGACGGGCTGATAATTATTTCACAAGCCAGCCTGACAACTTTTTTAGAATTATTAAATGCAAATTAGAGCTCCAACGTAAGAAGAGTGACTTGGAGGGAAGCGTGCAGCAGCAGATGCGCCTTTTCCACGGTGTGTCTAACACATGTAACTACACGCTGGCTTACCGCACGTGGAAGCTGATGTAGCTGATCCGAGTTCAGAAGATGATCTCTGAGCTTGCGCCTCGCTGACGAGAGCTTTGCTCCTGGGCAATGGCTGCTGGCTGGGATCCAAGGAACTCCTGACGTGGGACTCCGGAGCTGACACATGGGCTTGTGACGTGCCCTGCAATGCAACTGCTTTAAACGGGTTTGCAGAAATTCTTATTCTCAGACGTTTAAAATGTGAAAGTGGTATTTGTTTTTTAAGCCTCAGTGGTGTTTTCTGGTATGCCTTGGGAAAGCAGTGTTTGTAGGTAAAAGTTAACTATCATGTAGGGTAATAAAGGGATTAACAGGGAGAGGCAAGCGTGGAAAAAAGGCCAAGTACAAGTTGCAACCGGCAGTCGAGGCCAGGTGTTCGTTTAGAGAAGGTGTTTGGTACCTGTGGAGCAGAGGGGAATGCTAATGACGGAGGAGCCCCCTGTGGGACAGAGGCAGCTGACCTTCGTGTGGGGAAAACTGGGAGAGTGGGTGACACCAGAGGGAAGCGTCTGTGCTGCAAACCCCTGACTTGGCAAGCTTTACCTCTGGTGTCGCCCTGGGTACCTCGCAGTCTAATGCTGAACGAGCCTGGAAGTGGCTGTGTCACCTCCGTACCCACCAGTGTAGAGAGAAGTCCTGGCCTTTTGGCTGGAGATCTGCTTCCACTTGCTGAGTAAAGCTGAACACCTGGTCGGTGTGAGCGTGGCCGCTTGCCCGGCTGCTGTGCTGCAGAGAGGCCGGTACGGATATGTCTGGGGATGGTGTGGACAGTGTCCGGCAGTGCTGCGCTGCCTGTAGTCCCTCCGTACCGGCTCAGCTGATCACAAGAAGGTGGGCATCAGTGGTCCCAGTCACAGGTGGTAAAATGGGGTCAGAACTTAAAATTTGAGTTGTGAAAATTACCAAGTCTGAAGTAGTTGGGAGAGGGTTGGTGGCCCATCTGGGGGTACGGCCTGGTCTCACTTCTGCTGTCAGATACATGATTGGTATTTCCAGGTGCCGATTGCCATTGCGCCTTATGCTGTTGGTTAATAATAGGGTAAAACGTGTTCAAACCGCCTGCCATGCATTAAGAGAAATACGTATTTATTGTTGCAGTGGGAAGGTGTCAACAGATGGCAGCAGCCGACTTTGAATCCCTGGAGGCTGAGCCAACTGTGTGAGAGGGGTCCCAGGAGGGCTTTGGCATTGCCGCTGGTCTCCCTGCTCCTTCTGCAGAGCTAAATATCCTGACTTCTCCTGTACCCTGGTCCTAAAGGATAATTTTTTCTGTCTTTGATGCAATAGAGCCTGATTTAGGATAATAGGGGAGGTGAGAATAAGCGCGGATCTTCAAAATACAGCGACAGGGTAAAAACCCTGGTGCGTGAGTGGCTTCACTGGAGACCTGCTTCCTCCTCCTCGTCCTTTTGTTTGTTTTCTGCCGCAGGTAATTCAATCAGCTCCCTTCCCCTGAGCAGGGCGTGTGTTTTCTGTCTCAAACTCACGTGCCAATTACTTGCACCAGAAACGCATGCTGTAATTAAAGCTTGTTCTCCAATGTCTGAACAGTTATTCTAGTGACTCTTTCACTCCTGCTGGAGTCTAGGCCAAAGCCAGCAACGACAGATGAGGATGTGCGTGATGGTGCAGCAGAAAGCAGGGAAAGAAAATGGGTTGAGATGATGAGCGAGGTTTTAGAAGTCGCCCCGGTGGATTTGGCACCGAGTCGTCGTTTCACAGCAGTGAGAGAAGGAGAAGTCGCCGTGGCTGGCCTGGGCGCCCTGGTGTGGGCGCAGGACCAGGGAGCATGGTGATGCGCACGTCAAGGTGGGCAGGTGAGGCTGGTAGGAGAGGATAGGAGACATCCTTTATTTTTGAAGGATCCGGGACGGCCAAAGCTATTATTTTGGGGTTTTTAATTAAAATTACATGATCTCAAAAGACAAGATTTTTTGTGTTTTGTCTAATGCTGTTTTAGCTAATTAAAGACAAGACTATATTGTTCAGTGTCTTACTGCCAATTAACGCAAATATTGGGCTCTGAGTAAATATCTGGGTGGACTTAACCACAGTTTAGTCCAGAGGACTATTCTAGTAGAGCCAAGGAGTTTCAAGAGCTGGTGGCCTCTGTTCTCACTCACGCCTCTTTCTCTGCTCAAGTGCTGCCGTTTTACTCACGCAGAGAATTATCTGTTTTTCCTCTTCATTCTCCTGCTATTTACCATCTCTTTGCTCTGGTACGTTCTGTTTTGACTACCAGCTCACGGCCTGGCTTTGTTTGCAAATATTTTTACAGAGAGAGAAGTGCTGACATAGCAAATGACAAGAATAACTGGGTAAACTTTATTGCTTGGTATGCAAAGATGCATCTTCTGCTGGGGAAAAAAAATAAATTCCATTGACCTTCTCCTGCTCTTCTTACACAAAGCGAATGAGGATATCTGAAGGCATAAAGCTTTCCACTTAGTTTTAAGTTGATCCAGTCTGGTGTATTTTGAGAGATATGTAGGAATAATCTCTTAAGAACACTAGAAACAGAGGAGAACACGTACAAAGAAATATTGTGGTTCTGGTGTAGGTAATGAGTTTTGACCTTTGCTAGGACCACTCTTAATGTGATCGGGTAGTCCTGCTGTCCACCATTACCTTGTGGTTACCCACGGTTTCGGAATAATATTTGTGTCACCAAGACAATTGTTCCACCTTCTAAAATCTGAGCTGGGAAGTAAGTCCGGAAGAGACACTCGGTTCTCTTCCCTCACCTTGGTATAACAAAGGCCCCAGGCCTCATTCCTGTTGAATTTCATCCCATTTAGTTCTTTCCAGGTGTGAGGGAGCAAACAAGAACAGGAGGGTATGCTAGTGGTGAAGCTGCCTGTACGAACGGGGCAAAGCAAGGATGATGGCTCTCAGCAAGCAGGTTAAAGCTCCTTTTGCAAAACCTCTGATGAGCCGGTGGCAAGCCTCCGTCTACCAAGGTAATGAAATTCATGTCTGCTTCCTGCCATGGACTGAATGTAGCTGACTGCTACAACTGCGTTACGTGTCCTACAGCCCTGTTCCCCATCCTTGTACGCTGGTTGTGACACTCAACTGTTTAAGCAAAACCTCCGAGGATGTGTGTTTTGTTCCTGGTTGGCATCAGGGCAGTAGTCATCGCCCAGCTGTAGTTGATCATATTTTAGTGCTATGCAACAGCATAATGCAGCAGGACACTTGAGATCAGCCAGCTGAAACCACCCAGCAACCACCACTTACACTTTTTATAGTGACATAAAACATTGTTGAAGTGGATGCCAAATGGTCTATAAAAGCAGATGGGTCAGGTGCATATTTTAATGAAATGGGTGGCTTGTTCTACCTGTTCTGGGCTGTAATTTTCCTGATCCTCTCATCAGTCTTGGACTGAGTTGGGAATAGTGATGCTGTTGGTGCACTTGTGCTGGTGGGATGGACGTGGGCCTTTGCTTTGGGATTAAAAGGGCAGGATTCAAGTTCCAGGTTTAGCTTAGTTACATTCTGTTGAGCGTTTCATCAGTTAGTGCTGCACTTAATCATTGCCTATGCATTCCTGTAGTATTGCCTGCCTTTGGATAGGGTGCCCTGGCAGGGTATTTGACCCACCCCAAACTTTCTGTCTGCCAAGGAGCTGCTTTTCTTCACAGTTTGGGGGTAGCAGTGGGTGAGGGCAAGCCATGGAAATGGAGAGAGTTCCTGCTACTCTGTATTCCATTGCTGTTCCCTCATGGGTCTTCATTATTTGTAACCAGGAGTTGATTTGTTTCGTATTTTATTTATTGTTCCCACTCTGCAAACACATCGTGCTACTCATTCTGCAGAAAAACTGTTTTTCCAGAAGCTTGCGATCACCAGTCTGTGATCTCTAGATGTCTCTCTTGCCCCAGTATAAGAAAATATGAAAAAGCCAGGAGCAGCAGAACACTTGGTACGTGATCTTGGATAGGAACATGTATGTGCAACACCCCTCCATCTTCACCAGCTAGATTAGAGTGGGATTTGCCCCTTCTATTGTGGGGAAGAAACGTGGCATAACCATTCTTGTTGTCTTCCACTGATGCAAGTAAATTGTGCTTTCAGCTGGAGCAGGCTGTAAGCAGGAAGGAGCAAGGATTATATCTGGGAGCAGGAGAAGAAAAGCGGGTGACAAGTGGGGTTAAAAGAAAAGCTGCTGCTGAAATCCACCTCTGGGCTACTTTCCCAGCTCTACGGATGGACCCTAATTGGTGTTTGGTCTGCTGTTCTGTGCAGTTTTGAAAAGCAAAGGAACGTCAATGAGAACTTTAGGTTTTTAGTGTCTTTACAAATCAGGCCTTTAACTGTAAGAATGAAAAAAGTCAGGGGGAAAATGAAAGTTTTTTGTTTTGTTTTTTTTTTCCTTTTCTCCCTACACCTCTGCAGTTCACATGGATGCTCGTCTCCTCACTTGCAATAACATGCCCAGCTGTATTCTTGCATAACAGGATCCTTGACATATAATCCACAAGTCTGCGTGGGCTGGTAATTAGCGCTGGCCCTCGTTCAGTCCTTGGGATTCATTCCTTAGGGCAGCAACATTAGCCCCTCACTTAAGTAAGCATCTGTGCTCCTCACGTTTGAAATCATTTTTACCTCACTCGGGAAGGCTGTGGGTCCCGGAGCTGACTGCACACGTTGCTTGTGTTTGTGCGAAGGCCTGTGTTTGCCCGGGTGCGGATGGGCAGGTCACCTGTCCCTCTTGGGCAGAAGTCAAAGCCTTGCTTGTTTTCCACGACCGGTGGAGGGTTTCTGACTCGGTTCTATTTTCAGTTTAATGTGAAAAATAATTATAGTTCAGCCCAGGTAGCGGGAGTTTCTGAGTTTGGTTTGATGCCTTGCTTACCGTGTTTGTGAAGCATTGTCAGGAGAAAGATGAGATGTGCGTGGTGGGACCACTGAATTCATCTGCTACCTGCCAGGCAGACATTTGCTTTAGGAGGTAAGCAAAAATCAGGACACTATTTTTAGCTCTGAAATACTTTTCTTGAATGACATTTAGTCCTCGCCAGTCTTTGATGAGCAGAGAAATAATCCCTCAAGGGAAACCGAGGGTGCCTGGACCTGGACTTGGCTGCCGGCAGGTCCCGGCGTGGCCGTGGGAGCAGTGGGGCAGTTCCAGGTGCAGCGTCCGTCCGCAGACATCACCTAACGGCAGGCACTGGGCGAGAGCCAAATGCATGCGGGGTGGCAGGGAGCTGGAGTGCAGGAATGTGTCAGAGTTTGAATAAAAATGACTCTGAGCCCATTTTCTTGATAGAGACCCGGGCCTATAGTGCGGGGCATGGGGCTGAGAACCACCAGCCATTGTACGTCAGGACTCAGCCCTGTTCCCATGCCCACGTGGGAGAACCCAGCTTGCAAATTGTCGAAATATAAACCCAACGGTGGTAGGTGGCAGCTCCAGAAATAGAAGGATACAGTGATAGCAGATAACACTCCCTGATAGCTGAAATAAAAAGAATTAAACTGTACAAAAGTGTGCTTTAATTGCTAACTCACTCCTGTCTGCTTAAATCACTAGAAATAAAGGTCTCCTCTTTAGTGATGAGCAGTTCCAGGCAGAACAGACGTGATGGGGGAAACATGTTTGGAATAAATACTGATGTGAATGACACTTATTAGCTACAGTGTGGCGTATTTATTTCTCCGTAGTTAGCATAATAGCACAGCTTGAAATGAGAAGGGTTCTTTACTCGTGTCTGTGTGTGCGTGTGTAAAAATAACAATGGATTGTTATGGGTAGAATGCAGATGATTTTCCTGTCTCTGCAATTAGCGCCGACGTTTGGATGGCATCATTTGTTGTGGGAGATGAGCGAGTGGCCTGAGCATGGCTGTGCTTTGAGAAAACCTTCCCTTCCTTGTGTCAAACAGGAGACGTGAGACAACAGCACAAGAGGCCGGTGCTTCTCCCCCGTCTCCGTGCCAGAGAGCTGCCTGCCCGCGGCAGCTCTGCTCTGCTTTTGGGTGCTGCAGAGCTTCTGTGAGGGCGAGATGCTCCTACGAGGGCGAGATGCTCCTACAAGGGCGAGACACCCCTCACCAGCCCCCCTGGGACTCCTGGCAGCCTGGCCGAAGCCAACAATCTTAACTTGAGCTGTGGCTGGAGCAGGAGGGGAGTGGAAACATCCTGATTATCTCACAGGAATTTAATTGCAGACGTGTGGGTGGCCCAGTGAAAGCTTTATTGTCTTCCGAGGAGTTGGGTGCTCCAAGTGGAGATTGGCGATGGAGATAAGGTTGGTTGCTTGAATGTGCAGGTTGCCTGCCTTTCTGCTGATGTGAACCTCCTCATCTTATCCTTGTCTTGCTTTTCTGTGCTTGTGCGCTGGATGGTTTCAGGTGCCCCCATCCCTGGCGCTCGTAGCTGGGAGCGGTGTGGGAGGCTGTGCAAGAAGGTGCTTGTTACTCGCTTGCGTAGAGCCTGCTGCGTCCTGACGGCTTCATCGGGGTCTGGCGGTGACACTGCTGCCCTGCCCCTTCTCATCTCATGGGGGCTGGTGTTTCTCGCCCTTAGAGAGCGAGAGCCTGCAGGAATTTTAAAAGCATTGTCCAGCTCAATGAGGGCTTCCCACTACAGTTGCTGTTTCTTCCCCACGTTTCTGGAGTGAGGGAAGGAAAACTTTGTGATGGGTCTGTGTGTTGGGCAGATGCTGGCTGCCAGGCAGCGTGGGGCGAAGGGCTCCCTTGCAACAGCTGCTGGACAAATCTCTTAGCACTTGTGTGGTTTAGTCGGCATTGCCTTTTAGATGCTACTTTGCAACAGTGGTAGGATTTCTCATCTGTTCTGCATACGTTTTAATGTAAGAACATGTGGAAATGGACAGTCTTGGACCTTTACTGTCCTGTTTAAGATTTGAGTGAAATTGGCTGGTGGGTTGCAGAGCTGCCTAGCGAAGACAAGACAACGGGGTGGACACACAAAGGGACTGTCTGAGCTCTGTTTCTTTAGGAAAAATCATGAGGCATTTCAAATGAGAGGAGCCAAGAGCTTCTCAGGTCAATTGTGAACACTGAGTACTGTCTCAGGAGCTGTCTTTGAAGCCTTTTTGTTGAGGGGAAAAATTATACTGTGGCAAAAGTATTTACTTGCCAGGTATTTGCCTGCCTTATTTGTACTGTGCTCTTCCATTGCTGAAATGTAAGATGTAAAACCTTAAGCCATATGCCTGGGAGTAACAAACTTTCCATTCTTTCTAAGTTTGCTTGATTGAGTGCTTGGTTTAGAAACACCATAAAAGTGCCAGGCCATAGCTTGAAATATCTCATTACCAGGTGTCAGGCCGCTTATAACTTTCACTCAGGGATTGTTGAGTTTTTTGTGTGTTTTTTTTTTTTTTTTTTCCTGTTGGTCTTCTAATGAAATTGCCAAAGGGGGAAAAACTATTACAAAAAATAAAAAATGCTGCTTTGATTGAAAATAAAAATGCTGAGCCAGCAGTGGCTTTCAGTAGTGCTTGCTCTATTGTGTGGCTCTGACTATATATTATTTCCCAAGCTTATGAGATGGTTTATGGTGTGAGGGCATGGACCTGCTGGTTTTCAGCACGCTGGGAGGTATTGCAGAGCTGAGAGATGAGGAGGTAGTTTATGGCAATAGAGGGACCCAACAAGTAGGCAGGGAGGAAAAAACACAGACGCTGAGGTTACAGCACTGACTTGGCTGAAGTCAGACAAGTTTCCACCATAGTGCGCGGGAAGCACAGCCAGCTGGGGGGACAAGAACCTTGATGGATATTTTGTGGCTGCTGGTGGCCTGTGGCAAGGTGGGGACACTGTTCTAATGTTCTTGCCTTCCCTTACAGGGTTGTCTGCTCCTCTAGCTTTGGGCGCCAGCACAGTAAGTGATGTGAGAGTGTTTATGGCATCGCCAGGCCCTGTGTAACAGGTCTGTAGGACCAGTGGGGCTGCTGTGGACCTGTGAAAGATGGCCAAATAAGCAGCTGAGAACTTACGGTCCGAAGTATGAGCAGGCAGCAACAGTGCTGGGAAGGAAATGTGGGGAAGACTAATGCAGAGCACTGCTGGAGAGGCCAGGGAGGGCAGACCTGCTCTCCCTAAAAGGAGGGGGAAAGGTGCTTCTCTGGAGACCTTAGTCATGGTTGGAGATTCATGTGGCATCTTCAGAAGCCTCCTGTCATGGAGAAGACGATGCTCTAGAAAGACAGTCTTGGCCAGCCCCAGCCTGTACCAACTTTGTGTGACATCGGGATCTGTCTTCAGTCCTGGACTTCAGCAGTGCTTCCCTGCTGCCTGAGCATCTCCAAGTGCTGGCAGCAGAACTGATGGTTTGAGGATCTCCATGTCACACTGTAGAATGTGCTGTCAAGGATGGAGGTGTCACAGCTTGCACACCAGCACCCAAATGTGCTGGCTGCTGGGAAGCCTGTGATCCTGCCTCTCAGTGAACCGTGCCCTGGCATAGGAAGGTCTCTGCTGCCAGGGGCATGCAGACAGAGATGCTCGGATCCACCATGGTTCCACCGAAGGAGGTCACGGTGCCCCAAGAGCAGCCTGCATTTGTGGGAGGTTTTTGTGGTCCTCTCCTAGGTTCAACTGATTGCTTCTTTGGGCCTCCCGGAGGCTGCAGTTCCTCCTTACAGCAATGCTGGCACTTACCGCAGCAGGGAAAGGGAAACTTGGAGACGTGGCAACCAATTTGCAAATAATAAAACACTTAAAGCTATACGAAAAGCATCTTGCATGGAAAATTAGACAGGGCAGGAAAAACAGCACTTACCATCAACATAATGCAGCTGAAATCTCTTTCTTGGAGATAATCATCTCTGACTCCAGCCGTTAAAATAAAGGACAAAAGCTGGAAGAAGCCAGAAAGCATAGTCGTGGGAGTGAATCTCGGTGAAATGAAAATTAAAAACACAATGAAAGGCATAGAATTGCCTTAAGTAAAAACAGAGCCGTCTGCCTAGAACAACAGCTAAGATTATATGGGAAGCACATGGGGGTGCAGGGGCTGGGGCTGAGTGTGGGGCTGCAGTGGGGCTGGTGCCATGCCAGCACTCAGCCATGAAGGAAGAGGTGGGAAGAGACCCTGCCTAGACTTGAGAAATATCCAGATTGCAGGTGTTCCTCGCAGTCTAACAGACATTCGGGTCCTTGCTTTTAGCACCTGATCTGAAGGATAAAGTAATTTATGGTCTATCTGGAGGATAATGGCTGATCCTGGCCAGTGCCTGCTCCTGCCTGGTGAAGCTCATCCCTGACCTGCCGACCTTTAATGGACAGTATGTGCTGAACCGGCCTTCCTCAGTGAATCTTGCGGAAGCTCACATTTAAAGGTCTGTGCAAGTCAGTCCTCATCCAAAGCTCGCACAACTGAAGGGAAGATTTCTGCTGGCACAGATCCCAACCCCACTAGGCTGTGATGGCTCAGAGAGGCAGCGCTGCCAGCTGAACCGAATTGGGAGCAGCCCATGGAGTTCATTATTGCCCTGCTGTTAGGGAGCACGGTCTCATGCAAATCAGAGCTACAGAACTGGGCTCTAAATGTTTCCCACTTCAGGGTTTAAACAGTCATTTGGACACCTTCATTTAAAAATAGGTATCAGTTTTTAAGTGCTACAGGAGATGCACAGCCTTTTATCAAAGGATGCCGATGTGTGGTGTGAATACCTATGTTTTGTGACTAATTTCAGGCTGACATGGATGGATTTGTTGCAGTAAGTGTCATAAAAATCAAACTGTTCGATAAACTATCTGCTATTTCCCACAACACCAAGAAGCACCTGGGGCCCTTTTGCTCCTTGTAGACAACGGCACAAAGCGGCTTCTGCAACCCTTTTGCTCTGCTGGTGGCTGCTCTCTTCCAGAACTGGCACAGTATTTTTAGATGCAAAGGAGAATTGTCACCTAACTATATGCTAATCACACTTTCAAAGCTTCAGCTGATACTAAAATGATTCAACCGTTGCCTGAATTCACATACTTTTGTTTGCCTTCAAACCCTTTGTATGCTGTGTGTAGCTTTTCATATGACTGTGCCTATTTTCTACCAAAATCATGGTTTCGGAGCTGCCGTGCAACAAAGGATGTTTTTATTCTTTTTGAAGATCTTTGGAGTTATCTCTGTGCCCAGCTATCTGAAATACAGACTCATGCCCATATATTCTCTCTGCAGGCAAAGAACAGAGGCAGGAATAGACTTTATAGCTGTGGTTCTCAAATTTTATTAGACAAAGGGCTGCCTGACCTTCATGAAAAAAAAAATAATCTAGGAACCATCATATCTGATGCTGCCACCCTGGTGTTCATTTATGGCCAAATAACTTCTTTATAAGATGTATTTTTTATTAGTTTTGCTTGCCCTTTTGTTTACTTGCTTGCCTGGATGGGAACGCGCTCAGTAAATGTCTTTGTCTCTCTCCGTGGGTCGCTGTCTGGTGCCTCACACAGCACCCGGGGGACCACGCTGAGTGCGGGTCTGCAGCCCTCGTGGCCTCTGCCCCGTCGGTCTTACGTGGTGTCTGCTAAGCTGAGGAAAACAGTCGTTCTTCTGCAAATGGTGTGGTGAAATTAGTCCTTTTCTTAGTAAAAAGATGTCATGTACCCGGCCCAGCCCATTGTCTGATAGCGAAGAAGAGTCCAGCACAGAATAAACTCATCATGTACTTATATGAACAAGGAACACAACAAGCGATTGCCGTAGCTTTTCCTGGTTTACCGGGTGCTGGCGAGCACTCTGGCTTGGAGCAGGGTCCTTGCTGGTGGGTTCATTGGGACCGAAGGGGAGGAGATGGGAAGACCCAGCTGGGCTTGGCTGGTGTTTCTAGGCCCGGGGTGCTCACAGAGATGCCAAGCGCTGTCAGCTGGGGTCATCTCTCTGTGGAGGTAGGTGGAGTTTTGGGGACTCCTGTGTAGGACTTGGTGCTTCCAAAGCCAGGGCTTTCAGTGGCAAAGCAGCGCCCAGGTTTACCGTTCCCAAAGGCAAGGGCTGCTGCCCCCCTGGGCCATCTTGGCCTGGTGCAGAGGAACCAGGCTGGGGGGCTCTGGGCCCCCCTCCCGGGCATTTTGGGATCTCTCCCTTTGCCAAGCTGCTCTCCTGGTGCCCTGTCCTGGCTTGTGGTCTCGGAGATAGGCCACTTGAGTGCATGCTTCCCTGATTCCAGGGGAGACTCTGACCGTCCCTCGCTTCCCTTTCAAAAGCCCTTGCCTGTGTTTTTTTGCAACGTGATGCCTGTGGGAAGGGAATGGCCTCCTGTGGGTAACCCCTACAGACGGAGCTGCTCCGGGGAGGGCAGCGCTGTGAGGGAACGCTGCTGGGGGTCCCTCCATTCACCAGAGCCCAGGCAGGCAGGTGGCCGCAGCCCTGCTTCCCCACAGGCCGGGACCATCTGACATGGCCACCAGCCCTGCCCCAGCTGGTGCAGGCCCCCAGCTGTGCTGGGCCTGGCCCAGCCCCTCCGGAGGGGCCGGGGAAAGTGGCATGGAGGGCAGCTGACAGGGTTTTCAGCTGTCCCAAGTTCCTGTTGCTTTGCGGGTATTGAGTCTCCTCTTGATTTTCAGCTGCCCTCTCCAGACCAGTGGCCTCTCGGCCCCTCGTGTGTCCCTTCTGCCCAGCCATGAGGGCTGGTCTGGCCCGAAACCACCGGCTTCGAGTGGGAACAGCCACGCCAGCATCCCTGGAGAGCAGCAAACGGCTCTGATCTGGGCTCCAGCAAGGTCCCTGCATCGAGGTGAGGCAGAGATGAGGTTTTGAAAGAAACTAATCTTGTGTAATTCAAGCACCAGAGGGAGCAATTTGTTCTGTGCCCCCACTCTTCCCTGTGCCGCTTTTCTTCCCCTCCTCCTCCTCTTTAATCCCCATCTTTCTTGGATTCAACTTTTTATCCTGATCTTCAAGGACTAATGCAAAATGCTTCCACAGCAAGGAAGCTGCCCGGATTTGCATTTAACATATTTAAATATTTAACATATTTAGGGATGAATTAAAGCAAAGGGAGACAAAATTGGGAACAGACCGAAGAATAAGTGCGTGTGCATGCGTGTGTGCATGTACGAAGGAATAAAGGCAGTGCTTGCAGATATGCAGGGAAAATAAAACATGGGAAAAAAGACAGAGAGAACCCGGTCCCTTTTTGTTGTCATATAAAGCACACTGTGACTAATGGTGATAATTTTTCCCCCCATCAATACCATAATAGAAGAATAAAACTAATTGTCATCTGCCACCCACTGTTTGTAAAGCAGCTTCTCTTAAATAGTTCGCATATATTGAGTTCAGCTGTCAAAAGGAGCTGCTTTTTTCATGGTTTGCAAAATGCGTTTCAGTATGAACACAGCTCGATGCAAAGGTCACCCCATCAAAAATGTTTTCCCTCAGTAGTGAGTATAATGGCAAAAAAAGGCATTTCGCAGACTATTCTCACTATTTTACTTAATATTTCTTAAATGGTAGACAGCTGGAGATTAAATTCCCTTTGATAGGCAGAATTTGAGGGAGAATGTTTTGTAGTGTATTTTGGGTTTCCCTGTCTCTTCCATGCTGCAGTATGGGCTATTGAATAGCTACTTATGACAGGTAGTATGAGCCATAAAAAGAGCGGGAGACAGAAGAAAATTAGCTATTGTTTTTCAGATTGGCTATTGTTCCTTAGGATATTAGTTTGTGTTCCTGTGTCTGCTAGTGTTTTAATGGTAGTTTGTTTCCTGGATGCTTAAATTACTCTCCCTGTCAGTGTTTCCCTTTACTTGACACATTCCAAATCTGAAAAGACTTTGTGAGCCAGCCTACAGAGCAAGGGAGGCCACGATGGCAGTAAATATCACTACAGACAATAGGCAGAGGTCACACAGCAGCGAGAGGGATGATTCCTGCTAACACTTCCACAGGGGATTGGGGGTAAGGTGGTTTGAAGTTATAATTTCAGGTGTACTTGTGCAGGGGTGTGTGCTCCCAGACCTGCTTGTAATGGAAACTGGCGGTGGCTGTGGGGAAAAAAGGTCGGTCTGTCTTCTGCCAGGCATCTGAAAGCTGGTGTTACATCTTCAGGGATATAGCTTGCATGTTTCACCCATGTTTTTAGAATTTTGCTATGTTTTGGAGTTGTGGAGGGGGAGTTTGGAGAAGGCTTTACTCACCTGGAGAGGAAATGGTTTCCGCTGTTGTGCTGCCTGGATTAACTCATGGCGAGCCCATGTCCGACTGTGTGCAGACAATGGAAACAGTGGCTTTGCATCAACTCCTACCAAATACATGTCAAATGGTCTTCCAGCAATGGCAAAGGGAAGCTCAGGATAGTTAAGAATGTAACCTCAGCTGTTCTTTTTCCCCTAGAAGGAGGAACCTGTCTTTCAGAGAGATATTTCTTGCGATTTCATCTGCAGTTCGATTGTGTGCATTGATTTAGGCTTCACTCTACTTATCTGCACAGCGATCTTAAAGAAAAAAATAAAACAAAAAGCAAGCACCAGTGGTGCTAAGCCTTGAGGCTTAAGACCTGTCATTAAAGGCAGTCCTCAGGAGAAGTTCATGTTGTAACGGTGGCTGGTGATGAAGTTGCCCTGGAAGATTCAGTGGTGGTAGTCGTAGCTCACCCTCAGCAGACAAGAGGTTGTACTGCCTTGAGGACAGATGGGTGGTGTCAATATGCAGGGAGAACCAGGGCTTGCCTCAATGAAAGTAGCGTCACAGTAGTGTCCTTGTATGGTGGCATGGGCAGACCCTGTCCTTGAGTTTGTGTGAAAACAGTCAGGACATAACAATGGTTTGGAGATCTTAAACATCTGGATGCAAATTGAATCTGGAGTGTCTAAATCATTAAGCCTGGGCTGTTACTGTTTCATCTGTTAGTGACTAGCAGTAATGGATGGAAATTTCTCTTGGACCAGCTTCTGAGACAGCAAGGGGTGGCTCGGATAATGTAGACCACACCTTACCTGCAGGGAGGTAGTATCCAGTAAGCCTCGAACAACTTCTCTGGTGGTAGGAGTGTTGTTCTTTCCCAGCCACCCATCAGAACAGAAAACTTCCAAGCCTCTCTAGGCCTTACTCTTCTCTTAAATGTTAGATTTCCCTTTTGTAAAGGGCAACTGTACCACATGTAAAAGATTTTAGTTCCGAGTGTGCTCTGAATGCAGCAGAACCTGTTTTGTTCTGTTGTGCTAGCAAAAACGTGTTGACAGGGACGGGCGTCGAAGCCCCGGGCTGAATTAACTGGCCTGGAATTAGGCAGAGGATGTTTTCCAAGGGTGTTCCAGCTGGGGAAAACCACACGCTCTGGTCTCGCTTCTATGCTGCTGTGCAGTCCAGAGAGCTCCTTTGTTTTAAATTGTGTTGTTTACGGCTAGTAACAGGGGTGAAGGGGTCCTTCCTTAGTCTCTGGGCCCCTCTGTGGGGGACAGTGCCACGAGGTGGCAGTGGCCACCAAATAATGTCTAGCCAGAAGTACAAGGTCCAGGCAGTGAATTTACCCAGCTCTTTGCTCTCCGCTGTAAGGATGCGAGTGCAACCCAGCCCCTAAATGCCAGCCAAAGCACTGCTCTAGCTTACCAGCTAGAGTTGTCCTTTGACTACTTGTCCTTTGACTTTCAGGTAGACCTGAATTCCTATTTCTCCATTCCCATGTTGTTTGAGCACCTCAGTAAAGTCAGGGTGAGAGATGACTGAATTCCTGATGAACTGTGCATTGCTTTATTGTGTGCACACTTCCAGAGACTTACTGTCTCTGGAGGGTTTGCTCTTACTTAGGTTGCACCTTCCCTGCAGGATTATCTATCTATCTCGCGTGTTTTGTGTAATGGCGGTTCTGTCTCTTTTCTTAGACATTCAGTTTTTGTCTGACATTTTGCTCTTCTATGCCTGGGCTATCGGGGATGCAGTGTGAATAAAAGCTAAATCACTTGAGTGATGATGCTTCCACTGCCTTCTCACAGGCCTTTGTGTCTGAAGGGGGAGAGAAGTTTTCCCACAGTTAAGCGGGACAGACTTTTAGAGATGGTTGACTTGGAGGCTTTGTAGTAAATCAAAGGATATATCTGTTAATCTTGGTGCTGCATGCCTAAAGGAATTTGCAAGACCACAAAAAGTCCAGAAGTCCTGGTAGGCCTCTGCCATGTGCCTGAATTGCCTTGCTAATCCTGGGAAATCTGCCTTCCTGGCCTGGAGGAGCTGGCCCGCGCCCAAACCTACCTGCTGTAAAGGAAAGGCCATTTACATTGTGGTAGGCTCTGTAGGCTTGGCCAATTTAAGAACCAAACCATAGACAGATAGACATGTCTTGATCACCAGCTGATGGCTTTTTGCTGTCTTTGGCATAAACAATGTAAAGCAAGAACCATGAATGCGTGGTAGACATGTGAAATGTCTGATAAGTGAGAATAAATGTTCATGGGTGGCTCTAAGGAGAATGGCTAGGAATGACAGGATGGCTTTTGCATTCTGCAATCAAGTTACTGAATAATCTAAGGGCAGGCCAGGAGGATGGAAAGAAGACAGGAATCACCTCTATTCTGCTTTTCTGCTGATTAAATCAAGCACAACAGCACAAAACTTAGTAAAACACTGTGACATTTTAGGTAGAACATTGTACATGGGTGAGATGTGCTGCCTACTCATGATGGAAACTTTCCAACATGGGACTCCGTTGCTGTCATGTCATTGGGGCTGGTCGATAACATGTGCCATAGATTTCTGCAGGCAAAATGTTAAGACCTCTCATTTCTGGTTCTTCTCTGTAAAAAGGATTTTGCTTCACCCAGCAGGGGTGATGCAAGGATATGTTTGTTGATATTCTTGGGGTCCTCATCTATTTTTGGGAGAGCACTGTGAAAGGCTAGAATGGGAAATTCTTTCTGTCAAAGCATACCCATAATTAAACTGGTCTGTTTATTCCTGAGTTCAGGCAGGCTTATTATTGTTTTTTCTAACCTTGATCTAACAAATTGTGCAATGTGGTCTGCCACACATCTGCTGCTCCATGCATGCTGGGGAGGGTGGACACCTGGTGTCAGTAGAGGGAGAGTAGTGGAGTGGAAAAAGTGGCCTCACTGGTAATTTCCTTTGAAGATAAAGCCCTTGCATGGCTATTTGTGAAATGTTTCTTTTGAAGCAGCAGCACAGGTAGCTCCTTCAAGCAGGAGACATTATAAAAGCAAATAACTGCAAGCTGGCCAAGTACTTAACGAGGATCTGTGAGTTGTGACAGGTGAACTCATCTGGCAGCAACACTGGCTGCATTGCTATGTCACACGCTGGTGGTTGGTTTGTACCGTATACCTGGTGCATGTGTTGCTCCTCCTTGGTGTAAGACACAGGCTGTTTCCATCACATTGTCTTGTGGGTCAGATAGGAAAATTACACACATAGTCACGTGCAAGGACCACAACTGTTTCTGCTTTCCTGAAGTTGAGGGGAGAAAGGGGAATGTCCCCTTGTGGACCAAGTTTGGTAGGAAGGGGAAGCAACCTGCTGGAGAGGAGTGGATGCCTGAGCATTGCATCTGCCAGCGTGGACACTTGAGCCTTTCCAATACATAAATCACAGAAAATGTGTGTGCTTTTCTCATTGTGTCGAAGCCAGAAACCCTGACCCAGCTGGAGGAAAATAACAATCTGAACAGAGATCTCATCAAGCAAGATGTTCCAGCTCTTTAGAAAACAACCTACTGTATGCTTGAAAGGCGCCTGCGATGCATAAAAAGAAACGGCTCGTTCTTGCGCTGGAAAAATCTAAAGTAAAATAGGCAGATATGACCTCATCTCTTCACGACGGAAAATTACTGCCACTTACCTTGGTGTTTTTGCCATCTTAAAGTGGTTACTGGGGTGTCTGTGATTTGGGAGCAAGTGTAAATGTGGCTCAGTTGCTTATCAAGTTGGAGCAGTCTCTTGGTTGGAAGTATGTATAATGAATGGAAAAGAATTGAAGAGGCAATATTGTCTGACTTTTTAACTGGCCTCTTCCAGGTGTCTGGAAGGCTTGGGAGGGAAGAAGTCCAAGTGAACTGTGTTGCCTGACCTTGCACTGAAGGCAACTATGGTCTTCCTAGTCACAGTACAGACTGGTGTCCCACCATTTCATTTGGGAAGCGTGATCCCAGTGATAGACACTGCCACAGTGTTTAGAAAAATGAGCCAGTTCCATGACACAGGCACAGTGTGTGATGTGGGATCCATGACACATCACGGTGTGTGATTTGGGGATGATCTAAGTGGGGGAGCGATAGATGGCACAGATGGCTGTATCAATCTGTTCTCTCCTCATGCCAGTTCAGAGTACTGGGCTTTTGCTGTGATGGAAGAGCTGGGGGGAACCCTGTCAGGCAGATTTGGAGGTGAGGTCCGCTCACAGGCTGTGTGCTTCTGGGAGGGAAGATCACCTCTCTGTGGTGGGCTGCCATACTGGACTTCTTTTGACTAGAATATGGGCTTTGGGAGATGATGCTTTTATGAGCAAAAGATAGTTAGGCCCAGCATCTCTGGTACTGCAGCCATTTCCAGAGAGTGCACCTAAAGAGAGAGAAGTTCCTAAGAGAAGGAGAGAGTGGTGGCAGTGGCTGGAGGGATCTGCAGTTTGTGTGACTAATTGTCGTGTGTTTCACTCATGAGTGGTTGAATATACTTTTTCTTCAGCAAATTCTATAGTTCTGAAAAAAATAAACAGGGTCTGTTTCTGAATATAAGAGCTCAGGAACTCTGAGCCTGGTGTGATCTGGAGGTCCCCAGGTTCCCGCAGACCCTGCCAGGGGAGAGAGAGCCAAGCCCTGGCTAGAGAAGGAGCTTCTTGGCTGCAGGCTCTTGTGTCACAGCAGGACATATGTAAACCAAAGGCCCTTAGCCTTGAGGCAGGTTATGTGGGATGGGACCACTGCAATATGTCTATTTGGCACGCTTGGATATACAAGGATAGTTGAAACAGATTAACGTGTATCACCCAGCAGTGATATACTTCCCAGTGGGGAAGTCTGCCACTTCCCCAGGGAAGCTATTCCAAAGGTTTAATTATTCTCAGTGCTGGGAAACAAGCTTTTATTACAAAGCTGAACTTGTTTGACTTCAGTTTCTGCCCATTGGGTCCTATTTTGATGAGCCTTACTCTTGGCTAGCTCTTCCAAATGCAAGTACCTGTGAATATCAATTGAGTTGTCCCTTTGTTTTATTCAGACACATTAAATTCCTTATGTCTGTCTCTGCAGGAATTGTTCTCCAGGCCCTGTTTTTTTTTTTCATCTCTCATTTAAACTCATTTATGTGTCTTCCCATTCTCGGAAAGTTTTCTTTTTGGTCTGGATGCAGTTCTGTGCACTTCTCAGGCCTACCTACAGAGTTAAGGTCACTCTTATGCCGCCTGGCTCTTCAGTCATGCACGAATGGCATCAGCACAGCAGAGATCATTACTTTCTTCTCTGAATAATTATTCTCTGTCTTGTAAACACAGTGTTGCAATTTTGGTTCCCAAATCTACAGCCTTGCATTGTATTCTGCAGCAGTAATCCAACAAAGCCCGTGTTCACCTCTGCAGACAGTGCAGCAGGTCTGGTTGGAGGTATTGGCACAGCCTGCCAGGTTGCTATTTTCTACCAGGTCCATTGTTTGTGTGTTACTAGCACTCATGGAAATGGGAAAGTTCTCTCTATCATCTCCATTTCTCAGTTATTTGCTTTGCAACTTAATTGATGTTTGTCAACATTAGAAAATTTCTTTAGGCTTGTCTACATTTCAGCAGAGTGGGGAACCAGGAACTGCTCTCACTCCTTCTGTTGGGATTTTGCTGTCTATCAAGGGAAAGGTGAGGAAGGGAATGTGGAGAAGAAGCTGCGTCTGATGCCCACCATGAAGGCCTTAGGGCACTACTGAGATGGGTTGGTTTAGGTGTATGAGCTTTTGTAGGCAGTTGCAGAGTGGAGCTACTGAATGTGATTCAAAGCAACCATCTGCGTAGGCAGGCTGTGCTGCTGTCCACAAGGGCCATCTCTGTTTATAATGAATATTTTCCTTCGCATGAGCTCTGTCTTGTTTGGCCACTTACCACAAGAATTGGTTAACCCCTTGAAAACTCTCAGAAAGTGGGTAATGTTGCAGGGAGTTGATGTTTAATTAAAGATTAAATTATTATGTCTGCCCCCCTGTGCAGTGTAACATACATGAGCAAAATCTGGGAGGACAAGAAAACAGCCAGTTATCACCTGTGAGACCCGGTTTGCACATCAGAATAGTAAATGTCTGACCATAATGAAACAGTGCTGGAATGAATAACAGGTCTTGTTCTTCCCACCTGTTCTATGTCTCTATCGTCTGCAGTGTCTGAGTCTCACAAAAGCTGCTGGGATTTCAATGCAGTGCTTGGGCATATGCTTAGTTTCTAAGTTCTCAGATTTAGGAGGGTCTGAAATGTGCGTTAAATACTTTGGTGAATGGCGATCTTTTCTCAGAAAAAAAAGAAAAGTACAGAAATCTGAACCAGAAGGCAGGATATCTTTTCTTTTTTGTTAAAGAGTTTACGTTTTTCTGTTTAAAGGCAAATATTTCTCCTTGACACCCTCCTTGAGGAAAAATAAGGTGATTGCTCATCGTGGCTATGCTGCTTTCCTCATTTGAGTCTGCTGCTATAAAGGCAGTCAGATTAAAAAAAAAAAAATTAAAAAATGGCAGACGGTTGGGCGGAGTTGGGATGTTAAACGTTGCAGAGAGCATGGAAACCCTGTGTCAGCCCAGAGCTTATAAAGGGAAAACTATCACTTGGCAAAGACAGCTTAATAGGCTTGTAAAATCTGGCACCATCAAAACCATGATTTGGGTTTTATCAAAGCATGGCAGGGGAGCCTTGAGAAATGACAGCTGTATTATCTGTCTTCAGATCATTCTGAGAGCAACATCAGGAGCAGGCTGGAAACAGTTCAGAAAATAATTTCATATTGAGGGTTTGCTGGGGGCAGAAATGTATAGGGAAAATTGAAATGAAAGAATTAATAACAGTATCAATAACCTTCCTACAGCAGCTATCAGGCGTGACATGAAAATGACTTGAAAGTTGTCATCTACTGTGTATTTTATTCCCATCAGGAAGGTTTGAGGGATGAGAGGAGAATCCAAACAAGGCAGTTAGAAGACTGGAGCGCATTGGGGAAAGAGGGAATGGCTGGTGTGTAGAACCTTTCAATGCAATTTTCCCTGCCAGACAAGAGCTGGGACAAATTCTGATATAGTGGAGCAAATATTGGAGCGAGCAGATTTGTGGATTGACACCAGTGATTGCAGTGTCAGCTGGTGTGCACAAGGGCAGTCTATGCAAGATGCTGATCGTTGCAGCAAAAGACACAATGCAGCTCTTCCTAGAAGTGTATCCTAGAGGCAGAAGACTAGGGTTTCTCACTCACCACCAAAACCTGTGAGTCTTTGAGTGTGATTCAAATTCACTGAAGTCATCGCCAAGGTTTCCAGTACTTTTTCTGGGCTGTGGACCAATCCTGCTTAGTCCAGTCCAGTTAATGTGGGTGTAGGGGATGGTAAAATGTCCTACTTTTTTTCTATCAGTGTGTGTTGACTCTGAGCCATTTGTACTCCTTTCTTTTTCTCCAAGATGACTTGACTCACAGCCAGGAGTTCACTGTACTTGTCTCAGGCTTTGGGACTCTGGGCCCAAACTGGAACTACCCATAACTACTAGAAAAGAGAGCCCAGCACGTAGGTTAAATCACTTAAAATGATGGCAAGGCTGAGGCAGCCAAGCTCTATTTCTGAAAGTGACTTAGTCACTTAAGAAATAAAACCTCACTGAAAATGTTCCCCTTCCTGAGGTCCAAATGCTTTTCAGACATTACCTAAGCCATCGGGCTGTGATGGGACAGACTACTGTGATTCCATTTGCCAGTTTCAGGTCATTAATGGAACTTGATTTTCAGACTTTCCCAGAGACAGCAAGTTTCTATTGCAGTTTGTGTTCAAACTTAGCCTGCAAATCATTCAGAATTGACACTGTTTTTGGACCTATATTTAGCTATATTTTTGCCACATAGCTGGCCAAACTTGTAGTGTTTCCAAGCTCAAAGGGAAGAAGTGAAGCTTGCAATCTCCATTTTCTGAATTAGCCATTGTATGTCCGAGAGTTTGAGAGTGCTAATCAGAGAAGCTAGTGAAGAAGAGAAACCACTTGCATGAATGCACGCTGAACGCTGAGGCACAAGCTCAGGTGCACAGGGCTGAGAATGCAGCCATGTTTATATACAGAGGAGAAAAATGGTACGAGATGAGCAAGCTGGTCAGATCTGGAAGCTCTTTTGCTCTCAGTCTCACTGAAATTAATCAGTTACTCCTTTGTAAACCTTTGAAAGTTTTATGCTTTTGGATGGAGCACAGGCACTGAGCTGAAAAGCAGGTACTGTCTCTGCTGCAGGAGACAGGCTGGGGTCTGCCAAGCAGTTGGAAGTCACTGGGGAAGCAGGGAAGCAGTTTGACAGCTGGAGTGAGGTTGGCCGCCCGTCTGCAGCTCAGTCCCATGCTGCACTAGTGACAGGACCGTATGCTGCTCAGTCCCAAGCCATGGTCCACACCAGGAAGCCTCTGATGTGCTGGTGCTCAGAGCTGTGATGTACACAGACCATGGTCCCTGAAGTCAAAGAATATTTGTGCTGCTGGGGTCGCTCCTAGGGTGGGAACATGCTGTTCTAAAGCAGAACGGGGCTTTCTCCATGTCTATTCCTGTTCCTGTGATCTTGGTAGAGAAGCAGAAAATGCCTTTACAAGGGAAAGAAATCAGTGTATTCACTGGTCATAGTGTTCACTGGGTTTATTTGCCAAAATAACCTATGTGCACCCAAAGTAAGAAAAGACCTCCACGGCACCAAGTCTGTGATTCTAGGTCCTTTCTCCCTTTGAACATTTGCTTTTCTTCTGCAATATATAGTTGGCTGGGACTTATTCAAAGGTAGTTTCAAAAGATCAAAGACAGATTTAGTCTTTATGTCATTCATGCCCCTACCATTCAGTTTATGCAGATATTAACGAGATGCGTTTTATATAGCCTGACATTCATGTCTTCTGTTTACTCTAACGAGATTGTTCTGCGGTCCCTCTTGTTCTAATAAGTAACAGAGTCTCCAAGATCGTGTTCTGCAAAGATATTTTTCCACTTTAGGATTAGCAGGAGCAAAACTAGGAATGATAATTTTAACAGGCATAAAACATCAGAATCTTGTGTCTGATGCCTTCAAAGCAGAGCATTCTCCTCTGCTTCGCCTACTCTGTATTATCACAGGTTTCAGGCTAACACACATTTCTTACCCTTTTATCTCTCTAATTGTTTTCACAAGTTCATTAATGATTTTGCAAAAGCTGTAGTGAAACTAAATGACATGCTCATAAACCTTTAAAGGAGAATGTACCAGGCCGGTGATGGGGAAAAGTCTCATTAGTCTTTTCAAATCGCTCCCAGCAGGTTTTTCTGCAGATTCAAACTTGTTAGGCACATAAATATGCTTCTCTAATTCAATTGGCTGTGCTGATTATGTGACAGCTAAAGTTTGTTCTGCTTTTACATAGCCACTAAAATCACCTTTCTAAAGCAGATGTTCTGAGAGCCAGAATTGGGCTGAATCCTGAGGTGTTTTTTTTTTTTTCCCTGTCTGGAATTTCTTGGGCTACTGATGTCACCTATGCTTTGTTTCCAAGAAAATCCTGTGGTAGCTCTTTGGAAAATCACTGGGTTTCTCTCTGAGCTGTGAATATTGAGGTGATGATGGTATAGCATCAGGCTTAAGATGCTGTGGGAGTTTTGCTGGGACAAGGACTAGATTCTGTAGGATTAATCACAAAGTGATAAGCAAGCTCTTTTGTGGTCTCTGAAGACAATCTGTTCTGACACATGTGCGGGGCAGAGAGAAGAGCTGGGTACAAATGAAGGCAGCTGCAGCATCTGCAGGAAAATGTGCAGCATGTCCCATGGGAGACGGTCCAAACCTCAGCGAGGCGTGCCAGCATCATGCCTGGCCCCAGCGAGGAGGTTAGAGAAATCGTTCTTTCTCCGTGGTGGTGTTCAGCAGTGCTTTGGGCATGAAGCAGTGGTGGGAGGGAGAGCCTGATACAACTGTGTTTCAGCACAGCAGGACATGGGGGCAAGTGCAGAGGACTGGCCTCAGCGCTGAAGCAGCCGTGGCAGGAGGAGGAGGGCTGGAGGCTGAGTGGGGCGGGTGTCCAGGTGCGGAGGAGCCGAAGGGTACCGAGACCAGAAGGCTCACTGCTTCTGCAAAGTGCAGGGGACATCCTGAACAGCTAGAGCAGCACATTTTCACCCTCCATCTCAAAGATGGTTTTTCTATGCTGAGATAAAGAAAGAAAAGGATTTTCCAAGTCTTGAGAGTGCTTTCCTTTGAGCTTATCTAGATGAGGATATTTCTACCACACAAACCTTAATTGAAGTGTTTGATTTCACTTTTGTATGTGGAGTTAATTTATATGACAATTAAAATACATTTTATTTATACAATAGGAACTTAGAACTGGAGTAGGTGATTAAAACTACTGAACAGCCTCCTCTGAAATTCTAAATTTGCTAAAAGCATAATGATCCTTTGACGTGATATTCTAGTTGAGCATTTTTGAAAGTAAGTTAAATATAAGGATGCATTTTAGATAAATACTTTACTATGCAAGCTCTAACTATGCAAGCTCTAATTTGTGCCTGACACTAGAGATGCTGAAAGAGTTTTAACTGGACTAGGCAGGGGATACTAATATATGTCTTGGGATTTACTGCTCAAAGTTGCCTGAATGAAGTTGAACTGTCCAGTACTGTTACTTCAAAGGGGTGAAAAAATCCCTTCTGGCTGTGTTCATTGTGTGTTATGTTGTCACCTCTCCATGTAAAGCTACTCAGCACCAAACAAACTGGCATTCTCACATTAGAAAGTGAGTAGTTCTTGGTAACACAGAGGAAAACAAACCTCTCTCCCCACGGAAGCAAAATAAGCACATCCAAACTCAAAGCTAGAAACCAAACTGCATTGAGCTGGGTTTGCATCAGCCCCAGTGACCGACAATGCGCTCTGTGGAGTGCTCAGCATATAGCAGAGACCTGAGACATACCTTTTATGTAGCAGTGAGCACAACTGCTATGTACTTGTCTTGTACAGGCCTCTCTTGGAAAGGGGATTCAGCTGTAACTCCATTTTTAAGGCCTTGCTTTGTCTAAGACTTTGCTGAAGTTGTAAATGGCTATTTTTGGTTGTTATAACTGACAGCTGTTGTAACCTGCACTTTTGCACAGCGCTGCGTGGATCACAGGAAAGTGCAACCGTCAGCCCTGGCTAGCCCAGAAAACAAGATGCGCATCTGCTGGCATTTAACCTTGGCTCTACTGCAAAGAGCAAAGCCGTTCTCGGGGTTAATTGCTCAGCTGAAATGTCTTGGGCAGGATGTTGCACATGTAGGACTCTCCTGACTACGGCAAGAGCTTGCTGAACACGGCCGGGGGCTGTAGATGGCCTGCACACCTAACTGCAGTCTTTGCATCTTCTGCAGGGTGGCGGAGACAGAAATCTGTGCAGGCTGTGCTCTGAACAGAGCTGGGCATCCTCCTCCTCCTCAGGCCCCATCTCTGCCGCTTTCACCACCCGTGCTGCACCCCGCTGCTGCCCCGAGAGGGACAGATAGCTGTGGCTGTGCTCAGGCGAGCACATCCCCATGTCAGTTTTACTAGCTGGGTGGTCTCCGATTGCTTTACAGTTTCTCTGGGATCAGAGACTGAAAGCTCAATATTTTGCAGAATGTGAGGTCACAGGGAAGTGCTGGATTCTGTAAGTGTCCCAAACTGGATTTTGTTGGGGACCATCTGAAACCGCAGAAACAAGATTCTAAGTTACCATTTTAAAATATGTTTGGCAAATCTGCTTGACAAAGCATTCAGGATAAAATCCTCAAATTTTGTTGTTGTTGCTGTTTGTTTGTTTGTGAAAATCTTGACCTCTTGACCTGACTTCTTGGGATTAACTGGGGAAGGGCAAATCCATTTTTCCCTTCTTTCTTCTCCCCCTGCCCAGGACAAAAAAAAAAAAAAATGTTTTCCACACAAATCTTTTGAGCCCTCATTATCTGAAAGTCACAAATTTCCAGTCTTTCATCACTTTGGCTATTTTAGTCACTTTTTTGGTGTGTTTCTTTGATTTATTGTTCTCAGTTTCTATAATAGAGCAAATTTCTCCTTTCTACAATGTAGTTGTGCTGCTGCATTACTGTGTGCAAAGCGTTTGCATAGGAGGTACAGTTCAGTGGCAAGTCCTTCTGTTACACATGAGAAAATAATTTGCAATTAATTAAGTTATTGGATGAATTCCTCTTTTGTTCTGTCTGAAAAATGGCCTGTGAGCAGATTGCTAAATTCTCAAACAATTCATTACAACAAATTGTTTGTGAGTTTATTCCCTAAATAATTCCTGGTCTGACCAGAACAAACAGTTCACAATCTGTATGTGGAATTCATAATTTCTTAGTTTCTTGAGTGGCTAATATATCGAGAGAGATTCCCCACTCAATGTGAACAGCAGGTAGCACAAGACATGACTCAAAACTCTCTTTTGATCTGTGCTTTAATACTGAGATGTTGGGCTGTGGCCTGAGCTTTCGTCGTCTTGATAGACTGAGCACAAAGAATAGAGAGTGGGTGGGTTAAACCTTGCTTTTAGGTGGGTATTTGCAAAGGTGGTGTGTGCGTGTCTGTGTGTAAGAAGAAGCCGTGTGCTGGCATTTTAGGAGGGTGGGATTAGCCTGTGTAAATAGATAATTTTAAAACTTCCAGATATGCTGAGTGGGAGGAAAAAAATATGGACAACTCTTTGGTGGAGGAGGGAGAGGGGAGCAAATGAAACCTGCTGTGTGGCTGGAATCTGAGGTATAAGGCAGCCCAAAGACGAGGAGCTGGACACAAGGATGGGAAACCAGGACACACTGGCCACATCGCTTGTGTCTAGTAGTGCTGGCAGAGGTTGTGTGGTGGAGCGCTTGATTGCCGAATCATCACCCAACCTGTCCAGCTAGTAAGTATTACAGGAGCTGAAAAAATGAATGAGAGCATAACAGAAAATGTCACCGACTGTGCCAGCAACTGAAAAGGGCTGGACTCAGCGATGTGACACTGTCAGCCCTTTCCATCAGTGCTGCAGCTGCAACTCCTCCGTGCTCCTTGCCGGCAGCTGTCAGATAGTTCGATGTGCATTCATCTGCTCTTGGTATTTGGAAACAGCACAGGGTGCAGAAAGAGAGAAGTAAATTTTTGCTTTGTTGTTGTTCTGTTGCTTTCTGCGTTGGGGTGTTTTTCTTGCCTGACTTAGTATAAAAACTGGCTGGAGCATTTTCTCTGCTGTTCTCTAAATCCCGTTTTTACACCGTTCTTTCTCTCGTTACAAGGAATTGCATGTGGCCCTGCTAAAGTCTGCCTGTGCTGGCTCACAATTGGCTGTTAACACAGAAGTGAGCACCAGCTAATGAAGACGGAAGTGTTGGCTTTCAGACTATTACTGATTTGCTAGTCTCTGGTATCGATATCTTTGCCCCCCCGTTAAAACCAGCTAGGTAGCATATGCCGCAATGTTCACTTTGTCAAAATGTTGGCTGTCCTTCTAGATTAGTGCAGCTCCCAGATCAACTACACTGGCATCAACAATTAGTTTACCCGCCTCTGTTAATTAAAATAAGCTAAGAGTTTCGCATGTTATCGTGGCTTTTAAAAGCATACACGTATACTTGTGTCTATCAGCCTGTTCCCATGGCTGATCTTTCTTGACTGTTTCATTTTGTGTCTGTGTAATGGTTGCTAAATCTGGAGTGAAACAGGAACAACAATTAGTGAAACCCAGAAGATTTCTTGCTTCTTAGCTGTCTTTGGCTCAGTGGCAGCTTATATCTCTACTATCTCTCTTGTGAAGCGCTAAAATTAAAGATGCATCCCTTGCCGCTTGGGTGGTGGAGTGAAAACTATTGAAGCAGGAGTCAGTAGATGGCACTGTTAGACCCTGCTGGGGAGGTTACCGGGCAGGTGAACAGTGCAGGTACAAATCTGAAAGGTGTTTTGGTGTTTGGACTTGGCTTCTCTCCTGGGTGCATTTGTTGTAAGTGGCAGGTGGACCTTTTGTCCACTTAATCTCTCCCGCCAGGGTCTGGTGATGAGGCTGGGGGAAGTGCTTTGGCAGGGGTTTCTGCTGGAAGGCTCCATCCTCTAAAGGTGTTTTACTATCTCTGCTCAGGGACCAGGTCAGACAGGGCAGTTGGTGTTAGCTCCACAGACATCTTCCTCCATGCAAGATAACCGATGAAAGTGCCCAGCTGGGCTTTGTGAGGATAGGGGCAACGTTTCAGTTTTGATTTCTGTGAAGGTCACTGGGGTATTTCTAAGGGGCAGGGAGAGCCGTGGCCGCTGGGGGAACCAACACAGAGGCAGCATGATGTGGACATCAGCGCCGTGCTGTTCTGGGCCAGCCTGGCTCGTTCTGTGTGGCAGTAACTCTAATACTTCAAAATTGCAATATGGCCTTACAGACAATAGCCAGCTCTGCACTGCTGATGAGATAGCCTCATTTCCTAAGGGACGATTCCTAGAAAACTAACTAGCATTGCTGTAAAATGAGGATTTGTGGTTTAACAGTTATCATGGGAGCAGCTCCAGGAATCCCTCTGCTGCGCAGTCGCCATCCTGCACAGACTTGTGTTCTCCTGCAATGCCTTTCTTCCAGCTTCTGGAGCAGACACCGAGCTTGACATCATGTTCATCTGTCCATGCACCATAATATTGTCAGCGTCGTTCAGTACTTTGGGGATTTTGGACTGCTGACTTTCAATGACATTTGGAGCAATCTCCATGGCCAATGTGAGATACTCCTCTGTGCTAAAGAATATAAAAGAGACTGTTGCATTTAATATATTGCAGTACCTGAGACACAGCAGCAGTTTGGGTGATTTATTGGTAAGACAACAATGCACCATAGCATGTTCTGTAAATATAAGCACAAAAAAATCATGCTACATCCCTCTGTAAATTTCCTTTACTGCTAAAGTGTTTAAATTAATAAATGCAGCAATAATGGATTAATTCAAACAATAGGTTCTATCACAAGCTACTTGGTCATTAAGATGGGAGCACACTTGGTTTCTCTGACAGGGATATAGGACTTCAGATGATGGTGACGTGGGAAAAAAACAACATGTCACTTAAGGTATGGCCTGATGCCCTTGAGTCTGCAGGAGGTGGCTAGTCCTGGGCAGACTGGGGAAAGGGGCTGCCTCAATTTCTGTGCTGTAGACTATGCTCTCTGAACCACTTCTGTATCTTACAAGAAAGAGTAACCTGCATCTATCCCTGGCTACCACCCCCGACCTCCCTTTTTAATGTGTTTCAGGCACCGGACAGGTGTTTCCTACATTGTAGTGTCTGAATCCCTCTCATATTGGATTCTTATTCACTTTTGCTCTCTTTATATCTGGAGGGTGGGAACAGGGAGAATTGCTCTCAATTTCTTTGGGCAGATTCCCCAAAAGAAAGAAACAAGTAAGTAAATACATACATTTTTAAAAACAGCATTAATTTTTACTTGCGTTGAGGCTGACAGAAGAGAGAGGCTGGCTTACAGGAGGCAGTGTGGTGTGTCTGTTATCACATCTCGTACAAAGTTTGATGTAGCCAGCTGGCAAATACCAACGACTCTCCTGAGTTCATAGCTCACCCTGTTTGTGTTGACATTTCTGGCAAGGAAAGGTAAAGAGTTATCCCAACTGCAATAAGCTATGAGGTCTCGCTCTGCGTTCCTCGTAATTTGCCTGAAATTAAAGTCTCACTCAGCAGGAGCGGTTCACATGTCAGCGCTTCCCATCGTTACTACTGGCTGGGGGACCTGCAGTGGGAGGATGCTGTGGGAGATGGCACCCATAGTGTTCCAGTCCCAGCTGCAGAACTGCACACCAGTAGCCTCACAGCTTACACCTTCCTTTCCTCTCTCTAAAAACCTGACTTTGTTTTAACCTGGCTCCCCTAAAAAATGCAGCACAGGGTTGTTGTGGGGTGCTGCAGCCCCCGAATGAGCCCTCCTGTGTTGCTGGAGAGGCAGGTGTGGGGATGCTCAGGAAGCTCCTAAAGAAAAGCCCTCAAACTAGTATGTTGACCATGTGTCCTTGTACGGGGGACTTGCTGTTTTAGCAGGGAGGGCTCTGTCCTCGCGTGGCTAAGTCACCTCTCTCACTGTTCGCAGCATGCCATGTTTATGCTGTTTGCAATTAGGAGTCAGTTGGGATTGTTTTTTATTAATTGTTTGATATTAGCTGCTGAATAACATAGAGAAGCTTTACCTGAATTCCTGCCCAAGCATGTGAGATGTTGCTGATGGGCAACATCTCACACCTTGTAAAACACCTTTAACTCTAATAAAGTAGCTGATGCTGACAGTGGGTTTCCTTTGAACTATCGAGAGTCCTTTTCAGCTTCAGATGCCTTTGCACAGAGCCCTTGACTTTATCATTAACATTGAAGACTTTGGGCCTGATTCTTTTCTCCTGCCAGACTTACCCTGAGGTGACACTGGAATGATTTCCCTCTTGATTCTTATATATCAGGGTGAGACAAAAATCTGATTTCCAACATGAACCCAGAGCATATATTAAAAAACCCCCACAAACCAACAAAACCCAAACACCCCAAAACTGAGCCAAAACTGACAGGCTTTTTGCTCTACAGTGGAAATATAAGGCACATGTAATACAAAATTGGTTGGAGTTGTTTGGAAAGATTACTTTCATTGTAGTGGTCTTTTGACATAGGGTATAACGGCATGGCATTTTGTCTTAGCACGTGAAGCCTTATTAAAAATATAGAGTGGATGTCAGATATTGCACTAGTATTTTAAATAAAAGAACCAGTGATGAAGTCTGGAGAATGTTTTCTTTCATTTGAAATAGATGCCAGAAAAAAATCTGCTATTTTAGTAATCTGAGTTTTGCTGAACATATTTTTGATTAAATACTTTGTCCTTTGAATGGCTGCTGTAGTTTAGGTGGAATATGTCAAGTAGTTCTATCATTATCTGATGTTCTTTAATAAACTTAACCTAGCATCTCTTACTGAGAGGTGGCAGCAGCATATTTGACCTTTAATTCTCCTCTTCCTTTTCCCCGATGTCAAGAAAGGGAAGGGTACCTGTTCCTCCTACAGCATTGAACATGTTGTGGAGGTTGTTGGACTGTAAACTTGCTCTCACACATATGCTCTGGTTAGGCCACGATAGTACTAATTAAAAAGCCCACAATTAAAAGTCAACAAGAGGAAAATGCTTAAAAAGTGGTGATAAAACTATGACTGAGCCAGAGCTATTTTTGAACTGCTGCAGCAAAAGCACCAAGGCTCTGGGGAAGAAAGTTCCTCCTTAACTCTTTGGCCTTTTTAGCCTTCTGTACAAGCAGATGCTTGGGGATGGCAAGTTTTCCTGAAAACTAATTTATAGGACCAGCTAAATAAATGCATATAGTTTCAAAGGAACTTTCTTTGTGCCTTTGTCCATCTCCCCTACCAAAATAGTTCTTGTTGATTTTCCTCCTATTAACCAAGATTTTCAGGAGATAAGATTCAAGACAGCAGTTAATTGTCAAATTCATTAAATGTTAAGGAACAAGTTATCTGAAAAAGAAAGTCTCCAGACAACTGTTAAGGTCTGGAGAGGGTGTTTTCTCATTGCATAGGAGGTAAAATTCAATTTGAGTCAATATTTAGTGTTCAGTGGCAGGGTCCCAGGAGGTATGTGAGTTATTGATAAGTGGGTTTAGATGTCTTTGTTTAAAGTATTTTGTTGTTTATATCTCTAAGTCCCCCCAAAGCAGTGAATTGTCAGACTTGGTTTAAGTGTTAGTAGTTCTGCTGTCAAATCTAGTGAATCAGGTTGTATGACTCCTAAAACATATTTGAAAGCCTTCACACCTTCATGTGGTGCTGCTTGGAGCCTTTGTCAAAACCAACATTTTCTGATTTGGCATTGGCATTACAGATGTAAAAGAGAAGAAACATTTCTGAATGCTGACTGCATGGGAAGCTTGGTGCTGAAGTGACGGACTTGCAACCCAAATTTCTGGGAGGCAGAAAAAGTTTACGTTGAGAAAAAACAAATGCTGTTCTGATTGCAGTTGTAAGCAGCTTTGGTACAAGTCAGAACACAGACGTGAGGGCAAATAATGAGAATATGCATCTCCAGCTCCACTGATGTTTAGGACAGACACCGACTGGGTATGATCCAAAGCCTGCCGAAAGGAGGGCATGTTTTTGATGATGCTGGTTGGCTGTGGCCTGGGACTGTGATGAGTTATGGAGGTGGGAGCAGATTCTGTGTTTACCTGGTGCTCTCTCAGGTGGTGGAGCTCGGCTGGCAGGGAGCATGGTCTGAAGACTTAATCTGGGAGCACTTTTTCATTCTTGGCTCTCAACTTCTGACCCAACCAACCCGTGGCTATCCAGCCATGGTAAGGAAGTCCAGGGGACATCACAGTGATTAAGATCTCTGAAGCAACCCCTTCCTTCAAACAGTGCAAGTGGGAGACACTAGTGAGACTTTTGCTCTCTGTGGCTGGAGCTGTGTGGTCCTACTTCCTTGAGCGAGGCTCTGCGTAAGTTGTATTGCACCTGATTTTACTTGGAGTGGATCAATTCTGTGTGATGGTGCTTTGGGTTGTACATTGGCCTAAATATTTGCTGTCCCCATGCGGTCTCTTAAAAACCTAATTTCTGCCACTGCCTGCTGCTGCTGCCCTGTCCGCAGGCGAGTTGGTGTTATTAGTTGCTGTTACCATACTGATTGCTCTCCAGGGGAATGACCATCACATCAAGGTTTCTGCTGAGCGCAGGATGTTTCCTGTTCCTGCTGCTTCAACCCCAAAATCTTACTTTAAAAAAAGGGCAGATCTTGTCTTCTGTTGTCACCCCAGCTGTGCTGTCAACTTCACTTGTGAAGGCACTCTGAATAATTGATTTCTGCCTTGTGCAAAACCAAAGGCCAAGGAAAATGTCATTGACACTAGTAGATAATTTGTCTTAAAATTCTTAGTGAGGCAGTGACCTTGCATAACTGAGGGGCCAGAAGATGAGTGCCACCAATTCCGTGGTCCCTATGATCTTGTCAGCGCTTTAAAACTACTCGGGGGCAGGTACTGACTAAATCTGTGCACACACACTCCTGCGCTGGACTACACCAGTGCAAGAGTTAATGAGGGACAGATCCACGTGTAAGGAAGTCAGTGATGGACCATGCAGTGCGTTGAGCTTAACCACTGCTGGACAAATGCTTTGTGAAGACTTCTTTCTCTCTGGCTTGATAAACAAACAAAAATACTTTCTCATCCTTAAGAGCTGATAATTTGCCTTCACAGAGAGGAGAGGAAATTAAAAAATTAAAGGAACCCCAAAAAGATTTGACTCTCTTGCCAGCATCCTATGTTTCCTTAGGCTTTGCTCCAGTGCTTGCATTGTCTGTACTGTGTTTTCCCCTTGACGTTAGCTACTTTTGTATTCTTGCCTCTTTAAAAATGTGACCTTTGGCTTTTGAGCTTTCATAATGACTATTAATCTGTTCAATAAGGACAAATAATAGAAAGGGAAAAAAATATAATCTGGTCTGTCTGACTTCAGTCTTTGACCCCAGTATTTTCTCTTTTAGAAATCTGTCTCCCCCCACCCTTGGGAATGCTAACCCCTGCCTGCAGGACGGCTGCTGGGAGCACATGGCTTCTCCTGTGTGCCTCCATTGCAGCCTTGTGTAGAGGAAAACAGGCTTCCTCTTGTTTCTAATTAGGTTTTGGTGTCCTGCCCTTCCCACTGCCTTTTTGACCTGCTATTTGTATTCAGTAGCCACAGTTATCCTCCGGCTCAACCTCCAGTGCCCAAGAGGCCTCTCGGTGTCTTGCGTTCCCTGGAGCTGTGCCTGGGGTATAGTTTTATTATTCAAAACCTCAGACTCAGTCAATTCAAGATGATAGTCCCGTGATCAAAGCTGGCTCTAAAACACCTTGTACTTTCTTCCATGTCTTGCAATTTCAGAGCAAACATACTTTTAAACTTCAAATATTTGAATGACGGAAAGTTGGTTTTTCAACCCTTTTCAAGTAGTTTCACTCTGTCACTGTACTTGTCCTGAGCGGGATCCAGACCATTCTTTGTCTACCGTCTGTCCCCCTTCACAAACTCCTCGTATTATAATACAGTACAAAGTGAACAAATATTGAAGATAAAACTGGAGACCAGAAGAAAATTCCTTTCCTCTCGTCTTAGCCATGAAAGCATCTTTCCAGCACCTAATGCTTGAGTAAGTCTCCTCTAATGCCTGAAAGCTCTGCTCACCTCCGCCTTGCTGGCTGACTGAACTCACGTTGCCTCTGTCTCCTTCCAGGATGACAGCCAGGAAATTATTACAGTGCAATTTAAAGACCATAAAATACAGGATGAGCAGATGGCAGGTCACGTCTCCTTCCCATGAATAGCCTGTGTCACTGTGGCACTGCTTCAGCGCATGCTGAGCAGCACTCGCAAAGTCCAAACAAGAACCATCACCAGTGGAGATGATGTCTGTCAAGGCAACATCCCAGCAGCACAGACCTTACGACTGTGACAAAGAATTTGGGCATTGGCAAGAAGCTTTAGTGACAATGAGCTTTAAACACCTGCTGCTAAGATAATCACAATAATCTGTCTGCCAGCTTTTTCCTAATGTGCATTTTCTAATTCATTGTGGGAGGCAAAATCCTTTGACTGGTGGAATGAAGACGTGGCACTGTGACTATAATTTACATTGTTAAACAACTGGAAGGAGCAGCTATCAAAAGCCGGAAATCCTATCCAACACAGAATAGCTGCCTTCACAGATTAATTTAAAAAAAAAAGTGATGCAAAATTAGTGTTTTCATAGAAAGGAACTCCTGATGCAAGGCATCCTCCGTGCCTCGGTTCTGTGAAAGGGATTAAAAAAGTGAATGTCCCAGTTGCAGGATTTGCTGGGATTTTGTTCCCATTCTGATCTTTTTGAATCTACCCTCGGAGTAGGGGATGTTGCCCTCTACCTCTCACTGCTCTGTGGACTACTGTGCTTTGAGGGGACGGGATGCTGGAATAGCCATTATGGTCATTCCTGTCGTCCCAAAGAGGATGTTTTTGAGCAAATTAATTTCTCTTCTATCTATTGGGAAACCCAAACAGAGCTCTGTCATGTATTTGCCCTTGGTGCAGTAGTCAAGATGATCCCCCTTTCAGCATTAATTACAAAACACCTCTGCTCCTATGAGCAGCACTTTGCCGAAGAAGTCTGTATGTTACCTATTAATTAGCAACGCAGTCGGGTATATTTGATGCACAGGGACACACCGTGGTGTAAAAATTGTCATCATTCCTTTACTAATAGTGGTACTAGAACAAAAGAAGGATCTGGGATTAAGCAATTTCTTGGTAGAATGGAGTCAGTAGTTTGATAGGAAAGCATCTTCTCGAAAAAATGAGGAAAACACTACATCTAAATGAACCACTGAGCTCTAACAGCAGGGCCAGCAGGTAAGTAATGCGTACTGAGAGAAGCACAGCTATTCAGAAATCATTCCTTACACAATTTATTTTCAATTAATGAAGGCGATTGTTTCTCTTCCTTTCACTCCCAAAGCCTCCTTTCTCCCCTGCCGCCTGTGGTGAGTGAGGGTGGCAGGGACCAAGGAGCAAATATTCAGTGGCTTGTCAATCTGCTGCCCAGCAAAGAGCGGCAGCGCAAGACCATGGTCCTGCCAGTGGTGCCTGGCTTGCATGAGACCTTCTCAGGCACATTTGCACGGCTCATGGAAAACACCTTTTCTTTGTTCCCCTCTAGGTGAAATCTGCTGTAATGTCACCTGGTTCCCATGTGAATATGTCTGTGCCCTGCAGAGGCTGTATTTGGCACCCTTCTTGGTAAACTCCTCTGAGAGGCAGACGTTTGTGGAGCTGGGACTTGCAACTCCCTGCTCACCTCTGGAAACAGCCCTTTCAAGGACGTTTTCAAGGCATGTTTGCAGAGGGTTGCACTGCTGCTTGCTGTTCATGCTGGGGAATAAATTGGATTTGACTATCTGCAGCTGCTTTTGGCACCTTTCACTAGTACAGAAATTCCCATTGTGATCTGTGAAAAAATAACCACCAAAAATTCTTCATTTTCTAGGAAATATTCCTGGGCAAAATGTCACCTTTCATATAGGCCGGCTGAACTTAGCCAATTGTACCGTTTATTCAACAGGGAGCATTATAGTTTGCACTTTGCATTTCTAAGAATTGAATTTGCTAAATGGAGCACTTCCCACCGACAGAGCCGGAGTTGTGTTATGCTTTATGCTTTTTTTTTTTTTTTTGCAGCTGGAAGCCATTTTTACTTGTATCATGGAGCTTCTCAGCCCTGTTGAATCTGGCTTAGTGTTTCTCAAGGGACGGAGGAAGGATTGCTAATAGCTTTCCAACCCACTTTAGTCTCTCTTTTCATAATGCAAACTCTCAGCAAAACAGGCTCGAGCAAGGTCTTTGTCCTGGATGACTTTTTGCTAAATAAGTTAGCAATGCTCTAGTTAGCAAAATCTCTGATCCCCTGTGGATGTGTTCAAACTTACTGGTACACTACATTGGGGCTGGGACAAAGATAACATGAGAAGTGCTAAGAGAGGAGTTGTGTCACGTTTAAACCTTAATGCGGCCAATACCCAACATGCATACTCAGACCTTCCAGGGAGATAAAGAAATATTTTGACCTGAATCAGAAAAAACTGTCATTTTACTCACAGAGAATCTGAAACTGAACAGACAGAATAAGGTGTCCTGTTTCAGAGAATGAGTTCACTTTGCCTTTCAGGAAGAACATTTGTTTCTTCTATGTGAAATTTATTAATAAGTGTGTTTTGCAGAGCAATTTCACTTCCTAAAAATATGTCTCCTACGTTTTGTTAGAATTTTTTTTTTAAGACTTTTGTGGAAGTTTTATGCTGTAGGGTCATGCAAAAGGGAGCAGGTACGTGTAAAAACTTATTGCAAATTCATCCAGACTAGATTCCTCTCTCCTCTCCTCTCCCCTCCTCTCCTCTCCCCTCCTCTCCTCTCCTCTCCTCTTTTCACAAAAAAAGAAAAGCTTTTTCTTATTCCCATCATACAGTGAAATGAATCTTTAGATGACAGATACTGGACTCTGACAGGCATCTCATCTTGTACTGAGGCTAGTGACAGTCTGAAAGAAATTGCTCATCTGAGTCAACAGCCAGCTTCTCCAATTGTGTTTGTCTTCAGCACTAATTTCATTTCTTTGCTCAGTTTTCCTGGAATCTGAGCACACACACTGACCTGATAAATAACTGAAGCCGGCAATAAAGATAAAGGAAAGGTCTACACTCCAGAGGTCAAGCTAGCCTCCAAATCGTATTTGCCCTAATGGAGAACAAATTCAACACTACCAAAAGTCAAATGAATGTTTAGTCACCTGAGAAAATACCATTATAAGCTGAAATGAGCTCTCATTATTTTTTCCATTTTATTTCTTTAATTTCTCCTTGGCTTCTGCTACAAAACTAAAAATAGGGGCATTAGTCACAGGGTACTTCAGAGGCACCCTCAAGGCAGAAGCAAGGTTCTAAGGTAAATCAGAGCTGGTGGCTCTTAAAATGGATGAAATTGCTTGCATTAGGCCTTCAGGATGCATATTTTCATTTACTTGATTTATTCTTATTGTTTAAGCTGTGATGTGAAGTGGCACAGACGCGACGGAGCCAGGCTGATGAGGGACTTTATACTGAGCTGTCAGGGCAGAAAATCCCATTGCGAAGGGACCCTTTCCTCAGGGCTGTTTGTGAGAATGGAGCAGCAGAAAGCTAAGTGAATGATTTAAAAGGAAAAAAAGAAAAAGACACATGGGGAAATAGGCAGGTAAATTATCTGACATGCTGCTAGGCACCAAGGCATTGGACAGCCTGGTGCAAATGGCTGCAGAACTGGACAGAGGACAGAATCAGACCTTTTTCTGGAGGTGAGGTGGTGATTCCTTTCTGGATGTGAGGAGGAGCTGGTCCTTTCCTTCTCCCAGCCTCGGAGGTGCTGGTGACTTGTATCCTGATTATATCCATAAGCTCTCCTCTGCCTTCTACATGCTTTGAGCATGTGAATGCAAAGGCTGGTTATTGTCTGATCCAATATTTCTGACAATATTTTTGGAGCACAAAAGGTGGTTAGTAAATATTTTTTTTTTCTGTCATTGCTGATGTCATCAGGTCCCATTCCTGTGTCATTGTATCACCCGCATCCTAGAAAGAACATCCTGGCTAAAGCATCTTGGCAATGACAAATTGTTTTATTGATAGATGTGCTGCCTTCTGGAGAAATAATTGAACTAGCAGGGCCAAATACTGCTTTAAAAGCAAGTCCAGGACTTCCTCTTGCAATTGCATCTTGGAAATTCCATACACTGCATTTATTTTGCAAAGCATTGAGAGAGAGAAAGGAGTTACTGTGGCGGTAGGTATTAGCACGGATTGGGGAAGAGTGGAGAACCTTTTATGTATCCCACTGCGTCCCTGTAAAATCTCAGCACTGTCTTACCTCACTTGATGTATATATTTTGTTACTATGGGCATATGAGTCCTAATTGGTTATGGGAACTTTTCTACTTAGGTTAAGTGCAGTTATAGAGTTCATTAAGTTTAAGTGCAGTTATGGAGTTCATATTTATTATAGAAATCTCTTTGTAATGAAACTTCATCTGATTTGTGTTCATGATGGCAAAAGTAATTCCGAATGGTTGACTTGCATGTTAACATAGGACATGGAAAAGGGTGGACACATCAGTAATGCCTCTGAGTTTCTGTGCTACAGAAACATATGTACATCATAACAGAGCTGTCAGCAAGTTGTAATGAAGCTGACTTACCACTTAAGCTGAATTTTTTCACCTATGTAAGACAGCGTGTGGGTTTTACAGTAAGTTACATTGAACCAGCTTACTGAAGGATGTCTTACGATATTTTATGGCTTTTGTTTATCTACTTGTGCCACCTTTGTAATAGGGATTCATTTGGTGCAAGTTCCCTGTAAATGTCAAATGCAAAATCCCCAAATAAAAGTCACCAAGCAACTCCTTAGTCCCATCAAAATATTCTCAGAAGAAAATTCTGATTTTTGTCAAAATTATTTTCTCTTCAAAAAAACCCCCCAGGCAATATCATGGTTTGTTTCAATATTAATAGGAGCTGTCAGAGGTGGTGTATCTTTAGTGACGGGTGTGTCCCTTCTCTTTCATTGACTAGGTTTCCAGCTCGTGTATGGCTCCCCTGGTACTGGGACATTTCTCTTCTCATGGAGCTGGGGGATTTCTGTGTCAGTGATGCCTCTGGGAGATGCAGCCTAGTGACGGAGGCCAGGCTGAAGAGGAGACTGAGAGCAGGAGGTATGCAGCTGTATGGATACAGTCTTGGGCAGTTTACAATCAGATATGTCAGTATTTTTTTTTAAGTGAAGTCTTCTGAATTTTTCTTTCTTTTAAGTCATATCCCTTTCTTTCGTTCCCTTTGGAATGAGAACAAATGTCAATTTGTCAGACGTCTTAATTTTTGACCAAATGTATACAGAGGTCAGCAAGAGTTTTGTTTTTTCCCCTGTTTTCCCTGTCAAGGGGTCAAAGCCAGCTCCATGAAAGTGTGTCACTTCCTAGCACAAAATAACCAATTTTAAGGACAAAAGGACAAATTCTTTTCTGGAGGAGGCAGGTTAGATGATTCACAATTATAATGACATGTTTATTCCAGGGCTAAACTTGACCAACTGTTTATAAGTGAACACAATATAACAGATGTAAACGCGGTATATATTGTTTGGCTGTAGGAGAAGGAGTGCTGCTCCTGGCATAAAAACAACAAAGTGGATGTATCTGAGAGCTAATACGATATCCTAGGCACTCCTCTATATATCAATAGACGGAATAGTACTAAAAAGGCTGCTTCTCAGATTTTAATAAGATCGTGTCCGTGAAGATTACATTTTGGCTTATAGTACAATATTTCATTTTCCTCAGTTCTTTAGCATCTTTTTTAATAATACATCTGTGTGTACATTTTGTGGTTGCAAACATATTTTAGGTTATTCAGTCAAGTGACATTAAAAAAAAACGTGCTAACAATGAATTTAAAATGCTGCTGGTAGATGGGTGCAATAGCTCATCTGGTAAACAAGCTGTTACTGAAAAAAAAGTTACTGGTGCTGTGTATGACAATTATGGCAACTGAAAATGTTAGTTCAGCTCCATGATGGGAGGACACTACTATCTCCACATCAGACAGCTGCTGATGGGGAGATAACCCCAGTCAGACTGACCATGTCTGTTCCAACAGCAAAAATAAAGTTTGTTTTCCTGTGTCTGTACTGAACATAGCCCATACCAACCCAATATCCTGTTGAACGACTGGTAATAAATCTCCAGAAATCAACCATTCAAAGGAAATACCTTGTTCTCACCCAGCACTCTCCCTTGATCTTATAATTTGCTGTACCGTTAGTGGGGCTACATTATGTACTGGGCTCTTATTCCAGCCATGCCTTATAACCAGATGTTTGGGAAGCTGGTTCAAGAGAAATTCTTAAATGCTGCTGATTTAATTTTCTTCCCAATATTTAGATCCTGCTATTCAAGTATGCATGACACCAGTGTTGTGTTTACTGAAAAATGAACAACTTTTGCAGTGGTGGGAAAATTGTCTGTCTATACCTCATCTTAGATTCGACACCTGTGTCAACGCTCCCACTTTTATAAGAGAGGTGCATTTCTCTACTAGTTGGCAGAAGTACAGGCAACCCAGCAAGTATAAACTGCAACCCTGAAAATTCCTGTTGCTGTATCTGGGGTGGCAAAGAGTGACATTAGTCTTTTGAGCTCAACGCTCAGAGCTGGCCATTGCTGCTTTAACTGAAAGCGTGCAGAATGGAGTAGAAAATGTCATTACTTTTATGTTAAGTGAGCGAAAACGTGCAAATCGGGGAATATGCTGCAGTTCTTTAAATCTCTTGAGGACAAAATAGATCTGTATAAGCTTTGCTGTAACTTACTTATTCATGAGGCCAAATTTCATTAAAAGAATAGCTCACAGAAATTATTTGTTGATTTAAACTTCTCTAAAGGATCTGAGGTCTTGTGCTGGCACATTTGCAATAAGCATTTCAGTGTAAGGGTGGCTCAGAGTAAAACTTGTTGGTGGGTACAATTCTGGATTTAATATGTTCAACACTATTAATTGTACCAGCTATTTACTTAGTATTTTACAGGCTCAAGTTGTCATTCTCACTGATTTATGCAACAGTCAAGATCTTTTATACATTCTAATGTTGAAGCAGGACAGTAAAATGAGAAGACTCATGTCACCGAGAAAGTCAGTAGCAGTGTTAAGGTTGGTCCCGTAGCCATCAGAGGCATGTAGGGGCTGCTTCCTCCATTTTACTGTTCGTGGACACTCATATGGCTGAAGTTTAATTTAGGTAATTTTTCAAGAAAAGGCCAATTCTTTCTGTGTGTCTGATGAAAGAGAATGTGTATAGGGAATGACCAAAAATTCTTTTAGGAATAATCTGAAATGTTTAATTTAGCTGAGAGAATACCCAATAGGCACTGAGACACAGAGCTAAACCGAATAGCCACCAACAGTTCTCTTTATGGCCACCTTGTGAGCAGTCTGCACTCTTGAATATATTAAGCAGCTGTGAGTAATGAACAAACTTGTAAAAATTAATATGTTTTTGGGAGGGACAGTTAATGAGCTGAAGAAGGGCTAAATTTATTGAACAAGTAATTTATTTAATGAACAGTTTGACTCAAGAGCATGGCGCCTCTGTTGCAGCTTGCAGCTGGACCTGAGGGGCCTGTATGTTTTACTTGGGCATAAACTGCCTTGTCTATATTTTAGTGCTACGGTAGATTTCTGGCCTTTGCAACAGCGTGTGAACAGTTAGATAATGACAGCAAGCAGAATGGAAACATTGGAGTTAAGTCCTGGAGGAGCATCACCATGGCCAAGATACATCAAGATTAAAAAGGGGATTGGACTTGTAATGGAACTAGCAAAAACATCCTCAGAGGTGACGTTAGCAAATTTTGGAAGGAAATTATATGTCATCCTTCAGATTGTAAAGTAAACTCTATTAGTGGCTGGGACGAGACTTTTTTGGAATGAGAAAATTATCTCCTGTGTCCCTGCTGCAGCCTCTCTCTGATGGATCTGAAGTTGTCCGGTGTCCTGCGGCAGGTCTTATGCAAGCCAGAGGCTTGATCCATTTTAGCATCTTTTAAATATTGTAGACACTTCCAGGACAGTCACGGTGTGGGCGTGTATAGTAGAGTATGATGGAGAGGCTACTTGCCTATTCCCATGGCAGGTTGTTGATAATTAGTTTTTCCCAAGGCACCTGGAACTGGTCACTAGATGCTTGACTTGGCTGGCTGATCCCATACGGTAATTGCTGTACACTTTTCAGCCTTACTATGCTTAAAGCTAGATCAGTCAGGGAGAAGAATTTAGTTTTCTGTATATTTGCTGATGCCTGCACTGGTGTTTGAAAGGAAATGGCTGACCATAACTCTCACATACAAACCAGAGAGAGCAAATCAACAAATGAGCTGTGCGATATCATGCCAAGGAAGCCCCTTCCCAGCACCTGCAGCATATGAAAGGGGATATAGCACGGCCATTTTATAGCCATGGGAATACTCGGCTCCAAGTTAGCAAACAGGATTAATGAATGATTGTTTTGTTGATGAAAAACATCTAGCATTTGTGGACTGTTGAGGGAATCAGGTGCCAAGAAGAAAACGTACTAAGCCACTGCTTTTAGCCCTGAGTGGAGATGCGGCCCTTGGAACTGGGAAAGGGTATGTTAAAGAGTAGAAAACAGATCGATAAGTGGTTCTCAGGGAGGAATGTTTGGTGCTGGTTAAATGGTCAACCCACAGGGAGTTAGAGAAGGAAAAGCTGTATGAGGAAGGATGAGAAAAGCTGTTACAGAAAAAGGGATTTAGTTGTTAAAAGCAGGGCCATAACTGATTCAAGATTTTTTCATACTTTAAAAAAAAAAAAGAAAACCTAACCCATAGTGAATAAAGCATCAATTTTCCTACATTTTAAATGAGATCTAAAAAAGAACTCAGTAATGGCATTGGTTGCCATGGTGTTTAAAGGTGCAGCTCCACAGACACTTCAAATAGCAGGAGATGCTTTTATCTGCCTATGTGGCTGAGTTAATTTTCATCTGCTGGAATTATTCATTTAGTTTGCTTTAATTATTCTATATTGGCAGTATCATAAAAGGGCCTGATCCTGCCATCTTGATACAGACAGAGCTCTTTTTTACTCCAGAGGAAGAAAGATTAGATGCAAGCTGAAGTAGTCTGGAGCTGCAAATGGGAATGCTGTGGCTCTGGGCTTGCAGAGATGCACATAGAAACTCTGCTGATGGCATAAGTGTCTGTTTAAATAGGGGTCAGGGCAGAACCGAGGAGGGAAACACTCACCAGGCTCTGGGGTGTGAAGGTGCGTGGAAAATCCACAGAAGAGTTGCTGTGTGCTGTTAACACAGGCACTGACCCTCTCCCAGGTCTGTTTGGAGGGGCTGCTGTTGGAAGATTCAGTCTTGTGTCCTCCCAGGTTTTGTCCTTCTTTTGCCAGCGCAGTAATATCCCCATCTCAGGGACCTTGGTGAAGCAGACAAAGCCTGTCCCCTCACTTTACTCACCTCCAAACTGCTGGCGTGTTGGACCGCCCCATACAAAACAGGCTTTTGAGCTCACTCCTTTTGCATGTCTTTTGTGGCACTGGGAATGGTTATTGACCGAATAAAAAGATTACTAAATAGATGGGACCTGCAGTTAGGTTTCCAAATCCCTATCGTACGCATTGGTCTGACTTTTGAAGTGCTGAACGCTTGGCTGCTCCCATGGCCTTCAGTGGTACCTGCTGGGCGGTTGCCGCCACCGGCAGCAGCATCACTTGGGTGAGTGCTAAAATCCCCACTCCTGCGCTCTGCTTGCACTAGCATCCCCATGCCCATGAAGAGCCTGGAACTTGTTTCAGATCTTGGCTCATATACACAGTTTATTGATCCTGTACCTTACTACCTTTGTATCTCACTGGCTTAGCTCCCTCTGTCCCCTTGTATTTTGGCTAAGAACACAGCCATCAACACTGGCATTGTATCTCTAAACACAAATACGTCTTTCCTGTATTTGACTTAAAACACTGGAACAACCTGAAAGAGGAAAAATTAGAAACTGATGATGTGAGATGATGCAGCCCCTGTGTAACTATACTTTGGCTGTCGTTTGAAAGAGGTGATCAATAAATACATTTATCATGTTTTCTCTCCAAATATTAGTTGTCACATAATCTGCAATGAAATGGCATTCAGAGTCTCAAGATCTTTTCCAGCACCCTCTCTATGCTTTATTTTATTGATTTTTTTTCCTTGTTTCCCTTAGAAGCATGAGTCAGGAACCCTCTGTTATTAAAAGCAGTCCCAGTTGCACATACCTTTCATTTTCTTGGGATTACATTAATTGCCTGACAGCTAAAAGTGATCTGGGTCTTTCAGTCTTCAGCACTGGACTGTAAGAAATATTTACCAGCTACAGCAGATTTATAAAGATGCCACTGAGATGCCTTTAGACTAACAATCAGAAAACACAGTGGCAAAACAACACTATTTTTCAAGGTTAAATGCTCAGAATGCTAAAAAGGAATTGCACATAATAAAGCCAAATAAAGACTTGGATTCAGCCCATTTTTTCCTCCACTTGTCTCACATGAAAGGAAGATGCTGGTGGTTTAAAAATGATTGCGCAGCATCACACGACAATTAGAAATTTAATAAGGGAGCTTTAATTTTAATTTGGTTTTGGTTTTGTAGTTCAAATATCCGTTAGTGTCAACCCCCTACCTCTATTGCACAGTCATTTTCTTTTCATGCATGCCTTGTTCCCTGTCTTTGTAAGACTCGCTTAGCTGACGATGGCTGGATGATACTAAATAAAGAGCAGCTAACGTGAAGGAGGGATTGTCCAGGCTGATGTTAGCAATCTGGAACTCAAATATGTCCTGCATGACTTTGCACAAGTCATTTAGCCTCCCTGCACCCTGTTTCCCAGGTATAAAGTGGAGGAAATAGCACTTCTCGCTCACTGAGGGTCAGGAGGATAACTGCTTTCGGAGGTGCTCAGGTGCTATGGCAACCGGACCAGGAAAGGAGCTTCAACAGAGGAAATACCCTCTAGACGTGTACTGGGAAGGCAATGATACAAAATTTGCAGGCTTAAATACATCAACAACTTTGCAGCTTTGTTGCAATGACAGAATTAATAGGCCTAATCCTCATTCAGCCACGGCCACCACGTCTTGTGCACAAAAAGACCCACCTTAAGGCTCTGCGTCACTGGCAGAGATGCTGTCCTCAAGCCATAGGTGCATACTGGGGTCTTTTACACTGCCTTGAAGCAGTGACTGAGGTCCTCACAAATGATATGAAGATATTCCCTGCCTTAAAGTAACTTCAGGTTTGCAAGTAAAAAAATGAAACTTGAACTTCAAGTAATAGTTCTTTACTGATCTTGGTGTAATTTATAATTCAAAATGCAATGTTCTGTGTATAAAACCAATAGAATTGAACCATTTAAAATTGGTCAGCAAAGGCAGTAATAACCATTCTTTAATGATACTCAGTGACAAGAGGTGATGCAAAATATTACTAATTCTCATCCAAGTGACCTTGTAGCAATTGTTTGTGTTTGTTCGTGCTTCAGATAAATGCTGTACGATTACGTATTTGTAAATTATTTTCATTCGAAGGCAAAGGACTTGCTCAGAGGGGATGACACTTGCAGCAGCATGCCTGGTCTGTCCTGCGGTTCTGAGAGCCAGGGAGAAGTGGACCACCTCCCAAGGTGAGTGGGGATTCTAAATAACAGAGGTGCCCAGCATCCCTGCTGTACTGGCCTCAGTGTGAAGGCCATCCGAAAGGATTGGTAGCAGCAGGGAAAAGCTGGAAGTGGTAGTCTTTTTCTTCCTTTCAGTGCCTCACTGTGGGCTTAAAAGAGGCTGTTATGAACTGCCAAGCTGGTCAAGTAAGCCATCTTCCTGGGGCTAGCCAAAACTGCCTCCAAAGGCAGCTTAAACACCCTCAGTGGTGAGGAAACTGTTGAACCCTTTGCTACTTTCTGAACTACATTTTTGTAGCACCACAAGTCTGTGCTGGGAACAGGTTTGAATACTACCTTAACGGGGAAAAAAGGAGAAGAAAAGTTCCACAGTGGTATAGCCTTCCATTAATAACAATTGAGATATCATCGAGAGGCACTGCTGTCTTTCCAAGCCTTTCTTGAGATATTAATTTCACTTAGGAGGTGGATTAAGTTTAGTCCATTTGCCCATAGTTTTTCTGAAAGGTGCTATTTCTGCAAAGGGGGAAGCTGATGGAGGTGAGCAGCAGAGCTGCTGTTGCAGGTGGCCTAGACGACTCAGTTTGGATGGCCTGTTACTCAGCAGCTTCCTGAAATTGGTTTGCAATAGGTAGGTGACCTAGGTACTTCCAGCAGACCAGAAATGTGAGCCGATAGCGAACGCTGCAGGTTGCTAGCAGTTTAGCACAGCGGGGTGGCTGGTGCCAGCAGTGGTTGGAGCAGGGTCAGCCCTCACACTGTACCGTCTCCATTACGCAGGACAGAGCGGTTGGTGGCAAGGAGTTTTACGGTCTAGTTAACATCTACGCTATTGACTTGTGTGTGTGTGTGGGTAGAAGCTGAGGGATATATCCTAACTATTTTAGGGAAATACATCATTATTATGAATCAGAAATACCTACAGGGGCTTGAAAGTTTGGATTAAACTATATGGACTCTGTTGAAAAGTACCTTGATTTCAGTTTGTCAATCTATTTTCAAAGGGTGTTAAGAAAAAAAATTAAGACTGGTTTTATTTAGATGAACTTCTCAATGATGTAATGTGGTTTTAACTAATCTGGTATAAATCAGTATCTTTAACTTACCTTATTCTTTCTGTGCACACTTCAATAGATGAAGTCTAAACATAGGCTTTAAAATCTTCAATTATTATGTCAGCAAGCGGTAATGCTTGTGTTGAGATCCCATCTTTGTGAGTGGTTTAACAAGCTCATCTTTTTAATGCGTATAAGCTATTTTTTAAATGGGATCTTTATTTTTAAAATAGCACAGATTTTTTTCACAAGCAGGTACTAGGTATTTCTGTTATTTCATATGACTGACCGTCTTTTGCCAACATGGCATTGGAACAACTGTTTTATTTTTTCAGCCCCTGAAGCACTGGATTGAATATTTTGTTAATTTTGTGAGGTTATATCATATTATGACTCCAGGTTTATTTTTCCATAATGAATATGGAAAGATTTTAAATTTTCAATGCCCTAGAACATCACACCTGTTATTATTTCTTATTTTCCTCCCTCTGCCTTTTAAGTTGGAAGGAAGCTTTCTGCCTTGGAAACGTGTCTCTCTCTCTGTGGGCCTTCAAAGTCCCTCAAAGCCTAAGGCTGGCTGCAGTAATCCTGCTTTATCCTTTTTTTTAACCCCTAAGAAGAATTAATCATGTGAATCATTACTCATGTGAATCTGCAGTACTTGTTTTGTTGTTCTCAGTCTCGACTTTCACTGCGTTTGATGATTCAACTCAAACTGGTATCACATGTTCACTTTCAGGGAGACGCTTTGGGGAACTTAAATTCGTCTTTAATCCTACCTCCAGCTAACAACATACTATGAGCCTTTGGAACGGAGAACGTGTGTGTGTGTGTATGTGTGTGCTTGTGTGTGCGCATGTCTGTGTAGGCTGACCTGCTTGAGAGATCCTTTCTGCAGGCTTTGCCTTATCTGTTTACAGATTCAGTTAAGACCACAGAGGGATTATACCTAGTGTTCTTTGGCTCCAAATGCGCAAGTCATCTCTAAATTGGAGATGCCTTGGTAGTGGACAAGGGAACTGAACCATTGCTTTTACAGACACACTTCAATATTGTGTATTTAACCCGTAATTTATTGCTAAAAGCAATTGCTTCCCAGATCAGGTACTCCTAGGGAGCAGGAGTGGTATTTGTGTTTGTGGAGGTCTTCTCATGAGGACTTTCACTTTGGTCTTTTTTTTTTGTTCATTTATTCTGTTAACCTGAAATAACAAGATAAATTTGTTAATCCTTGTGCATTGGGGGAGGATGGGGACGAAAAGGTATAAACTTTTGCACAGTTAATCAAAAATCCTCCAAGGCTTTGAGGTATCTTCCTTTTCACCCTGCATATAAACAGCAACAGTATAAACAGTCTAGACAGTTACTTACGTGCTGTTTTGCACTTCTCAGTAGCCTCAGCAGCAGATACCTGCATCGGTTCCTCGTCTTCTAATCTGTACTGTACTATGGGAGGAAAGAAGGGGAAATCCTTAGAAGTGGGGGAGATGCCCAAGGGAGAGGATAGGAATTGTCAGCTGTGTTACTGCAATAGGTGCAGCGATGAGGGAAGGGAGCAGTAAGGAAGCTGGAAAGACTTCCACAAGCAAAAAAAACTAGTTAGTTATCCAGTACATTTCCTCTTCTTTAAGAAAATTAGGAAAAGATAGGAGATTAATTTACCTCCCTGTGTGAGATGAACAAAGTTCCAGGGAGAAGAGACTTAGTCTCCAGAGCAGCGCTGAGATATGAGAGCTGGCTCTGTTCTTCCCATTAGGATGAAGAAATCATTCTTCCCATTCTGCTGCAAGCGAAATGAGTATCTGACTGAATGAATTTGAAGGAAGCAGCTAATAAAACCTAAAATAAATGAGATTACTGAATCAAATCATAGAATGCAAAATATTTGTGTAATTGTATAATTCAAAGCTGTTGCAATATTAATGAATATTATAATACAATGATTAAACACAGGATTCATTTCCGTTTTGCAAATGTGCCTAAGCCTTTAATCTAGCAGGGTATTGCAACATAGGTAAATTTTGTTAAACCTTTCTGTGAAAGCATTGTATTTAAAAACACAGCTACAAACCCCTTCCTGTTCAAAGCCCTCATCATCACTTATTGTTTCCTTTAGTCTGCTTCTTCACATTGTTGCTGGCTCACCTACTGTAGATAAAATGAGACAATAAGCAACTAAGATGACACATTGAGCAGTGAGAAACCAAAGATGTAGTTCAGCACAGCTGAAGTCCAATTGCCTAAAGCACCCTTTTATTCAAATCCTGCCTTTTCTTTTCCTGTAGTCTGATCTAGGCTCTTGTATAAAGTGCTTTTTCTCTGAATAATCTTGCTGTTCACAGTGAACTCTTTAAGGAGCAAGGTCCTACTTAATGGTAGTAAGCGTGGCAAAAAGTAGCCCCAGGAGAAACAGAAAAATCTAAAGTGCATCCTTATTTATCTCAGCCCCTATGTATTTAAATTTTGTTTATACATCCCAAAGAGCCAAATGTAAGCCAAACACTGTTTTTTTCCATATGTGTTTTTGGATCATCTTCTCTTCAATAGCTAAAAAAAAATGATGTTCAAACACCTTTGTGCTTCTTTCGATCCTTAGGAAAGTTGCAGAATTTCAGTCCAGGCTGAACAAAATTGATTACTCCTATTTTCTCCTGTCTGGTAACTAATCTTGGCTCCTTGGAGCCTTGCTTTAAGTTGTTCTACAGAGCTTTTGTGCTGTTGTAAATCACTGCTGTTGTCAAGATGGAAAAGTTTTGAGCTCCCATCCATCCTTAATGCTCAGTAGTGCAAGGTTGTTGGTTTGTCTCTGAACTCTGCTTGATCCTGGCAAGAAGAGGGGCAGATTGCTTGACTGTAGCCTTTATGTTAGCCCTGTGCAGGTTGGGGTTTCATGTCCCGTGATCGGCTAAGAGGTTGTCCAGCCGCCTGAGTACCCTTCCTATTGTTTGTGTTTGAATCTGTTCAAGCCACAAAACTGGAACTGTGTGGGCAATGGGGATGCTGTGATAAACAGCTCAGGCACTCCTGTCCTAAGCAAGGCAGGTGGTTTTGCTGGTTCAGTGTCCCATGCTCATCTCCCTCTCCAGAGAGCTGTGACACTGGGCCCCCTCATGTCTGCACATCCTCTCCCTTTCCCTCCTGCAATGTACCAATGATGGCCACACCAGTGTCAGTTCACAAAAGTGCCCATCAGGTCTGATTCAGCTCCACAGGCGCCCAGCCGTAGGAACCAGGCATTTACCATTCTATTGGTGAGTAGACTGTAATATTGATGGCCTTGAGAAAGTTTTCTTTCTCAAAAACCTATTCCACCAGTAGAAGCATCTCCCCAGTCACTGAAAAACCAGTGAAGAAGGAATAGATGTATTATGCCTAGAAATAGGTGTACGTTTTTGCTGCAAGGGGAGTTAATCATTTGAACAATTTACCTTGGATTGTGCTGGATTCATTGTCATGTGAAGTCTTTAAATCAAATCTGGATGCCTTTTCTAAAAATAAGATCAACTTCATTCAGAAGTTATGTGTCTGGTGAAGGACTTACTGGGTGAAATTCTGTCATATGCCAGGTGGAGAAACCAGTGACCATTCTAGTCCCTTTTAACACTAAAATGGATATAAGTCAGTGCTAGGAAGGTGGGTGAACCTCTCCCACCCTCTGGGCTACCCAGCATTGAACTGCATGGCACTACAACGATTATGTGAAATGTCGCCATGCTTTTTATTCCACATACTTGCACCCATCCTATACTGCAGTACTGCTCTATCTCCACTCCTGTATGTCTTTCTACACTTACAAAAATGGCATTGGTTGTCCTTTTTAGGCACTACTCCTTCAAAAGTACTGCATATCATAGGGGTGACTAATATCATCCCATTCATCTTCATAACATTACAATCATTCTGCCACCTTAGAAAGGTGTGGGCACCTGTATCCAAGATATGCTAAATCATAACAATGAAAATAATACTTTGAGAGCTTTGGTGCAGGAGAATAAAAACCATCCTATAGCAGCTGTAATAGGTTCTGGGAATGTTTTTTTTTCATAATGGAAGTATAACCAGTTGATCTTAATACCAGCAAGACAATGTGATAGGATGCATTCTTTGCAGGATGATGAAGGGATCTGGTGAAATGACTCGCTCCGCAAAACGAGTTGCAGAAGGGATATTAGTAGATCTAAGCTGTACATGGACCTGTATTTCCCCTTTCACTCCTCACATGTTGCAGAACAGAGGGTAGCTGTCATTTTCTGTTATACACATGCAGGCTTTTGTGCATCCTTTTGTAAATATAGACCAAGATTTGGATTCCTGGACTCAAACCCCAAACATACCAGCATGGGCATGATGTTCCTTGAAAGGCAGTGAATGTTGTTACCATGCTATTGCATCTCATGAGGGGAGCAATAAGAAAATGAATTTTGGGGGAAATGTAGGTAGTTTTGTCTTTCATGTGAAAGAAAAAAATCAACATCACTCCAACCCAGCTATTTCATTCAGCTTGAAATTAATAGCTAATTTTATTTTCAAATGATCTAAGCCTTTTAATTTTGCTTTGAAAAAACTGAACAAAATTTCTGTGAAATGTCACATCAGTAATGAATCTGGAAAATATAAAGTAAGATCAGTAGGCTTTTTCAGTGTTTCTCCCTCTTTGGTTAAAGTGCTTGCTGAATTCAATCCAAATTTACAAAGCATGAGTTTGCTATTAATTCAGTTTTCCTTTTGCCCTGCTTACAGTACTGTCTTGGTTTAAGGGTAAGTAGTTTGATGCTTGCTACCAGCAGACAGGGAGGTCAGGAATAGACTAAGATTGATCCTGGGTTGTATAGGGAGAATAAAAGGTGAGTTTGGCCACTGCAGAGGGCATTACTGCAAAGCAACAGCATCATTTGCACATTTTTTTGGATCAGCCATGTGCATGGAGTATATGTTTAAGAAAGGTCTAGCAATGCATCTAAGGACTGTCCTAGCTGCCTGCTGGGTAGGTTTGACTGCACAGTAATGTCTCGTTTCCCTGTCCTGACACTCAAGATTGTTGATTCCTTTACATTACAAGCAAATTCTATTTCCTAACAATGATTTTCTGAAATAGCTTTTGGTTTTTTTCCCCCCAAGCTAAGTTTTGCACTAGAAATTACACATGTCCATGTCTTCAAACTTGTAAATGAATTGCAGGTGCAGGTGGGGCCAATTGCACCTCTCTGACTGCAAATTTTAGCCCTCAGCCTTCAAAAGACTGTGGATTCAAATTACAGTCTACAAAATAACAAATGGAAAGCCTCTCTGAAAGTCAGGTGTTTACTGAGTATGGCTGAGCTCCCCCTGAAGCTGTTAAAGCAATGAGAGGTGATGAGCACTGCTGGAAATTAGGCTACAAGAATTTATATGTCCTAACTGTGGGAACTCTTACAGAGAGGCCTCTGCAGCAAGTAACCCAGCCTGAAACACAGCAGCCACCTTCTCAATGCACAAATGCTCAATTTAGTTGTTTTCCTTTCCACATACATTTTGCATCAAAAAAGTATTTGTACATTCCTGTCATCTTTTTGCACTTTTTCTCATTGAATATTCCCAGGTTGTCTCTGCAGTTCTGGTTGGGGTTTTTTGTGTTATTCTCTCCCAAAACAGCAATCCCCTTAGGTGAGCAGTGTGGATGACAAACTGTGACCATGAATGCTATTAAGATGCAGAAGAGGAGGCATGGTGACGTGGGAGAAGAACTTGTGGAGGTGGCAGCTGAAGGTCTGGTGGCAACCACAGTATGGTGTGAACTGACTCAGGAATGGTCCAAAGGAGCCCAGAGCAGAGTCAGGCCACAGAGCAGCAGGCAGGGATTAGCAGAAAAGGAAGAGCAAAGAACAATTTGTATGCAATTCCTATCTCTCTGTGGCCAAAACAATTCTCCAGAGAGGCCCTTGGTGTGGACACAGGAGTGAGCTTGAGGATAAGTTTAAAAAAGCTGTACAAAAGCGGGGAGCATGGATGGACTCTGTGACAGCGGGACTGTCCTTAGAGTGAAGAGATGCATAGTCAACCTGAAGCCTGGTAAAAGAAGATAGGCCAAGGAGAGGCAAAGGTAAACGGAGCATTGAAGGTGTCAAAATGAGATCATGCATGAGGTACCTCTGCATGGGATGAAAAGGAGTGAGATGGTCACATCACCGGGTGGCTGCCAACGGAGCCAAACTGAAATATAACTAAGGAGTTTTTCCCTGCGTTGGACATATCTAACCTACTTTCTTCATGTTCCATGGTTTCCCAGCAAGGGGATGTGTTTCTGTGTGTGTCCTCTTTCACCGTGGTTTGAGTTATCATTGCTGAAATACTCCTTGGCATCCTATTTGGCTGATACTATACTGTTGGTACCTTTGTGTGATCTCCACAGCTGGGAATGCTGGGCATAAATCACTGCTATGTAAGTGCTCTTTTTGTGTGCGACACTTCTGGCAGCAAAATGGTGTTCAGCTGCATTCAGGGCGAGGGGGCTGCAGTGTGCATGGGGCAGAAATGCAGTGAGGGAGAAAGAGCATGAATGTTCACAGCCTGACCTGCCTTTAGAGGTACTGTGCTGAGCTCTCCTGTAGGCTTTAATGCATCCCTATGCCTGAAGCTAGCTTGGAGCCAAATTACCCATCTTGAGAGTTAGCATCTGACACAGAATTTATGTTTTCTTAGTATCTGGAAAGCATGTGCTATAAGGACAATTTTACTGTAAACAGGGCCCAGCCATCATTTTGAATAGGAACAGAGCACCTTCGAAATGAATTGCATTATGCTGCTCCATTGAGGTGTTACACGGTTTGATGAGCATTTCAAAGCTGAAGCCCTGCCACTGATTAGTAACAGTGCACATACATCATGCACCCTACCCTGTCAGCAAAGCCGCTGCGGGGAGTGCCAGCCGCCCCCTCCTGGAATATAGCTCTACCACCTGAAATTTCTCCATTTACCGCTTATTGCTTATATTGCTTAGACTTAAGAATAATTTAAGAACAACTCTGCATTTGAGTACTTAGTTTTGAGATGGCCTCTGACGTTCAGGCACACATCTGAACATATTTCTCCCCAAAGCATGAGTGCCCGTGGCTTTCTGAAAATGGAGCTGTTAGTATTTCCTAAACCTGGTAACGTTTAAGCACACAAGTCACTTTGGAAAATACTGGCTCTCATCCAGCTCTCCCTATAGTCACATTAAAATGACTAATTAGTATTTCTTTCCTCCCAAAGCTTTGTGAGAAGACGCAGTTAGTTTAGCAGTACCATGACTCTGCTACCTGGTTTGAGGGAGGAATTTCTTCCTGCTTGTGTTTTGTCAAGACCAGAATAGCCTACCAGAGGTTTGGGCAGGAGAAGAATTGCTCAGCTATAAGAAGGAACAACAACAACCAACCATGTCTTGGCAATCAAGCAGAGAAGCAGTGACGTCCATTCTCCTTTCCTGGGGGAGAAGTAAGACCAAATGTCAGCAGGTACTTACGTGAACAGGGTGCTCTGTGAGAAAGAAGCAGGACTTCCAGGTGGTGAGACACCGAAGGCGGCTGCTGCAGTGACAGTGAAGTGAGTGCCTGAAACTCCTGCTGCCACAGGAGAGAAAAATCAACCTGTTTGCTGCAGAATTGCTCTGCTGCACTGGTCAAGCTCTTCTCCCTTGGAAGTATTTTGATTTTATTGACAGCACAGCGAGACCTAGCATTAGAAACACTCAGTCTGCCTCCTCAGACAGCATTTTCCTAATAGTGTAAGCAACCATTTGTGCAACCACCAAAATCTGGCTGTGGGAATAATGACCGCATTTGAGATTATTTCATTTCACTAAACAGAAGCTGTGCCTTTCAATGCAGCAGTACTAATTCCTACAGAAATCCTGTCCCTCAAATATGTAGTGCCTCTGCTCAGACTGTGGTCTGCTTTTTACAGCTGGATTTGCTGTAAGCATTTATGTGATCATCCCCTCATTGCCCAGGCCCTGGCTTGAAGGCTGTCCTTGTCATCCATACTCTCATTTGGTGTGAAGACTTTTTCCTCTCAATTCCCTGGTCAGATATTTACCACTATAACTCTGGCCACAGGAAGGTGGAATGAATGTTGCTGCTCGGTGTTGCATCATCAGGTTATTACATAGAAAGCTGGGAGTGAAAGGCTGCAGAGAGCCTCCAGGGACCTTCTAGCTCAAGGTGCTGCTCTGAGGAAGGATCAAGTCAGCCCACACAGCTCCCAAGGCATATCACAGTCTAACTATTCTCAACAACTCCAGTGAAGGGCTTTTTGCACACCCAAAGGCAGCACATCTCAATCCCTTACTACCTTAAGATAATTTTTTTCTTAGTATCCAAAAAGAATATTTGTTGCTAATAAAGCACATTTTTTTGTCTTTTTCTTTATCTTTCCTTTCCTTTTTTAAGAATTCTTTAGATTTCAGAAGAAAGTTTCTAAAAGCAGGTCTGTATTCTGTAGGAGAATACTACCTTTGGAGCCTTCTCAGCTGGTAGAGTCGATGTAAGTAATACAGGGAGACGTGAAGAGCCCTGTGCCTGGCCAGAATGAGATTCCTCTTACACAGCCCTTGTGCAAGAAAGCTATAGAGCTACATCCTGAAGACGACCTGCTCTCATCTGGTGGGAGGAACCGTAGTAGAAACAAACGCAACTGCAAGCAGAGCCATCACCTGCTACTGGTGCAGTGACACTCGCTTCTCACCAGTGATGATGCAGCGTACACCCAGTTAGTGCGTTACTTGGGTCATCTATCTAGCACATTTAGGTATAAAAGGGCATGTGTTATATGGTGATGTATAGACCCCTAGGCTAGAGAGGGTATAATTTATAGGAACTCCTTCTTCTGAAATGGAAAGAACCTGACACTAATATAATGCATTACCTTCCAAGCATGTGTTTTCTGCTAAAGAAATTTATGAGGTATATTTGGAGCTAATTGGTACTTCTCAGTCACTGACCTGCAAATATATGTTGGAATTCAAAACACTGGAGCTCCTATGGCTTCATACAGATTTTCATCTTTTAATCTTTTTTCATCTACAGTTTTCCTCAAGAAATTTTAAGACAACATATCATAGCCTTTGAATATGGATTCCACAGAACAGCCTTTTCTGTGGAGTGTCTCTCAGTTGGATAGGTTCTGAGTGCTGTTGAAAATGTAATACTTTATTTAAAGTGTCTTGGCAAATACTTTTATCGAAAAATTTCCCAATGAGTCACCTAACAAAACTTGCAGCCAACAACAGGCAAAAAGGGAGATTGCTTTGCAGGGAGGAGGTAAACTTTCTACAGTTCTTTTGTTGAACTCACAACATTTCTCCTATTTTAGTGGGAGGACAACATTTACCAACACATTCATCTTCGTGTCTTCTAAATAGTATCTAGTAACTAGTAAAGGTCTTTTCCTTTATTCCAAGGACTATTTATTTTCATGCAGAGAACGTTACATATCTTATTTAAAAGGGACAATATACTTTTTATGTTTTTTTGTTGTATGGCAAGCACGGGTTCCACGTAACCTTGGCTGGGAAGAAGGATCCTCCAACTCCTTGCCAAGGAAGACAGAAAAGAGCTGCCAGGACAGCCCTGCAAATCTAGGATTGCTCAGGGAGTGCCTCTGCTTCGTGGCTGGAAAGCCTGTGTATCTAGGCGTCACCAGTCTGACTTTCTTTCCAGTCTCCACTGTGTCTCTTCCAGTACATGGGCTTTAACGCAAAGCAACGGGGAAGGGGGGGGGGGCAAAGAAAAGGGAAAGATCAGTGTTTATTGCGAGTTGGCTATGGCATCTGGGTTGATAGCATCTAAGAAGTGGCTGGCACAATGTGAGCACCCAGTGAGGCGTTTGGCTGGTCTTTTTATTTAGACTGTGAATTATTCTCTGCAGAGATCCTGCATCCCATCGTGTTGTATGACATTCTGGGCAGTATTTCAAGACAAATAAATAAATAGAAACAGTAATAATTCCCTTGCACTTTTCTCTCAGCTGCAGGATTTTGGGAACCCTCAGTACACATTGCTTCTAGGTCTTCATTTTTGAAAATGCTGATAGTCGGGAGAAGAAAAACAAGCAGTTGGCTCTAGAAAAAAAAGGACAGTTAAGCTTTCCATTAGATCTTGCACAAACAAAGCCTGAAGCACCCTAATTTCACACCAGTATTAGCAATCCCATGATAGCCAATAGTTTCCTGGAATCTAAGACCCTTTGGGCTCTTTAGAAAGAAGTCAGCAGAACTTTCCACATGCTGTAACTAAGACGTTTTATGTGCTTTCTTGGGCTGAGGTCTCTCATCATTGTTTGCTGCTGATACCTTGGAGATTTGCTGGATCTCTGTGTTCTGTTGTACAATTAACTGCATCTGAAAAAGACATTTTATTGATAGTCTATAGGGGCTATTCTTGGAAGAGAAATGAGTAACATATTTGAAGAAAATGTATTGTTTATCCTTCTCTCCACATGACTGTATGTAGGGTCACACAGGGACACCTGACTTTGGGTTCCAATGCTACTGACACATATTTTCATCAGGCATCTTGTCCTGAAGTCAAAGCAGAGCTATGCCTGCTCATATCAGCTGAGGATTCAGCTTTTTTAGGGAGCATAAGAAATGACTTCAAATCTCATGCTGCCACAGCAGCAGAACCGGATCAAAACCGGTCAGGAATAGTGCTCTATTGCTTTTTTGTCTCAGGCTGCGCTTGCCTGCACACTGTCGTCTCAAGCAAAATAAAACCCCATGAATCCCTTCCCAGAGCTGGATTTTCAGAGGCAAGAGGATCCCAAAACAGGCAAAGCACTTCAGTGGAGGGAAGGAAAGATAAATGTGAGGGACTAAAGGGGCTGAAACATGAACATTTTTCATACTTTGTTTTGGTTTTTTTGAGAGAAATTTCTGTTACAAAGGGGGCACATTATAATGAAAAGTTCCCCATTGTACCAGTGGATGATTTATTATGCTCAAGTGTGCTTAATATCTCCCTAAATGTAGCCAGGCAATGGCTTCTAGTTAGGATGCAAAAGTTTGAGCCTGATAAAGAGAAGAGGCTGAGACAGATTTTGGAAGACCTTCCTTAAGCTGGAAAGCAAAACATTGAAGAAGGTTTTGTGTGTACGAACACTGTGCAGGGGCTCAGTACCACATGTGTTTTTGCTAAGAAATTAAACGGGAGGAAGCCTGCCATAGGGAGGTCAAGCATGGGTGGAGTGGGGAGAGAATTGCCTGGCAGCAGAAGTGCAGCTCGTGCCAAATTAGTGGTGACTTGAATTAGGTTTTTCTGCTGGCTGAATCCTGACCTGTGAGTATGGTGGTATTGCAAAAGGAAGATAGCTTGCTAGGGGAGAGACTGTGAAAGAGTTTTAATTATACCTCAGGAACTAGGTATTATGTGCAGATATTATATGATGCCTTCATCTACTGCACTGGTGTTTTCCTATTTTGCTTAACAAATACTTTTTTTGCTATACTGGTTGCTATTTGGGAGTGGGGAAAGTAACCCACTGAACACTGCAAGGAGTTTGTTTCAACTTCACAGGTTTCTGGATGGAGATGAGCCAATGATTCGTTTGCAGCCTTTATAAACACGACCTTTTGGCAGTCAGTCAGGTCTTGGCAGAAGACTTGCAGTTGCCTATCACAAAAGTCTTTCATGTATGTCACACTTAACTACACTTTTTTTTTTTATTTGGCCTTGATTTTGAATTCTTTCCAAGTAAGATTTTTTAGCCCCTGGCTAGCAAAGACTCTTGGGTAGTTATTTGATTACCAGTTAAATATAGTATGTTATGTAAAATACATACAGTAATTTATACCTGATCTAAATATCTATCATGTTTCTTTCTTGCTGTTTCCTTGCTAGGGCTTGTTTCTGCCACGATATGATTTTGTGTACGTTTCAGAGCCAATACTAATAATTCATCCAGAATCACAAAACCATAAGTGCACGAGTGATGACGCGGGCTGATATCTGGCTCTCTTCTTTGGTAAAAGGAGCATTTCCTCGGAAGGATGGTGCTAAGATTTGGCACACCCTTTTTGCCTCCCTGTTTCTCCTGCTGCAAATGAAAGAACATGCCCTTATCTATGCTGGACCTGGTGCTCATTCAGGACAGTCATGCCTGGTTTTGGGGGAGAGTTTGAAATGATGGGAGCAAGGCTGTGTGTGTACCTGCCTTGTACCTGCCTGCATAATCCACCTCTAGCTGTTCAAAGGGAGAAAGTAGCATGTTGACAAATGCCAATGCTTTTTTAGAGCACGTTGTAAGATAAAACTTAAATATATTTGCTATTGTTTTCTGCTACCCTGGGCATAGCTCTGTGCCTGGAATACATATCAGGAACAATTCCACTGTTTACAGTTTAGACATGAGCTGTACAGTACTTACTCCAACTGGCAGTTTCCCGGGAAAAAGGTTTGCAAAGACCATCTATTATCTTGGCTGCAAAAAAATAGTAAACTCTTAACCACGTATGAAATTAAGCAATTCTTTTCTAGCAATTGGAGTTTGGTTTTGGTGATAATAAGTGTTGGTTTGTGATTTAATAGGTCATTACCTACTTTGCCTATAATCACAAAGTAATAAATAACTATTGGCAAGATGGATAATAGCTAGGTCTGAGGGGCATGAAAAAGATAAAGCAATAGGCATAAACACACACTTTATATTCATAGGAAATGGACTGTAGCCAAGAAATGCAACCTAAAATTATTTGAGAGCAGATTCTTATTAGATGCCCCTGATCTGGTGGATGGCTAAACATCTACATTCACAAGAGCTAGTTGTCTTTCTAGTTTATAAAACATGTTGTGGACAAGTAAACATAGAACTATCCTTTTCTGAAGAGTTAATTCCATATTTCATGGGCCTAGACTTCGCTCTGAAAGACCACACTAGCTTTTTGGGCCCAATTAATCAAAAGCCATCCATGCTTCAGTGTTTGCTTGCTGCCCCATTCAACACCTGCTGCAGGTGCTGCGAGTTGTACTGACTTCTGGGGCACAAGGTGAAGTCCCTGATCCCTTCCTTTCTTGTGATATCTTACCTAGTTCACGTAAAATAAATAATGGCCCCTTGCATCCTTTTGTAATTTCCCAGCCATTCTTGTTTCCTTCTGTGCAATGTAATAGTCATATTATTGCAACGTATCATATTGTATCATTGCATCATTTTTGTCACAATTTCATCATAGAATCATAGAATGGGTTAGGTTGGAAGGGACCTTAAAGATCATCTAGTTCCAACCCCCTGTCCTGGGCAGGGACACCTCCCACTAGAGCAGGTTGCTCAAAGCCCGGTCCAGCCTGGCCTTGAACACCTCCAGGGATGAATCATGTTTTTTATTATCCCTAAATAATAAAACTTGCTTTGCAGTATGCAAGAAAGTACACGAGAAATCGAAATCCAAGTGTGTCTGCAAACTTCCCATGGGCTGGCCAGGGAGGTGCTCATCAGCAACTCTTGAGCTCACCATTTGTTTCTTCTGTGCCTCCATTTTTCATTTGACTGGGACGAGAAAACAAAGATGCAGGCAATGTGTGCCTTTTGACATGGTCCGGTTTTGAAAATGTGAGAATACAGTTGCGCAGTTCTGAACCTTGCATCGTTATGCAGAGGCAGCCTGTCGTTGCTGTTGAAAACTTTTGGGTTAATCAAGAGGATTGACTTCAAGTACCTGTCCTTTTCCTTCTCATAAAGGTTCAAAGAGAAAACGTCTTTGCATATTTTAAGGAGGTGAGGAGATGGGGGAGGAGTGAGCTGCCTGCAAAAGGGCCAATGGATGTTTGTTCACTCTGAAATAGAGAGAAACAAAGAGAGCTCTTCCCTATTTCTCACCAGCCTCCCCCATTTCCAATAAGTTAGCTTCATATCAGCTAGCTTTAAGAACAAAATGTGCTCAGGGAAAAGAGATTAAAATTGCGAAGCGCTTTCCTTTCCTATCAACATAACTGACAGAAAAATGACAAAATGCTTGTGGGAATGATTAAAGAGAGTGAATGTTCTCATTCATGTCATGTCGTATATTGCTAATTTACACGTATTTGTTTTTGTACCAATCTGGCAAATTTCATGAAAGAATCTGCCAGGAATCAATGGGAAAAACAGCCCTGTATATTTTTTGGAAATTAATAATAAGTATTTGCTGTGTTTTATTTGGATTTTAAAGACATCTGTAATGAGTGATGGATATCAGGAGTAGAAACAGCCAGTAAGAAGAGGCAGGATTGCTCACAGGAGGACTCTGGAGACTTGGGACCTCTTGCTGACTCTGCTGGCCTGCTGGGTGACCTTGGTCAGTCGATGTACCCTCCTCTGTGCCTCCATCTGTGCAGTGGCAATACTGACGCTTGCCAGCTTTGCAAGCTAGCTAGACTGCGAGGTAGAACCGTCAGGAACCAGGAATTCTGCTCTGTAAAGGACTGCAAGGTCCAGTGTTTTGTTTGTTCTACAGGAAAATGAGGAGGTGAGACCTCCAGAGCTCTCCCACAAGGGAGCACGGCTCCGTGTGGTGCAGAGTGGGAATCTGAATCTTTGCCTTCCACATCTGATACATGCGGTCTTGTCTATTGGCTTTCTAGGAGTTCCTTACACCCTTTCCTTTGTCTTTCCTCCTTCCTGCTTTCCTATCTCTAAAGAAATGATAAGCTTCTAATTTCCTGGGTACTCTGTCCCGGGTGATACAGCAGTTTAAATGCAAAATATGAATTAGATATAAGCATTCATTTACTTGCTAGGGCAACACTCTTTCACTGGTCTTCTGTCCACTCCACTTTTCAATGCATCAGAAACTGATGCCTTCATTTTCCACTATTACTTTGTTCTCCGTTGCCACTGATCTGGAGTGGCAGTTTCTTTCAGTTTTACCCCATTATTTGCTGCTGGTTCCAGTGATGTGATGTTGAAATAAAAAATCCTTCCCAGAAGAGGGAAGGGGGGAAAAAAAGGATTCTAGCCTGTTCACCTGGCTTCTCAGGTGCATTCATGTGCCCAAATCCTCTTGATTTCCAGGTCTTTGGAGATTTGGCCTTTAATGCTTCAATAGCCTGTAGACATGATGGTTTAATTATCATTCAGCCTGGCTATACAGATTTAGGTTTTTCAGTCTTTCCTTGTAAAGTAGCACCTACAGCTCCTTAATCACTTCTGTTGCTGATTTTATCTCCTTTGAATGCCAACCTGAATTTTTTGGCAAGGTTGTTGCCTTCTAAGTTTTTCAGCCTGTGTGTCAGGAACATGGCATGACCAAGAATAGACCGGGAAATATGTTTCTTGCTAGTCTGCTTCTGCAGAGAGAAAATAAAATTCAATGAGAAGAAACCCTCAGTCTCCAGCAGAACTTGGTTAATGTCACAGGAAAGAGAGAAAAAAATAAAATGGCTGTGGGGGATAGGGGTGGGGAAGTTAACAAGAACATGATATGGGAACTCAAGAGAAACGCCACGCAGATTGGTATATCATCCCAGCAAATACTTACGCTATTTTCCTGTCTGAATCCATTGGTTTGATGTGAGAAATGTGTTGTATCTAATCTGTGCACTCCTCTCTCTCAGAGTTCCTTTGACAATGCATCTCATCTTCTGAATCAAATTGCATTTGCATATTCAGAGGCTGGGGCTACAAGCTACTGAGCCATTTACAGTTTGCAGAAAGGCTAAAGCGCTGCATGTTAGTGGACAATTCCTTGCACGATCAATATTTATTTCAAAAGGGGAGATTTTGCCTTCACGGCTAGCCAGGCTCAGTTTCACAGAAAAAAAAATATGCTGCTGGGGGGGGTCCTCATCCTGGGGGCCTGACAGAGCTGTGTTTTTTCTTTTTTGACAGCACTGAGAAATCTGTTAGGTAACCCAAGGAAGGGTTGGCAAGCACCCAGGGAGCCTGGGAGGACTGCGAACACCAGCATATAGAGCAGGGTGACCACTTTCCTCAGCAGAAAGTTTCTCCTTTCCAAGGGACTTAAACCTGAAAGAAATGCTTGGTCAAATGATGGAACTATTCCATCTCCCTAAACCACTCTATGGTGAGTGTAAAATCTTTTTTTCCCATTCTGTGGGTTGTTTTTTTTTGATGCAGGGTATGTCTGATATGCAGAAGTGGAATTAACCAGAAGTGGAACTCCTATTACATTAATAAATGTAATACTGATCTGATATGATCATGTTATACTCTGGTGTTGGAAGGAACATCAGCTCAGCATTTTCAATGGAAGCAGAAGTGGAATTAACCAGGCTTGTGCATGGGAAATGGGTGGAGAGGAAATCTTGGTCTTGGAGAGCAGATGACTTAATTTGCTAGGACTGCTTTGAATTCTTTCTCTTTGGCCTGACTCTTTTTGGACTTGGTGTAACACAGGAGTTACCAGCCAGAGGAATTAACCTGTTTAGTGTAAGGGAAAGGAGATTAAGGGACAGGATCTGTGAATTTTGCCCATGTTGTTTTAGAAGAAAGAGTGATGTAAAGAGAACACAAACAATTAGGGCATATGCTGTGTTTGTTTATCTTCAGAAGCCTGTGGTAGGTGTGCCACTACGCTGTTGTTCAGCAATTAACAATAAAGGCAGGCAGCAATTAACCACATGTCTTCTGTGAGTGGTAATGCAAGTTATTTGTATTTAACCTTCATGATTCATGAACCACTTCCATTCTGGGAACTGCGGAGAAGGGGAGAGAAAATCTTAGAGTCTGATGTCACCATATGGAAAATGATCATATTTTATTTGTCAGTAATGAAAAAGCTTACATATATAAAAATAAAATATAAATATATAATTTTTCTATCATCAACAAATAAAATATAGTCATTTATCATATCTATGCTTGTGTATATATATACACACATACATATCCATGTACATATATATATATTTGTTGAGTGACAATAGGATTCTATTTTGTGGAATTTCAGGCTTTGTTTACTTTTAGGATTTCAGATCAGATACGTACTGAAACCAGTGGAAGAGTTCTCATCGGTACCAATGGCTGATGTATTTGGATTACTAGTAATAACACCACCATAAGAACTTTGGAAGGGTTTGGGTTTTTTCCACCATGTATTTTTGAAGATAATAGACTTATTTGGAAAAACTGGCCTTTATAGGATTCAGTACTCATAGGAATGTGATAGGACACCCAGACTCTCACAACTAAGCCTCTTCTGATGCCACATCCTTTTCAAGGATATTTGAGTTGACGGACAGCACTCATGAAGAATTGTCATTAGAAGAGGTACAGTTTGGTCTATTTTTTAAATATCCTAGCCACAGGGGAAGAAAAGCAAGAAAACCAAAGAACGCCTGTGTTATTCTCTGTTAAAGAAGAAATAATTACTGCACCAGGATTACAAATTCAGTCAGGTCACTTTTTCTTTTTCCCTGAACCAGAGTCCTGTCACAGAGCTTGTTTTTACAGAATGAGGTTTAGCAAGCAGTTTGTCTCATTATAGGTAAACAGATACATTTTGGACAGTTTTCCATTGACCATCATATAAATTTGGGCTTAACTGTAATGAACTGGCTCCAAAATGCGTACTGGAATATTGATTTTTGTGAATTAATAAGATATTGTTTTCAGGTTTTTATGGATTAATACTTAGCTACAAGCTGTTCAGCATTTGGATAGAGAATATTCCAGTAGTAAAATGCAATTTTGTTTTGGAAACAGATGGAACAATTGGATTGGTGGACAGATTGTTTTAAAGGGTAGCAAGGGAGAGACAAAAAGTGCCTTTATTGTTTGTTCTTTCAATACAAGTCATAAGTATTGCCAGCTTAAATGGAATCCAATGGCGAGGTTTTTTTTGAAAATAGAATTTTGGGGGCTGTTATTTTTGTCTGTGCCTAAAAATGTAGTTTTAGAAAAACCAATTAAAATGAGATATTTTGGAAGGAAAAAAATAATCTTTTTAGAATAAAAAGAAATCATTTATATTGTGTCCCCATTTATGAAAAATGTATCACTTAGCTTGGAATCAAAAGCTTATTTAACACTTTAAGCAAACCTGAAATCTGTTTTGCTCCTGCTGTCCCTGTTTCCTTTGGGAACTCTAAAATTTTCCGATAGGAACTTTTTCAAAGGTGAATTTTCTCGGGGAAATTTTCTTTCAAATCCACCTAATAACTGTGTCATGGAGCATTTCGGATGTTCCACAGTGAGACAAAAAGGGGACACAATATTGTAAGGGGAGCTGAAGGAGGAGAGAAGTGATTTGAGCTGGACTGTCCGACTTGTCAGACCGTTTGGTCGGGGGCAGCACAGCAGTGGGCTAAGCGTGTCACAGAGGTCGACTGGCAGAAACAAGAATGTACACTGAAATTTCTGGTCACCCCGGGAAATCCACTGTGCTTCTGGTTACCTTTGAGCTACCAGGCTCTGGACCAGGCGAAGTGCAATGATATCAGTTGGCATTGGTGGGAAACACTGTTTTGAGTTGTACTGGTCCAAAAAGGGTCGACACTACAGTGTTTTGGAGAAAACGGCAAAGTCTTATGTGTTTTGCCATACTTTACTTTAATGTAATTATTCAGCTATGCTAATGCGGATTCTGATTTCAAATGTAATACTGGGGTAATCGCACTGGTTTCACAGGGGTTAATCCTCAGTTGTTCAACTGAGAGCAACATCAAGGCCATGATCTCTGCTACTGAGCAGTCACAAACACAACAAATAAATAGCCATTGGCATAGCTTCAAGAAATGTGCTCGATTGGTTATTGTTCCCGTGCCATGAAGAGACCTGTAACAAAGCATTCCTGTAAAGAACATGTTGCACTTGAAATGTAAATCAAATTCGATATCGTCAGAGTCATTAGTACAGTCTTTGGTGCTGCTGGAGAAATAGACAGCACGTGGAGCCTTGATATCTGTCTGTTTGGGCATTAATAAAGCCCTTGGTCAGCATTTTAACTAGAAGGCACTAAGGAGAGATGTGCAAGCGTGGATGAATACTTGTTCTGTATGTACTTCAGGAAAGATGTGAAAACCTTGAGTGTCCTTCGATTGTAAGCAATCTTTGCTGGATCTCAAGGATAAGACTATGAAGGTGAATACGTCTCTGTTCCTAAAGCTCAAAACACATTGTGCATTGGTATTAAACTGCGTAGTTTTGCAGGTCTGGAAGAAGCACAGCTAAGCACAGCCCATCAGGCAGAGCATGCGGCTGAGCTCTGGGGAGGGATTTGGTTTGGAGTCACAGGATTGCCTGTGAGATGCTTCTTGATCAGAACAGAAATATTTAATCAGGTCTGTCTCCTGTAACTGTCATGTAGAGAAAACAAGTCTCCAAATTGGATTTGTGTGATCAATGGGCAGGAAAGACCACTTTATCCACCTTAGTGGAGCTGACTGACAAAACTAGGATTTGGTGACAGCAAGGTGTCCGTATTCTGGTGTCCGTCAGTAAAACTGACTCTCTCCTGTCTGGGGACATGAGCTGTTCTGGAACCAAACACTGATCACCTTTAAATTTTAGCCACAATCTGTACCTTCTTGTATGTCAATAGAAAACCAGCTGCTGAGGTCAGAAAAAATATGATTCTCCTTACAGCAAAATCAAAGGAAGAATTTGCATGGATTTCTGAAGGCAAGTATCATACCCTAGTAGTCAGACACACAGAAATATTTGGGTACCTAAAGGTACATTTTGGAATCTATTCAAGTGCATCAGTGAATCAGGAACCTGTACATAGCTCTTCAGAGGCCAGGGCTGCAGCGGGGAGTGTGGTGCAGGGATGTGACACAAACAGAAACAGGTTCGGGGACCTGAGCAAAGCCTCTAGAGCCAGGTCCGGCACCACGAGGCCACCGTTAAATAGATCCTCCAGACCTGACACTTAACAGCTTCAAGCATTTGCAAAGCATGAGCAGCACAGCAGGTCTTGCTGAGTCTAATGGCACAGTAAATCCAGTAAATAAATAAGTAACATTCAGCAGAGAAGACGGGAGCCATGTCTGAAGTTTGTGTCTTATGGAGTATTGGCATGATGATTTGGCAGATTCTTCTGAAGGTTTTGAGTTACCTTGAGGGGTAATGAAACTATTTTCTAATTTTCTCTCTCTCTGTATATTAGAAATGGACTTGTAAAAGAGGAACTGTAGGCAGCTGGCCACAGTCTGGCTTTCTCCCCATGAGTCTGGAAAAGGTTGATGGGATGGAGGGTGCAGTTGTTGAAACCCCACCGAGCATGAAGATCTGTAGGATCCATTTGGAGAGGAGCACAACTGAATCCAGGTATGAGAGGGAAATCGTCATGGACACCAAATGACAAGTGTAGCAGTATCAGCGTCTGCTAATGACCCCATGTTTGCCTATTCTGTGATATCCTCTTTAAAGCACTACTCTAGCAATTAATGAGCCTGTTTAAAAAAATCCCGAGAACCAGAGATTGAGATCTACAGCAACAATTTCTTACTTCAGGAGATGGAGCTTTTCTGAACAATACCATCTTTTGTCATGCCTAATCAAACTAATTAAAGAACACTACCACACTTTATTAATGTAATTTATCTCTTGCCTGAGGTGAACTATATTTATGCTTCAGTTACTCAAACATTACTGTTCTGTGTTTGAAGGAATGATGTTATTCAGTGATGTTTATGTTCCAAAATATCAGGCAGTAATTGAACAAGTGCCTGGGAAGTTGGGTATTTCCTATTTCAGAACAGCTTCTTTGGGGAACATGTTGTTTCACAGGTCTATTGGTGAACAGGTTGGACTTGGACATGTCCTTCTCTGAATTGCAACTGAAGGCCAACACAAGGCAAACATTCATCTGTAAGCATTAAGCATGTGAATAGCCTGTTTAACTGAATGCACGCGTTCGCATCATTTAAGGCATCGGGGTTGGGAGGCCAAATTTATTCCAGGTGAAGATCTGGCAGGGAAAGGCTAATATGCGCTGAAGGAGGAAGGAAGGAAGTTAGTTAGTTCTAGAGCTTAAAAGAATTAAAGAAAATGTCAGTAGGAAAAAAATATACTTAGTTAAAAAGATATTAATAGCTTCCATGAAGCATGCATTTGATGTAGCCGCAGTTGCAGGGCTAATGGGCACAGTATCCACCCGTCCTTCACACCAACTGGAAGAAGCAGTTTAACATCATTTATGGAGCAGAACAGCCTGAGACAATGGAAAACATTGCCCAAAACTGACTGAGGGGTTTTCCTGGTGATTGCTTGCAAATTCTTGCTGCCGGCTTGATTAAAGCAACCAGAAGAGAGAAAGAAGAGAAGCACAGAGCTGTCATGGGCCTGGCCTGATAGAAGGCTGAGACAGAGCTCCTGGATGCGCAAGGCTGGGGGTAAAGGGAGTTGGCAGAGGAGAGGGCAGCCTTCTGCCTTCCCTACCTACCTGGCTTCATTTGCAGCGCTGAGCTGAGCTGACTTGAGGCCATTTTGGCCTCCTGTCCCTGCTATTTGCCTGCATTTGAGGCTAGCCCTGGGTGGCCTGAGAGGAAACCCCGGTGGAGCTTGGTCTTGAAAGTACACACAGAAAGGACACTGCATATGGCCCTTGTTTAACCTATGTCGTCTACATCTTGGATGGATAAGATGGGCTCTTTCCTACAAGGGACCTGACTTTGCCTGCTTTCAGGGCAGCTGAGATTTGCAGACATCTGAAATCTGAATTGGATCCAAGATGCTTAGGTACGGCATGAGCAGAGTCCTGGGAGAACCTGGGCTCAGGTAGCACAGGCACAGAGAAGACAGTGGGGAGCAAAGCTGTGTGGGGAGATGGAAAAGCAGACATCTTGCCTCGAGCTGCAGCACTCTTCAGTCTCAGACCTGCAAGAACAATTGCTGTCAACAGTTTTCAGTGGGGCAATGCTAGCCATCTCCCAGCCCATGCACTGGGCATTAGTGCAGTGACTATATGATTTTGCTCGGGTTGATTTAGAGAATTTCACAGCTAAATTTAAAGCACCATTATGTAGGGTGATGTGTGGGGAACAGCACCATGCTTTTTTTTTTTTTTTTTAAACTTGGCTTATGTATTTACTGCTTTCCTAAGTGGGTTCTTAAAAAATATCTGCCAAGTAGATTGTCTTGTAAATAGATCCAAATGAATTTTATTAAGATTTTTACATAAATCTTTCCTACCCTGCTCCCAAGTTGACTTTGGCAGTTTATAAACGCTTCTATGAATAAGGAAAAAAGGAGTATTTATCCTTTACGAATAAGTGAAGTGCAGATTTCCCTGGCTAGTTGGTTAAATATTTTTTGGATTATCCTAGAAGAGAACAATGGCTCACATCCATTGATAAAGTACACCTTACCTCCATATTATTAACAAATGCAGTCGGGTGAATCAGACTGCATCTGCCATTGAGAATAGAGATGCTTGTTTGGAGGATGGCGCAGGACTGAGCTCCCAGTGTGTTGTGTTTATAGTTCCAAAACCAAAGTACCGATTGGAGATTTGTCCCCAGGTCAGAGTCTCCTTGACAGCCTGTGCACTGTTGCATATCAAGTGCTCCTGCCTAAAAAAGTTGGATGGCAAAAAATAAATAGTGGTGCTCTAGAGTAAAAGGCAAGTTCTGATGTCTCACACATTCTAGGAATATGCCTCTCAGACTGCTGGCTCAAAATTTAGGGAAATAAAAAAAAAAAACAAACAAAAAAACCCAAAGCCACAATGAAGGTGACAGGATGATGTGTAAGGTACAAACTGGCAGAGCCTGTGGTAAAAGAAGAATAGAAATTATTTTAAAGTAGAAAAACATGACTGGAAAGGTAACTGAACAGACTGTTGAACCTGCTGATTATTTTGTTTTCTGATGATAAAACAAGAAAAATCCATGCAACGGAGTTGATCATTAGTGTAACTGTGATTTTACTGCTATGTTGGATAATTTCTTTCAATAGCAGAGAAATGGAAAGAAATACACCAAAGATAGAGGATCTATTTACAAATAAGTCAGCTGGGGCAAGCAGAAATTCATGTAATATGCCATGAGCACGCTGAGATCTAAAAAAGGCATAAGGACTGAAGAAAACAGTAAAATGCATAGCACAGAAAGCTGTCATTCTGTTGGAAAAAGCTATTACAGCAAACCCAAAGCTTTGGCAATTTGTGCAATCAAGAAACAGCAATTAATTGAAGCTGGAAGAGATGTTTTTCCAGATATAAACCTGGCTTTATAAGACTTTTTTTGCTGCTATTTATCCGGAGGCTGTTTGCATTTTAGGCCTACCAAGTCTAATCCTTTGTTGCTTCATACCTATCAGGCTCTCCCTAATATTGCTGCCAAAGGCTCTTCAAAAGCTGTGGTCATCCAGAACCCTCCTCTGGCCAGCAGCCTGGCAATCCGTCCTGTCTCGTGGGGGTGGTGGCATCTCCCCGCACCGCCATGTCAGTGTGATCTTCTTGCGGTGTAGGGAACTGGATGTAGTTTTGCTGATATGACAATGACTTCTGGTGGCATCACCTTGGAAGAAAAATTGACAATGTAGATTTTCATTAAAAAGAAAACCTAATATAAGTGTCTAAGATTTCTGTCTCGAAACCAGTGACCTGTATGTGGAACAGGGTAAGATACTGTAGTTCAAAAGAGACTCTGTTGCTCCTTGCCTCAATAAAAATGAGAGAGAAAGCAAGATTGCAGCTGAGAGGGAATTGGTTTTGGAAGCTCCAGAGCAGTGCACAGAAATAAAGCCCCCCCTGTCCTCCCTGCTCCAAGAATTGTCTCTCTGGGGCCTGGCCAGGCACATGAATCACAGCAGAATTTAACAGGTTCAAGAGAAGCCGAGTGAAAGTGTTTGGTAACCCTGCCAGATTTATTGCTTTATTCATTATTTATGCAGACAGCAGATGCAGTACAGATTTAGGGACTGAGTACAGTAAATAAATGGCTGACACGGCCCAGCCAGATGCATTAAACACTTCGGCGCTTCATTCCTATTGCACCAGTATGCTAATTTTGGTTCCTAACCCCAGTGCTCAGATATTGGTATTAGAAGCAGCACCCACTCAAAGCTGTTTTGTTGTGGGTGACAGCAGCAGAGCCGAGATGGGATGGTGCCCGTGTCTCAGGGGCTGTGAGGGGTAAGTGTGCAGCGCAGCGCAGATGCTCTTCCTCCAGCGTCCGCAAGGTGATAGAGACTGTGTGGGAAATCTCTTGCTTAAGAAATGGGGTATCTGTCCCTTCCACTGGGGATTGTCTGGGCTAGTAAAGCACAGCGATCCCTGTACCTCCGGGGGCTTTCGTGGTCAGTGAGCCTTCATGGTGACTGCAGGTGCTCTTCTGCAGCTGGGGCCCTGCAGAGTGGCAGATCCCACAGGTGGCACCTATCAGGTCTCGTTAGCTGTGGGGAGGAGGTGCTAACAAGAGCTGCACCCTCCCCTGGATCATGGCTGCCATGAGGAGTGAGGAACAAAGCTGCTCCTAGAGAAAAGGGGAGAGCTCTGCTCCTGTGGTTTGGTTGTTTGGCTCCATCCTTGGAGGCACCACAGTGGAGGCTGCGACTGGCAGGGGTGAGTGACTTGGGGGCTGCTGTGGCAAAAAACTTTATGTTAGGGAAAAGAGGAATAAGGGAAGGCTGAGGTGCGCCTGATGGTGAGGGGGGAAGGGAAGGAGCCTGCTGCTCTAGGCTTGCTTGGTTGTCTGGTGCTTGGCCATGAGAAGGAATGGTCTGTCTGGGCAGCCTGATGTGAGACAGCTTGGGAAAGCTTTGTTCCTCTTGGTTCCTCAGTGCTGAACTTGGGGTGGCTCAGCTTCCTGCAGGTGCTGAGGAATGGCCAGGTACTGCGGCTCAGGGTACCCCAGTCCTGATGTTAGTGGCCAAAGCTTTAGTGACACCCAGCTGTATAGGTCAGCAGTCCCCCCTTCCTGGCAGTGTGTTTCTGTGGCTCTGTTGTTACTGGTGGCTTTCCTCCTCTCAGGCTTTCATGATGAGAAATTTGCCCCGTGGCAGCATGTGGGTGTGAGAGAAAGTGCTACAGCATGGCTTTGGGGGAAGGGTGTGGAGGAAGGCTGCAATCCTTTGTGCTGTTCTGAGCAAAAGGAAAGCCAAGAAGAAGAGGGTCCTTTTCTTTTCTTTTTTTTTTTTTTTTTTTATGATGCAGATAATGCATTTTCTTCTAGTTGGTGTTGATGTATTTCATACATCTGTCTTGGCCAAAACAGCTTTAATAATAAATGTGGGGAGAAAGCACTGACTGAAGGTTGCTCTGCTTGTATAAAACTGTTGCTGAACGTTCAATGATGATACAGCCTCTTGGCATAATTTAAATATTATTGTCTATGGTTATAGGAAATTTATCACATTTAAATTCCTGTCTGTCATCACTGATGTTATCTGGCTCCTGGGCGCGTACAAGTGACGGGTTTGAGGGAAAGCAGCACCCGCTGTCTCTGCTCGCCCTCGGTGCAAACCCTTGCCCTGTGGGAGGGCTGGTCCTCAGGGTGCTGTGGCAGGACAGGAGGCAGGTGGAGGTGCCATGCTCCGAACGAGACCTGTGGTGGGCTCCTCAGCTGTTTGCACTGATTAAGTATCCCTTGGTGCTTGGCAGCAGTAGGGCTATTAACCCTAATGTCCTGGCTAAACTCCAGCCTGGCTAATTACATTCTGCCCAATGAAGATTCAGGTAGGGAAATTATTCTTCTCTTCCTGTCCTAAACAGTGTTATGCAAAGGGTGGTTTAATGCTGAAAATGAAACCTGTTTTTATTCAGAAACTTAAATCTGGATTTAGGGATGTAACAGAAAATTGAGCCTTCAAAGCAATGCCCAGGCTCCTCAGCAGACCCAGGCACAGAGTGTGGTTCTTTCTCTCTTCTGCAAAATTTTCACATTCCTTTACTAATAACAAACCTCCTAAAATCTGTTTAAGCTCATTACTTGCAGCAAATAAAAATACTTCACGCAAAAAGGAAACAGATGGTCCTGAATGTTGAAGATCTGTTTGAGATGTATTTTCAGCCCACTGTCTGGAACTTGTCTCGAGTTGTAAAGGAATCGAAGTTTAATTACGAGCTCTGCAACGCTAACACTGTATAAGCAGGAAATTCTCGCGTGTTGGCCTCTCTGCATATCAACATAACTAATTATTTTATGGTATCCATATCCTTGCTAAAGGAAAATATTTATGCATTTGTTGGAAGGAAAATAACTTTGGGATTGGGGGCTTCCCCTCTGGGACTAAATTGTTCCTACATTAGAGTCGAGTAGTTTTGCTGTTAAGCTGGAATAGACAAAAGATTTGCGTTACCCAGGCTGACCTGGCATCCTGCCTGTGGAAGTGGTGTACGTGGATGGTTCCTACCGACTTCACGTTTACATTTCAGAGTGGAAACTGGGTCATGGTGCGAAGAGCCTCAGACTGCAGCTATGCCCTGTGTATACTGTAGCCTGCAGTGCCTGAGTATTTGTCATTTCTCTGGATTTAAAGCTGTATTTGGGAAAGCACAGGCTTTAAGCAGAAGCAATGGTTATGGGTTTTTTTTCCATGGGGACACCTCAGGAGGTTAATTCAATCTGTGTTACTCGGACTCCACAGTTCCTGCTGGCACATCATCTGGTTTTCATAGTCAGTGTCCTGCTTCCAGCAGAAAGGCAATATGTTGCTTTAAAAAAAAAAAAAAATCACACAGCTGCTGTCATGTACATGTTGTGTTCTTAGATGACGCATGGACATGCTTCCTGTCAGGTAGATATGATCACCTAAACTGAGTAGAGGAGGAAAACCTAAAGCCAGAGCTCATGCTGACCCCAAGCAGGGGAAGGGCTGTCTGTGGGTGCACCAAGGACAGCATCTGCAGGGCAGGTGAGCCCATTTCCTAGAGTAATAGTAATAATAATGTTGTCACCAAATTATTTTGATCAGGAGAGAGTTCATGAATCTGAGACTGACTATTCTGACTTGCTTAAGGTTCATGAGAAATTGGCAGGTAGGATGTGTGAGTAATGATGCTGCTCCTTACAGCCAGGCTGTTTAATGCTTGTGCTGAGGTTGATTACTTGGGACCTCTGATGCTTTTCTGCCTGGCTGGATGCTGGACATCATAGCGGGACAATAGCAAATGGCGAATAACATGTATCTAGAATGAATCTCTAAATGCATAATTTCAGGAATTACAGACTGTTGAACTTATATTTGCATAACATCAATGAATACCAGACTGGTAATCAAACAGGTATAAATTAAAAAAAAAAAAAAGGCTGTCGAGTAAAGGGGTTTTATTTTAAAAGTTAATGACTGACTTGTAGGATTTTTATGTAATGTATTTTTGTAGAAATCTTATTTTTGCCTCAAATCTAGGACTTGGTTTTTCTCACTTCCCTCCCCTCATCCTTTCACAGGAAGATTGGAATAGTTGTAAAAAGTGAGGGTTTATGGAGGAGGCATTCTCAGCTTCTTTCTTATAAAATTATGGAGAAAGAAAAGGTCAAGCAAGGTTTCACTTATCAGATTTTCTGTCAGTTTTTCTCCTTTACCTTAACTGAAAAATAATGAAAAGTGAAAGGTATTTTTAAAAATAATCAAAATGAAAACTTCTGTTTCCTACAAAAAATAATTCAGCATTTTCTCGCAAGAAATGGTGAGTGACAGGTTTCTAACCTTGAAAATACTTCATATTTTACACCCCACCCCCGTCTCTTACCCCCAAGTCTGGCCAGCTCTGGCATCATGCCCAAGTGAATCAGTGGGAAGATGTCTCAAGGTTACTCTGTTCAGCACAGGAATATTTCTGGATTTTTTTTTCTTAGTTCCTCCTTGTTTGTTTTTGTTTGGGACATAGAAAACTCTGTTATTGCAAAATAAGCTAACATATCCTGGTTTATCCTCAAGGAAAAGAAAATCCAAACAAACTGTATTAAATGTTTGCCTAGCTGAGACCTTGAACTGCTCTTGTGTGTCTGCCCATGGCTATGACTGCGGGCAGAGCGACGGCCGTGCTCGGGGCTGGGGTCCAGCGGGTTCCTTGATGCATCACTCCCGCTCATCAGGGGTCTGGCCTGGCTCTCTGCAAAGGCACCAGCATTACCCAAATGACTCTTTTGTTGGTTGTTTGTTTTTTGGGTTTTTTTGTGTTTTTTTTTTTTTCATGGACTGGCTTCACAATTTGTCTGTTTGAGGGTTTTCGATGATTCGGCCTCTGTGCTTGGCTGGGAGATTAGAAAGCCTCTTGCATCCTCAGCCCATAAGCTGTTCCAGCTGCCCCCGTGCAGGGGTTGGTGGTGTGACATTGTGGGGAGTCTAGCCAGAGCCCTCAGTGGGGTCCCTGGGGTTAGTGTGTGTTCCCTTTCCAAGGCTGAAACAAGCTTTTCAGGGGTTTTGTTCCCAAAACCACACCTGATTTTATTATTCCATTTGCAGCACGGGCACTCCTCTGCATACACGTTTCATAGCTCTAGGAATGTTCTCCTCTATTATTATAAAATATGACCTCACGAGGAGCCTAAACTTCTCCTAACTGCAGCCACTGCTTGCCCCGTGAGTGTACAAAGCAGTGGGGCTCTGTCTTTGCCAGCCCGTGGCGCAGGCCTGCTGTGGTGTGTGGGTGCCAGGGGTGCTGGCAGTGCTGCTGGGGAAGCCACAGGTAAGCAAGGCAAGAGGGGAGCAGCTCCTCTCCCTCCGTGTGGTCTTCAAGCCATGGTGCTATAGGCAGGGTATTGCCTCTGGTTATTATATCACCCCTGCATCCATGTGCAAACCAGGGACATCAGTTGGGTAATCCTCACCTTTCTTTCTGGTTGCTATGAAATCTGGTTTGTGCTTTAACCCTATTCTCAGTAATAGTCTTCTGTTGGGTAATACCTGTCAAGGAAACTCCAGGGATCAGACTCTGATTTTTTAGCTGTAGAGGTTTTGATCCTGTGCGCCATGCTGAGCAGGTGAGCCTTGCCCAGCCTGCCGGTACAGGGTGCACAGCCTCCAACCCTGCCTCCTCCTCGGAACCCACCAACTCACTTACCCAAATACTCCACTCTGACTGTACACCTTGGCACAGCGCACGCGCTTTAGCCTGTGTGCTAATGGTGACTCCGTATTTGAGCTGAGAGACAAGTACTTGTGAAAAATTCACCATACCCTGAGGAGGCTTGGGCTCCATTGGGATCCTGGAGTGTGAACTCGAGGGGGTCTGAGCTGCTGTCGTGTGTCTGCCCAGGCACATAAAGCCACTGGAGGCAGCATGTTGGCGCCAGAATTTCTTTGAGTTAAATCATGTTTGACAGTCTGAAACGATACCATCATCTGATGTCTAGTTTTCAGCTTGGCTATTTCTTCATCAGAGAATTTTTTTAAGTAGAAATCCTTCTAGTTTGTTTCAGCGAGTTTCAAAGTGGTTTTTTTGTTGTGTATTTTTGTTTGGTGGTTTGGTTTTTTTTTTAGTTTAGAAAGTGCAAAATTTACAGGAATAATTTCTATTCCTTTCAATTTATCTGCAACTTTTTTTGTTCACTGTAAACACCTTCTTCTGTTTAACAACTTCCCTGTGGTCTCTGTGGATGCTATGGACCACGTGGGATCCTGCCGGGGCAATGCTCAGCCTGTAATGTGCTCTGTGTGTTTGTGTTCTGCTGCATTATAAAGGACCGTCTCATCGCTTCAAGCCTCAGGCATGGGCAGTTGATATCAGTGCTCTCGGCTGCCTTGATACCATGATGCTATGGCCACTTAACTACCCTACAACGTGTACTAATGGGCTCAAAGTCTTATGAAGAACTCGTAGCAGTCGGTAGTCCTAGGCCCAAGTTCTACAGTGGGCACCAAAGGCACCCAGTACCATTCAGAAGGCAGGCGAACACACTGAGGGCATTGAAATACTTTCTCATAGGTGATTAATAGACTCCTCTTTATGCCATTTCTCATTTGATCCCTTCCTTGCCACTCTGCCCACAGCAAGATGGTATGCAATATATATATTCAGGGTACTGAGGAAAAATCAGTATTTCTTTCTATGGGATACCAAATAATGCTCCAAACCATGGGGATAACTTTATATTCAGTCACCTTTGAGATACTGTCTATCAAAATCAGTCTTCTTTGGTCCCAGTGCTCATATTTTGTGTGTGTGTTGCTTTGTGTTTCCGTGTATTTTGTTTTTGCCTACCTAGTCCTTACTCTGGCACCTTTATCCAGTATGCAAGTGTTATCTTGCTTTGCAGGCAGTCCCAAGTCTCTGTATCAGGAATCCAAATGAAGTCTGTTTTCCGAAGTGCCCAGCTTTGCTGCCAGTGAGGGGGTCTCCCCCTCCTCCCTTCAATCTTTTGCTTTGAGTGCGTTAATGAAATGTGTGTGCAGTCTTGGTACTGCTGCGAACTCAGGCACCTGGTGTCGCATCAGGAAGTGTCAGTGGCTGAACTGCAATAACATGTCCTCCCTGTACTAAATGCACCCCTTGTGGACTCCTGCTGTTCCTTCCTGCTTGGCAGTGTATGCTCCCAAACTGTCCCGCTGAAACCACTGCAGGAAGGAATGGTTCATCTGCAGTGGGTTTTGTAGTGTGAGGTTTGAAGGATGTTTTCTCCAAGGCATGAAGTTAAGCAATGTTTACATTGCTGTAGACATACTAATGTTGTTACGGTTCTCAGCAAACTGCAGTGTGCAGTCTCAGCCTAGGCAGCTCTGTAGCATTTTTAACAATTCTTGAGCATGCTTTGTATTCTTCCAAAAGATGGATTTTGCATCTCCCCTCCCCCATCAACATGTAATCTGAAAATCCCCTTCAGACCTTCCCTGATGTCGATTAATGCATTAGAAATGGCATTTTATGAAAATAGCCAAGCAATTTTTTAATTGCGAATGTCACCAACCCCATCCTGGTGGTATTTGTTCTTGCATTTGGACCTGTGATCTAAGATCACACATTGCAGAGTTTCTCTACCAACCTTGTTGCAAACATTTTCTTCCTGAACATAAAGCTTATTGTTCTCCAGATGTAATTAGACCAAGTGTTATGACAGTTGGTAGGATTACAGCACTTTGATAAATGACTTGTTTCTTAGAAGGGAAGGTTTGTGAAAACAAGATCATTCATCTCATTTGTTGCTCGTTTCCTCTGCCCAACTTTCTCCTTGAAAATATGCATATGGAGTTAGATGTGTCCTCAAGGAGAGATTTTGATGTTTCTCACAGCCTGTGGGTCCCTTCAAGTGGCAGCCTTGCCCTTGAGCATGTCAGCTATTCATCAGAAAATAGTGTCATTTACAAACTTGGCAAAAGGCCTCTCATCAGCTTCTGTAGACCTCTGATAAAGATATCGAAGAGGGAAGGTCTCAGTACAGACTCCTGCAGTACCCTGCTTGCTACTGGCTTCTAGGTACTCATTAACTCCTACTCTCTGGAGCTCAACCATCCAACCTGTTTTTTGCCCATATAGTGGTCTCCTCCCCCCTTCCAGGCTGATACACCTGAAATGGTATAAAAACTGTGGGAGGTGGTGTTGAAAGAGTTGTGAAAGTTGAGGTAAACGGCATCCACAGCTCCAGTCGTTCCCCCATAGCAGGCAATCAGGTTGGTCAGGCACAATTTGCCTTTGTTCAATCCATATGGACTAGTTCCAGCTGCTGCCTTCTCCTCCAAGCCCAGTCCAAGAGGACTCACTCCATGACTTTCCCACCCACCAAGGCAAAGCTGGCTGTTCCCCAGAGTGTCTTTTTGGCCCTTTTGAAGATGGGTGCAAACTTGCTTTTCTTCAGTCATTGGGGACCTCCTCAATCATGACAACATCTCAAAGGTGACAAGAGTGGCCTTCTATAACATTTTTCCCTTCTCTTGGCACCCATAGGTGCAACTCATCTGGTCCTGTGGGCTTGAAATCAAGAGACTGGATGAAAAATCTTTGATTTCTGGTCTTGTAACTGTTACTGATACTGCACTGTGGAGGTCGGATGGACTTGGTGCTGTCTCTTCCAGCCACAGTCACTGTGATGAACCCAATAGACCTGTGCTGCACGCCAAGGGAACTAGTTTTTTATTTCAGCACCAGTTAGCCTCCTTCCAGGAGGTTTTAATGACTACTCCTCATTAGTTAATGTATATCTTTCTGGACATGCTGAAGCTTTAGAGTGATTGCAATGTTGTTTGGAGATGGTTGTGTTTCCAAGCTGGTTGGAGCTAAGCATGAGGGCTTTCCTGTTAAGTTCTGCACGCCAGAGTTGATCATTTATCTATTTTCTGAGTAATATGTGTGTCAGAGCTCAAGACAGTAGCTTTCTAGAGGCTTGAACAATGGTGACTATCTGTTCCACTTTACAGTGTATTTTTTTATCTGAAATTGGGTTTTAGGCTTTCCTCTGTTGAGCTGTGTGGCTGATCTTAAAAGCTTCTTGATATATTACCCAGGCCGATTAGATTCTGCTAGACCTCTCCATCACCAAGAATTGATTTCCCCCTCTTCCCCCCTTAATGCTTGAACTCAGAAGGCCCTTAGGGCTTCTGGCTTAATTAAAAATTAAATTTACAGATCATTTCTCAAATGATCCCTTAAGCAGCCAGTAATAATGATCACCTCTGAGTGGTGTGTGTCACTATCGTTTTAATGTGCTGTGTTGTAAATAGTCATGTGTCCCCTCTGTGAACCCTGTGTGGAGAAGGCGGCCCTATGCTGCTTTCTGCTTGTTTATGTGTATAATACAAAAATCAGTGTGTTTTGAGTCCTGGGGATCTATACCATACTCCATCTTCAGTCTGGCTGAACATGCTGGTTAGACTCATTCATGTCACCTTTTTTTCTTACCATAGAGAAGGAAGGCGTAAATTGTCCTGCACTTATGAACGTTTCTGTTTTGAAAAATATTTTTGTCTCGCCCAATTGTTTCCCCTACAATTTGAAGATTATTTTTTCCCCTCCTCACCTAGGGTATTCAGTTTCTTAAAGTCCCTTTTCTCCCAGCTGAAAGGAAACTCGCATTATGTGAAGGGTGTAGGAAAAGCTGCCAATCCAAAGCGGTACAAAAGGTTCTTGCTGTGATGCTTCACAGTAAACACACCTCTGAGAGTCTGTCAGGTACTTCAGTGTTACAGGTGGCAGAGTTCATTGCAAATGGATCATCCAACAAACTGAGCCTTCTTTTATGAGAGTTCTCTATAAGCCAACCCACTAATGCCGTTGTCTGTAAATTGTGGGGTTTTTCTTTTATTGCATAATTTGCCTGAATTTATTTAATCTGTGATGAATCTGCCAAGAGTTTTCTCTGATTATTTGCTATTCATGCTACGCAATTGATTGCATAAAGCACTTGCTGTATCTGCCTCTTCTTCTTACTTTCTGGATTGTGTGTATGTTTTGAAATAGAAAATTAACATTAATAAATGGTGAATGCTTTTGCTGATGCACAAGTGTCCTGGTTTGAGGTAAAACAGAACCAACTTTCTGTTTAGTAATTTTATTTCTTAGCTAGACCTCTTCTAACCCTCTGAAATTAACAGCATGTTGTGTCTGAAACGGTTGGTTCAGAGTGATAAGAGAGTTTGTGCCAAGGGATGGTACACAGAGAGGCTCTTGATTGTACTTATTGCTATAACAACCAAGGTCAGCTAATTTTTGTTATTTGCCCCATTGGAGGGTTGGAAGCGGAGGGGTGTAGAGGGGTCCCACCTGCGGGGAGGAGCGGACAGGACAGGGGACCCAAAATTGACCAACAGGGTATTCCATCCCATCTGCCCCATGCTCAGTATAAAAGCTGAGGGGTCAAAGGGTCAATTCTCTTCCTTCAATGTCTGATGTCCGAGGAGGACCCTGTCTGTTCATCTGCCTTTGATCCCGATCCATGGGTTCTTGACTTCAGCTCTGGAACCTGGTTCCCACCCGTCGCTGAGTCCAGTGCCTGCCTGACTTCCCCAGTGCCTGCTGGTGACATCACTCTGGAGCTTAATACGGTTTTGTACATACTGGATCTATTTCATTATTTTCCTTTTCATTTTATTCTTAATATTTCATTAAAGTAGTTTAGTTTCTTCTAAACTCGTAAATCTCTTTATCTCTCCTCCTCCTCTCCATGCATGAGAAGCTGGGGGGGAGCATCTGTCACCGGCCATGGCCAATTTGGCCAAAACCATGACAACAAGTCTCTGTCCTCATGCAATGTAGGTATTTGCATGAAGCCACTCTCAAGCATTTGAGCAATAGCACCTGGGTGATTGCCGCTCTGCTGGGTGTAGACCTGCAGACTTGTACAAATGAGACCTCTATCTCCATGTTTGCTTTCTCATCAGATAAGTTTCTTCCCTTTGTATATTCGCTTGTCCTCTCCGTTCCATATTATGTTTATTTTTATTTCCTTTCTGTATCCTTTTTCTCTGTCATTCTAAAAAGCACTTAATATTTGAATTTACTCTAACTTTTGCATTAAATGTTCCTTTAACCTGACATCAGTAGTCCTATGTGAAGCCAGAAAAGGCTTGTGCTTGTTTCTTGATTTGGCCAGCTCAATCATTTTTCATTGTTCCTCACAAGCATTTTAGGAAGCTGGCTGTGCTATGTCACACCTTTGAGCTGGCATCAGTGGACCTGTGTCCAACAGCCTCAGCTCTGCCGGTTAGAGCTGTGTTGTGTTGCTCTGATCTGTGTCTCAAGTGTGCTGCTCTCTTCCCTCTCCAGGCACTGCTCTGTTCTATTTCCAGATATATTTTTATTTGTTAAACTCCTAAAAGAGAGGTTGATGAGAAGGCAGTCCCAGGGAGGATTTAGCCTAGAGATGCTGTGCCAGATCCTCTGCACTCAAGGTTGAATTCTGATGGGGATGAGCATTTAACAGCTCTGCAAGTGGTCTCTGAGCTGAAGCCCTGCAGTGATGGCAGAGAACAGGCTCAGGAAGAAAAAAAAACACCCTTTGAAGCCCTTTTTACCAGAGTAGTACATAGTTTAATAATTGTTTGAATTACTCCAGTGAAAGCCCCTTGCACTCTGAAAACATCACTAGAGAAAAATGTTAGCCCCAGCTGAGTTATCGAATCATTAACCTCAGCTACTGAAGTGACAGTGCTTGCTTGTGCCTGTGTAAAATAGCTATTCAACTGGTGGCATCAAAGGAGTGGCTATTCTCTAAATTCTAGGGGGAGAAAAAGAGGAAATGCTGTCTAGAGTATTTCTTAAAACAGTCAGGGCTGCTTTAGAGCAGTGGCTTGAATCCACTGTGATTTGTAGAACCCTAAAGCTTTACTAGTGGAATTTTGGGCTCCTGCCCAAAGTAGGGGTCTCTACATCACTACCTGCTGGAGATCCTCTGGAAACGGCCCTGAGAAACTCCTCCCTGTCAGCCCCTGTCAGTTTGAGCAATCCATAACTCCTGATCCTGTTGCTACTGGGGCTGAGGGGATGCAGTGGGGCCATGGGGAAGGGCTGTCCTAGAGCCAGGAGCTGCTGAAGCTGCTCTGACAGACCATCTTGAGAGCAAATTAGCTGAGGAGCAGTGGAGTAGCGTGAGGCCAAGGAAAAATGGTCCTGGTTCCTCTCTTAGAGGTGCTATTGCACTACAGCAGATGCAGGCAGAGCAGAGTCTCCAAACACAGCCTCTGTAGTGGTTTGGGGTTTAAGAGACAGGGTGCTGTTGAGCTTCTCTTGGCGATTAGTAATTTTTCCATTTTCTCTCAGGACGAGCAGGATAAACTGTGTTACCGCCTCCAGCCACAGCAGTGCAAGGGTACCCGTCTAAGCAGATGCCACTGGCATACATGCATTAGGTTCCTGATGGACACGTGGATGGGTCAGCTTTCACCAGAAGCTCTGTGTGGTTGGAGAGTGAAGGCCAGATGGAAAGGTCAGGGTAAACTATTCCTCTCGCCCCCCCTCTCCCCCCGCCTCCAAATAGCATGATAGCTCTTGAAATGAAGGAAATGGCTCTCCCCAAGTGTTATTCTGGAGTCTGCATGTGTGTATGCCACAGTTGACCTCAGGGTTTTCTCACAACTTGGGCTGTCATAACAGATAGACTCAGAGTTTAAGGCATCTTTTGCATCACTGATTTGCTTTTCCCTGTTCTCTTCCTATTCCTCACTTAAGGATGCTAGTGCACGAAAAGTCCTCGCTTCTGATCCTAGCTAACTCCAGGGGGTCGTGAATTAATAGTTAAGGTTATTGGGATGGCAACTTAGTTGATGTGTTGTTGTTTGAACTTACTTGATTGATGTTTCCATGTGCAGAGGCAGGAGAGCAGTGTCCCTGCAGGCAGCTGGCTCGCCTAAGGCAGGCTGGGCATGGCAGCAATCTTCATTTTTCTCACATGGCTCAGGCCAGCACTGCCCTTGGTTTCCCCCCTAGTATCTCACCGAGGACGCATCTGTATCATGCGGCTGCTGTTTGCGGCATTATCTGCCAACACCACCATGCTGATCTTGGTACAAATACTTGGTGGAAGAAAAGTCCTGCTCCAGGCAGTCTGTCTGCACCCGTGGCAGAGGGGGCAGGGATGCTGCTGGACTTGCTTGTGTAGCCTTAAATAAAAACCTGTTTATCTGTGCTCTCTGATAGCATATTATTTCCTAGCGTAATGTATTTCAAAGTAGCCCAGAAACATCTGATTGCCTGCAAAAGAGAAAAACTATAGATAGCAAGTGCTCTGAAGCTATTCTAAAGTAAATCTGTTTGGAGTACCTGTGGAAAAAGATTATTGAATGTATCTAGAAATGATACCTGTGGGGCTCCTGTCTTACATCTGCTGAACTTTTCTGGGGTGTCCTGGGACCAGTTCAGCCCCAAGGGCACGTGTATACAGCTAAAAATGTCGTCATACCTGAGATGTCCTCTCTGCTTGCTCTGTCTTGTAGGATCCTAGTTCCTCAAGACTATCTGATATGAACTCACCGAAACTTTGAAGTTTGGCAAGGAAACCCCTGATTCACACAAGTTTCCCTGGGAGAAAGCTCTTTGGGGTGGGTGAGAAGGAGAATACTTGCGTGGGATCAGTCAAAACAGTGTTTTAATTTCTGATCTGCTATCGTAAGTCATGCTGCCATGCCAAACTGAAAAGTATTCCGAGTGAAAAGTAGCAGTAATAAGAAAAAAAAAAAGAGGATTTTTGCCATAATGTTTTTTTCCCCTCACTCCTTCCAATTCTCCCTCCACATTCTCTATGAAGTTCTAGTAAAGTCACTGGGATCTTGCCAAGTATTCAGCAAGAAAATGGTTCAGTTCCAGTATTTTTTTGACAGACCCATCACTGATCATTCTCTGGAGTCTGTCCTGTCTGCTCAACAGCTGGCTCTGCTCAGAGTCTACTCGAAATGTTTGTGTGTATTTGTAAATGATGGATTTAGGCAATCCCCCAAATAATTGTACAGTCCTGTTGTTTTATATTTGCTTTGGATAGGCATAAAGGATTATGCCAGGTACGCACTATGGGACATGAACTTTATCTTCCTTTAATGTGTACATAAGCTGCCATCTGAGGTCATGGCAGGGCTAACTTTTCTGCAGAGGGAACAGTTGGGACTTGCTGGGGTTCAGGGGAGTTTATACATTATTGAGTGAGTGACTGAGTCTTCTAGTGCTGCTTTGAGGACTGATTTTGTGCAGCTGTAGCCTGGGGCACTCATGATGTTCAGATACGTCTTCCAGTGATAGATGTAATAGGTGTCAGTGGGACAGAAACACAATTATCCAGCTGAAATGGTCGTCTTTTTCTGCACATGGGCTGCAAACAGGGCTTCTGGGGTTCAGAGCCACTGCTTCAGCTCCTGGGGCTAGTTGGGTTTTGTGGATCTCCCCGTGCTGAAAGAATGACATTGACTTTAAACCTGGTACCTGTTGGATGTGTTCTTGGATCCTTATCCCAGCTCCTCAGGAGCATCTGGCTTGCACCAGCTCAGCAGCAGGAGCAGTGTGGTTTTTCCTCCCTTCCCCAAGCTGGGCAACTCTGCTTTGTGCGTGTCCCTCCTGCCGAAGGCAGAGCTTGTGGCCCCCTCCCTGGTTGCAGGCTCTGCATCCAGGGCAGAGCTGGCTACCTGTAGACAGCTTGCAGAACACACAGCACACTGCAGGCTCTGCTCAGAGACACTTTGCAGTGAAGCAGCAAAGCAGCTAGTATTCTCTGTAGTGACAAAAATGCAAAGAAAGTAATGTATGTGTGTATATATTTAACAAATAGAATAAACCCCTATTTTTTCCTCTGCCTTCTACTGTTTCTCCTGTCAATCTGTGTGCCACCAGTCCCGCTTGGAGGCTCAGTTCCATTAATGCTGTGCTGACTGTTTGTTTATACACACTTGTGTAAATGAGGTTGGTTGATTTAGATATTTAAGAGGAAAACATTGAAGTAGCCTCTGTGCTGTGCCTCTGTCCAGTGCACCTAGGCTCTGCCGCAACAAGATAAGCCAGAGCAGCCCTTTCAAGCTCCCCAGCAGAGCTCAGATGGACATCTCGGGGGACTGCTTCTCCAGCAGAAGTTTGTACTTGTCCTGCTGAGTCTTACGTCTTGCATCTAAGCTTGTTTTCTCTCTACTGGCTTGAAGTAAATTAGCTTCTACTCTCTTTCTCTCTTCCCTCAGAGAAAAAAAAAAAGAGGGAAGAAAGGATAAGAGCTAGCTTGGGAACTGTTGCATATGTGAATGCAATTTTAAAGTAGAGTTTATCTGTTTTTCTTGGAGGCTGCAGTTAGTCTGTACAGCTGTGCTGGTTTCCCTGCTCCTACCAGGTTCATGTCAGTGCTCCCAACAGCCTCGTGAAGGTCCAACTCTGCCTCCTGTCCTGCTGCAGCTCAATCCTAATGCAGCAAATCGGGAAAGTATCTCTTGCTTTCTCTGTTTCTGCTGAATGCTGCTATCAGCTTGGTTATTGCTCAGCCATGGTGATATTGCTGCTTGATTTATATGGCCTCTACCCTTCTTGCTCCTCTGCCGCTTGAGTACAACCGTTATAAAAGCCATCTGCAGCTTGTGCCTTTATTCCTTGGATTTCTAGGCTGGCAGATGGTATGGACAAAAAAGAGCCTTCCTCTGTCTAAATTAAGCAATAACACATCAACTTCCAATCACATTCTTCTTATCACCTCGTGATTGCACTTTCATAAAATCCCTATTTCCATAGCTAAGCATGATAGATATTTCTCAGCCTTATGGCTTGTGTCTGAAAGGAGTCTCTGTGCCACAAGCCCTAAAAGAATATTTCAAGAAATTACACACCTGTCCTTGCCTCCCAATTTCCAGTTTGCAACAGCTCTGCTCAGACAGCCATTTGTTGCTGCTAAAATAAAACATCTACAAATTCTCCCGTTTGATAGGGGCCGGAGGTAGCAACAGCCTGGCTGTCGTGCTGGTGGCTGAATGGGCTGTTCGCCATCTCCTGTGCTCTCACTTAGTGTGAGCTTGGGTATCATTGCAATTCAGAAATCTCGTTTTAGAGGTTTTATCTTGTCACAATAAAAAGAAATAATTTGATTCTGTTCAGTTACGGTTTTTTTTTTTTCTTTTGACCTGCTGGTTTATTATCGTTTCCTCATTTGGCCTAATTAAAGTGCTGTGTATAGCAGCTTGTTAGTCTTAACTATGTTCCTGCATCGCTCCGGGTAGTGCATCTTCGGTGATCACTTTAGCAGCAAGATTGGCCCTAGGCAAATAATTTGTAGCAAATCACTTGAGTGACTGCACATCGCCTCCTTTTTTGGTTTATGAATCGTCTGTGGCAGATCGTTGTTCTCTCAAGCTTGTTTCTTGTAATGATTTCCCACTAATTCCTGTGAATAATTTTTGGGCTGGGGTTGCTCAGCCATGGTTCCTTGTGACTCGGCATTTGCAGTTCAAGCTGCTCCAAATAGACCTGTAATTTGCATAAGATGCTCTGGTTTCTCAATTGAATCAGTATAACCAACTTCAATATCCATACTTAATACAACAAATTCCAAATTTTTGGGGCACTGTGGATATTTTAGTCATTTTTTCAGCTTTACTAAAGACTTGTTTTGTAGCATTTGGAAGTTGAACAAAAATAATAGAAATAAATTTATTACAGAAAATGTCTATGTTTTACGCCTGGCGATGTTGTGTTATAAACTTTTTTGCAACATTCCCCTGGCTCTAGTTCTCAGTCTCCTCATTGCCCTATGAAAGGAGCTGGTTTTCTGTGACTCAAAGGGACACCCCACATCCAAAACCTGGGGAGCAGAGGTGATGCTTATTGATTGTATTGGTGTAGCAGAGGAGACCTGTGGCCCAAGCTAAACTCCTCTCTTAAATCTGCAGCAAATGCTAAAATTGGCCTGCAAAGGCCAATAACTCCTCCTTGGTTTTGCTGGGATGTGGGCAGGTTTGGAGCAGACGAGTTTTTCAGCTAGTTCCCATGAGCTGGCGAGGTGCTGGAGGCTCTTTGGTTCAGCACAGTCACGCAGGGTCACATCCAGTGCTGGGTCACTTCCAGCTCTTGTGTCCCCCCAGCCTCTTCGAGTGCCTTCATCAGCTCAGGCACCTCCATGCCCTCCAGGGGAGACCGTGTCTTACTCCCAGGAGGAGGCGTTTATTGTGCAACAGGGGGGTAAGTTACTGCATAAATAAAACCAAAGTGCTTAGTTCCCCCTGCACAATACTCTAATGCAAAAATATGCTGGCTATTTTCTGCTCTTCCCACAAAAACTGATGTGTTTGTAAATTCTAAGCAAGTACTGACAGGTGACTAATTTATTTTTGTCAGCTTAGCAACAAAGGCTACCCTTTGCCACCGTGTTCATTTGTTATGGCAGTGCATTGGCTGACATGGAGATTCATTTGGGTTTTTAATATATCTCACTGATGCAGCATTGTAGCTATTCAGCTGCATTCCTCTCTTTTTCTTCTGAAACTAATTCATTTCTAATTTCTCACCATTATTTCCTTAATCTCTTCCATCTACAGACAGGCATTTACAATTTTCTTAAGGTGGTACTGCTATCCAAAAGCTGCAGTTTTGAGGCTCATCAGATCATTGCTGACTGCCACCTCTTCTTATACAACCCAAAATGCAAGGAGAAATGGTAGAGGAAGAGAAACAATTTGATTATTATTTTTTTCCCCCTCTTTCTTTTCTGGAAGATGCAATGTGCCGTTGCCAAAAACGATCAAGACTGCTGTGCGAGCAAACGCATGAATATGTCTGTTAGCAAATACTGTTAAAGTTAGTAAGTGCCTGGAGCAGTGACAACACCAAGCCCTGTGCCGGCCACTCCAGGCTGGTGTGAACCCGTCCAGCCTGGGCAGCGCCACGGGAAGCGCAGGGCTCAGCGTGGGCAAAGCCCATGTAGCATCATCCGCCTTCTGGGGAGACTGGAGCTCCTGTTATTGTGGAGGGACATGAAGGAACAGATAAGGCTTTGCTCTGGAAAGTGAGGAGCTGGAAAAGTAATGGATGGACCTTTTGTGTTTCCTGTGCACTTCCTATGTAGCCCACTGATCCTGTAATATGAGTGAAATTCCTCCTCTTGACCTGCTCCTGCTGTCACCTAACACTGGGTGTCATCTCAGGGACAGCAGGACTCACCAGAACCAGGCGATGCTCTGCTGGTCATTCTGGGACTGGCTGCAGCATTCAACCAGCAGTAGTGATGCCAGGACAGGACATAGGTGGTTCCCACAAGTTTTCTCACCACTGTGGGTTGGTAGTGGCCCAGGAACATGTTGCCCACCCAGAGTGAGCCACTGTTCTTGTTCAGGCTGATGTGAAACAACCGTTACTCCTCCAGATGGGCTTTGCTCTGCTGGTGGCTGAAGTGAGCTGTGCTGAATCTGGGCCAAAGTTTCCAGGCATCACTTGTGCTGGGAGAGGTAACTCGCTGCCCTGCCTCTCAGTGCCTTTGTAGCACCTCATATGGCCAAAGATCCGTTCATCTCAAGTTTGACAGGATCGCTCATTAGAGTTTCTTGTCACTGTCTGTCAGGAGCTTATGGTTGTAATATGGAAAAAGCCAGGGGACTTGGCAGGCATTACTTTGTGCTTGCCTGTGTGCTATTTTCAGCATGCTAATGTGAATAAGCGTAGTAGCAGTCTTGGAGATTATTGGTTGAGATTTTTACCTGCACAGCATTCTCTTCATTTAAAGCAGATATGGAAATGGCTCGGACAGTTCTATGTCCTTTTGCCTTCATGTGTCAGTTTAAAGCTGCTGGATCTTCTTGTTTATTTTCAAAAACGTTGCTGGGAACTTCCGCTAAACATTATCAGCACTCACATTGAAACACATTTTTATAGCATGTTTCTAGACCCTTTAACTTCAACAAAGCATTGAATAGTTCACGGATGGCGCCGTTGCAATTAACTGTCCTCTGTGCATTCCTCTTAGCTTTCAGACGCAAACCCCGTGTTAACCATACATCATTATTAGACTGACTTCATAGCACTAATTGACACAGAATGAAATTCAAAGCAGGAAACAGAGAGGCTTTAGCATTCAGTATGAACAGACTGTAAATTAGTGTTACTGCTGTAAAGGTTAACTGAGATTGAAAACTGTTCTTTTACTACTATGTAAGCTGAATGTTTCCTTCTTTGGGTGGGGGTAGGAATAGCCACGACTGGCATCTAAAGAGTAGAGGGGATGCAAAGAGGAGGACAGTACCTCACCCTGAGAAAATCTTGTAGCAATAATCACTGCTATGAAGTGACTATGGACATACTAAAGAATATGTGCTGGTTGGATCAGGTTAGATCCAACTAATGGGTTTTCTTTGTTCAAAGCAATGTACCTGCTCCATGCCTACCCGAAAAGGTACAAGAGGCTGGATGTGCCAAGTGAGATATCTTTTGTCATACTTCAAGTGTGCCAGTCTTGGCGGTGTCTTATTTTATGGAGAATAATAACAATATGTGAAAGATTGCTGGACACCAATTTGATAAGCTTCAACTGGAATAAGTGAGTGCAGGTATTACTTAGTCTTCCGTTTGCCTCCGTAGGTGAAAAAGTGTCTTCTGAATAGGGTGGAGATGCCAGAAAATGTCTCTGGGATTGCATATTAATGTCAGCCTAAATCGAAAGTGATCATCTGAACTTCCTAGGCAGCTGTGACACTCCTGGACTGGGAGATCTTCAAAACCCCCTGAGTCTTATATGCTTGTATGGAAGGACAAGTAAGTCCCCAGCTTTCAATGAGTTGAAAGTTTGGGACATCTGAAGTCAAATTGGGGTAGGACTGAATGATCAAGTGTATACGGGCGCAAAATTTACTTCTGTTTCTTACTTTTAGGCCACAGATTTGTATGACTGAAAGAAAAAGTTATGGAGCAAGTCTTGCCTTACAGAAATTTGTCAGAAGACCCTCTAAATGTTTTTGGCAATTTTCTTGTGTTGTTTACTGTAAACACTGGGAGTATCTAATAGGCAGTTGAGTTCACTGAAAGTACTAAATTTGTATCCAGGATGAAGAGATACTAAATGTTTGCTGCTGAAAGCAGACCACAGCAGAATCATCACCTGCACTTATGCAGACTTTCTCGTGTGGCAATCTTTCCTGTGACTGTAATACTAAAATTCTTTAAAACTAAGTTTTACCCTTAGTAGCAGTCTACAGCAGTCCAAAAACATCAGTTAAGGGGTTAGCAATACGTATAACAGCCAATAAAACAGTTACTTCTTGACAAACAAATTCATTAGAACAAGCTCATATATATTAAATATCTTTTTCTTGCCAGTTACTGCAGTGACGGCTCATCCAAACCAAACATACTGCCAATCTTTCAGCCGCAAGGTGAATTTCCATATGGCACAAGGTGCCATTTCTGATGACATACACACAGAGCCAGTAAAATCTGATAATATATTGCTTATTAGAATGCATGAAGATGCCGGAGGATGTCCAGCCACACTTTTTTGCTTACAAGGGTGTTCAGACAGAGCTTTAGAAAAGCTGAGTGGACAGTTCACTAATGACAATGTACTGTACGAGCTTATGAAAGCAGGGAAGCGCTGTGCAAATGGTTCATTAATTTCACTATAAATGAACCATCTAGAATAGAAAACTGACTATTGGTGACTAGAATAATTTGACTAGGAGAAATACTCATACAAAAACCCCTTTTCACCTTATATGAAAAAGGTTTGTGCTTGAGAAAAATCAGTGTAAATGCTGACTCACCCCATGAACCTTTAGCTTTTTCTTCTCCAGGCTCCTTGCTCGTCCACCAGCTGATGTGATGTAGCAGGAGTCCTTCAGAGGTTTGACCCCACCTTGTGAAATGAACCAAATCTGGTTTGCCCATCTATGAGTTACACTGCTGCAGAGAGAAGGTCTGAGCGCTGGTGTGATGAGAAGTCCTACTTTCTTACTCTTTCTGCTGAAAGCCAGAATATG